>NC_083285.1:53861057-54542307 GCF_963506605.1 Zootoca vivipara | reverse complement strand
CAAGACTTTCAAAAATCTTCTCCCAAAGTACCTCACCAAGTGATCTTAGCAGGCATGGAATAAGAGGAGAGGTCCTCATATGGATCATGAATGGGTTTTGAAACAGGAAGCAAGAGAGCAGGAATGAATGGGCAGTTCTCACAATGGAGGTATATAGAAAGTGGAGCCCCCCCCCCCCGCCCCAGATTGGGACCTGTGTGTTTCAACCTCTTCCTAAACAATCTAGAGTTTGGATTGAACAATGAGGTAGCAAAGTGTGCTGATGATACCAAACAGTTCTGTGTAGTTAAAATGGGGTTTGTGAAGAGCTCCAAGGGGCATTCAGCCAATGCTGAGGACCTGCCTTTTGACACTTGAAATGTCTATTTTAGGACCCATCTTATTTCTGTAATTTTAACTTTTAAACTGTTTTTAGTATTGCATAGTAGTGTGTTTCAATATTAGTGTTGTGTTTTAATTGTTGTAACCCACCCTCGGAACTTGGGGTGAAGGGGAAGTGGTAACAACCACCACCACCACAACAACAACAACCACAACAACAACCTCTTTGTTTGCTCCCTCAATATCCGTAATCCCCATTAAAAGATTGTTCAACAATGCTGCGGTATGTTTCAGTGGCTGGGCCTTGGAAGGTGAGACCGAACAGAAATTGACCAGTGACAGAGACATGGTTTGGCAGTGAAAAGAGAGGGAGAACTTGCACATTTGTGTGCATTTCTTCCACACGGCAAAAAGAAGAGGAGGAGGAAAGTTGCCTGGGCAGTGGGCAAGGGCTCCTTTAGTAAGGCACATCAGAAGTCGTGTGTAGTTTATTGTACAGCCCTGGGGGGTGGGGGTGGAGGAAGGAATGTGGGCTGGGCAAAGTCTAGAATTACACCATTGCAGAATAGGTTTTTTTCTTGCATGCTTTAAATAGCCAGCACCTTTTTCTTAATGCTTTCACAGTTCCCCCGTCAGCCAGACCCCTGACAGCTCATTCCTTCAAGGTAACAACTTAGTTTTGTATCCTCTCCTCTGCTGCATTGGGGGGGGGACTGTTATCAGGGGGACTGTGTGCGTTTGTATGTGGTGTGCATGTGTGTGGACTGCCTAACCATTTTTAGTGGCAAAGATATCTTTATGCACCCACCTCTTTCTCCTCCTCTCCTCCCCCTGCCCCTCCGATTTAACATGATTTCTTGTTCCTTCTGGCTATGCATTCATGTGTAGCTTTCAAAGCACTTTGGGCTGTAGCATTCCTCCCTGTGTATTGGAATCTCTGTTTTCTTCACAAAAGGAACCGACTGAGAGAATGAATGAATCAAAGAATTTGGTTTTGATGGGCAGGCAGGGTGGAGGAGGAAAAGGGTAACCTACAAATGGCTGATGCTCTTCACATGAATGATGCCACCACTATTTTCCTGGAGTGGTTCTCCATAAGGAGCGGGTTCCAAAGATCCTTTGAGGTGCATCTGAAAGTGGCATGAAGGAAGTTGGGTTTGGCATGTGATTGGGCCACTGTGAGTTTGTGTGTGTGTAAGAACTGGACCATTGTGGACTATTAAAGATACCTGAATTGGGGAGAGGCAAAGTATTCACTGTACATGATGATTATGGGAACATTCTCTCACTGGGCAAAGTATTGAATGAGACATTTTCAAAAGAAAACACCTTGGTTGCCTTGTGCCTGAGGCAGGTGTGGAGAACCTTTGGGGCTCCAGGTTTTGTTGAACTACAAATGCAATCAGCCCAGCAGACCAGGGATGGTGGGAGTTTTAGTTTAGTAAGATCCAGAGGGCCAAAGGGACCCTGGAGTATGATCTCAAAACTGATTCCCCCCCCCCAAAAAAACCCACCATTAAGAGATGGTGTGCAATAGTTGGCACATTGCTAAGGTGAACGAATGGGAAAGTGACTAAGGCTCTCTACTTTTACAAGTTACATAGAAGTAGGGATCCCAGCAGGTGGAATATCCTCTCCTACATACCCATTAAAGCTGTGTTCTTCTGGCTTGGCTCCCTGGATGTTGTTGGACTACAACTCCCACCATCCCTGATGATTGGCTAAAGTGTTTGAGAATGGTGGGCACTGTATTCCAAAAACACTGGGGGACCTCAGATTGAAGAACGCACTGCATTATTAAAATTACAGCAGATGTGTCCTTTTAGTTGTTCATCCTATTCTTAACTGGCTCATTACTCCATCACATGTATGCAGTTTCTATTGAAATAATGCTATGCATGCCCAAAGTGGCCTTAAAAAGGTGGATTTGCACCAGATCCCTCATGTGCCAGATCCTCCTTGCATTTGGCCTCCAAGCTGGTATCCTTTGTGTGTTTTAATAAAAGGGCAATACATGTCCAGATCTGTGAGCAGAATGCAGCATCCTAAGAGTCTCAAGAGTCAAGATTTTTTCCAGGGAAAGAGGCATTTCTGGTTCAGAGGAGGCAGGGGGCAGAACCTAATCACAACAGAGAGTCTGCTTAGTTTTCAGAAATTAATGTGTTTGGAGAGATTTATTGGGCTCGGCTACTTTTGCTAGCCTCTAAAGATCTCCCACATCCAGTCTCTGTCCGCTGCGCTGCTTCAGCCTTCCACAAAATAAAGGCTTTACGCTTAATAGTGATGTCCAAATTTGCATGGTTTGTATAATAAAGTCTGATTATGGAACTAATTCCTCCTTATTTAGAACAATCCCCAGAGCCAGACACAGAATGTTTTCATCTGCCTTGCAGCCCCCATTCCACTTTTACCACCACATCCAATTACCTAAAGCACAGCCTGAAGCCCCACCACCTGCTATGTTACCGCCTTGATAGTTACTTGGTTTTGGATTCTAACGGCCCCAAAGCACCATTGGTTTAAGAAGAATGGCAGACACACCTGGCTGCCAGATCTTTGCCTTGATCAATAAACAATGTTAAAGATTCGTGTGATGTGAGTTATGATGCTACAGAGCATATGCAATGCTCTCTTTCACCGCCTAATTTCTTAGGACTCGCCACGTTCCTTTCAGTGATGCACTCGGGATCAGTCAATGCATTGAAGGCAGAGTAGCCAAGAAAGTGTCCTTCAGATGTTGTGCACTCTAAATCCCATTGTCCCCAACCAGCACAGCCAATGGTCAGGGGTGATGGAAGCTGTAGCTCAGAATGTCTGGAGAACACCATCCTGATCTGGTCAAACCAGGAGAACACCCCTGGTCTACAGCAATGGAGTGGATTACAAGCGTCCTTCCTTCAGGCCCTCCTTCCATGATGCCATGTCTTACAAGCAGGGCCAGTTTTAGGTTTGATGAGGCCCTAATCTATTGAAGGTAATAGGGCCCTTTATATGTCCAGCTGTCCTTTGTCAGCAACAAATTGTCGCTGTTTTTTGTGTTGAATATATGCTATATGTGAATTTATGGACCTAATTTATGGACCTAAAGCCATTTGCACATTACAAAATATGTATTATACCAAATAATTGTTATATTTTGGAAATGTACATCCAGTTTTTTTTTCTTTAATTTTTTTGGAGGCCCCCAAGAGAGTGGGGCCCTAAGCTATAGCTTGTTTAGCTTATAAGTAAATCTGGCACTGCTAACAAGGGAACACTGCCTACCTGCTACAGAACCACAATCTGTTGCAAGGGGTTTCTGGTACATATTCAGGATTGTCTACTTCATTTGTATGGGGCAGCAGTCAGGCCTGTTGGGTCTCAGCTTAACTGAAAATGTCCTCCAGGACAAGGGTTGGAAACTTGTGCTGCCCCCCCCCCCCAGGTTGCTAGAGTACAGTTCTCATAACCCTTGGCTGTTGGCCATGCTAGCTGAGCCCAATGGGAATTGGAGTCAAGCAAGCGCTGCAGGGCCACATGCTTCCCCAACCCTGATCTAGAGCAGGGTTTCCCAAACTTGGACCTCCAGCTGTTGTTGGACTACAACTCCCATCATCTCTAGCCAGCAGGACCAGTGGTCAGGGACGATAGGAACTGTAGTCCAAAAACAGCTGGAGACCCAAGTTTGGGACATCTTGATCTAGAGCAATGTTCTTCAACCTCAGGTCCCCAGATGCTGCTGGACTACAGCTCCCATCATCTCTGACCATTAGACTAAGCTGGCTGGGAAATGATGGGAGTTGTACTCCAAGTGCTATTAAGTATAGAAAGAGAATATGGGAATGAAAATGTATTTCGACACAAGTCACCTTCAACTGTATTCCTTAAATAGTAGTAATTTAGCTGGGGCAGAATTTAGGGAGGCAGTTGAGGCTAGTATTCATCTAAAGTCATGGTCATGTTTCTGATGGTAAGAGCTGTTTGACAGAGGAACGGACTCCCTTGGAAGGTGGTGGACTCAGGGGCATAGGAAGGGTGGGGCGATAGGGGTGCTCCGCCCTGGGCAGCACGATCCCAAGGGTGCCATTGCGGCTGCTCCCCCACCTACGCCGGGCACCCCGCCCCACAGGGAGCGTGCCACGCCCCCAGATCGCACATCACGGCCCTACGGGCAGCGCACCATGCCCCCCCCGAATGTGCACCAGCCCTGCCCCTGCCTGCTCTCCACCCCCGGTGCCGGAGCATGAAGCTCTGCCACTGGGTGGACTCTCCTTCATTGGAGGTTTTTAAGCAGAGTTTGGATTGCCACCTATCAGGAATGCTGTAGTTGAGCTTCCTGCATTGCAGGGGGTTGGACTATTTGACTCTCAGGGACCCTGCCATCTCTACAATTCTATGATTCCATGGTTTGGCTTATTTTGATGAGTGCAGAAAGCCAATATGAAAAAAAAATGGAAGGTGCAATTTTAAAAGTAAGCAAGCAAACACTACCACCTCCACTTGTCAGGCTCTACCTGGAACACTGTTTAAAAGAATTTAGAAGTTAAATACTGGTGCTGTCCTCTTAGTTACAGGATGGGTATGAGCTCTGAAAAAATTGGAGTCTACTGATGTACAGAAATAATGGGGAACCTTGGCCCTCCTAATGAATGATGCTCTTCTACCCCCATCAGCCCCAGCCAGCATTGGCAATGGTCAGCGATTATGGGAGTTGTAGTCCCATTTGGAATTAATAATAATAATAATAATAATAATAATAATATTTATACCCCATCCATCTGGCTGGGTTTCCCGAACCACTCTGGCCAGCTCTCAACAGAATATTAAAAACACGATAAAACATCAAACATTAAAAACTTCCCTAAACAGGGCTGCCTTCAGGTGTCTTCTAAAAGTCAGGTAGTTGTTTATTTCTTTGACATCTGATTAGAGGGTGTTCCACAGGATGTGTGCCACTACCGAGAAGGCCCTCTGCTTGGTTCCCTGTAAGTTCACTTCTCTCAGTGAGGGAACCACCAGAAGGCCCTCGGAGCTGGATCTCAGTGTCTGGGCTGAACGATGGGAGTGGAGATGCTCCTTCAGGTATACTGGGCCGAGGCTGTTTAGGGCAGGCATCCCCAAACTGAGGGCCTCCAGATGTTTTGGCCTACAACTCCCACGATCCCTAGCTAACAGGACCAGTGGTCAGGGATGATGGGAATTGTAGTCCAAAACATCTGGAGGGCCGAAGTTTGGGGATGCCTGGTTTAGGGCTTTAAAGGTCAGCACCAACACTTTGAATTGTGCTCAGAAACGTACCGGGAGTCAATGTAGGTCTTTCAGGACCGGTGTTATGTGGTCTCAGCGGCAGGTTCTCCATCCCTGACACAGATCACAGGAGCATCCAGCTGGTGGTCAGCTATTGTTCAGGTAACCCAGCTCCAGGTTGTGAAGGACATTGCACTGATGCTCCATGGCAAATGTGAATACATTTTCTTGAAGGGGACCATAGGGCTATTTCTATGGGTCTGGGAGGATGTGATGGGCCAGAGACAGGAGCAAACATGGCCCCAAACATGTCTGAGCCCAGTGCTTCTAGGCACACTTTCGTAAAAGTAAACAGGATTGCAATATCTTCACTGAATTGTTTTCACAAGTGAAATGAATTAAAATGAAAAGGGGAAGTAAATAAACAAAATACCTGGTGGTGTACAAAACATTGGCGAATGCTTACTGAAAGGATACTCTGTGAGGAACCAGAACATTTGAGATGAATCATTTAAAAATTAAGCTGACACTGTTCTTCTAATCCAAAGTAAATACCTCCTGCCTCAGTAAAGTCTATGGGTACATCTTGTGCACTTGGAAGGTCAACATATCCAGCTGTTGTAAGCAAGGAAGCTGTGGTGTGAACTTTTGAGCGTGTCCCTGAGTTTGTCTCTCACTTCTCTTCCAGCTTGAGAATTTGATTGTTGTAAGCATAACAGTGGAGGGGCGAAAGGCGGCACTGACCTCTTGAAGGTGGGATGGATTACAGAGTCCCCGGGGCAGTGATCAATGGAGAGATACCTGCACATGCCTCTGCGGAGGAGAAGAAGAAGAAGAAGAAGCAAGAAGCAAGAGATCAAACACTAGAACGCGACCACTGGAACAACAAAATGGAATATGTGCTCTCTGTAGCAGGAGAAATCATCGGCTTGGGGAACGTCTGGCGGTTCCCTTATCTCTGCTACAAGAATGGCGGTGGTAAGTGCAGCTCTTGCCCAGCAAATTTACATCCCATCTGCTAGATGTCTCTACTGTGTCACTTTCCTATTGACACACTCAGGTACGCGCCCAATAATGCCAGCTGAAGCAAGCCAAGTGCCATCCTTTTTCAGCATACGAAATGTTTTGCAAAGTTTATGCCATTTATCTTCACAGCACCCTTATGTGGTAGGTTAGGGTGAGAGAGAAAGAGGAACTTGGACAAAACGACCTAAGAGATTCCTCTTCAAACCCCAGTACAGGTACAAGGTGTGTGTGTGGGGGGGGGACTTAAGATGCAGCCAGTGACTTGCACAATTTCCCCCTAAATACTGTTTGTGTCCTTGCGAGCTAAGTGTCAAACCACACACAACATGAGATCTCCCGACATTACTAAATAGAATAAATGAATAAATATTCATGCAACTATAAAGGCCTTTCTTTTTTTTTGACTGAAGCAATGGTGCTGAGGTTCTTGGGGAACTTTTCCTTCTTGTGTCATTTCCCACTCCCACCCCATCAAAAAAATAAAAGAAAAAGGAGGTACACACAGACCATGCTTAAAGCAGAAATAGGCAAACTAACCCCAACCCCATCCCCACTAATTCCCCTGGCACACCACTCATTATTCCATCACGCAGCACAAAACCTCCAGATAAAAACCTGGCAAACCAAAGGCCTATATCGCCTAACAGACTTCTATAAAAATAACAAACCCTTGTCAACACAAGAAATACAAGACAAACTAGATAGTATCTGCAATATACAAAATACTACTCCAAAATCCCATGAACCCCCTAGATGTAATTAAAAAAACAATGGTAGGACGATATAGGCTATGAGATTAACCCCTCTCAGTGGACCAGAATGTGGTCTAACCCCCCCTTTAAATCCATATCAATGAAAAGAAAAGAACTTACTCTGAAACTCACCTACAGGTGGTACCTAACACCAAGGAAATTAGCGCTAATACGCCCGGGAACCTCACCAAAATGCTGGAGAGGGTGCACCTCCACAGGCACATACCGCATGTGGTGGGAATGCCCCCAAATCCAACTATTCTGGACAACAGCCATACAAGAAATATGTAAAATAACTATGCAAGTATTAGAATTGGCCCTACTGAACATCTTCCAGGACAATAATGCCTACTCACATCACCAAAGAACTCATAACCCACCTACTCTCTGTGGGAATGTTAGGGATATGGATTAGGACAGGCATCCCCAAACTTCGGCCCTCCAGATGTTTTGGACTACAATTCCCATTATCCCTGACCACTGGTCCTGTTAGCTAGGGATCATGGGAGTTGTAGGCCAAAACATCCTATCCAAGCTTGTGTTAGCAAGCTTCTAATATCAGCAGAGTGACATTCCCCTTTTGTACGCAGCAAAGCATGAGCGTTAGGTTTGTTAGAACCTCTGCAACAATATTACACTTCAATATTATACTTCCTGGCAAATCCCCTTTGTCCCTCTTAAAAGAAATACACACAATACGACACAATAGTATTAAAATAAGATAGAGTTTACTCACATGACATCCTGAGTTAACAGCATAATCTCAGAAAGGCAGGCTTACGTAGAAAAGTTACAAGTATGTACATCTGGAGTCTACTTAGTAAAGTGAGGCTCCATCTGGTCTCTCTCTTGGCAGCAGGCCAAGAGGGAGAACCATCCTAACTGGAGATTCTCTGGAGATGTGTTCCCGTTGAAGGAGAAAAGCCTAAGAGAGAGAATGGCTGCTGGCTAGGGGCTTTTGTCTACCAGCTAATCCATCTCATCTGCATATCTGGAGGAAAAGGAACTGAATTTAGTCAGGTGTCCCTCCAGGTGAGTTCCTGTTAGTGGACACTCTAGGAACTGTTGTGACTTGTCTGCCCCAGTGTTCCATCCCACACTCTCAGCAACCAGAAACATCATAACCAGACACTGGAGAGACCTGTCAGGAGTAAGCATAGGCCAATGGTACCAAACAGTATGGGAAACAGCCTACTAGAAAAATTAACCAATAAACTGAAACTGACATGGGGACATATAAAAAAAGATGCCTTCACCACGGTATGGCTCTCCTTTATCACATACACAGCCCAACAAGACAACGACAAGAATCCATCAACAACATACGAATCAATATGGCCAACCTGATTCAAGAACACCCACTCACACACGAAAACAAAGTTCACCACAGCCGATCACAAACAAGCAACCACACCCTAGGGCCAACCCCAACCTCTCTCACCACCAAAGGAATACAAGCGAATAGTAAAGAGAACCTGCACAAATGACACTGACACAAAGCCCCACACATACATTAAGTAAAATAGAAACACCATCTCCCGACCCCACCCCCACCCACCATGGCCCCCTCCACCTCCCCCCTTTTCTTCCTAATGTAACCCTAATGTCTCAACAAATGAAACTGACCTATGAAAAATGTAACTTGAAAAAAGAAACATTGTGCATACCTTTGCAAACCAAAAAATCTTTAATAATAATAAAAAAGGAAAAGGAAAAAAAGAGCAGCTATTAACCCTACAAGCAGAAACAAAATGGACAAAGTTGAATTCAACAAAGTCTTACTCAGAGTAGACCCATTGAAATGGATGAACCTAAGTTAGTCATGTTTGTTTATTTCAGTGGGCCTACTTTGAATAAGGACTAGCATGGTGGGAGAGGAGTTATTGGTTTGTTTCTGCTCATGTCATGTGCGCACGCCACGCGGCTTGCGCCGTGATGTAAGCACAGTGCACGGCATTTGCACATCATGACGGGATATTGAGGGCTCCCCCTAGCTGGCGCCCCTGTGTCCCAGGCTGCATGTAACAGACTTAACTGTGGCTTCATGGCTTCTTTCCTCACTCATGCAAAAGAAGCGAAAGGGATGCATCTGTGTGCCCAGAGCTCATTAGTATTTACGAAGCCTGGTTTTGATTGTCCAAACATGGCCACTGGCTTCCTGTCCCTCTATGGATGCTTAATTTACAAGCGAGTCTAGGATGACTGCTTTGTATAACTGAAATGGTGTTGAAATGGTTGCTGTATTTATTTTCCATGCTTGAATTGATCTGTTTCAGAAGGCACATTCTGCATTCCATGGCCATTTTCTCCTACTGCTTTTTTCTCTACGCTGTGTCCGTGTGTCTGTCTCTCACTCACAAATGTCCATAGAGAACAATCCCTCATGCATCTGAAGTGAATGTGTGTCCACGAAAGCTCATGCCATAACAAATTAGCTAGTCTTTAAGCTGCTACAGGACTTTTACTGTAAAAAAAACAACCACCTCACTAATCTTGACAAGAGCCGGGAAAGCCAGGCTGAGTTATTGCTGTATTGAGGGAAGAGGGACTAAAAACCTGGCTATAACATTATGGCTCTGTAATAAGGTTACCAGACGTCCCCATTTCCCAGGGACAGTCCCTGGATTTACAAATCAGTCCTCATACAAACCCATTGAAGTTGAAAAATGTCCCCGGATTCATTGAAAAAAATCTGGTAGCCTTACTCTGTAATGAGCTAGCGTCCCAAAAATGACCTCAAAAAAGACAGGAATGGCTTTGAAGCACTGATTCCCCTCTCCTCCTCCCTTCCTCTGTTGGGAGCCCCATCTAGTCAAATTAGTAGAAATAGTTCCTTGCATGAAGGAAGAAATAATTTTGTGTTCCCACTAAAAGCAGGGTTTTCCCCCTTCCCTTCCCTATCTTTTGGAATGAGAAGACAGCACAACTACTTTCCACAACATTACAATTTTGCCCCACATGGTGCATAGTCCTAAGATGTAATGCAGAGAGTTGCCAAGGAGATGTCTTCTTTTACTCTGTCCTTAGAAAGTTCTCTCTGACACACACTTGTTTACTTGTGAGTAAGGATGAGGGAGAAATTTGATTCAGGACACATTGAAGGATTGTTCAAGAAGGATACTGAAAAGCTGGAAGGTGTCCAGAGGAGGGCAACCAAAATGGTCAAAGGCCTGGAAACGATGCCTTATGAGGAACGGCTTAGGGATCTGGGTATGTTTAGCCTGGAGAAGAGAAGCTTTAAGGGGTGATATGATAGCCATGTTCAAATATATAAAAGGATGTCATATAGAGGGGGGAGAAAGGTTGTTTTCTGCTGCTCCAGAGAAGCGGACACGGAACAATGGATTCAAACTACAAGAAAGAAGATTCCACCTAAACATTAGGAAGAACTTCCTGACAGTAAGAGCTGTTCGGCAGTGGAATTTGCTGCCAAGGAGTGTGGGGGAGTCTCCTTCTTTGGAGGTCTTTAAGCGGAGGCTTGACAGCCATATGTCAAGAATGCTTTGATGGTGTTTCCTGCTTGGCAGGGGGTTGGACTGGATGGCCCCTGTGGTCTCTTCCAACTCTATGATTCTATGATTCTATGAAAGGAGAACCCACCTAACACTTTCTGAAACAACATGCAAACCAAAACACAGTAAGATCCACGTGTCTCCAAATTTTGCCAGGCACATACTAGGATAAAATGTCCATAAAATGTATATATTTCTGAAAACAACATATAAGCATCTGCAGGATTAGGGAAAAATAATTTGTAAAAATGTGTATTTTAGGGGAAGCTGCATACAAATGTATGTACTGGAAGAAATTCACAGTACAATGCTGACGAATTTTTTATGAGATCTTTTAATTTTTTTGCAAAGGTGGAGAAATGAATTTAAGATGGGAAAATGAGGTACTGAAAGAAACTGAAATTGACAGATTCTCCCATCTGTCCTTGTGGGGCATTCAAAATGATGTAGGCAAGGGGTGGAGAGGCTTGTTATGAGTCTCATGGTGATGTCACAAGAAGACATGCATGAAACTGTCATCCACAAAACAAAATATGTTGGGGCGAGAGAATTAGTTTTCCAGCAACTTGTGTTTCCCCTCACAATGGAAGCATGTACCGGAGAACATTATATAGGTGGGTTAGTGAGGGCCATCATTCGCTGCCATACCTGCTTAAGAAAAGGGCCCATGGTTTTCTTTTTATGTGTTTTTTTTTAAAAAAAAGTCAATAAAATATTTTCGTCTCTCTTTATAGTAGTACCACTGGTGTGATAAGTTGCAGTTTGGAGATAATAGGTGTTCATCTCAACCAGCTCCACTGAAGTAAAAAGTGCAGTAATTGTCTTAGAATCATAGAATCATAGAATCATAGAGTTGGAAGAGACCACAAGGGCCATCCAGTCCAACCCCCTGCCAAGCAGGAAACACCATCAAAGCATTCTTGACATATGGCTGTCAAGCCTTACTGTCTTAGTAAGATTTTAAATCCAAAGAGTTGTATAATATGAATACAGAGGTTTTTCTCTCCAGTTAAGATAATTTTGCAGCATAAGAACCTATTATAATAAAGTTTCCTTTAGAACACTCAACAGGAGTCATCTGCCACAGGTACGCTCTGCGCTGTTGTGTGGGTTATGTATTTGTTCTGGAAAAAAATTACCTAGAGACCTATTTGGGAATTGTTCTCCTTGTTTGGTTTGATAATTATTTACTTTAATCTGACTTTCTGGAAGCTTGTAGAAAAACAGGTTAGAAGGACTTGGTACTTATAAGAGTTATCGGCGAGTAGATTTATGAACTCTGGTCTGAAATCTTTTGGATTTGCCTTAGAGGCCTACCTAAACCGCTTTCCCACCCTGACACCATGAAGGGGATTAGCTACTTCCATGCCGGCTTTCCTTTTTGTTTCTCTTTCTGCTTGAGAATTTTGTTTTTGAGGATGGATTAGAGGGGAGGCTTGTTTTTATTTTTGTGAGGCTGGAATGTTCCTAAACTTGGGTTCGCCAACAACCCTATGCATGCTTACTAAGAAGCCCCATTGTTACTTCGGGAACAGGCAACATGGTGCACTTCAAATGTTGCCTGACTATCAACTACGCTAACTCCCATCAACCCCACTACGATGGCCAATAGTCAGGGATGATTTCAATATTTATTTTAAACCATTTTTATACTGCTTAATATATAAAATTTCTCTTGGTGATGCATATCCTCTAACACCTTGATGGCAAAATCCAAGACACAATATTCCCAGACGCCATCTTCCTGTTTTTTCTCAAGAGAATGTTGGCCGTTTTGGATGTCTTGATCTTGTGTGGTTTTGCACCACAATCTTGCCCCCCGAAAAAGAGCTTTTTTCAGGCACGGTGCTCCAAAATGTGTATTTTTGGGGCGCTGCACAAGATCACAGCCTCAGGAAATAATTGTGGTGTGCAATTGCGTGAGATCATGGCATCAAAAATGGCCAACATTCTCTCACGACAAAAGAAAAACCACAGGGTGTCTTGATTTTTCCAGGACACTTTTGGGGTATGGTGATGTACAACAAAAGAAATCAAACCAAAGCAATTATTGCAAAAATATACAAATTGGAAATCAATACAATAGTAATAAATATACACTAGTAGCAATACTGTAATTGAATACTGATGGTGAATGCTCCTATCCACTCAACCACTTTTGAGGAGTTTTCTTTTTTCTTTTTTACAGTCAAGTGGTATACTGTATAAGTTTTATTAAATAAAGAAGTAGAAAACCTGCCCTTCATATCATGTTGCTTTAAATGTATGGTGTTGAATGTGGCCATAGTCCCTCTGCCCCATAGACACCCCACTGACACTCAGCTCAAACTTGACATACATGTGGATCTCGCTATTGGTTCCATTCCTTGTTCCTTTAAAAAATGACCCAGCATCATGTTTTAATTGGATCCTGGATTTCTCTTTCAGCAAGAAAAAGGAATCACCTTTCAGCTGGTATTCTTGACTAAACTGAATGGTACATGCCCTTTTAGCACAAAAAAGCAATGAAAAACATGGAGGCTACCAGCCCAGTTTCTGCTGTCAGGCTTAGTAAAGCATCCTCCTTTACCATTGGCTAGGAACAGAGGAAGGGAGCCAGAGGAGTGACCTCGCCTCCTTCTACCTCCAGGGTCTGAAAGCTCATTGCTTCCATAGCAGTCACAGCCTCCTGCCATGCCAGCTTGGTATGGACTTCAGTCAAAGGGCAGGGAGCCCAGCTCAGCCCGCTAAGAGCTGGAACCGTTAAAGGGATTTCGGAGCAAATTAAAGTTAATTGTGATTTTCCAGTCAGTTAAATATTGGCTTGATCCTGGAACGGATGGAGGTGTTGAAAGTGGCTAGCAATTAATGCCAAGGAGCAGAGTCTGCATCTGTCCAAACCTGGACACAAAAGGCGTTAGAATTGCTTTAATTCCTTCCCTTTTCAGTCAAAATGTTAGTCATGGGAGAAAGGTTGTTTTCTGCTGCTCCAGAGAAGCAGACACGGAGCAATGGATTCAAACTACAAGAAAGAAGATTCTGTTTGCTCAATGGTACTTGGCCCACCCACCCCCCTTTCATGCCTCTAACCCACCAGACTAGATTTGGGGAGGACATGAGGTGGGAAGGAGTTGGGGGGGGAGCCCTGTTGCAGAAATCCTTGCGTTGATGGGACATGTTAGTTGGGTACTGCCCCATATGCCACAGGGGGGCACCAGTTTGAATGTTGCTGAATAGGTTGTGATTAGCATCTTTTGACTGCTTTAATGCTGGGCCAGCATCAAATATGAACACCATTTGATATTACATGACAACTACTGAATGCTGTCTAATATTAACTATAGTTGCAAGTCAGCTGTAAAAAATAACTTGCAAGAAATCCTTGGGTGGCAGCAGTCAAGCACTGTTGAGTACGGAATACCATGTTGTATCAAGTATCAAACATTATCCTGGTATCAAATAACGAAGCCAATATTGTATATAAAATATAGATATTCAATCCTGAGTAAGTATCTGGCAAACGATAAGAGTGTTCCAAGAATATCTTCAATATGTTCAAAGTTCGCAGAGCAAAATATTGTGTAGAATAGTTGGGAGCAGATTCATTTGGGCTCTTAAGACCAATGAATGCTTTGTGCAGAGGGTTAAGTTAGACAGTGTTTTTGTTCCACAGCTGACTCTGTGATGTTAGTAAACTCATTTTTTAAATGCAATTTGTCTAATCAAATACAATCACAGTTGCATTTGTCTCATCCTGATCAAAGGTTTGAACCTTCTTGTTCTGCTACGAAGTAATCAAAACCATATTTGTTGTAGTCTGAGCTTTCTTTCTAAGAACCATGCTAAACCTGCTCACTGAGCCATTGGGTCAATGTGTCCACAAGCTTTAACATTTTGCTGGCAGAATTGTAATACAGAAAGTGTATTGCTGTTGGTTGGCCCAAACCCAAGGGATGATCTTCAGACACCTCTGAGGGTCAAACTACTTCAATTTTGTGGTTAGCAAACATATCTTTTTAAATAATAATAATAATAATAATACAGTTGGATTTTCTTAATATAACAAATGAACAACAAAAACATGAACATTCGCAGAAATAAATAAATGCCCCTCCCCACTTGGCTCTTTGTCATCACCATAGCTTCCTGTTTTGAAAGCCTGAGCAATGCATCTAACACCTCCATGTGTTTCTGAACCTGTAGGTGCCTTCTTCATCCCCTACCTCATCTTCCTTTTCACCTGCGGGATCCCAGTATTCTTCCTGGAGACGGCACTTGGGCAGTACACCAGCCAGGGAGGTGTCACTTCCTGGCGGAGGCTGTGCCCTCTCTTTGAAGGTGAGTTGAGTATGATGGGGCCAGCTTGTTTGCTAGAAAGTCTGTACTGTACCACCTTTTGCACGAAAGGAGCCTATCTTACACAGGGCATCCACAGGATTTTCTGGGCCCGGTACACTTACACGTGGATTGGACCCTCTGTCTGGCTTCCAAAAGGGGACACATATTTGCATAACATTTCCATGCACTTCTTATCACGTGAAGATCTTTATGCTCTGTGGCAGGTGGGGTGGAGGGCCCTAGCATGAATTAGAGGCCACACTCAAGGAAATAAGATGTGAACAGGTAAATCCTTTGCCTCCCTGCGCACCCACAAGATTCAGCTGGGGGTGTCAGCATTCACATGCAGATGTCAACATTTGCCCAATTTTGGATGTTTGCTGTAGCATTAGCATCAGATCATCGTGCATCGGCACTATTTCGGGTTTTAAACGACTACTGTATGTCTCTTGCAACAGCACCACTGCCTGCTTCTTGAAGCTTGCTTGAGAGTGATACCTGTCAGTGGAAAATGCAGATGCCCCTCAGTTGTTACAAAGATCACAGTTGTGGAGGCAACAGAGTGTGGCTGAAGTGACCACAGGAACCTCAATTTTTATAAAAGAGGAAAATTAACATGACGAAAAGGGAAAACAGAAGTTCAGGTTGCACATTAGCTGAAAGAAAATGTTAAATGTAGATGTTTACTGATTACATGAAAGGATCTACCAGGTTGGGGGAAATTGTATAAATGCAGTGCCAATCAGCATAGGGTGGGTGCTAATCAAAGATCTTCCTTCTTTTTGTTTTGCTCTGTAAAAATGCATGCTTATGTCTACTTTTTATGCTTGCTTTAAATCAAAGATTCCCCCACTCTCTTCCGGCTGGGGTAAGGTCTGTTGGGAATCTGAGATGAGATACTCACACAGCGGAAGTTGCCTCCAGGTCCAGTCACCACACAGAGGCAGCTTAGAGCCCCAACTAGTCTACTGCTGCAGAAGATAAAGCTTCAGTAATACAGTTTTGGATGCTGATATGACTGACCCGGACACACAACACACCTTGGCACAGATGAGCTGGCATGCATTAATCCAGGCACCCCCAAACTGCGGCCCTCCAGATGTCTTGGCCTACAACTCCCATGATCTCTAGCTAACAGGACCAGTGGTTGGGGAAGATGGGAATTGTAGTCCAAAACATCTGGAGGGCCAAAGTTTGGGGGTGCCTGCAATCCCTTACATAGACGATCCTGGGCCATTGCCATAGCAACTGGCTTGGCTGGCCTTGCACCTCTAGCCTTTTCTAATATATAGGGTTATTTGTGCTCATGGAGGAAATTAACACCTTCCTCATGACCAATTCCTCCAACAAGGGCTGCCGTGCCAAAATTAAGACATAAGGCATCACTTTGGAACTAGTGTAAAGTACCAGAGAAAAGGGGAAGCATCTACTTGTTTTCCTGTAGAATTGTAAGATTCTAGAATATATGACACCTGGGAAATGCAAAGTGCATAAACAGGTACAGGGAAAATTAAAAAACTAAGTGGAAATGAAACCAAGGGGAAGACATGGTGAATGAAAGGAACACCCAGAATGGTGAATGGAGCACTTGAGAAAATGGGAAAGAAAGGTTGATGTATCCTGCAATGAGAACGTATCCCTTATGGGGATTTTATGAAAATCATGGATCAGGGCAGGCGTCTCCAATCAGCCTCAGCCAGCATGGCAAAAAGTCTGTTCTGAATCCCCTATCCTTCAGATTCAGTGGATGACACCTCCCCCCCCCCAAGATCTAGTATAATGGACCCCTTCACTTTCTGATCAGATGTTTGCATGAGTTGAAGGTTACTCAAAATCTGGATCAAATGGCAAGTCGAGGATAAAAGGTTCCTGGGTAATTAGGGACTCTTGATTTATTTCTGCTTCATTCCAGGACAAATTACTGTGTTAATCATAGCCTGGCAGTTAGCTCAGGTAGGTAGAAGTGGATGGAGTTCATTATTCACTGTAACATTGTAAGCAAAGGGCTGTTGGAATTTCTTGCCTGTGTAAACAAAGGCAGTTGTTTCATTGCAATCAAGAACAACTGATAGCCAGCTGACTTTAGCAAAGGGAACTTCCAAGTCCTGGGGGCCAAGTGCAGTCCTCCAGCAGATTATATTTGTCCCTCAGGACTCTTCCTCAGGCCACACACCACCTCAAGGGGCCAAACACTCCTTTGCCTGGCTGGAATGAACCCTTGAACCCTTTGTTTGCATGGAAGGAGAATGGAGAGGGGTGTTATATGATGCGTAAGTGTTTGTGTATAGAAACGACTGACTTTTGCAACTGGCTTGCCTACCACTGGGATGCAACCCAGGGGCAGATCTACTATGAAACTTAAGAAGCCATTAATCACAGAGGGGCCCCAGAAGCAACTTAATTCATGCATGTATATAACATTTCCCTAATTCTCCCTCCCTCCAAATAACTTGAAAACTACAAGGCATGGGAAATATTTATTCACTGCAGTGACTTTGACATGTGAGATAATCCAGTATAGCAATTTTAATCAAGATCTGAGATGTCGTAGTTATTATTATTACTAAAAATAATTGTGGGTAACAGAGTGGTTACCGAGACCTCATTGCTGGTTGCAAAGGGGGCCCCATAACAGTTCGAGCTTCAGGGCCCCCCAAATGTAGGTGCAAGCCTGAGAAAACAAAACTACCCTGGCTTTATTACTCCAATTAATTTTCTTAAAATCCCCCCCACTGTTTCTTTTGTTCACTCTGCAGGAATTGGTTATGCTTCCCAGGTGATTGTTGTACTACTTAATTTCTATTACATTATTGTTCTGGCCTGGGCCTTGTTTTACCTCTTCAGCTCATTCACCATAGACCTTCCGTGGGGCAGCTGTGATCATGAGTGGAACACAGGTAATCTGGAGTCCCTCCCTTGCTGTTCTGCAAGATGCTTAGTATTACTTTGTACTGACCCTCCCACCCCCCGCTAGCAATAACCATCTACAGTACTTCAATTTCCGTCGTGACGTCAACCCTTTGGAACTCCCTGCCACACTCTTATTCTTCTGCCCCGCCTTCCCTGTAGGAGGTCAACCCAGCATATGCCCTCTGTGTGCATTAAACACAAACAAACTTCTGCCCACTTTTGACAAGGCAGTGCAGGCTGCCTTGCCTTCTCCCCATTACACGTGGAAACGGATGTTGTTGCAGATGACGGGCTCAAATTTAACCCTAGCCCCACACAGGATTGCTATTGTGGGGGGCGGGAAGGGGAAACCACCTCTGAACTAGCTGTAGTCTTGAGCTGTTCAGTCCTGAACTTCATGGGCTCTGAAACAATCAAGAGTAGCCAATCTTGTCTAGCAAAGAACTTGCCTCATCCTTTTTGTACACATATAGACTTGGCTGCCCAGTCACACTCTTGAACAGCTATCTCAATCAGGTTTGGCGCCAAACTTTGGGGTGGGTGGGTTTGGCATGGTGCTCATGTTGGGCATCTCACCACGTGCTTGCCATCACCCACCGCTTCTCAGATGTGCTTCAGTGGTAGATGGCCCCCCCCCTTTGCTGGACACTGATCCAAGGCCTGCTCTCTGTAGGATCCTAGCCACATGGGACACAGACTCTTTCTTTCCTGAGCATCCTATTGAGCTCTGCAGTTTTATTCATGGTCCTTTTTTTTTTAATAAAGGAAAGTGGATTAGTTGCATTTTGTGGGGATGTCTTCCAGTTGTATGTTTTCACAGTTTCTGTCACTTGGGCCTGTCTTACAGAGAACTGTGTGGAATTCCAGAAGACAAACACTTCGCTAAATGTGTCGGCGGAAAATGCCACCTCTCCTGTCATAGAGTTTTGGGAGTAAGTGAAGATCCCTCCATATTCAGATTCCGGTTTCCGCAGCTATGACCAACCACCAGCTGCAGGAGTGTTCTTCTGTTGGGTGTGCAAAGTCTAAAGATCTCAATAGCTTGCATTGCTAACTGAGAAAAGCATGAACTGTGGGAATGGAATCTTGGTCTCTGAGCATCTTAACTCTTAATTTGCGATTTAAATCTGTTAAGTTCTGCACAAAGCGGCCTTGGGTTTCTTGTCTATTCCTCACCTTTTGCATATTTTAAAAAACGTATTATGTAAATTTAAATGCATACCTTACCTGCAGGATGCAAGCTCTTAACATAAGGTCCACCCATCCAGTAACTTGTGGCAGTTGCTGTCTGCACCTTTGTATCTACCCAACAACGAGCCCCCCCTCCTCCTGATTCCAGGCACAAAAGCAATAATGGTTGTTTGCTCCCTTCTCATAGATCGATTGTACAAATACATAAATATAGATTTGTATATAAAATGGAAGAAGCAGTAAAGGAGGTGACAGGAAAGGGCTGCCACTGGAAATGACCCAGGAGCACATAATGTATGCTCCACCACAGTGAGCACATGGCACCTGTATGGTTTCAGAAGCAGTGCAGGAGTGGCACTTTTTCGTAATCTAATCCTGTTTTTCCTCCATACATGCATTTACACCTCTGCACTCCCTTACCAGAGAGGACAATTAGGTCATTTCCATAGAAACCGCCCTTGCGTCTTCCCTTCTGAAATCAGCTATCTGCGTCAAATACTTGGAGGTTATTCAAACGCCCAACACAAAAATCCACAAAGGAGCACTGGAAGAGTGTGGCTTCTTTGGCGAGAAAATTTGTTTCAGCTCATCATGGCATCAGATGTTTGTCAGGTTCATGGCGCTGCCCACCTGTCACAATTGACCTGTGGGGGTGGCAGGAGATAAAGTTCTGGGCCACAGGGCCAGAACTGCCCCCCCTCACTCCTGCTCTTCATCAACAAACAAATAGCTATCACGTATATATGCCCTTGATTTGAAGCATATTACAATGAATTCCTTAATGGATGCACAAAGAGGGAACTGCTCCATTTACTTGCTTGCTGTCACCTGCAGCAGTGCAAAGTCAGAATTGACCAGGGCTCCAAACCAGTCGGAAAGGACAGGGTGTGGGGGCAGAGCATGTGCTGGGCATGCAGATGTGTTCTAGGTTCAACCCGCCCCCCAGAAATCCTGATGGTCAGTATGGGGACTTGCCAGAATAGGCTAAGTTTCTGTAAGTTTGCAGGCTACCGAAACATCAGGTTGGGGTTCCATAATCCAGAGGGGAATCTTTTGACTTGGGCGACAAAATAACTTGACTGGCCTTGAGAATTGCTCTTCATTTTGACCAGGCAGGTGTGGGGGTGAGGCGATTTGCCTCAGGCTGCAACATGGCTTGGAGTGGCCCAGCTCCTCCTGAGGTTCCCATGGGAACCCTCCATGACATTGCGAGGGGGTACCATGTGCAAAACAGTATATTCTGTTGGAAGTGGCCAGACTGGGAGATGTTACAAAGTGCACCCAGAAAAAAAATCAAGCCAGGCTCTGTTTCTTCCACAGGAGGAGAGTACTCAACATTTCTGATGGCATAGAGCACTTGGGAAGCGTGCGGTGGGAACTGGCTCTCTGTCTCCTGCTGGCCTGGATCATCTGCTACTTCTGCATCTGGAAAGGAGTCAAGTCCACAGGCAAGGTGGGCATATTTTATTTCTCTCTCTCTCTCCCCCCTCCATCACAATACAAACTACTTGTAGCCCTCTGCAGCTGATGGGCTTAACAACATGTTGCAGTACATTAATTGCGTGGCTATTAGCCACATCAAGGGTTTTAAATACACCACCCAGGAGAGGGTGGCATCAATGTGCAGGATGCCTAGTTATGGAAAGATTGCCACTCGTGCCTATTTTTCCTGTGTGAGTGACAGGCAGAAATTCAACTTGGGCAGCTTTTCCTAGAATGCAAACATAAGAACGGAAGGCGAGCTATATAGCATAGCTGTCAAGTTCTCCCTTTTTTTAAAAAAAGGGAAAGTCCCTTATGCTGAATAGGCTTCCTCGTGAGAAAAGGGAAAACTTGACAGCTATGCTATATAGTGCAGCCTCCTGTTCTCACAGTGGCCAACTAGATCCTGCAAGCAGAACCCGAGCACAACAGCACTCTTCTTGCCTGTGATTCCTAGCAACTGGTATCCAGAGGCATACTGCGTCAGGCAGGCATTGTAGCTGGTAGCCATTGGTAGCCCTGTCTCCATGAATTTGTCTGGTCCTCTTTTGAAGATATAAAGATAGTGGTAGGCAGGAGGCAATGCCTGAACTTCCATCTGTTCTTAAACTTCAAAATCATCTTCATGGGGAGACCGTCTTTTCCCGATAAGGTGCAAACCACAGCGTGGTTATTAGGCCAGAAGGAATCAACACATGCGTGGCAAAGGTTTCCGTATTATTTTCCTCCGCTGCAAAATGAAATGAGAGTCTGCCCTGAGCCTTGACACTGTGATGAGAGACGGAGCGTTATCAACAGGTTTCTACCAAGCTCCCCGCTGCCACAACACCCCCAATAATGAAATGGAGATTTGTTTGTTTGTTTATTTGTTTGTTAAATGTATATCCTGCCCTTCCTCCCAGGGTAACAAACAGCAGCTGATGAAACACTAAGGACACCTTAAAAATTCCAATGCAGACGCAGACTGTGAACGTTCTCTGCTTGAAAGTCTTGTTGGCAGATGGGGGTCTTCAGGAGAGGGAATTCCAAAGGGTGGGGTCAACACACTAAAGGCTTGGTTCTCATGTTGTGTGGAAACAGTGCTTTTTTTCTGGAGCTATTGAATGGTACGCAGTACTGGCACCTTTTCCCCACCTTTCAAATCTTGAAATAAAGTAAATAGAGGGTGGAGAGAGCAAGCAGGCAACCATGACTAAAAGGAGGATTGCAAAAAGCAGGAGGCTGAGGTGGTGAGGAAAAGGAGGGCCTTGTTCAGAGCTGTAGTTGCTGCTCTCAGTCGACAGGTTGCAACATTTCCCCTCAGCTGCCCCACAATGGCGCGCTCTCCCCCTAGACATGCCGCTATGCCGCTGCCTTGCTGCGTGGCAAGCGGAAGGGCTAGTGTGAGCACCTCTTCCCTTCTGTGTTTGCTCGCTCTTTTCAGAAGGAGGAGGAGGAAGGTGGGATGCTGGGTGGGAAGAGCAGATGGAGCAAGGTGGGGGGGTGGTTTGAAGAACGGGGAGGGGGCATGCAAAATGGGGCTTTAATTAATTGAGAGGTAACAGGAGACAGTGTGTGTGTTAGAGAAAATGGGGCTGGGGAAGAGGACCATAACTTTGTTTTCTGGAAAGAAAGTGCTGTGTGGAACAGATCTCAAATGGAGTGGGAAGAGAGTTCAAGAAAGGCGATGGAGGGCTGCTATGTGTGTGCTGGGTGCTCTACCTTGTTGCTCTTTGGGCATGGTAGAAGATGCTGCTCCATCTCCAGACAGTCAGCTGCCAGGCTGGACGGCTTCCATACATGGAATCAGGAAGGAGATGCCATCTTGTGTTTTGCCTCAGGCAGCAAAATGTATTGGGTTGGCCCTGCTTGGAATGTAGAAAAATAAGACCAAACATGCTGATGGATAACTGATGTAGTGGGGAAAAAACCCATGTCTTGTAAAGCATATGCTATTTGAAAGCAAAGCTGGCATGCAACACAGAAACTCCGAAGAGAAGATCTAAGAATGGAAACTGTGAAAACGTGAAGTCTTCGGCACACATTCCCTGAATGGAGAGAGGCTGTTTACATTTTGCCTAGACACACTGCCCAGAGAACTTTGCTATGGAGAGGCATGCAGATATTTAATAAGTAAAATAAGCAACTGTTAGTAACGAAAAAGTAGCTCATAACTAACTAGAACAGATATGGGTAATCTATGGCCCTCCTAGATGTTGTTGGATTATAACTCCCTTCAAATCAGGCCAGATTATTACAATGGTCAGGGATGATGGAAGTTGTAGTCCCACAACTTTTATTGGGCCACCAGTCCCACAGCCTTCTATATGCAATGCCACCACATGCTCTGGACTGAGCTATGGCTCTTCCCTATTCAGGAAAAACGAAACAGCAATTATAAATTTACCATTCAATGCTTAAAATGTCTACAATTCCATTTTGTTCCACATTCCCTCCCCACTGCTAACATCTGTTGTCCAATTTCTCCTTAACATTTCAGCTGTCTTGTTTCATCCTTGGGAGGAATCTCTGTGTTCATATTTTATGTCAGTATAATAGAGTGCAAATGGATCTCCTTGTCTGGAATAATCTGGAAATAATCTAGGAATATCTCTTAAACTTTGGCTCATTAAGATAAACACTAAATTTTCATTGAGCTCCAAATGACCAAAAACAACCATGGCTTGTCTTCTTTCCCAACACATGCTGGGCTCCTGTTGTGTGAGGAAATGAACATGATGAAAGTATTCTCTTACAGCTTTTGAAGGCCCAAGAGGTCAAGGAAGGATTAAGGTAGGACAGGAAAAACACCCTTTCTAAAGGCATGTACACAGATGCTTATTCTGTGTTCCCTGTAGCCCACTTTCTTTGGGAAACATTGGTCTGTGTTATGACTACCTCTCCGTAGCTGATTTACAACCAGTGGCTATGGTTTTTGCATTTTCTTTTAAAAGTCATTGTGAGAATTCAACACTGTATTCTTCCTAATAAGACATGGTTGTAATGCAATTTTGCCTAATAACACACATTTTTTGCAAAACATTTTCCCTTGATATAATGAGGTTATTTCATGAATATGCACAACTTATCCTAATATTTGCATTTTTGTACACATTATTTGGCTGGAGAACTGCAAATAGAGGCCGAAGGCCCAGCAGACTGGGAATTTATCTTTGCCCTTAACACAGGGCCAAGCGCTGCTATTGGTCAGTTGGTCCCATGCCCAGGGTAACACACTCTAATTCTTGTAGCCATTGGCCAATTTGGTGGCAGGAGGATGCTCTGGCCTGCAATAGGCCAGTTCACAGAGGAGGCCTGGGGCCCGCCCCTGAGAAGGGGCGAATGGACTTCTCCCACATCCCTACATCCTGCTCTAAGTGGCTGTCTTAGGCCAGAGACAGATGTTAGTGTTTTGGAGAGGTGCCATCATTGTCTGTGATGTGACTGCTGGCTTTTTCCATTCCACCAGAGCAGGAGCTTCATGCACTGAGCAGATGCATAAGCTAGTCAGTGCTACAGGAAACACAAAAGTTGATATTTTGTCCTCTTCAATGCCATGGATGGAATAATTTGGCACTGATGATGCATGGACCAGATCCAAACAAAATCATATCTGTTATAAAACAACGTGAGTCAAAGCACAATGTCTTTGATCACAGTTGGCTTTTTCATAGTCAAGTCAGTGTGAACAGTGCTTTAAAAATGCATGGTCGGGTTGGGGGGGGGCAGAGGTCACAACTAAGCCGAACATCTGCTATCATTTCATTGAACCAACAATGGTTGGATTTGGGCCAGTCATTTACACCGGAGCAAATATTTTGCTGTTTTTAGGTGCACAATCCCATCACAAATTCTTGTAGGAGTTGGGAAAAGGCTTTGTCGTTGCAGCTAAGCAGGTGTGTGCTCGCCTGGTGCTCAGATGGGATTTGAAAGGTGCAGAGTCTGGGCATTGATAGAAACCTCCACTCCCTACATGAGTTCACATACGCAGACCCTCCAAGCGTCCCTATTTTCCAGGGATGGCCCTGGTTTAGAGAAGCCATCCTGGTTTCTGATTTGATCCCAGAATGTCCCACTTTTCCTTAGGATGTCCCTATTTTCATTGGAGAAATGTTGGAGGGTATGGAGTTGTCTGACCCTCGAGCCATCTGAAGGCAATCCTGTAATAGGAAGTTTAAAAAAATGTTTTATTATGTTTCTATATTTGTTAGAAGCTGCCCAGAGTGGCTGGGGCAACCCAGTAAGATGTGTGGGATAGAAATAGTAAAATTATTATTATGGAATGGGACGTCCCTATTTCCATCAGAGAAATGTTAGAGGAAGAAGGTGTTTGCCCATGGTTTGGGGGGAGCCAGTTCCATAGGAGCACTGAGCAAGCCCCTTTCGCCATGAGGAAAATTCATAATGAATAATTGGACTGGGAATGAATGGCTCTGAGCATATGTATGCAACATCTATAACAATTTTAGTCATGCTTTCGACCCTCCTGGCTCCCCCTCAAAGAATCTAGTGAATTGTAGTTTGATGAGAGTGCTGAATGTCTCTGTTAGGTAGCCCAAGAGTGCAAGCATACACACACATACCAGAATTTGGGGAAGAAAAAAATGACTAGGACACTGGTGCGGGTATACCTTCCATGTGGGCAGTAGGTTTAAAGGATGGGTGTGTTTCGGTTCACATATTGTTTTGGAAAGTGACTTCATCTTTAAAATGCCACACTGAAACAAATTTCTTTCCCCAACCCTAAATCTCAGTGAATTTGACTTCCACATGCCTTCATTATTATTATTTTTTAATAAGCAGACTAGGAGGCGAATTTTTGTTGTTGTTTCTGTCTGTATTCTACTGGGTGAGAGCATTAATTAGTCCTGCCTTGGTCTTTGGGGAGAAAGGTTCAGCTTAGGAGGGATTTATGCTGTTTCTAGGTTACAAACTGCAAATCCAAATAAATATAAAAGCTGGTTGTTTTGCTGTTGACGTTGTATGTGTGTTTTTTTTAAAAGGAGAAATGCAGATGCAGAGGAAGACCATGGCTAGGATTCTTCCTTACTTATTTTGCTTATTTATTACATTTCCTTCAAGGAGCTTACAGAAGTGTAAATAAAAAGTTCCTCCCTCCCATTTTTTTTAATCCTCACAAACCACCCTGTGAGGTAGGTTCAGCTGAAAGAGTGTGACTGGGCCAAAATCCCCTCAAGCCTAAGTAGGAACTTGAACCTGGATCTCCCCAGTCCAGCTCCCCGAAAACTGTATCACACTAGTTCTCTCTCTCTCTCTCTCTCTCTCTCTCTCTCTCTCTCTCTCTCTCTCTCTCTCTCTCTCTCTCTCTCTCTCTCTCTCTCCAAACCCAGTTTTTATGTTCTAAGAAAGACATTAATTTGTGTTCTGTGATCAGTCACCACTGGAAATTGTTAGATTCTTATGTCTACTATTTGACTGACAAACCTACAAGTAGGTTAAATAACTGTGTGCTTTTAAAATTGTGCATCTGTTTGCCAGCCTGGGTTTCTTGGAGGAAGGGCGAGTTATTTAAATCAATCAATCCTTGATCACTACAGCCTGTCTCTTCTTCAGCATCCAACCATTGCTCCTGCCATCCTCCTTCTGTGTACTCCCCAGTGTCCCACCACCAATCCCTGGGCTCTGAGCCTTCCTCAACTGGGGCTTCCCCATCTGGTACCACTCCTGTTATCTAGGGACTCAGCTAGATTGGTAAAGAAAAAGTGATTGATATGCATTGTATATGCGATATAACATTGTTCCACCAGATGGCGCTGTGGAGTCCTGTTTTTCTCTACCTGTTTAAATTTACAACGCGTTTAACTGAAACGCTTCTTTGATGTGTCTAGATCCAGCCACGGATTCAGCTATACAGCTGCAAATAAAACGTTTTAAGTGCAATATACAATGTGGCGCTAGATGGCAATGATGAGCCCTATGGAAAATTCAATGTATTTTTTAAAAACACTTTTTTGGGGGGAGGGGGGGAGCATTTTCAGAACGGTTTTAATATGTGTGTAGATTCCACCTTAGCCAGTCCCTGACATGCTGTGAGATCTGGACTCCCTCTGTCTAAATTCAAGTGGAAATATGTGAATAAACCATATTTCTTAAAGGTATGACAGCTTCTGCTGCATCTTCAAATGTCCAATGGAGCACAGACCCTGCTTGAGGGCCAAAACCCCTGGAATCCCATGCGTGGCTTGGCAGGGATTGGGGTGGCCTGTAACAATATTCAATAGCTGCCTCCCTCTCCCTCTCCTTTGATTCAATGTGATGGCAGGGAAGCCTGCTGTGGCAGGCACTTCAACTTAGGTGACCCGCAAACTCTGTTCCAACCCTGTTGTTTCAATTCAGAAATAAGTAAGAGGGAAATTTCCATTTGGATTGTCTCCAGAATCAAATAAAGCAAGGCAGGGGGGACAGACTATGCTTTTGTTTTAGAGTCCTCATTGATATACCCGTCTCCCAAAATAAGACACCGTCTTATATTTATTTTTCCTCAAAAAAACAACAACACTATAGCTTATTTTCAGGGGATGTCTCATTTTTTTTCCTCCTCCTGCTGCGGCCGGCATTGCTGCTGCGCCTATCACCATGTCTTATTTTCGGGGTATGGCTTATATTCCTTGAATGCTTAAAAATCCTGCTATGGCTTATTTTATGACTACGTCTTAAAATAGGGGAAACAGGGTATTCAGTTTTCACCTGAACTGTTGTTTTGTTTTAGCTTGGATCTTAGCGATCTTGAGATGGAAAAAATATTGAACAAAAAGATTCGCCCAGAAGTTCAGAAACCTCCGATTCCTTCATTCAGCAAATAAGTTGGTGTTCTCAATTAAGTTAGTGGCAGTTAAAATGGTCAGGGTTGAGTATTGGAGATTGGATCCAGTGCCCTTTGTTTTTATAAGCAGTTAAATACTTGCTATAGTTAGAATGGAGAAACAGAATAAAAATCCAATTGCATTTGTTTATTAATTGTTTGGATACATATTGCAGTCAAGCGCTGCTGCAGTCATATATTCTATTTAATAATGTGTTTTGTATCCGTGTATATTCTCATGATCTTCATAGGGAATATTAATGTACCAGGAAATGACATTTCAGATCTGTGAGCTGCTACATGGAGATGTGGGGCAGCTGGAATAAGGAAAAATCCTCTAATATCTGGGTCATCCAGGATGCATTTGAGCCCTCCCAAGTCACCGTACCTTTTTGCATTCTCAGTTTGTATTCTTAGCTGTCACTTCTATGTATTCTATTACACCTGAACAACAGCAAAATTTGTAGAGTGACCTATTTGTTGTTATTTGTTGCCTTTATATCCTACGTTTTCCTTCCAGATTATTCTCACAGCAAGCCTGTGATTAAGGTTAGACTGTGAGAGACAGTGACTGGCCCTGGGTCACCCAGTGAGTTTTGTGTCTGATGAGGGATTTGAACCCTGGTCTCCCAGGTTCCAGTCCAGCATTCTAACCACTGTACCACATTTGCAGCTTTGACATGAGGCCTGGATAAACAGAAGTGTCCAGCTGCGACGGCAAAGTCTCCATCGCAGTGAGCTTTCAGGTGGAGCACGTTCCTTCCTTGCTTCCACCATCCCATCCCTTATAATGTTTGAAGGCTAAGCAGGCTTCGCTGTAGGTTTACTCGAAGTTCCCGCCACCTGTCTGACTAACCCAGCTGTTCTTCGCAGCAAGCTGCTGATGCTGTGACTGCGTTTTGTCCTCTTGCAGGTGGTGTACTTCACTGCTACGTTCCCATACCTCATGCTGGTAGTTCTGCTGATCAGGGGTGTCTCCCTTCCCGGGGCATCTAAAGGGATCCTCTTCTACCTTTACCCAGACCTCACTCGGCTCAGTGATCCCCAGGTAAGCTGAGAGAAGCAAAGAGAGGCTTCCTTATCCTCATGTATCCCTTTTGCAAATCTCTCTTATTCCCCCCCCCCCAACAACCTGCTTCCTTTACGTTTCTTTTTTCTTTGTCTCCTTTTAAGGATGCTTCCCGACAGGTGTGAGTTGTGGGATTGATGCTGCTCATGTATGCAAGTTGTTTGCAGCACCTGCTGCATTCACTGGCATCAAAATGGCAGCCTTTAAACCCCCCCTTCCCCCCATTTAACTTGGATTTATCCTTTCTGCAGAAAATCTCATCAGAATTTTATTTTTATTTTTAATAACCTTGCTGCCAATGACCCTTTTAGGAACATACCAATTTGCCTTACACGGAACCAGACAAGAAGCAGAGGAGGGGGTGACCCCGATAGAGGTAACAAAAAAGGCAAAGTTGCGATTAAGAACGATGTTGCTATAAATATGTGGAGCAATACAAGCCAAGGCCACTAAGTGCTAACAAACAAAGGCCGCTGTGTGAACAAAAACACTGCAATTACCCAAACAATACAGAATATGTGGACAATGAAACAATTCTGCAAAGAAAACAGGGGGTGATCTCCAGGGCTGAACCTCCGTATTATTATTTTTATTTCTTCAACAAATGCAGGATTTGCATGGATGACAGCAATTAACCTACCATTGCTTCAGTTTTCTTTCTGGGTTTTTCTCCTGCCCAAGGAAATCTCCTTGCTGCAAACCCTGTTGCAATTCTGTTATATGCTCTTGTGCAACAAAGGTGGTTGTGATTCCAAACACGGTGGCCCCCCAAATGAAGACTCTTCATTCATCAAGCACGGCTGAAAGATCCAGCTTTTATGTATTCAGCTCTACAAGCCCCCACCTCTACCATGGGACTCTACCCACACTGCACCCCCTCTCCAGCCACCGAACCTCCTCTTCCCAGGCCAGGCCACTATCCTCAGGAAGGTGCCCATAGATGCCTTGGGTGGCAGTCACTTTTGTTTTTTTGAAGGCAACATTGTGCCACCTTTATGCTTTTTATAGGTCTTAGTGAGTGATAGCTTTTATCGATGCTCAGGTGCTTATAGAGTTTGCTGAGGGGCAACAACAAATGGTAAATGGATCCGGTGCATCTGTTCAGAAGCAGCTGCTGCAGCCTCCTTGGCCCCGCAAATGCTCCCCCCTCCTCGCCTCTCTTTTCTCCCTCAGTCACCAAAGCTCGTTCTACTTTGCCTGGCTGAAAAGTTGCTTGCCCAACTGCCCTCTTTTAATCTCTTCAAGAAAATTTCCCTCATGTCAAATCCCGGTTCCAGCTGAGCTGCTGTACCAGCATTTTTGTGTGGAGGAGGTGTCTACAAAGGAGATTAAGGGGGTGCCTGCCTGGGGGGCGGGGAAAGGTCAGCAAAACCCTTTGTAACCCCTTTAAACCCCTCCCAGGCCAGCCTGGAAGCTTTATTTTGACAGCATCAACAGAGAAGTGCTATTCTTGGAGGATAAGGCAATCAATGGCTACCAGCAATAATGGCTGTACAGAATTCTGCTTTCACTGCTGAAGGCACACTCCTCAAAACTATTCTCTGAATTTCAAAGGAGAAATGGTTACCCAGACATTCATTTCATGTTTCAATATTTTCCCAAAAATTCTCTGAATACTTGGCCACTGTACCCTGTTTCTCATATTTTAAGACATACTCATAAAATAAGCCATAGCAGGATTTTTAAGCATTCAAGGAATATAAACCATACCCCGAAAATAAGACATAGTGATAGGCGCAGAAGCAATGCTGGCCGCGGCAGGAGGAGGAGGAAAAAAATAAGACATCCCTTGAAAATAAGCCATAGTGTTTTTTTTTAGGAAAAAATAAATATAAGACATGTCTTATAATATGAGAAACACTGTATTAGATTCTGACAGTTGAAAATTTTGCAATATTTGATAGTTCATGCAAAGGGATATTGAGCATTTGGCAGTATTGATGGCGGATGGTGTACCACAGCTGTTTTCAAGCCTGTTACCTTCAGTAAGTACAGCGGCTGGGATGACACCTGGGGCGGACCGCCCCCCACCCACCCCTTCCTATGCCCCTGAGTGAGCACTTTCCAAGTCAACATGTGCCAAATGCATGTCTGCTGCAACGTTCTTGCACACTGCAGAGGATTTTAGGATATGTCCCAGGCTGCGTGTTGCCTGCATTTGCATGTTGATATTTCAGCTTAATCGGCTGAGATGTGGGTGAGCATCGTGCGCCCACGTGCATCCCTTTGCTGTCACTGTGATCTTTCCTTTGCACGAACCAGGAGGGGTCCCTTCAGCTACAGTTTCCTGTAACATGCAGATGGAGAAACTAGGGCAAATGGCTTCTAAGCAAAGCAGAATATGAAGCCATGCTTTAAAGTGGGCTTGCAGATATTGGTTTATTTGGCAGCCATTCACTATAATTCTGGGTTCAAATGTAATGAAAAGCTGTAGTGAATTATGGCTTCCTGCCTTATATAATACCTTCCAACTTTTTCCGATGCAAAACCAGGACGCACATCTTCTGGGATATGCTTCCGGGTGAATCACGTGAACTGCACCTTGCTCCTGCCCTGAAAAATGTGCTATTTTGGAAGGGGGGGTAAGATTGTGGCCCCGGGAAAAGTGCAATGCTTCTTCATGAAAACATTGTAAACACCTGGGATTCACCACACAAACAGTTTTGTAATCAGAGCGAAACTGGCTTTGTGGAAACCGCATCAAATCGCAGTATTTCAGAAGATGTCAGAGGATTGAGAGTCATTGTGGATAACGTCATGTGTACATGGATTCAAAGGTTGGCGTGAAAATGGACTAAAGCCAGACGAAAGGGTAATGGGTACAAACCCTAAGTGAACAGGTAGACCTCACTTGACACAACAGCAAGAAGATCAGCTTCCCTTTTTGTTACCTACTTAATTTTACTGTTAGGGAAGGGGGACAGAAAAGGATTTTCTTCTGGGGAGATAAATTGCCTCTTGAAACTGTAGGCTGAGGTATTTTCTCTAGTGGAGTTATTCACCAACAAGTCCCACCCACTGTCTTTCAAGTGGCAAAGCTTCCTTGAGGTGATGCTCATTCCACTTTGCTATGTTTTTTTCTGTTGCTTACAGGTATGGATGGATGCAGGTACTCAGATCTTCTTTTCTTATGCCATTTGCCTGGGATGCCTGACAGCTTTGGGCAGCTACAACAAGTATCATAACAACTGCTTCAGGTAACTGAATGTGAGTCCACCATGCAAAGTCCTGCCCTTTTCACTTCTTGTTGTTTTCTTTCTGAACCTTCAGTATACTTTCTGCATAGCAGCAGAACTTTACTGGAATAAAGTAATCCCTGCTCTGATCCTGTGTGTTGTGTTTCTTAAATTTCCTGTCTTTTCCAAATGAGTTTTAAAATTTGTTCATTTTCCGGAAACTAAAAGGTGAGCCATCTGTTACAAGAAGCACAAGGCTTCCACCAAAAATGCTTCTTCCATATCAAGTTGTCCCCTTCCAGCCCTCTGTAAAATGTAGCAAAATTTAACCCACTTTTTCACATTGGTTGGTTCCACACTACTAACATAATCTGGAATTGCCATCCTTCACTCACTCACTTTTTACAAAAAATCCAGACAATGTCATTTAATTTCCCCCCTTCTCATCCTGTGTTCCCCCCCCCAGACCTAATTTGTGATAATTCTTTAATTTACATTTTAAATATAAAAGAAAATTGTCACTGGCAAAAAGTGAATTGAGGTTTTTTGGAGTTACTGTGCCTTTAGTTACAAGCTTACTCCTTGCATCTTCTCCTGCCTCTGTTCCTTCCTATTTCTTGTGGCAGCAACTACACAGTTAAAGCATCTAACAATAATTATGAAGGAATAAATGAGGCAGAAACTGCAAAGAGTAAGCTACTAATTAAAAGCATAGTAACCCTGAAAAACTTCAATACACTTTGCCAGCTATAGCTGTCTTTTAAATTTAAAATGTAAATTGCTATTTTTTAAACTGCATTGCACTCATCCTGTTCTCTGCATGGGGTAGAGATGGGGCTTTAATTACAAAAAATAAAAGAAAGAAAAAAAGATAGAAAACCAGTAATTAAATCTGCTTTCCCTTCCACCAGGTAGAACAGGAAATGAGTAACTAAGCTGCAATTAAGGGGCTATTCATCAGTAACTGATTGATTAATAATTCATGCAATTAATTTAGTGATTTCCCTAAGATGCACACATCTTCATTTGATTACTTCAGTCTTGTTGGCTACCGATGGTGCTTATCATTTGATTGGCTGCCCGTCTTTATAAATGTTTCGTTCTCACTAGATGTATGGTTTGTTTTGTTTTTGTCTTTGTCGCTCTGACATTCGCCTGTTCTTCCTAGGGACTGCATTGCTCTGTGTTTTTTGAACAGTGGGACAAGTTTTGTGGCTGGTGTTGCAATCTTTTCCATCCTGGGCTTTATGGCACAGGAGCAGGGAGTGCCAATTTCTGAGGTAGCTGAGTCGGGTGAGTGGTTTATGCATGTGAGATTGTGTGCAGAAAAGTAGCATTATGATAATCAGCATCCTAGAATGCTGTATGTGACTGCGCTTGTTTTGCGGGGGGGGGGGGGCACCGTGCCTTGATTCTATAATGGGAGAGCCAAAATCAGACTGGAAGGCCTTTTCTCTTCCCCATCTCCCTTCTCTTGTAGCAGTGCCTACAGCTTTACTTGCTGCTGAAGATGGTACCCAACACCTCACCAGCCTTGTTTCTTTATCAATACTGTGCATGGCAGTGGAAAGAGGCTGGACTTCCCTGCCCTATAAATATAATTTGGCGAATGTGGCTTATGTTATGTCATTGTTCTTGCTGCCTGCCTGCCTGGTGCTCATAACACCTCTTCACAAAACTCTCTGATTCCAGTACACCTCGCTTAGCAACTTTCTCTCGACAGGGCCTGGCTTGGCGTTCATAGCATACCCGCGAGCTGTCGTCATGCTGCCTTTCTCACCACTCTGGGCCTGCTTCTTCTTCATCATGGTGGTTCTGCTGGGACTGGACAGCCAGGTAACAATGCCTTGAGTGGGTAGGTTCAGCCAAGAACTTAACCTCTCTCCTGGGAGGCAGAAGACAGCTTGCTTCTTTTCATTGTGGGTGATAACAGCAACTAAACATTGAGGAAAGGGGCCTCGGACAGACCTAACAGGGCATGAAATACATTTTTTCCTACCTGATTAGACTTGTCTTGGTGTGCTTACCTAACTCATCATCTGCCGGGGAAGGTGCAGGAGGCTGGAATCTGGTTGTCTGAAGGAGAACTTTTAATGTTACCTTCAATTAATTCATTGCTTGGGTGAGCAACCAATGTTGCGGGTAAAAATGCTGTTAATGTTGGTTGGGCTCAGAACTAGAATGAAGCTTTGGGGACCCGGTCTGCTTACGTCTTAAGGTGTGGCAAGCATTAGATGCCCTCAAATTCATCTCCGGCTCAGAACTGCTATGGCTGTGTTGTGTTCAATACTTTGTGGATACTTGTTCAGTTGAATGATAAAGGAGGGTCTAAATTGGGCGATCTTCTGTGATAGGAAATTGCTGATGGGTGCCTAAATTATCTCCCTAGTTTGTCTGTGTGGAGAGCCTGGTGACGGCCCTAGTTGACATGTATCCTGGAATCTTCCGGAAAAAGAACCGCAGAGAAATGCTAATCCTTATTGTGTCCATCATCTCATACCTCGTGGGACTGGTCATGATCACAGAGGTATCGGAACCTACATTTCCTTTGCTTATATAACTTCTGCATAAAAAAGGGAGGGAAAGGGGGTTTGCTGTTGTTGCAAAATCAACACACTCTTTTTAGCCCCATGGGTGCCAGTGGCACTAAAATGAACAAATTGCTCTACTTTCCCCTCGAGACATCCCTCTTGTAAGGAAATGGAAGTCACCTCAGAGGATCCTGTGGTCTCCCACTTCATAATGGCAACATTGAGGCAAGGAGTTGCCAGGGAGTCTCAAGCAGGATTTGAGCAGGGGTGGGGAATCTTTGACCCTCCAGATGTTGTTGCACTACAGTTCCCATCAAACATCTGGAGAGCCACAGGTTCACCATCCCTGGATAAAGAGGCAGAGAAATGGGGCTCTGCCTTTAACTCATCACCAGCACTTTATCAGTTGGTTTGAGTAATCAATCTACATTGCAGCCTGGGTTTTCATAGACAGCCAACTATCTAATCATGAAATGTAGCATAGGAGCTAATTCCTAGGGGCCTAGGGGTGTTTGAGGGGGCTGTCCCCCAAGTTGATGGGCATTGCCATTCAAATGGTTGCATGCACCATGTCATGTGATCAATTATGCTTGGTGGGTCTTACCTCCCCTCCCCCATATTTTATTTAAGTTGGCACCCCTGAAAGGGGATACTTTAAGAAAGTATCCTACTATCTGCTAGAAAATGTATCATCACAGTTGAGTTCCTTGTTATGATAGATATTCCCCTCCTAATGCTGGTTAATTTTGAAGATTTAAGAAAAACATACAATAATCAGCACCTTTCATGAAATATATCAAAAACTGCAATCTTGCTGCCTCAGTTATGCATAAATTGTTTTCTGTTGAATTATGCACATTGCCTAGAAACATCAACAATTAATAACCACAAATTTAATAGAAAACAATCTAGAACAGAAAGCATAATGGAACGACTAAAATATTATTTGCTGAAATACAGGTCTAATACCTTCAGTCTTCTGGAAAACAAGACTTGCATCTTCATGCTCAAGCCAACTTTTTCTTAGACTTCTGATATTACTGTCCAGAAACTGTGTGAAAGCGTGTGAACCGCAGGTCCACTGTTGTGTTGTGAATTATCAGGAATTGCCATCCTGGTCATGCCCTATGGCAGGAGTGGGAAACCTCAGGCCTGGCGACTCCAAGCCTCTCTAGCTGACCTTCAGGACCAGGCCATGCAAACCTCCCCGGCTTCACCTCTCGCTGTTCCTGCCTTGCGCTCTTCTTGAGTGGTTTTGCCTGGCTGGGAGGTGTCCTTGAGCTCTGGCAATGCCTCTTGCTTGCTTAAATGGAGGAGAGAGAGAGAGAGAGGTGTCTGAGAAACTAGCTCACTGCACAAGACTAACGTTTATATTAATTGCTCTGCCCACTTTTGCCCTGCTTGCCACTGGCATGTGGTCCTTAGAAGTTGGCCCCAAAGAGAATGTGGCCCTTAGACTGAAATAAGTTACCCCACACCCACCTACCCTATGGGCTTCTGAAGGCTGGTAAAGTGCCTTTTGGATGGAGGTGAACAGCTGCCATGCAGTGCATGGACATCTTGTGCAGCGGAGCTCCCTCTTTTCCAGCTTTCTACAGAGGCATGAAATGACACAAGAGTTTTTGTAGCTCGTCCTCCTGGATACCTTGGATTCCTAGTTTCTCGCCATGTGGAGGCTTAAATATAGGCCTACTGCATACTTTTGCATTCCCAGACTATAACTTATCGTCTCTTTTCTGCCTCGTGGTAACAAGAGGCTGAAAGGAGAACATTGCTAAGATTGCATTCCAGAGACATGGGCTTTCCATCGTGATGTGGCGTATTTAAGGAATAGTCCCTGGGGTTGGACTTTTAGAATAAATTACTTATTATCCATCTTGGACCCCACTCCCCACAACATGCACATCAGTTGCTGTGTAGAGTGCTTAACATCAAATAGTGCAATATATATAAACAGCCACTAGGGCCTTTGTTATGCTACTATTTATTATTATTATATGATATTGGAGCAACAGTGGTTCCCCCTAAATTCAGATATTTTTTGGCAGCAGCGAAGAAGGAAAAAGCAACAACAGGAATCTGAAGGGAGCAGATGGAGTCCACTGCCAATATAACATACATTGGCAGGATCTCCAAATTCCAAATAATGGCCCAGTGGATGATAAATACCTCTGCTTAATAAGCCAGGATGTGGACCATTGTAGAATCATAGAATTGTAATGTTGGAAGGGACCCTGAAGCTCATCTGGTCCAACTCCCTGCAATGCAGGAATCCTGCCCATAGCTGTCCCTGGGTGGGCTTGAACCACCAACTTTCTGGTTAACAGAAGGTTACACTGACCCATCACACCACAGGCTCTTTTTGCAGTCACTTTGATTTTCCCTTTGCATGAGTAAGCCAGGACACAGTTAACCATAGTTTCCCGTTGTGTCTGAACTAGAAACTATGGTCAATGACTTCCAAACAAGCCGGAATCTGGTAGCCAATTTTAAATCATGGCTTCATGTTCTGATTTTGTTTGGATGCCATTACCCATTGTTTCTTGGTTTTGATGTAATTTTTGTCTATCCACATGTATAAAGGGAGACTGTATTGAAATGCCAAGTTGAGATAATGCCAAGTTGAGGTAACTCCAAACTGATATTTGGAGAGGAGGTTTCTAGATAAAAGAAAGTTATACTATACAGTGGTACCTTGGTTCTCAAACTTAATCCATTCTGGGAGTCTGTTCGACCTCCGAAACCATTCAAAAACCAAGGTGCGGCTTCCGATTGGCTGCAGGAGCTTTCTGCACTCAAGCGGAAGCTGTGTTGCATGTTCAGATTCCGAAAAACGTTTGTAAGCCGGAACACTTACTTCTGGGTTTGCAGTGTTCGGGAGCTGATTTGTTTGGGAGCCAAGCCGTTCGAGTACCAAGGTACCACTGTATTGAAGATCAGATTAATAGAAAGTTATACTACATTGAAAATTAGATCAATATTAGAAGACTTCATGCTGTCACTGGTTGCTTGGGAAGAGAAGCTCTGTGCATTAACTACAACCCTTGGCTTTCTCTCCTCTCTCTCCTTCTTTCTGCATCCTTACTCCCCTTCTTAGGGTGGCATGTATGTCTTCCAACTGTTTGACTACTATGCTGCTAGTGGGATGTGCCTGCTCTTTGTCGCCATTTTTGAAACCCTGTGCATTGGATGGGTATATGGTAAGTGCAAATGCGATGGGAAAACGTGCCACTGTTTTAAGAGCACATCTCTATGGTTTCTGAAGCAGGCATTAAAACCACCAGGTTCCCCAGATGTCATTTTTGACACACATTAATGATTTGTGTTCACGATACTAAGGGGGTGGTTGGAAGTGATGCCTCTTTCAATATCGTTTGTACCCGCAAAGGTTTTGAGGTGGTCACATTGCATCATTTCAATCAGTACACATCTCATAACTTCCTGCTGAAATCTCATAACTTTTTATAACACAAGTGCCCTGGTTTATTTCTGTCCTGCTTTTGTTGCCCTGTAGCCCCTCCAGATAGCAGCAACATGGTAGGATCAGTCAAACATTGCAGAACAATGCTAAAACAGAATAAATCTGCCACTAGTACACTATTATTTTTAATGTTTGATGTTTTATTGTGTTTTTATATTTTGCTGGAAGCTGCCCAGAGTGGCTGGAGAAACCCAGACAGATGGGTGTGGTATAATAATAATAATAATAATAATAATAATAATAATAATAATGTCAAGAGCATGTTGCAGAATACACCTGCAACAATACTGAAGGGGCCCTAGAAAAACTCCTAGTGAACGAGGCACCTTGATGTCACTTCTCTGGCCTACCCTATGTTGCCTTACTGGCCAGAGAAGTTGCCAATCATTGCTTTGATACCTTAAACAGGTGCTGCTAGCCTTTCCTTCTCCCCACCATACGTTTCTAGCAGACTGCTTTCCCTCTTCTCTTTTTCCTTTTCACAGGTGCTGACCGTTTCTATGATAACATCGAAGACATGATTGGCTACCGGCCATGGGCTGTCATCAAATACTGTTGGCTATTCATCACTCCAGCTGTCTGCCTGGTGAGTTAGGCATCCCAGTCATTTGATCAGGAGGCACAACAGGAAAGAGTGCACTTGGGCAACTGGGCAGTGATTTTCCAAAATGGGGGTACAGATAGTCTTTATCCTTGCTGTACTGCACTGCAGCGTGTGGTTCCTCAAGGAACTGGGGGGTAATGAAAGGATTCTGCATAAGTGGAAACAGACAGAATCCAGAAGAAGTTAAGGAGAAACCCAAAACTTGATGCAGGTTGGTTCATGTTCCATAGTTCAACATCCTGACAGTTATGGAATTGGCCATAACTGTTGCATGTTTGTGCTGGAGTTATACTAGTTTAATTCTGACGGTGGTGGGTAATAATTGAGGCAGAAGTTGATAGCCAGGTTCTGTTGCCCAAAATGTACAGTAATGTGTGGTCAGATATTGCATTGTGGATAATTGGCCATGGCAGGTGACTGTAGTGGATCAGAATCAAAAGTGCTGCCACTCACCAGAAGAAAATGGGCCCTTCTGAGCCCCAGGGGCCTCATCCAGTGCCTGACCACACCAACCCCTGACAATGGGCCTGGGAAGTGTTTGATTGTGGATCACCAAGGCCAGTCTATACTATTGGGAAGAGTTCTAGCTAATTTTGGGGTGTCAGGCAGCTGATTTTGGGGTGTCAAGAAAAGGCAGCAAATGCTTGGTTATTTAATGGATAGTGATAATGATAATGATACTTCTACTGCTATGGGAGAGGTGCTTGTGAGATTTTTCCCCCCCTTAGGTGCCAAAATAGCTTGGCTAGCCGTGAGTATTATGACTGGGGAAGTGGGGAGTGGCATTTGCTGCTTTGCCTCAGGCAGCAAAACATATTGGGCTGTCCCTGCACATCTCACCTAGTTTGGCCCTGATGGTATCTATATGCTGCGGGTAGCCAACAAGATGTGGTTGGACTCTGAGACCCTTCTTCCCCAGTCAGCTATAGTTCAACAACATCTGGAAACTAACCACATTGCCTACCTCTCCTAGTGTGTGTGTGTGTGTGTGTGTGTGTGTGTGTGTGTGTGTTGGGTCATCAGGAGAAGTACTTCTTTTGGGCAGAGCTCAGAAATCTTGGCCAGGGAGGTTCTCATTGTGTCATAGGCCATTTTGCTCTGGCCATAAAGTGAGCAACATGACTTAGTGACGGATAGTGTGCTTAACCCTCCCTCCTCTCCTCTCCCCAGGCTACATTTCTCTTTTCTCTCATTAAATATGCCCCACTGACATACAACAAGAAATACGTGTACCCGTGGTGGGGAGACACGTTGGGCTGGCTGCTGGGACTCTCATCCATGATCTGCATCCCGCTCTGGATTGTCTATAAACTTTCCACCATCAAGGGCTCCCTGAGAGAGGTGAGGTTGTCGTTGTGTTTAAGAACTGGCCTTTGAGAGGCTGCTTGGGCGAGGGAGGCTTGCTGGTCACCCAGCCCTATTGACGTGATGCACTTTGGAGGCAGGCTTGTTGTGTTGCAAAAGTAATTAACGGGGACACTGCACTAATTTTTGCCAAGGATCATTCAGTTACTGGCAAGAAGAGTTCGCGGCTTTATTGAGCTCAGTTTGGCTCGAGGGCTAGGCAGATGAAAACTGCCTTCCTGTGAGCTTGTTATTGACTGCACAGCATTTTAAAAATGTCACCGTTTGAGAGCTTCGCTTTGCAGTGCTCTCTGGCTCCCTTCTCCCCCCCCCCCTTCCTCTGCTTATTGACTTCCAGACAAAACACTTTATGTATTTCCTGTGTGATATTTAAAATTTGTTTTCCACTATTCAGAGCTATTGAAGAAGTTGCAGAATCATGAGCTGATTGCCACACCCCTGTAGTCGGAGCTATGCCTTCTTAGATCCATTTCAAGTTTCTTTCTCTACCCCCCCAAATAATTCATAGCAAGTTTCAAAAGCCTTATTCAGTGTTAAATGACACAATATAACAGTATTCTCAGCCCATGCTGCTTTGTTCTATTTCTTCTTTTCTACATGTTATGATTCCTAATAATGGTGATTGATTGATTAATAAATGTTGATTATATGTTGATATTTCTTGACTTAATTTCAGTACCATTCCTATTAATTTGGAATGGCGTGCTCAATTATGGGACCTGATATTAATAGACAAACTGACAGCGTATGTGCGGGAAAGGAGATCGGGCAAAAAATCCAAAGGGTCCCCCCCCCATTTGGCATGACTTTATCACCTATGCAACACTGAATAAACATGGACACAGAACTCTGCCACCACACAGAGTCCTTTGGAACAATACTTTTGTTTGATAAAAATGCCAAGTTTCACTTGTTTCATTTTTTCATTGCTTTACTTTTAATTTCTGCAGGGCAAGGGGAGGATGGAGGAGGAGAGCTTTTTTTTGTTTGTTTCTTCTGAATGAAAAAAATAATAACAATAAAAAGTTGGAGAAGAAGTTGGAGTCGGTGACAACTTTATAAGCTCATCAGGGGGTTAATGAACTCAGGAAACCCTGATCTTGATTGACCAAAAGCCTGACTTAGGATAGACCAGCTTCTAGTGTGTGTGTGTGTGTGTGTGTGTGTGTGTGTGTGTGTGTGTCTACAAAGTGACACTTTGATTGCTTAGAGGAATAATCTTCCTTCCACTTTCTCTTCCTACCCACTTTGTTTTTCAGAGATTCCATCAACTTGTCTGTCCAGATGAAGACTTGCCCCAAGGCATGTGCCCAAGACAGTCTTTTCCAGCCTCCAAAACTAGGCTCCTGATGCTGACCGAGTTGGATTCTCACTGTTAGAGGGAAGCAAGCCCCTTCTGCATTGGACAATCCTGGACTTTGCCAAGGAGAGAGGGACCCAGGAGCTGATTTCCCCTTCCCCCCTTCCAAAGGATCCGTGGCGGCTGCTAGGGAAAGAGAGTTCTCCCAAGACGTTGTGGTGGAAGCTGATTCAGCTCCGTCTTTTCTCTGGGGGCACAACCACAGGAGATGGTTCAAACCAAAAAGTTCCTCCTGTGAGATCTTCCAGGAGCAGGACTGGAAGGACAGAAGCCTGGGATGGAAATACTTAACACCGTCACAGAAGCATTTTATCTTGCATGGGTTTTAGGGAGCTTCCCATTCCATCTATAAAATCATTGTTCTTTCCTCATATTTGTGAGGTGCATTATTGTCTATTAAAGTGGGTGGTGATCTGCTTGCTCAAGGCTTTGCACCTGCTCCATTTCCAACTTGTAGGGACATATAGCTTGGGACAGAAGTAGAGTATTCCAGTATTGGCCTTTTACCTTGTTGCAGTAGGATTTTGTCGCCTTTCCCTTTTTCGTTTAAGGCCCAAACTGTGCACAGCATCAACAGGTGCTCCTTTCCTAATGAGCTGAAAGTAGCTCTTGTGGGAGGTGGAAGCAGTCATCATAACCATGGCAGGGAAGTGTGATTTTTTTAAAAAAATCCAATGGTCCCATTTCTTCTGACCCCCAACAGCTGCTGCTATTACTACTATTACAGTCGTACCTTAGTTTTCGAACAGTATGCATTCCGGAAGTACGTTTGACTTCCGAAATGTTTGGAAGCCAAGGCGCAGCTTCCGATTGGCTGCATGAGTGTCCTGCAGCCAATCAGAAGCTGCGCCGGACGTTCAGCTTCTGAGGCAAAGTTCGCAAACCAGAACACCTACTTCCGGGTTTGCGACGTTCTAGTTCCAAGTTGTTTGTGAACGAAGCTGTTCGAAAACCAAGGTACGACTGTATTACTATTACTATTATCTCCGCATGTTCATTGCTTACATGCAATGAGCCTCATTTGTAGCTTGACCCATAAGGCCTTTTGCAGGAAAGCATGAAATTACTTGGCTAGGAAAGTGCTCTTCAATTCCCCCCTCTCTGGCAGCGCAGACAAATAGGAGCTGCTCTGGGTGTCCCCTGTCTGTGCCAAGTCCTTTCCAGTGTCAAATTGAGGTAGGAGAACTGGGAGTGTGAGGGGCACTTGTTTTTTTTTTGTTTTTTAGTAAGATGATGAATGGATGAATAAGAAGCATGGAGAAGAAGCATGGAGCGGTAGAGAGAGGGCAACACAGCTGTGTTAATATTGTGCAGGTGTGCTGGGCCAGACATTAGTTGCACTCCTGAACAGTCCTGACCCCGACACCTCAGTTTCTCTGGTGGGGCATCATGATTAGAGATGGAGGAAGAATTGGATTCAGTTTACATTTAGAGATGAACTTTCCAATTTAAAAAAACAACAACACAAATCCAGCAAGTATTTGTTGCCACAATTTTTGTGTGTGAAAGAAATCATTTTTCTTTTGTAGTCCAGGCATGAAGGCATTTGTTATTCAGCAGTTCATTATTCACCGACTTCATTATTTGTCCATTATTCAGTATAGGCTGGCAAGCTGCAGACTGATGAAACTGCATCACATGATGAAGAAGGAGGTGCTGAGGTGCTGTAGTGTGGAATGCTAACAATTATTTGGGCAACAGTCCAGCATATCGATGGGACATTGTAAAAAGTCCTAGATTCTTTGAGGGAGATGGATTGAGGATTAAATCTGTAGATTAAAATTTAAACCACCTATACACATGTGCGGGAGAAATGGAAAAGTAATCAGGCTGCGAAGCCTTTGTAGCTGAGCAAAAACACTTATATGTTTTATAGTTTGCTGAAGCTTAAGAATTACGAAGTTAGACTGTTTTATCCCCTTTTATTTGTGATCTGCTGACCTTCCTCTCTTCACACCCCTGTTGCAGAGAATGAACCAGACATTTTTAGTAAGATAAGCAAAAAGTTTTACTTACATTTCAATGAAGGCAGCAAATACATCAAAGTAGCGTGCAGAAAAATAATTCTAAGTTACTGTAATATAAAAGTTGGTAGTCTCAAAATGTGTGTGAGCGCGCGCGCGCGCATGCTTGAAGCCCCAGACACATGTCTGGTTAGCTTGGGAGCATGGTGTAAAGAGAGAGTTTCCTCAGAGGCAGAAGGAAGTGTAAGGGATTCACATTTGTTACAGAATTGCGCTGATAAGGCAAAGGAAGTGGCCTCACACAGAGGGTCCTAGCAAAACATGCACTTGTGATATGGCTGCAAACCCCACAGATTCCACGTATGACTTCATACATCTTATCTCACTGGTTTTCCAGCTCTAGCAAATTATTCTATTCTATTTTATTTTATTCTATTTTATTTTATTTTATTCTATTCTATTCCTGCATAATACACCACTTGATTGTAAAAAATAAATAAATCACAAAGTGGTTTAGAAAAGATAAAACAGAAGCAAGAAACATACAAAAGTTATAACGCTAAAACAGATTAAAATTACCTCAACTTTCTAAGCATCTGCAACAAGGAAGACTGAACAGTGCAGGCCACTGGTGAAATGACTCGTAGAATGAAAGAACACTTGCAGACAAGCTTCCAACATCTCAAAAATGTGTGATGAAAGACTCTGCATTCCCCCTGCCCTGTGAAAATTTCACCGAAATTATGTTAACTTTTGAATGCAGTTGGTTTAAAATTAATTGATTGAAAAATAGTCAGGAAAATAGTGGGAGAAAGTTTTGGCACTTACAATTCAGTTATTACTTCAGCTCAGCAGTTGAACACAGTAAAGGTGAGCGACACCAGGGATCTTATAGGTACGGAAAGCTCTCATGAACTTGCTTAGGTCTAGAGCAGGGGTGTCAAACTCAAATTCATCGGGGGCCGCATCAGCAGTTTGGTCACCCTCAAAGGGCCGGTTGTGTCTGTAGGACTATGTGTCCACTCTTTATTATCATAAATTATTGTCACTGCATTCAATTATTACTGTTTTTTGTAATAATGTAAGGTCATTCCCGCCCCCACGCGGATCACATTCCTGCGTCGTGGCGCGTGTGTGGGAGGGGATGTAAACGAGGGAAATTTGAACAAAAGGTGGGGATCGATGGCTTCCGGGGGGGGGGGGCGCTCAACTAAACCTTCGGCAGGAAGGAGAAAGCCACTGCTGGGATTAAAAACCTGCAGATGGAAAGGGCTTCCCTCTCCCGCCCTGCGCACACCCAAACCCCGCTAGGCAGGATGCCACACGCTGCAACCCACCCCATGCTTTGGAGAGGGGCAGGAACATGCGGTGCAGCGCCAACTCCCTGCTTTGCTTTTGCATCCTCCCTCCTCAGCGCCAGAGTCCCTTCCCCTCGCGCTGAGGGAGGGCAGCGGATTTCCCGAGGAGGAAGGCGGCGGCAGCCCCAGCGGACGTGCATCTTCGCCTCAGAGCTGCTCTTCCCCCCACCCGCGCTGTTGTCGTCTTCGCCGCCGCCTCTCCCTACTGGGACTGCAGGCAGAGGAGGCTTGAAAACCTCCCCCCCCAAAAAAATTCCCCTCCCACCTACTCAAACCGCGAGGCGACTCCATCTGGAGCCCTACATCACGAGGGGCTGAGAGGAGGTGGCGGCAGAGCGGGAAGAGCAGGAACCCGTGCCGTCGTCGCCGCCTCCCTCCCGGCCGCCCCCCGGGGAGCAGCTCCACCGGAACTGAGAAGCCAAAGGGCGGCTCGGGGTGGGGGGCAGAGCAAAAGCCAGGCACCCTCCCGAGTGTCTATGAGGAGAAAACGGGGGAAGAGGGAAGAGAAACCCGGCTCCATCAAGAGAGCGGCTGTTGCGCTTCGCCCTCAGGCTCACTCTGCGTCCCTTTCGCCCGCTCGCTCGCCCACCTCCCGGATGCAGCCGAGGAGAGGAAGGGAAGCGGCGGGTGGCGGCTCCCCAGTGCCGCCTCACTCGCTCTCGGAGACAACAGCAAAGCCCGCCAAAAAAAAAAATGCAACGCTGCTCCGTCCTGGCACCAACTTTGCCGGCGGCGCCTGTAGGGCTTTCCTACCTCCTTGGCGGGCTTCCTCCTCCTCCTCCTCCTGTATCTCACTTCCCCGTCTGGCCGCTGTGCCACCGCCTCCCTCAGCCTCATTCAAAATTGACATTCCCTGGCCAAGGCTGTCAGCGCGGCTCCAGCGCCCCGGCCTCCGCCTGCAGCCCCGCCCCCGGTTTTGACCCTCGGCCAATCGCAGGCTCCAGAACTACTGTCAGCGGCTACTGTCGGCAGCGGCTACGCGGGCCACATGACGAGGTCTGGCGGGCCGGATTAGGCCCCCGGGCCTTGTGTTTGACACCCGTGGTCTAGAGCAATGATTTACAGAGGCCTTTGCTTTTGGCCATTTGATTATTATTATATAAACAATGAGGGACAAAGAACTAGAATATATTGTAAATAAGAGGACTTCTGCAAAACAACAACAACCCCCCCAAACCCCTATAGCACCAGTGGGGAGTTTTATTTACCAGGAAAGTCCATTGCTCAGTGGTAGAGCATCTGCTTTGCATGCAGGTTCAACCTCTTGGCATCTCCAGGTATGGCTGAGAATGCCCCCTACCTGAAACCCTGGAGCTCCACTGCCTGTCAGTGTGGACAGTTCTGAGCTACACCATACCAAGGGTCTGACTTGGTATATATAAGGCAGCTTGCTATGTTCCTACCAGGCAAAAATAAATAAAGGACCATTTGAGTACATACAGCTCCCATGATATCTTACTGATTAGCTTTGTGGGTGATATCCCACAGCCACCTCGCACAGCAGCAGCAGCAGCAACAACAACTACTGGGATTGCATTTTAAATAAAATTATAAACTTCATTCTAGCAGCCACAAGGTGTCCCCAGTACTTTAGCTCCTTTTGGTGATCTAGGTACCCTACACAGCAATCAGATTGGAATTTGGGAAAAGCAATTTAAACAGTTGAATTCAGGGGTGATGCTGAGTTTTCTGCAGCAACAAGATTCCTGTACACTGCAGAGAGTCCAAAATATCCCCATGGCATGTACGGTATTTCCTCATCCCAAAGCATCATCCTAAGGGATCTCTAAAAATAATAATAATGACTCTATGATTGCTGAGTACCCTTGGGGAACTCATTCACGAGAAAGACTTCGGGAATAAACCCTGAGGGAAAATCTATAGCCAGTGTGGTGTAGTGGTTAAGAGCGGTAGACTCGTAATCTAGGGAACCGGGTTCGCGTCTCCGCTCCTCCACCTGCAGCTGCTGGGTGACCTTGGGCTAGTCACACTTCTCTGAAGTCTCTCAGCCCCACTCACCTCACAGAGTGTTTGTTGTGGGGGAGGAAGGGAAAGGAGATTGTGAGCCGCTTTGAGACTCCTTCGGGTGGTGATAAAGCGGGATATCAAATCCAAACTCTTTCTCTTTCTTTCTTTCTATACCCACCGCCTTGCAGGACATATTCAGGAGAAGAAAAGGCTAAGGAGTAAATCCTACCCAAATCTGGAGTGGAGTCTCTAATACGGTTGAATGGTGCCTTGTACGCCTCCTTCCAGCAACTCCTGCAGCCAAGTTGGTGCCAAGCATATTGCTCTGCTTTCCTTTTCACCATCAGTCTTCTTGTCTGGGTAGCCCAGGACCTCCCTACATACTGCCCACACTTGTGCCCCAGAAAGGTGACTTCACTGCTGCTAATGCAGCAAAATCAACGGCGGAGGTAGCAGTTGCGTGTGGAGACCCTTTATCCTGGCCTAGAAATAAATTCACGCTGGACTCAAATTTTGGTTGGGTTTTTGGCAGAATTTAGGCCACAACTTTATTGATTACAAATCAAGTGAGTTGTTGCATAGGCTCTGGTTCAGCTAGCTTCGTGCAGCATTGCAGGCAGTGCTGACTCTGGGCAGCAACCATAAGTCAGCCTTGGGTGAATACCTGGGACAGAAGCAGACAGGGGTGCCTGCCACACCTCCCCCAGATGAGCCCTGAACTCAGGCTCAGGGCACAACCCCTCTAGGGGAAGACCAACCATGAGTCCTTGGATTCCTTTTAAAGGAATACCCAATGCATAGGGATGGCTAGGCATCCTGCCACCCCTTTCAACACGAACCAGAGCCTATCCACAAACTTACAAATTGTGACGATTTGTAACGCTGCAGGCGAAACCCAAATGGCACCAGCCAATCAGCCAAGTGGGGAAAATTCCTGCCGTGCCCCTGTCCCAACGGCAGGTGACACACAACGGCATAGCAAGGTAAAGTGCAAGCCCCAAATATAGGGAGAGGTGGGCGGGTGTTCCGGTGCACTGAGACCCGAAAGAGAAGCTCAGGGCCACGTGCAGCGGTTAAGTAGTGGTCCCTCTAACTGCTTTGATTGGCATCCCGATAGCCCAATTGTTCCCTTGTTAGAGGGACCACCAATAGGGTGTTGTGGCCTGCTCCAATGGTTCCGCCCCAACACCACCGCAACACGTGCCCTCTGTTTAGGGAGGACCCGATTTACAAGCTACTAGCCTCTGCAGCCACAGAGAATCAGCGCTGTGATTCTCCAGCAGTTTGACTTAATCCCTGGAGTTGCACTCCATTGTCTCTCGAGACAGATGGGTGCCAACAACAACAATCCTTGGGGAACCCAGCTTTCCTGGGTCACAATAACTCCCATGGCGTCTGATTGGGTAGGATTAATCAGATGGGATGAATCCAGTCAATGAATGGATGGTACATATAGAAATATAACTTAAAACTGGCATGTGGTGTTTAATACTTTATTATAGGAGTGGGGAGCCTTTGCTCACCCCAGGTATTGCTAAATTACAGCTTCCATCAGCCCTAGGAAGCATGGCCAATCGCCAAGGGTGATGGGAATTGTAGTTTAGCAACATTTGGTGCTTTTTTAGCTGCTCTGTAATGTGTTTTTGAGTATGGTTTTGTCCAAGGTAAGGTGCAACACTCACCTTCTCTTCAAGGAATTGTGTGTTTTCACATGTAGGGCCTGCACCAAAATGTGGCCGTGCACCTCAATGTCAGGATGTAATCCTGTTCAGGCTTCCTGCCAACTTGCAAAAAGTGTAAGGAGCTCAAGCAGAACATTCCCTGCTCCCTCCCATTTTCTATTTTACTTCTCCAACAAACACCCAGTTCTCCCTGTGTGTGTTGAGGTTCCTTTGGTGTTTGGCCCCAATAGCGGGTTTTGTTTTTTTAAGTTTTCTTTCTACATCTGCTCCCCTGTGTAAGTGAATGCATCCCTCTTCCTCCGAGGCCTCATTCTAGCTCTATTTTTTGTCAGCACTCATCACCCGAGTTTGCTATTAGAGGGAGTGATTAATGATCTAGCAGGAATCTTCTCATCTGTCAGATGGTGCTGCTGTTTTGGTTCCCTGCCTAAGACAATCTTGATGACACAGAAGAGATGCCACAGTCTGCATGATGCCAGGAGGAGCTGCCTCAGCACAAGGGTTTTCAACGCTGCATCTTCCCTGTATTTTGGGGAGGCTTCTCCCATGCCTCCTGAGATACACACCGCAGCACACAAGGGGTTCATTGGCAGGAAGACAATTCAGAAATACGCCAAGTAAATAAACGATGGAGCCTTCTGCATTATCTATAAGGACTGCACACTTCCTGCTGTTCAGAGGGCTTTACTCTAAATGTTCGATTGCCAGGCAGAATGCTAAACCTCCAAAAAAAGAGAGAAGAAATATTTTCATTTTGCAGTTGGATGTGGAGGGTGATTTTAGGTGTCCAAATGGAATATCTGCTGGCCTGATTCATGACTTGGACATAGGAGTGTTATGTTACAACTGCCTCAAAGTTTAGAAAAGGATGGGCTGCTCCATGTTAAAGAACTGGCTTGGTGAAACCAGAGCTCTACAGAAGCTGCAGATGAAAAGTCCCTCATTTAAGAAGCCTCTGTGCACATTTTGGAAACTGGTTGTGGACATTGCAGAGAAGAAGAAGAAGAAGAAGAAGAAGAAGAAGAAGAAGAAGAAGAAGAAGAAGAAGAAGAAGAAGAAGAAGAAGAAGAAGAAGAAGAAGAGGAGGAGGAGGAGGAGGAGGAGGAGTTTGGATTTGATATCCCGCTTTATCACTACCCAAAGGAGTCTCAAAGCGGCTAACATTCTCCTTTCCCTTCCTCCCCCACAACAAACACTCTGTGAGGTGGGTGGGGCTGAGAGACTTCAAGAAATGTGACTAGCCCAAGGTCACCCAGCAGCTGCATGTGGAGGAGCGGAGACACGAACCCGGTTCCCAAGATTACGAGTCTACCGCTCTTAACCACTACACCACACTGGCTCTCAGAGCTGATGCCAGCCATCTGCCTGGTCCTTTCTGTGGTGTAAGCTGTGCAAGGCATAGAGAGGCAACCAACAGCACCATTGGGGTTGCCATCTCTGTGCACATGTTGTACTGCAGGGGCTTTCAAAGGCATCAAGTGCACTGCTGTGCCTTCGGAAAATCTTGGAGCAGCTGAGCCCTAAAATCACTAGTCGTATCTCTTCCCCAGATTTCAGGCAACAACATGGAAAGCTTAAAGCAGCCAGCATCTGCTTGCTTGTTTCCCCAGCCTTTGAGTAACAAATCCCTTCTCTGACTTTCAGCTTACATAGCATAATCTTGACAAGTGGATCCTTTGGCAGTCTCCTCTGCATGGAGACACAGCTTTCCCCACCTATATTTCTTCTCCACTCTTGAGAAAAAAACTAAAATATAAACTAAAATAAATTGGAAAAAGAGCTCCACGAAAGCCTAGGCTTAAGGTGCCATTCACGTTTAACGTGCTATGATATGACTTTAAACAGTCGTGGCTTACCCCATGGAATTCTGGGAGCTGTTAAGGGTGCTGAGAGTTTTCTGTGAAGAGGGATTGACTGTTAAATGACTCTGAGAATTGTAGCTCTGGGAGGGGAATAGAGATCTGCTAACAATTGTTAACACCCTTAGCTACAGTTCCCAGAATCCGTTGGGGGAAGGTCATGACTGTTTGAAGTGTCATGACAGTGTTTTAAATGTGTGGGGTGTGTGTGACCTCGGTCTAGAGTCAGGCCACAGAAATATATCTGGCCTTGCTGATCCTTAAATATAATGGGCTGCAGCTCTTGTTCATTCAACCTTCCCCAAGCAGGCATTGGCTGTGTCACAGATGAACACCTAGAATCTCTATAACAGGACATGTATCCAGATGCCTCCACACAATACATTTTTAGCTGTTTACAGATTTCTTACTGAAAGAGTAATGTCTGAAATGTCTAAAAAGCAACAAAAGCGCTTTACAAATGCACATATCATGCAGGTAGGGACATCAGGGGACTATGATTGGCTAAAGACCCACAAGCCCACATTGACTTGGCATGGTGACTCATTGATTTATTATCACATGAATTTTGGACCTTAGGTCTTCAGCAGCTGCCTGCTTCATGCATTTTAACTTCAAGTTTGCCAATTTTATAACCATGACTTGAGGCATCCAAGCAAAAAATTACTTAACTCCTACACCTTATGGCAAATGGTCACTGGATCTTCTGCCAGCTGCCAGAGAGCGATTCCCAAGTGTTAAAATGTAAGACTTGAGCCTTTCCAAAGTTGAGTTGCAGATGTCAACACAGCATTATAATATGCCAAGGAAACAAAAGTTGTAAGTGATATTCATCATACCAATTAAGGATTGTAACCAATAATTATTTTGGGTTTACTTATGGAGCCTGCAACCCACTTGCACAGGTTAGCCACAGATTGGGAAGTGCTGAGGTAGAGACCTGGATTCCAAGTGCTTAGCAACTGAGGCAGCACATCAAATTCAAACCATGTGTATATTATCTGGAGGACATTGGGACAGAATGCAGTCAAGCACACAGAGAACAATTGAGAACTCAAACACTGCATCTAGATTGAGGTTGGGTTTTTTGTCCGGCATCTTTCCAAAACCCACAACTTGCCAGCCAGGATCATGATGATTGACAAGAGCAAACCTAAGCCAAAGAAGCAAGGAAGTGGAAAAGGGTATATCAAGCACAGAAGTACCACAGGTGGAAGTCCAACCATGGGCAACGCAAGAATCTCAGCTATAGCATCCATGACAGATGGCCATCGAACCTCTGCTTAAAAAGCTCCAAGGAAGGAAAGTCCACAACCTCTCGAGGGAGACTGTTCCACCATCGAACAGCTCTTGTGTGGGATAACAATTGCTTGGTGTATGGTCACATAACTTCCCCAGAAACAAATCAGAATGAATGGTCACTGAATAGCCAGCATTATATAATGTCCCCATAAGCTTTTTGCAAACAAATCAGGATTAATTCTCAATTAACAGGTGGCCTGGAGCTGACCTCTGTGTGGACTTCTATGTTTTCTCTGACTCCAGCACAAGGCTTCTGTGACAGAAAGGGAGTTCCCTGGAACATCTCCCAATGGATCTTTCAGAAAGACATCCGCAGTGTTAACAGACCAGGTGGGAGGGCCGTGAGTCAGCCCAAGCAGTTCTATTAAAATCTCTGCACCTGTTTCAGGAAGAAAAGGGCCAAGCAGAATAGGAGACAGAGGAGGCTCTGCCAGCTGGCAAGAGATGAATAGAGGAAGAAGAGGGCTTGTCGGAAGAAGAAAACTGCTGAGATGTAGCTTGTTCCCATTGTTAGGTTTAGCATTTGGTAAGGCAGGAAGGAGACTGCAGCACAACACAGGTTATGGAAGAATACTGAATCCTGACTCAAACATTGGGATTAGTCCAGCGGTGGGGGGTGGTGTCTGTCAGTGATGGTAGGGAGGAGGACAGCTGGTCTACTGGTAGGTGGAGAGAAAAAAATCAGGCAGGTGGGAGCTGGCTGAGGTCAGACTTGAGGCTGATGGGGCAGTGGTCCATTCGCCCTCATGGACCAGCCCCCAGCAGATTAGTCTTCTGCTATGTCTGTGGTGCAGTTAGAAATGCATGTAGTTTTTGATACTATAGTGGTTTTAAAATAAAGCATAAATTGGGGTATATGGGGTGTTGGGGGAGGGGCAATACTTTTGGTGGGGGACACAGAGTGCTCCACCCTGTACTCAGCTCTCATCTGTGGCTCCTAGAAGCTGCCACCACGCAACAGCAGTCACATCCTGGGAATGGCTTCAACTGGCTGGCTAAACCAGGTGAGGGCACAGCCAATGGGTCTCAAACCCTTGGTGAGTTAGGAACTTCCCTTGCATTTGAAGACAGGCTCTGAGAGATTGAGTGGATGAGATCAATAGTGGGTCCCACAGTCAAGAAAGCAGTTTCTGCACATGCTGTAGAGGAAAGTGAGGGGCAGATGGGGCCCATCAACTTGGGAAGGTAGCCCACCTAGGAGAAGGAAAACTCTGATCCTTCAATATGGCGGCATGCATTTAAAAGCAACATTACAAAATCCAATGTAACAAAAGCAAATTAGTTTAAAACAATAATTAAAACACATCCAAACACATTTAAAACCTGCAGTTAAAAACAGCCTGCCCTGACAGCGGTCCAGTGATCAGCATTGTATATACCTTAATTTTTGGAATAAGAAGGTCTCAGCCTGTTGGTGGAAGGATAACAAAGAGGGAGCCAAGCGAGCCATTATTGGGAGAGAATTCCATAATATGGGAGCAACCATGGAAAAGGTTCTCTCTTCTGATGATGATGGAGCAGAGGGAAGGTGCTCACTCAAAGATCTTACCGCCTCGTCAGGTTCATACAACCATATAGGGCATTATAAGTCATGACCAGCACTTTGAATTGTGCCCAGAAATTAGTAGTTAGTGAAATTGTTTTAACCAAGGGTCAGGGGTGGGGCTTTGTCTTCGGTAGCTAAAGGTGACTGGGGCCTCTCCCTTCAGAGGATACTTTATAAGCTTCCTAATTTGGCTAGAACAATAGAGGTGGCAGCACTAACTGACTTTTAAACTTTTCGAATACAGATCAACAAACCTCTGTCCGTTGAACCCTATTATTGCACTTTGGAACCTTTTTTTGTCAACAAAGTTTTTAAATAGATTGTGTAGCGATGTGGCAGGGATAGCAAATTCCCAAATGGACTTCGTATAGTATTCCCTACAAATACAAAGGTTTTCTAATCCTTGTCATAGGATCCCCTCATTCATGCAAATCTTCAGTTTTTGACTCACTGCTGCTAATCCTTCAGCAGAAGATCGCCTCTTTAAAGAGTCTTGTTTAAACAATTAGCTTCTTTAAAACGTTGCCATTTTACTCTAGACCCCTGCCATAAGCAATGATACCTATTCAACATTGCTTTTTTTTAAATAAAGCAAACCATCTGGCTGCCTAATCATATTTCAATGAAAATGTTATCGCATGGGGTATTATGGTTTGGTGGAATTTTTATATAGATATAAAAAGAGTATCAGGTACCTAGTGTGGTTTTAAAAGGGTTTAGGATATGGCACATGGGTCTACTGTTCATTGAGAAAGTACCCCTAGTTTCAAAAGTGGTTTGCCATGTGGTATTCAAGGTCTGCTGCCTTAGAACCTCAAGCCCAGAGCCTGTTTGCCATGTAGTTCTCAGCATCCTGGCCACTGGGAATAAAGGCTGTGGCATTCATCATTCAGATGCTGTATTCCCTCACCCCACTTTCCTGGTCATGCAAACTGACCCAGTCTCTTCCTTATTTACGTCTTTTAATAACATCTATGGGCATTTCAAGGCAGTGGTTCAGGGAAGGTGCTCTAATGTTAGAAGGGCCAAGTGGGTGCAACTGGGCGTGGTGCAAAACGTAGAAAAGCAAATAATGTGAATATTGTATGAAGGGTTTATCAATTCGGAAAGGCGTGGGAGTGCCCTTGCTGCCAGATGTTTTAAAAAGAGCATAGCTTCTGTTTGCTTAACTTAATTGTACCATTCTGGAATGTTGCTGATTAGCAATAGGCACTGGGAACTAGAGAGTATTGCGCTTTTTAGAGAACCTGGCCCTGATTTGGATGTGGTATAGTGGCTAGGCTGTGGGATTTGGAGCAGGGAAAATCTGGGTTCAACTCTCTGATCAGCCATCAATTCTCTGGGTTACCCTAGGCAACCCATGACTCTTGTCCAAGATACTATAACAGGATTGTTTTGGAGGATGAACCCATGAATTTCCTTGGAGGAAGCAAGGCATACCATTAAGAAACTTTCAGCACAGAGGTCCACTACAGTTGTCTGTCCCCTTGCCAACCCTTACATTAAATGCTAGTTTTACAGCCCTGGCTTGCATACCCTAGTTGTCCAACATTAGTTTCCCAGCTTTTAGCAATCTCCATTCTGGCTGCATAAAGCCAAGTAGGTGTTTATGTGACATTCCTTCATTCTCCCCCTTCCCATACATTTAGCAAGCTCTTGCTTTGTAAATTTCATTCCTTGAAAATTAACTCCCAGTGCTTATATACCTCCTTGCAATGCCAGCACATGTGAAGATACAAGCCTCTTTGATTGCATTTCCTATCGCTGTATCCATTTACGAATTTTCATAAATAAGTATCCTGTATGAAGTTTCCCAAATTGTTGCCAGGATGGACTTGATGGGCTGTTTCTTCCGCAATCTAACCAAAGCTAATAACTTTTAAATCCTGTTTATTCAACAAACAAACAAACATTTATTTTATTTATTTTCCAACTCAACTTAGTTCAAGGCATGATTCGCTTGTCAGCCTCTGCCTCTCAGTTTTAGCTGCCTTGCAGGGTTGCTGTGAGTAAAACATTGCCATCCTGAGCATTTTTGAGGAAGGAGGGTGAAGAATAGAAATGAAATGGATAAATCCAATGCTACAGTTGCAGAACACGGGCCCACTTTTCGGCCCACCTTCATTGTCCGTTCAGACAGCAATAATGTGGTAGCAGTCAGGAAGAATTGCACAGCAAATTAAAGCAGCATGAACTCATTGCCAATGCACTATTATGGTGACAAGAACACCCCCCCCCCCCAAAGGTCATGCCCACACCATACATTTATTTTTGCAAAACACTTAGAGGTGTGTGTGTGTGTGTGTGTGTTCTACAATCAAGTCGTACAGAAATCTTGCTTAAAGAAATACATCCACAGCACTTGGCTTCCCCCACATAATCCCAGGGACTGTGGATTACACCTCACAGAGCTACAATTTCCAGCACCCTTAAAAAAACACCTATGGTCCCCAGGATTCTTTTGTGTGTGTGTGTGTGTGGGTGGGTGGGGGGAAGAGCTATGTGCTTTACAGATGCTAGAAATGTATGGTTCCAGTTGTTACCTCCCTCCTTCCCTCCCTCTTTAACAACCAATTGCGATGCCTTTTTACTTGGGCACAAGTCCCACAGAGTTAACTTCCTAGCATGCCCATTTATGACGGCACGGGCCGCATGTGTGAAAAACGCCCCCTCAGTGTTGTGAAATGATCACAGTCTCCACATTTTTGGCCTGCCTGCTGGCCTCCCTCCCTCCCACCCACCCTCTACTCTCACTGTTTCATAAAGAGAAGTATTATAAGGCAATCAGAGAGAGAGAGAGAGAGAGAAGGCCCTTCCCCCCCCTTCAGAAATGCATATACACACCCTAACCCTCCACCCACAAGAGAACTCTGGTGATAATTCGCTTGGAATATCTCATGTAAGGGGAGGGAAAGGAGGAGGAGAGAAAGAGGAGAGAGAAGGGTTTGTTTGCTCAACCAACTCTCCCTCCCTCTCTCTTTAGTGGCTCCGGATTTGCTTTTTCCTTAATATTTTGTTGAGGTTGTGGCATTCCCCAGCTGGTTTGCAGTGACCTAACTGGAACAAGACGGAGGCGTTTGTGGGACCTCGGGTGAGTGGCTCTTCCTTTTGCCTGTCACTGATTTTGGTGCCCTGCTTCAGTCGGAGAAGCCTTGAGAGGCAGCGCAATGCAACATGGGAAGTTGTACTGGAGGCAGCAATGCTTTGGCCCAGGGAGAGTAGACTAACAGCGCATTCCTAAGACCCTCTGTGTTCAGTGGCCCCATCTGCAATATACATTCAAAACAGCACCATGCCACTTTAAACAGTCATGACTCCCCTGCAAAGAATCCTGGGAGGTCTAGTTTGTAAAGGGTGGTGAGAGTTGTTAGGAGACCCCTATTCCCCAACATGCATAGTTACAATTTGCAGAGTGATTTAACAGCCACTTCCTGTTCCCAGGGAATTCTGGGAAGTGCAGCTGCATGTGTGCCTAGGATTGCAACAGGGGCGTACCCAGGATCAAATCTAGTGGGGGGGAAGCCATAGCTGTTCAGGGGTGGGGCTAAGGCACGGGAGGGGAGGGGCCATGAAGTGGAAACATGGGCGGGGCTACAGAACCCCCACACCTTGAACTCTGGACAGCGAGGAAAACAGCAGCAGCAGCAGCGCCGACAGAAACTGAAAAGCAAAGCAAAGGAGTGCGCCCAGGAAACGACTCGACGGGAAGGGAGCGGCGGTGGCAGCGCTTTTCTGGCCAAGGGGCATGCACCGTTCATGCGCTCCGCGAGCTACCAGGCTCCACTCCACTTCGCTCCACTCCCATCGTCTTCGGCAGCCGCCCCCGTGGCCGCTGGGCTTGCCGTCGTGCTGCTGTGCTCCCTCCGGTGTGCGCGTGGGCAGGTGCTTCCCGCCGATTAGCTGTGAGCGGGTGCGTGCAGCCTTTTTCGAGCCCGCCCCGCAGCACCTAGCGCGGGGGACGCCTGTTTCCACCACCGCCGGTCTTTTGAAGTGCCACTGCGCTTCTGCGGTTAGGCCCACGGCAGCTCCACCGAGAAGAAGGCGGCGGCGGGGGGGGGGGGAGAAGCATGGGCGTACCCACCGCCCTGCTTCTAGGGAGGGGCAGCTGCCCCCTTGCCCCGTGGTGGGTACGCCCATGGATTGCAAGCTGATAAAATGAATTGGCTTTCAGGGAACTCTTAGCAGGATTTATTTTCTTTTTTTAAACACTCCTTTCCCCTGGAAAGCCCTAAGGAAAATGGTGTTGGGAGTAGGGATGGATGAGAAATCCGATTCAGTTCCCATTTGAAGATGAACCCACCAAAATTTCACTTTCTGAAACAATATGCAAACTGAGACCCAGCAATCTTTTGAAATTCACACTTCTCTGAATTTTCAGTGCAGTTCTGCCCCCAAGTAATGCGTACCAAAAATGCATATACTAGGGTAAAAATGCATGTGTCAGTGGAAATTGCCTGCAAAAATGTGTTATATTAGGGGAAATTGTGTATATTGGGAGAAATTCTCCTTTAAAATGCTGGTGAATATTCACAAGGACCATTAAAAAAATCACACACTTATGTGGAAATGTGGAGAACTGAATTTAAGGTTGGAAAAATGAAAAGCGGAGAGAAACTGAAATGGACAGGTTGCCCCATCCCTATTAATGGAAATGGAGAGGAATGGGGCAATGAAGAGGTTGTATGTGGGTGTGGAAGGATAGGCCATGACAGGGTCAAGCAATATGAATCACAGGCTGGAAATGAATTGTGAAACACCGGAAACTGAAGGCCCAGTGGTGTTTATGTACATGTGTGGAAAACAGCAGACCAGACTCCAAGAATTTGTTTTCATTTCACTGAGGTTGAGAAATCACATTGCTTCCCTGAAAACAAGCACCTTGGGGGAAACATGGTTTGGTGCTTGGTGTGTGTGAGAGCCGGGCTAATACCTCTGTGAAACAAATTTAGGCTATTTGATAAATCCTTTTTATTGTGCATCCATGATGATTTGGTCTCATGATGTTATTGGAGTGGTCATATGCAAAACCATTGGCACTTGCCAACGTTTTGGGGCAGGGATACTGCCCCATTCACACCCCTTGCCCCCATGATAGAGGGGACCCAAGGCCGTGTGACGTCAGTGATATGTATGTGCATGCCTCGCAGCGTGCAAGCATGACATCAGCATACATGTTTGTGCCCATGATTTTGCCCAGTGCTGGCCCGCCCATCAGGCAAGGTGAGGCGACTGCCTTGGGCAGCAGGATCCATGGGGCAGCAGATCCTGATGTAGATCTTTATTTCCCACCCCCTCCTGCTCCTGATGTAGCTTTTCATGCACCCATTTCCCCCCTGGTGGAGAGGAGGATGACATCCTGTGCTTTGCCTCAGGCACCCAAATGTCTTGAGCAAGCCGTGCATCATCCCATGTGGGGTTTATTGCTGCATATATCAATTTGTCTGTATGTGAACCTGCAGCAGATCATTTAAGAGAGTTCCTAAAGGAAGTCCCTTATCTATTGACCTTAATATTGCTGCTGTAAGCACAGTTGCGCCACTCCTTCAACTAGCAATTGCTGATACAACGTGTCAAACCTTGGACTTTACCTCTGGGGCTATTCCTCAACCAGGCTTGGCAGGCCTATTCTGAACACTGACTGGCAAAGAGAGTTGCTTCCATAGAGATGTAGGCAGAGATTAACTTGGCCAAAAGTCACTTGGGATGAACTGCAAATGTTTGGATTGCTTAGCAAATTGACTCTCTCACCTGCCTAGGTGTGCAGCAGGAGAGCCCACCCACCACAGGGAATTGTGGGCAGTCCAGAGTGCACTCTTGATGATCCCTCATCTCAACCAATGTCACCATCTGAGACAGGGCTGTGCCAAACGAAACATTCAGGAATCCCAACCAGCCACCCCTTTTCATGGATCAATTGATGGTGGCGCTGATGGTGGGGAACCCTGGTGTTATAGCCATCTCTCTGTTTAGAAGTAATCCTCACTGAGTTAGATGGGACCTACTCCCATGTAAGTGAAAGGTATTTGCTCTGAGCTTTGATGAGCTAGGATAAGAATGGTTGCTAACTTGTTAATAGAATCATAGAACCATAGAGTTGGGAGGGGACCCCAGGTGTGATCTAGTCCAACCCCCTACAATGCAGGAATCTCAAATAAAGCATTAAAGACATATGGCCATCCAACCTCTGCTTTAAAATCTCCAAGGAAGGAGAATTCTTTGTGGTCATCTCCACTGAGTTGGTTTATCTTTTATGGGATTTTTGTTGATTTTATTGCTGCATGTATGGACAGGAATTGAAGGCATGAGTGTGCTACAGTGCAATCCTCCGCATATTTACTCAGAAGTAAATCCTACCAAGTTTGCTTACTCCCAGGTAAGTGTGCATGGAATTGAAGTTTTAATTAATGATCCCAGAGTGCAATCTGCAAACTCAGAATGGAAGGTCCCCTGCCTTCCCTTTCAGAAAGGCTCATTCTTTCTAGACTAGCTCTTATAGTATCCATACATAGTATCCTTGGGGGAAAAGGTGTTTTGCAAAATTTCTGGAAATGGGAATGCAGAATTTTCCCTTTAGGATTATAGTCTAAAGGCAGCAATATACACTGCGTACAAACTCTTATAATGTAAACCTGATACCCTTGTCTTATACAGACAAACTTTGTGATTGGACTGCTGTTTTTCTTTAAAAAAATTATACAGCTGAGGGGGACCCAATTTGGATTGGAATGGTGGTGCTATGGCTGCTGGAGGTGAGGAAACACAACACATTTTTTTAAAAAGGATGAAAGAGGGTGCAGATATGAATAAATTTTGCATATGCTATAAATGCGGATTTAGGAATACACACACACACACGCACACAATATTATAAAATAAACAGAAATAAATGCATCGCACCATACTGGGAAAGATTGTGACTAGAGGCATTTGTAGGCTTGCAATTTTTGGGTGGGATGCATTTTGTTGTTGTTGTTTAGTCGTTTAGATGTGTCCTACTCTTCGTGACCCCATGGACCAGAGCACGTCAGGCACTCCTATCTTCCACGGCCTCCTGCAGTTTGGTCAGACTCACTGCCTCCCGCAGTTTGGTCAGACACTGTCCAACCATCTCATCCTCTGTTGTCCCCTTCTCCTTGTGCCCTCCATCTTTCCCAACATCAGGATCTTTTCCAGGGAGTCTTCTCTTCTCATGAGGTGGCCAAAGTACTGGAGCCTCAGCTTCACGATCTGTCCTTCCAGTGAGCACTCAGGGCTGGTTTCCTTACAAATCAGCAAATTCAGGTTGAGCAATTATAGTTGAATGAGAGGTCCTGCACCACCAGCCATCTTTCCTGAAATTGCAGACTTTTTGCAGTAAATAAAATGAAGGGGGAATGGAAAACGAGCGAGGTCCCCACCTAAGCAGAATGGTAACTTAAACTGATGGAATAAGCACAGCTTGCAGATTTAACATGTAGAATAGGAGAAAAGGAAGAATGTACATTTAAAGAAGTCTGGAAAATGTTTACTGACTATGTGGATGAAAATTGTGTTCAATTAAAAATGCTGGTAGCGTTGAGAGAAATTCAACAGTGTAAATAAGTTTTGATGGATGTAACAATAGATTACTGAATGGTTTGGTTCATGCAAAATATGCAGGGATGTATGATAATGCAAAATGAACCATGGAAAGAGAAGAAGGGAAGTAATTGATTTAAGGTTGTTTAAATTAATATTTTGAAATGTAAATTAGAAAATTTAATGATTATATGGGAACAGCACATGCACAGATGGATCCCTACCTTTCCATCTAGGCATGCAAGAGACAAGATCCTATTCCTCCACCAGCAAAAGGTGCACAAAAGCACAGAGCAGAGATGGGGAAAGGTGTAGTCTGGGGAGTAGGTATGGGCTGGAGAGAGTCCTGAGCGCCAGTTAGAGAAGCCTTGAGGGCCACATTTGACACCCAGTTGGCTTGAGGTTCCCCATGCTGTAAATTGTGCAGGGGTTTCCATCAGTTTGTCCATTCCGATTCAGATTCTTGTCTACGAAGCTCAGCAAGCCCAGGTCCATCCCTGTAGAGCAGTGCTTCTCAACCAGTGTGCCTCCAGATGTTTTGGGACTACAACTCCCATCATTCCTGACCACTGGTCTTGCTAGCTAGGGATGATGGGAGTTGTAGTCCCAAAACATCTGGAGGCACACTGGTTGAGAAACACTGCTGTAGAGGAGCCAGTAAGGAATGACGCTGATGAATCCTACAGACAGAGAGGCACAATTCAGGCTTTAATCATACTGGACATATGACTTGGGAGTGCTTTGCAAGCGTCATGCCACATTATACGATGTGCTTAAAATAGTCTTCTTAGCAATTTCATAGTGGTTTGTGAATTTTACTAGGATAAATCGATATACAGAACTCCCCTTTCTCCTCCTGCCTTTAAGAAAATAACATATAGGAAGCTGACTTATTCTGGCCAATAGGCTCATCTACCGGTAGCCCAGGGCTGTTTACCTTGGCTGGTAGCTGTTATCCAGGATTTCTCTGGCAGAAGTAATTAAACCTTGGATTTTGTACATACGAAGTATGTACTTTTGGGGAAACTTGCAGGAACTTTGAATTTTGATTTCTGCAGTGGTATGGATTTTCTGAAAAATTCTGAATGGGGAAATTTTCCAGTAGATTTTGCTGATGTAAACTACCCTGTGCAAATCTGCATAAGGTACAGTAAAAAGGTAAAGGGACCCCTGACCATTAGGTCCAGTTGTGACCGACTCTGGGGTTGCGGCGCTCATCTCACGTTATTGGCTGAGGGAGCCGGCATACAGCTTCCAGGTCATGTGGCCAGTATGAGAAAGCCACTTCTGGCGAACCAGAGCAGCACATGGAAATGCCGTTTACCTTCCCGCTGTAGTGGTACCTATTTATCTACTTGCACTTTGACGTGCTTTCGAACTGCTAGGTTGGCAGGAGCTGGACCGAGCAACGGGAGCTCACCCCGTCACAGGGATTCGAACCGCTGTCCTTCTGATCAGCAAGCCCTAGGTTCTGTGGTTTAACCCACAGTGCCACCTGTGTCCCATAACGGTACGGTACGGTAGTTTGCACCAAAAATGTTCCTGATGTCCTAGAGAGGGATCCAATTTAGGACGTTTACTTTACTTGCATTTATATGCAGTAAACAAAGTCAAAATTTTTTTTTGAAACTGCCAAGTTGGCTTAATATATTTGTACTTGGCATCCATTCATTTCTACTAACCAACTTATGAAATGGACAAAAAAGAATTCTGCAGAAAAGATTCTGCTCCACATCACTGTAAGCCCGTCAAGGTTTGTGCTTCACCAGAACAAGTGTCTGATCAAGTGTTCTCAAAATGCAAGTAAATAGTAATAAAAACAGGCTGGCTATGGAGATACGCTTTGTTTTCATCCCTAATAAGCAAATAAATTGAAGTTAGATCTTCTGCTGTCTGCCCATAATGACATTGCTAATAAGCGTTGTCCGAAGCACTGCTGTGCTTGATGATTTGCATTTGGCAGACGCAAATTGGAATGTGGTGAGGACTGTGACAGTTCAGAACAGGTTCCATTACACAGCATTGGCTTTCATTCACTTGACAAGCCATGGAGCTCTGATGAGATGGAGGAGGCATCTGCGCTGATCAGGCATTTTCCTTAGCTGATCAGCCAGATGGCATGTTCGCAACAGATCTGGATACAGCAGATGACTCTCTTAGCAATTTGAGGATCTTGGAGAAGCAGGATGGTGTGTGCGTGTGCGTACACACACACACACACACACACACACACACACACACACACACAAACAGCGAAGCTGATCCTCAGTGCAGCAGGTGGAAGGCCATCAATGAAAAAGTACAAGGTGAAAATAGGGTTCATTGGGTCAGGGTCATTACACTGCAAGTATCTCAGCTATCAGGTTTGCTGACACATGTGAGGCACGGACATGGGAAGGCAATATGGGATAGGACAAGGAGGAGAGGAGGTTGCAGGGCCTGGGATAGAGGAGAGGAAACAGGAGTGAGGGGAAAAGGGGAGAAATGCAAATAGCTTTGTGTGCTGCCGCCACCCAGCTTCCTGTGGTGGCCCCTCCCTCCAACTGCTGCCGCAGGGATTTCTGAGGGAGCATCATGCCCTGAGGAGAGAAGCAGAAACAACTCCAGGAGTCAGGCTCCCTGCTGCCTTGTATAATATTCTAATAGGGTTTAAAAAGAAAAGATGCTCATTGTAAGGAACTTACATAAAGTGCCTTGTGAGTTCTGCCTGAAAAGTGGTACATAAATATCACGAATGAATGAAAAATGGAGCCTTGGTAGGAAGGAATATGGTGTGCCTTGTGGGGGTGGTCAAGAGAAAGGGAAGTTTTTAAATCTTGTCAAACTGCAATTTATCTTATGGTTAGGTATTTGGGATTCTTAAAAAAATGTTAGTTCAGAATTTTAATCACTGAAATTCAAATAATCAGAGTTCAAATTGCACATACAAACCACACTATTTGAGTTTAGTCTTTGGATTGAATTAAATATCGGTGTGTTGTAATTGTGCAGGCAGTAGGATGTACACTGTTTTTAATTATTATTATTTGCAATGATGAATTTTCTTCAGGTTTTTAATCATATACAAAAATGGCTTCACAGATATAAATTAACTTTTCACTATTATTGCTTTTACTGATAGATGAAAGTTCTCAAGATTACTACCGGGGCATGCCTATATTTGTCTAAGCTGTTGCGAATTAGATTGAAGTGATGCAAAGCTTCTGAGGAATGGTTCAGCTAGATAAGGATTATAGAATCCCGTTACTTCTGGTTAAACAGTTACATTCAAAGTTTTAAATTTTAGTTACATTTTCCTTTCTTTCTTTCTTTCTTTCTTTCTTTCTTTCTTTCTTTCTTTCTTTCTTTCTTTCTTTCTTTCTTTCTCATACTTTGGCTATTGCTGATTCACACAGATGTGAAGAAGTGGTTTTAGACCAGTGAGGGCTGTGGATTGAATCCAATGTAAGCCATAATTGGAGTAGACCCATTGGAATAACGGACATGACTTAGGTTTATTCATTTCAATGGGTGTACTATGATCAGAGTAGATACAACCCTGTATCATTTTCCCCACGAAGGTCTACCTCAAGTAGCAATTTCAGTAGTCTATATTTCTCATTTTTCCAACCTTAAATTCACTTCTCTACATTGCTGCATAAAACAACAACAGCAACAACAACAACAATAAAATAAAATAAAATAAAATGTGTGTACTGCCCTATACCTGCAGGCCTCAGGTTGTTTTTTTTTTTAAAGATCCTCATGAAAATTCACCAGCATTTTAGTGCAAATTTCACTGAATAAATACATTTTTGCATGTGGTTTTGACTAATGTACACATTCTTTGCTGATAATTTCCCCTAAAATAATGCACTTTTGGATGTTATTTTCATGAATATATTTATTTTTATGCACACATAATATATATATATGCTTTTTTTAAAAAAAAAACACCACCCATTGTTTGGAGAAGTGTGAATTTTGAAGGATGGCTGTGTTTTAGTTCTCATGTTATTTTGGAAAGTGCAGATTCAATAGATTCACCCTTAGCTGCAAACTGGATCCAATTTCACCCCCCTCCCTAGCCCCCCTTATTTTCACTGGCTCACTCCTTGGTTCATGCTCACTTTGAACATAAGAAACTGCTTGGACAAAGCAAAGCAAAGCAAAGCAAAGCAAAGCAAAGCAAAGCAAAGCAAAGCAAAGCAAAGCAAAGCAAAGCAAAGCAAAGCAAAACAACTTGATAGGAATCCTATGACAATTCCCCACGTCATGTGATCTGCCTTCCCCTCTGACATCCCTTCCCTCCAGAGCCATGGAAAGCAAAGGACCATGGGATGCAGAATCCAGTGGGAGCATGGTTATTCCAGAGGTAGAAGAAAAGCCAGGAGAGAGGAAGGATGAGCTCGAGGACAGAGGACAGTGGACCAACAAAGTGGAGTTTCTATTGTCTGTGGCTGGAGAGATCATTGGTCTGGGCAATGTATGGAGATTCCCTTATCTCTGCTACAAGAACGGAGGTGGTAAGTGCACAGCATCCATAATTTTTCTAGTTCCCTTTATTTCATTGTACCCATTGGTCATCAGGAAACAATAAAAAAATAATCGTAGCAGTGCATTTTAAGCTTGCAATACAGCAAGCCATATGCAATATGCAGACTAAACATAAAACTCACTATAAAATTTACGACATGCAATGAAGAAACTAATTAAAAATATATCAGATTAAAAAAATATCATTAGGTAAGATGGTGCCATTAGCACCTGCTAATCATATTTTGTGCAGCAGATTTATTGCAAAGAGGACTATTTTATGAGCTAGATATTTGTCACAAAGTAGATAACAGATTTCCTCAGCCTTGCACAAGTTAGGTGTTCTGTTGCAAAACTGTGCAATCATTTTTTGTGTGTCAAAGAGCTGTGAGCTCAATTCACCCCCTCCCCAGTGGTGGCACCAGATTTTTTGGGGGGGGGCATAAGGGGCATAGCATATCTCTAGGTGGATAAGTTGTGTCCCACATGATCACTGGAAAAAATAGTGGCATATGTTATTGACAGGAGTCCAGCAAAGGGAAGGGGCCAGTGGGAGAGGTAAGTACCTTGCTTGGGTGGGTGCTTGACTCCCTTGCCCCCTGTTGTTGTTGAAGAGGAGGAGGAGGAGGAGGAGTTTGGATTTGATATCCCACTTTATGCTTTATCACTACCCTTAGGAGTCTCAAAGTGGCTAACAATCTCCTTTCCCTTCCTCCCCAACAACGAACACTCTGTGAGGTGAGCAGGGCAGGCTCTAGGGGTAGGCTGGGTGGTGCGGGGCTGGCAGGGGGGCGCCACGCGACGGAGCCGCGCGGAAGCCCACCAGCCACGGCAAGAAACAGGGTGGGGTGGGGAGCGCCAGAGCAATCTCCGCACCATGGCGCCAGGGCACCCAACATGCTTGAGACGGCCCTGGAGGTGAGTGAGGCTGAGAGACTTCAGAGAAGTGTGACTAGCCCAAGGTCACCCAGCAGCTGCATGTGAAGGAGCGGGGAAGCGAACCTGGTTCACCAGATTATTAGTCCACTGTTCTTAACCACTACACCACACTGGCCCCTCCTGTTGAGAGAGGGGGGAAGTAGTTGAGGGTGTTTTAGAACAGAGAAGAGGTAGTCAGCATAAGGATTCCACTTCCTCACTGCTTCTCTGCTCTCATTTTTCACTGCCCTCCATTTTGTAAAAACAAAAAATGGTGATGGAACTCTTATACAGTTGTAGCTTGGAAGTTGAACAGAATCCATTTCTGAAGTCCGTTTGGCTTCCAAAATGTTTGGAAACCAAAGCGCGGCTTCTGATTGGCTGCAGGAAGCCCCGTCGGACATTCGGGTTCCAAAAGATGTTCGCAAACCAGAACACTCACTTCGGGGTTTGCAGCATTCGGGAGCCAAAACGTTTGAGAACTAAGCTGTTCGAAAACCAAGGTAAGACTGTATGTGCATTTGTGGAGGCAACTATTTTGCATTATCATTAATCCTGCCCTGTGAAAATATCACTTTTCCTCTTTTTAACAAAGGTGTTAACAATGAATTTGCTTCAGCTTCTCTCCCTGCTTTCTTTCTCCACAGGTGCCTTCTTCATCCCATACCTCATATTCCTCTTTACTTGTGGGATCCCAGTATTCTTGCTGGAGACAGCCCTTGGGCAGTATACTGGCCAGGGTGGGATCACTGCCTGGAGACGGATCTGCCCTATCTTTGAAGGCAAGTTGGTAGTACACGGGAAGTCCTGGTAGCTTTCCATCAAACACGCACTGTACTTTTTGATCTAATTCCCTCTGAGCTCCCCTGCTACAGGGCATGGCTCAGAGCCAGCTGCTGTTGTACCTGTTCAGAACTGCAGTTTAAATCACAAGGGCGAGTCATTCTGAAGTGTAGATATTGGAGGCAGAGCTGGTACTCAAAACAGAGTCAAAAGGTGGTGGCAAAGTAGCAGCCAGAAGCAGAACAAGCTTAAAACTGTGGAGCCCCTGCCAAGGCAGGTGTGAAGCAGAGGTGAAAGGGCAGATATTCAGAGGAGGAGGAAGCGGTGGCGGCAACAAGGAACCGCAAGTGTGCAAGTCTTTCTGCGTTTAAGATAAAAATGTGAGCTCCCTGTTTGCAGCAGCAGTGAGGAATTGAAGGACAAGGTGATTTCCTGCAAGGTGTTGTTTATGCTAGGAGTGGCAGGTTACACTGCAGAGATACAAACTGATCCTGTACAACAGGGATGGGGAACCTCATACAAAAGGGCCGAATGTGGCCCTCCAAGTCTCTCTGCCCGGCCCTAGGAACTGTCCACAGGCCACACCCTCATGGCCATTGCTTCACCCCCAAGTGGTTTTGCGTGCCTGGAATGTGTCCCTGAATTCTAGTAATGTTTCTTGCTTGCCTGGATGGAGGATAGAGGTGTGTGTGTGTGTGTGTGTGTGTGTGTGTGTGTGTGTGTGTACTAGCTTACTGTACAAATATGAAATTTGCATCCATTGCCCTGCCCACTATGGAGCGATGGTCCTGCCCTCCACAGGCATGTTGATCTCACCTGCCTTCAGACCAGAGTTGGGGAACTACCGTGTTTCTCACATTTTAAGACGTGCCTATAAAATAAGCCATGGCACGATTTTCTCAAGGCAATAAAATATAAGGCATCCCCCCAAAATAAGACATGCTGGGGTACCGGTACTATACCGTGCTGGGAGCAGGTCCGGATGGCGCTTCCGTAAGGAACAGGAAAAGGTGTTCCTGTACTTGCCGGAAGATGCCTGTCCTTGCCGGAAGCGGATGCGCAACGTGCACCGTGTGGAGCTCAGATGGAGCAGGAGCCGGCAGAAGCTGCAGCACGCCCCGCGCCGAGCCCCAACCCAGCAGGACCCTGCGCAACCCACAGCGCACGCCGCTCCAAGTCCCGACCCAGTGGGACCCGGCAAGGGCAGCAGCGCACGCTTTGCCGAGCTCCAACCCGGCGGCGGGACGCGGCAAGAGCGGCAGCACGCGCCGCGCCCCGACCCAGCGGCAGAAACTGGCAAGAGCCACAGCGTGCACCACTTGGAGCCCCAACCCGGCAGGACCCAGCAGCGTGCCCTGCTGAAGCGCCAACAAAGCGCCCAGCAGCACAGCAGCAGCAGCCAGTTCTGGGGGCCAAGCCGCAGCAGGAAGAGGAGGTAATTTTTTTAAAAAATAAGACACCACAGTAAAATAAATATAAGACGGTGTCTTAAAATGTGAAAAACATGGTAGTGACCTTCTGGACAGTGCTGGACTCCAGCTCCCATCAGCCCCTGTGAGCACAGCCTGGGATGATGACAGTGACATCTGGAGATCCACAGCTTCCCCACCTCTGCTTCTGGCCAGTCTCTGAACTATGTTTGGTCCTATCAGTAACTGAAAACCCAGTTCTTTTTCAATCACAGCTTGACAGGAAATTTTGGCCCTTTTTTGTCTGTTTTTAACCACCACCTTTATCTCTCTCTCTCCCCCCCACTCAGGAATTGGCTATGCTTCCCAAGTCATTGAATCGTTCCTGAATGTCTACTACATCATCATATTGGCTTGGGCCCTGTTCTACCTATTTAACTCCTTTGCTGCTGTTCTACCCTGGGCCAGCTGCAGTAATACCTGGAATACAGGTATGACTCTGGCAAGATGCCACCTCCTGCATGGCTTTCTGAAGCAATGGAACTGTAGTTCTTCTTACTTTGCTATAAAGGTTCGAGCGCAAGATACGTTGGCACACGAAATTAAAAATGCAAATCCTTTTTCTCACCCCCTTGCTGTTGAAAATATAATAAGCAATTAACAATTTAAAGTAGCAAAAATATTGGCATTTGAATATTGTCACTTCTGATGTGACATTTGTGCCCATTTATTCTTTTGCATAGACTGGATGGTTAGTCCTATGTAGGACATTATTGGCAGATGATAACATATACTGGGTTGTATCCAATGCTACTCCGAATAGACTTATGGAAATTAATGTACAGTGGTACCTCTACTTACGAATTTAATGTGTTCCGAACGCACATTTGTAAGTCAAAAAAATTTGTAAGTCGAATCCCATAGGAATGCATTGGGAGAAAAAATTCGTAAGTAGAAGCAACCCTATCTAAAAATCCGTACTGCATCCAAGATGGCGGACGGAGCTCCATTCGTAGGTAGAAACATTCGTAAGTAGAGGTACCACTGTACATGGCTAACTTAGGCCCATCAATTCCAATGGGTCTGTTCTGAGTTAGGACTTAGATGGGCAGGTGAATGAACCCCAGATGTTGTGATGTTGGTACTATTGGAATAATTCAAAGGCTATCCCAAATCATTCTCTGCCTAAGGTTAGGGATGGCTCTGGACCATAGGCAACCTAGCGCTTGTGATACATCTTTGTCTTGTCTTTGAGAAGATTTGATACCGCCTATTTTCTCTCTGAGCCCAGTCAAGATGATAGAGATGTGGGGTTTACCCTTATTTTATTTTTTTAAAGACATGATGTCTTGGAAAGAAAAACCCTTGTGCGAAGAGGTTCCTTACAAGGTTGTGGCTGTTTTAATCTCATGAGTGCAACTCCCAGAGAGTGGGTTTTGTTTTGCTTTTTTTTTTGGAGGGGGGGACAGGAAATACCCACCGCATATTCTTCTCTTTGCTTTCCTCCTTAGATATGTTGTAGTCAATTCTGTTCTGAGTTTTTAAAAAAGTCTAGTTCTTTTCCCTTAAAGCCTTTGTGTGCCTGGCTGGTTCCTGGCTTTGCGGACAGCCTTTCTGTGAGCCAATCATGACCTTCTGAACTCATGACTGAAAGGATAAGAATGTTGTACCACTGACCTCCTCACATGGCAATAAACACTGCAACCCCCCCCCCCCCCCGACTCTCTCTTTCAAGTCTCTGAAGAGACCAGAGTCTCATGCAGTGGGGCTGTGAACTGCACCTTTGTACAGTCAGCCTTTGCTTAATTTCCAGGGCCCTGGAGAAGCAAGGCCAGAAGTTCCTTCCGCCTGACCTCTGAATGCCTCTTGCCTTCTCTTACAGTATTTTGCCTCTTTCTCTGCAGGCTGGAACAAGTGTACTGTATCCACGTTACAAATCACCATTTTCCTTTTACTCATACCAGGCATTTGATTTTTAATGACATCTTAAGGCCTGATCCCTGTTCCCAGTCTGTAGGTGGCCTTCCCTTCACAGTTTCCAAGTAGGGCATCTACCCCACAAGTTAACAGAATATCCAGCGCACGTCTGAATAGCATGACAGCCCCAAAATAATAACGGGAACTGTTAACGGTGCTGGGGAATGGCATCTCTGTGAAGGGGAAACTACAGTTCTCAGAATTCTTTGAGGGAGGGTAGTCATGTGCTTTAAACTTGCTTTAAATGTGTGGTGTGGGTTTGCCCATAGTTTGCTAATTTTAGAGTCTTTATGGTCCTCCTGGCGGTGGGGCAGGTGAGGGTCATCTCTTTATAAATGGCCATGGGTAAAACATCACTTACTTTAAAATGGAGTAAGCCAACCCTGCTGCATTTGGGGTCCTTCATGCTCATGGCGCTGTGGTCTAAACCACTGAGCCTCTTGGGCTTGCTGATTAGAAGGTTGGCAGTTCGAATCCCCGTGATGGGATAAGCTCCCGTTGCTCTGTCCCAGCTCCTGCCAACCTAGCAGTTCGAAAGCACGCCAAAAAGTGCAAGTAGATTAATAGGTACCACTCTGGTGGGAAGGTAAACAGTGTTTCCGTGTGCTCTGTTTTCCGTCACGGTGTTCCGTTGCACCAGAAGCGTTTTAGTCAAGCTGGTTATATGACCCGGAAAGCTGTCTGTGGACAAACACTGGCTACCTTGGCCTGAAAGCGAGATGAGCGCTGTAACCCCATAGCCGGCTTTAACTGTCCAGGGGTCCTTTACCTTTTACTGTTGGAGGCAGTATGACTCTGAATATCTGAATGGTTGCTGGGATTGGAGGGGTGGGAGAGTGTGATGTGAAACTCAGGATGTACTTTGCAGACTTTTTGTGGGCTTCTGGTTTGCCACTGAGAGAAGAGGGTGATGGACTAGGCTGGACTTTGGCTTGGCTCAGCAGGGCTATTATTATTATTATTATTATTATTATTATTATTATTATTATTATTATTATGCCACCCATTTGACTGGATTGCCCCAGCCACTCTGGGCAGCTCCCAATAAAATATTAAAAACACGATAAAACATCAAACATTAAAAACTTTCCTGTACACTGAAGTTCTTATCTCACCCTGGAGGCATCACCAAATAAGAGGACCCATATTTGATTTTTAGATTTATATACATAGAAGATTTATATACATAGAGGCAATTTTAACATTATCGCTATCACTTAAATAGGAATACAACACACCCAATGTTTTTTGGGGTATTTTTTTTTTAAAGAGAGGTGCTGGTATTCCTATCTTGATGTGTGTGCCAGCACACAATGGCTGCCAAGGGCAACAAAGAAAGATGTGAGGGTCCTCTGTGCTGATTTGTACCACCACAAATTCCCCACAATATTGGGAAAGAAAGTGACCAAGTGTCTTGGGCGGCTGCTAAGTCTGCTGTCCAGGCACAAAGTCTTGATGGGCAATGTCAAAGTCCTGACTGCTCTCTCTTCTTGTGGTTCTTCTGTATCTTTAGCATGGACAACTCTTCAGATAGAGAGAGGGGTCCTTCAAACAGAGATCTGCCCTTTCTAAAGTAAGAAGTAAGACACAGAGCCACCCTATGTGAGAGAGAGAGAGAGAGAGAGAGAGAGAGAGAGAGAGAGAGAGTAGGGGGCTATTGACACCTGTCCCACAGTCTTGCCTTGATGGCACCACTGCATCGCCAAATGATCCAGAAGTGAGGATGTTTTATTGTGAATGTCTTTCCTTCTATTATTATTATTATTATTATTATTATTATTATTATTATTATTATTAGATTTATGTTTAACATTTGCAATTCCTGCTCCTTCTCTTGCATTTCCTCTTGGGGCTTTCATTACTCATTTAAAATATGTTGTTAGCTTCTATCGCCACCATTGCTAGATGCTCTGCGACTTACTTCCCTCTCTAGGAATTTCACCAATAAACTGCTCTCTCTCGCCGCCCCTCCCCACTTTGTGTAAGTGAGGGTGGGCTTGGATGAATGCAAAGCGATGACAGAAGGCAAGTGTGGGGGGGGGAGGTGGAGGGGAAATGGGAATTTGTATCTGTGTTGCTCAGTAATAGCCTGCATACTGCAAACATCTGGATTCTATATAAATAAGGCGCTGCCACTTCCTTCTGAAACTCTGAGCAGGGGAGGGTTCCGGTCAAAGTCAGGCCAGAATGTTGTTGGAGCGCTGCAGGCTCTCACCCAATCGCTTTCCCCTTTCCCACAGCTCTTTGTGTGGACTTTCTGAACAGCTCGAGTTTGGAAGACAAGATCATGCCAGCTAACGCCACCTCTCCAGCCATTGAGTTCTGGGAGTATGTATTTAGATTTTTCTGATTCCTCCCCCCCCCCTATAAATCACAGGCAGGAGACTTTTGAATGTGGCCTCTGTAATGTTCCAGCAAAAGGAAATTACAAGAAGCATGCACAGAAGACCCAGGCATAGGGGAACCTCATGAGTTTATTGACAGGGGCACTGAAAAAAAAGTCAGGGATTTGGACAAGGATGTGAACATTTTACGCCTCAAGTTCTGTGCAAGATAAAAAGGCTAAATGTCCACTGTCCAAAGGAGGGGAAACCATGCAATGTGATGAGCGGGGAGGGTAAGTCTGTGGAAAGAGAGCGATGGCCATTGCTCAAGATAATAAAATGAATTGAAACCAAGTGCAAAGATCAAATGGAGGAAGATGAAGGAAAGTAATTTAGCACTGGCACTGTAAGTGATGGGTTCTAAAGGAAACAGACTACCGGTATATGGGGGTCTAAGTGAAAATAATCAGGAAGGGGCTGGAATAGGCTAATAGTGAAATGTCAGACTTGGGACATCACCCTGTATCTCGTCTTTTAATCCGCTTTGGCAGGAGGAGAGTCTTGGGAATAACAGATGGGATACATAATCTGGGCACCGTGAGGTGGGAACTGGCTCTCTGCCTCTTGCTTGCCTGGATCATCTGCTACTTCTGCATCTGGAAAGGCGTCAAGTCCACTGGCAAAGTAGGAGCAACAGTGTGCTTGTCACTTCCTTCCCCAGGGTCACTTCCTTCCTTCCTTCCTTCCTTCCTTCCTTCCTTCCTTCCTTCCTTCCTTCCTTCCTTCCTTCCTTCCTTCCTTCCTTCCATAATCCAATAATAGCCTCATTATAACAATGCCAAATTATAATACAGTTACTAATACCAAAGATTCAGATACCAAATTATGTAATTTCGGTGCCCCCCCCCAATGCTAGAATTGATGGTTTGAAGATTTACAGTGGTACCTCAGGTTACAGACACTTCTGGTTACAGATGCTTCAGGTTACAGACTCCACTAACCCAGAAATAGTACCTTGGGTTAAGAACTTTGCTTCAGGATGAGAACAGAAATCGTGCGGCGGCGGCACGGCAGCAGCAGGAGGCCCCATTGGCTAAAGTGGTACCTCAGGTTAAGAACAGTTTCAGGTTAAGATTGGACCTTCGGAATGAATTAAGTTTTTAACCAAAGTTACCACTGTACTTTATTTCAGCGTTCCAAAATCTTATTAATTTCAATTACACTCCAGTCAAAATATCAATCCCTTATATAAAAAGGTAAAGGGACCCCTGACAATTAAGTCCAGTCACGAGCAACTCTGGGGTTGTGGCGCTCATCTTGCTTTAAAGGCCGAGGGAGCCGCCATTTGTCTGCTTCCGTAGACAGTTTTTTCCGGGTCATGTGGCCAGCATGACTAAGCCACTTCTGGCGAAACCAGAGCAGCGCATGGAAACACAGTTTACCTTCTTGCTGGAGCGGTACCTATTTATCTACACTTGCACTGTGTGCTTTCAAACTGCTAGGTTGGCAGGAGCTGGGACCGAGCAACAGGAGCTTACCCCGTTGCGGGGATTCAAACCGCCGACCTTCCGATCAGCAAGCCCAAGCGGCACAGTGGTTTAACCCACAACGCCACCCACGTCCTTAATCCCTTATATAACAACTGCAATATTAACAACTTTTATTCGTATAGACACATTAAATGATTTATAAATCAACTGGTGAAGCATTCAAACTATATCCTTGTTCTTCCTGTGTCTTGCCATTATTCTGTCAATGATGTTTCTTTCTGTCCTTGTAAAATATTATGTCTATCTTTTCCCAGTTGTTGTTGTTCTCCTTCATGCCTTGAGTGGAGCTAATATCCCATTGTTGTTTCAGAAGTTCTCCATTGCTCTGTCTCATGCTTCATTGTTCTGCAATTTCAAGAGCAGCTGCAAATATCACACTGTCCCAATAAATAACCTGGTTTCACCATTTCCCCCCTCTCAGCCTGGGAAGGAGAGTGATCTGCAAATAACTCTGTAATGACCTGATCAACTCCTTGGCAAGCTCGCAGATTCCTTCCATCCCTCCGTTCAGCCGAAGATAAACCTGAGGGTCAATTTCAGGTAGCATCACCTACCGTGTGTGGTGATGTTATGGCAAGGTGCATTCCACCATCCTTGGCTCATAGCATGCTTATGTTGGAGGCAGGGAAATGTGCAGTGCTCTGTCACCTAAGGATGCTGGGTAATTTCACACATAATATTAGTTCACATGTTATGCTAAGCCATGGTTTAGTGTAAATGTGTGGACTCTGGAAGAGGAGATGGCAGATGCTTTGCTCCTGCCTGGTGGTTCTACTACAGAGCTGAGCTAAGCCAGGGGTTGGTTTAGAGTGTTATCTGAACCCAGGCTTGTGATTTAGCTCTCTCTAGACCAGGCATCCCCAAACTTTGGCCCTCCAGATGTTTTGGACTACAGTTCCCATCTTCCCCAACCACTAGGGATCATGGGAGTTGTAGGCCAAAACATCTGGAGGGCCGCAGTTTGGGGATGCCTGCTCTAGACTAACCATGAGCTGTGATCAAGGTTTGTCTGATGGATTATGTCTTGTAATCTGAAACCATGAGCTGAGTTTTAGTGCAGTGAAGCACCTGAATGACTGAGGAAAAGCAAACCAGACACCTTCTCCTGATCCAGAAGCCTATGCACATTCACACCAAACCATGGCTTGGCTTGGCATAGCATAGCGTGATATGTGAACACAGTTACTTTGCTTGAGTTGATTGGCAGTTCTGACTGCCAATGAGACATCCCTAAATGTCACCTGCTTTTAACAGCAGGAGCAATAGTTCTTTTTTTTAAAAAAGGTTTTGCTCATCCCAGGATAATCTTTTTTAGCACCTTTAAAACGCCCAATGAATTTAATTGTTTCATTGTTTTAATATTCCCATAATATTGCTGTAACCGTCATACCTTCCTTCACGGTTATGTATGTTTAAGTACCTAGTAAAGGTAAAGGGACCCCTGACCATTAGGTCCAGTCGTGACCGACTCTGGGGTTGCGGCGGTCACCTCGCATTATTGGCCGAGGGAGCCGCCGTACAGCTTCCAGGTCATGTGGCCAGCATGACAAAGCCGCTTCTGGCGAACCAGAGCAGCACATGGAAACGCCGTTTACCTTCCCGCTGTAGCGGTACCTATTTATCTACTTGCACTCTGATGTGCTTTCGAACTGCTTGGTTGGCAGGAGCTGGGACCGAGCAACGGGAGCTCACCCCGTCGCGGGGATTCGAACCGCCAACCTTCTGATCGGCAAGCCCTAGGCTCTGTGGTTTAACCTAGTACCTAGTACTAACCTTATTATTTCTATATTCCCCCTGCATGGGTTGATTGTGTCTTGGATCTTAGTATTCCAGTATGTTGTAAATAGGACCCAGGTGGCGCTGTGGTTAAACCACTGAGCCTAGGGCTTGCTGATCAGAAGGTCGGCGGTTCGAATCCCTGCGACGGGGTGAGCTCCCGTTCCTCGGTCCCAGCTCCTGCCAATCTAGCAGTTCGAAAGCATGTCAAAATGCAAGTAGATAAATAGGAACCGCTACAGCGGGAAGGTAAACGGCATTTCCATGTGCTGCTCTGGTTTGCCAGAAGTGGCTTTGTCATGCTGGCCACATGACCTGGAAGCAATACGCCGGCTCCCTCAGCCAATAATGCGAGATGAGCGCCGCAACCCCAGAGTCGGTCACGACTGGACCTAATGGTCAGGGGTCCCTTTACCTTTACCTTATGTTGTAAATAAGCTCCACTTTTCTACAATGTTTTTCTCAGATTACCTTCCTTCTCTAACCCTGATCACAGTCCTAAGTTCTGGAGGACTTTGTCTCTACATCTTCGTTCTGCTTGCCTGCAGGTGGTCTACTTCACTGCCACATTTCCTTACCTGATGTTGATTGTTCTGCTGGTTCGAGGAGTCACTCTTCCTGGTGCAACCGAAGGGATTCTGTTCTATTTGAAGCCAGACATTTCAAGACTAGCAGATCCCCAGGTGAGTTTATGGATGATTCTGATCTGATGGGCTTGACTTTGGTGGCTAGATCTCACAAGATCTGATTTTTCTCCTCCATACCTACCTGAAGAACCAAAGATCTAAGAACATGACCAGATTAAACCAGTAGAATAAAATGTCCACGCAAACATAAAATATTACACATTAAAGAGGATGGGGAAATCTGTCAGTTTCTCTCCGTTTCTCCAATCTTAAATTCATATTTCTGCATCAGTTTGGATTTATTTTTATTTTTAAGAAAGAATCCTCCTGGACAAAAATATCTAGGTCACATAGGGCAACCTTGCTCCCTCTAAAGCAGTTTTTAACATTCCACCTTAAAGGCAACAGCCCTTTCTAAAGGGCAGCAGAAGTTTACTCTAGCACGAGGACTGCTGTTTGCCAGAATATTTTAAAATATGGATATGTTAGGCCATTGGCACTTAAGGCACAGCAAATGCGGCCGCTTCTATTAAATATTCAATACCTGACAGATGGCTTCACCGAGCCCTAAGTGAAAATGATTAAGAAAGAGAAAGATGATGTCTCTTCTAATTTACTGGGATCTGGCTTGAATTTCTCATGGATAACGTCAGAATTTCCCCAGAGAGGCCAGAGTTTCTAGCCAAGGAAAAACCCCTGAAAAATTACATAGTTATCATCTCAACTGTGAGCAGTCAGGAATATGGGAAACATGGGAACTATTTCTGCGTAGTTTGTGGTTCAACAATTATGAACAGGGTAGCTGGGTGCTTTTTCTTTTCTTTTTTCTTTTTACACAGGACAGTCCTCTATTTGAAAGGCTGTTAGGTCCAAGATTGGTTTAAGGATAAAAAATAAGAAGGAGGAGGCAGGGGCCTTGAAGTTGCCCATCAACAGTTAACATTCAGACTGAGCAGGCATAGAGGCCGCCATCTTCTCGCTGTAGTGAGATGTGTTGCATTGCTATTGAAATTATAGTTATTGGGTTGTGATCAACTAAGTCCTACTCAGAGTAGACCCTAAGTGAGTCAGGGTAATTGATTTCAATGATTCATCTTGATCAAGATATGAGCACTGGCATCTCATTATTTTTTTTACCAAAAACCATCACTGTACAGTACAAGTGGCTACTCTAAATATGAAACAAGTAATGGGCTATCCATTCCTGCTACAGGGTTATGCCCCATTGCCATTTTTTAAAAAAGAGGATTTCTATCATGTTTTTTGGTCACATGGGCTACCCATACATTGCTTCCATGTTGGGTGGTGGTGGTGGGAGAATTGTATATAGCTCTCCTGTTGGCGCCGTGATCACATCACTGCTTGATCAGCCGCATTGCCAACGTTGGGCAGGTAGCTTCACATGCCACTGCTGATAACTTATATCTTTAGCAATAGAAAATAAACAATAATAAAAACCAAGGCAAGCTGAAAATACAACCCAGAAAGCAGATTAAACAAATAGTTTCAGCAGCCAAGAAATGAACAGAGAGCACAAGCTTGAATAATACTTGAAGCCAAGCAGTCAACAAATCAGTAAATGGGCACAACTAAAACATAAATCGGGACCCAGGTGGCGCTGTGGTTAAACCACTGAGCCTAGGGCTTGCTGATCAGAAGGTCGGCGGTTCGAATCCCTGTGATGGGGTGAGCTCCCGTTGCTTGGTCCCAGCTCCTGCCAACCTAGCAGTTCAAAAGCACATCAAAATGCAAGTAGATAAATAGGAACCGCTACAGCGGGAAGGTAAACGGTGTTTCCATGTGCTGCTCTGGTTTGCTAGAAGCGGCTTTGTCATGCTGGCCACATGACCTGGAAGCTATACACCGGCTCCCTCGGCCAATAATGCGAGATGAGCGCGCAACCCCAGAGTCGGTCACAACTGGACCTAATGGTCAAGGCTCCCTTTACCTTTACCTAAAACATAAATATATCAGACATGCTTCATAAATATGGTAGTATTAGCAATTGTAGCAATTATTAGCCAGCTACACAAAACATTTTGTAGAAACAGACTCTGCAGCTGGCATCATTTAGGGCCCTGCCTTCCTAGGCCAAGTGGAAATGAATGAGACAGAAAATGGGGGACCAACTCTTTCAAGACTCAAGGGTTCACATTTTAGTACCAACCTATATAACTCACATTTCTCGAACGGCTTAGTTGTTGAAAAATCGGCTTCCAAATGCCGCAAACCTAGAAGTAAGTGTTCTGGTTTGCGAACATTTTTTGGAAGCTGAACGTCCAACGCAGCTTCTGCTTGAGTGCAGGAATCTTCTGCAGCCAATTGGAAGCTGTATCCTGGTTTTCAAACGGTTTCGGGAGTTGAACGGACTCCCGGAATGGATTGAGTTCAAGAACCAAGATACCACTGTATATGAAAAACAATTATCCTCTGAATTTTTCACTTTCCTGAAGTTTGCAGTACTGTTCTCAACCCCAAAGTGTGCCCTAAAGTACATATATTAATGAAAATAAAGTACACATAGACACTACATTGCATTAGAGGAGGAAGTTTCCAGAAATGCAAATATTGTGCAAAATTGTATACAAAAATAAAATAAAACCACATATTAGGAGGAGAATTCTGCACACAAATGTGCGTGAACTTTCTTGCGAATGTTTCATAGGGAAATGAAATGCAGAAATGGAGTAAACCAAGCATAATGTAGGGAAGAGAACAAACTGAGAGAAACTGAAGTTGAGAGATTCCTCTGTCCCTATGCTCAGCTAAATGTATAGCATGATGGAAATGGCAGGGGCTGCATCTTCATCTTTAGTCATCTCATTTACAGTATAGACCACTTTATATGTTTTTTTTTTAAAAAAACACACACACATTAAAACCATCATATAAAACAACCCGGAATAAAACATCACCAAAGAAAGTACATTAAGTACATTTATTAAGTACATTAATGTTAATGGGGCTTCTTCTACAGTTGCCAAAGCAGCAACTGTCACATGGGCATAAAAGACGTCACCTACCGTAAGCACGGTAGTTGACACAGATGCAGGATTTGTGCCTGGCATCTCAAACGATGCCCTGTCTGCCAGACTGTGATGGTTTGCTTTCTGAATCTAGAAATGATTCCCCTTTGCTTTGCTCTAGGTATGGATGGACGCAGGCACTCAGGTCTTCTTCTCTTATGCCATCTGCCAGGGGTGCCTCATAGCTTTGGGCAGCTACAACAAGTACAACAACAATTGCTACAGGTAAAGGAGATGTTCCTCCCAAAATCTCAACTACTTTGACAAAAAGTAAACAAACAAAAAACTCAAAAACTTTGTCCAGATTTTCACTTTGGGGAATATTGCAAGCCTACTCAGCTGTGCTTCACTGTGATCAGACTCCCTTGGGATTCTGCAGCAAGCAGTTCCAAATTCTAGGACTGGAGTAGAATTTTCCGCCCCACCAAGGTTTCGGACATGGGTTTTCCTCTACTCATGATGCTTCCTTTTGAGTTGTCCAAATTATTTCATCACACCCACCCCCAATATGCTCATCATGATTCAACCAACCTCATTCGCAGTGAGACTTGTGTACCACTTGGAGAATACCCTCCCCATAAAAGTCCACTTGGTGCCAAAACAGGTATAATTTTGGTGCCAATTAAAGGCTTGTCTCTTTGCCTCTGCATTTGCAGTGGTTATCATTTAGTTGATAGTAGGTTAGCCTACTATTTTAGCTGCTCTTATTGTTTATTGATGACTTACTATTATGCCTTATATGATTCTATACGTTCTCCATTTTGTACTAAGCTCTGGGATCCACTGAGGTGAAGGGCAGACTGCAAAGGCTCCTCATAAGTAATGTAAATAAAGTAATGACCTGGATTAATTTTGTGAGGACATTCAGCTAACTATGATTTAGTGGTTGCTTTTGTGGGGTTTTTTTGGACTGATGGCCTGTGTGTGTGTGTGTGTTCACATACACACACACACACACACACTCGCCATATATTAAGTCATAACAATGTTGACTATGATGAGACTAGGAACCATACTCCACGCTCCTCAGCAAAGGTCTCTTGGAGACCTATCAGGAGATGTGAGGGCTTGAATGTAAGATCTCCTGCCTTGCAAACTGTTTGCTCTGCTAGTGAGTACTGGTGGGTCCAGCGCTCAAATTCTGGGATATAAGGTGGAGGGGGGCTTTAATTTAATTTAATTTAATTTAATGCACAAGCCCCACCCCCAGCCTGGTGGTGCAAAGGACAGGAGCGTCCTCCAGTTGTAACCCACTCACCTTCGTTTTCCCCTGGCAGGGATTGCTTTATGCTCTGCTTCCTGAATAGTGCCACTAGTTTTGTGGCTGGCTTTGCCATCTTCTCTGTGTTGGGCTTCATGGCGCACGAACAGGGTGTGCCTGTCTCATATGTGGCTGAATCAGGTGAGCATGCAGGGACTGCAACAAAGAGACTGGTGAAATATAAAGCATGGGTTGGGGTCTTAAGAATGGAACTATGAACAGGAAGCTGCCATAAACTGAGCCCATTGGTCCATCTAGCTCAGTATTGTCCACAATGACTGGCAGTGGCTCTCCAGGACTTCAGGCAGGGGGCATTCCCAACCCTACCCTGAAATGCTGGGGATTGAACCTGGGACCTTTTGCATGCAAAGCAGGTGTTCTCCCACTGAGCTATGGCCGTTCCCAAGCCTGAAGAGACACATAAAAGTTATCAGGACTACGAGTGGAAAACATTTTGTTATTACCTCTAAAACTGTTGATGTTCTGAGTTTGTTCTTTGGCCAGAACCAGCTGACATTACATATCAGGACATAAACAGAGTCAGAGCCAAGACTGCATTCACGCCCGGCAAAAATTCCTAGAACATGTGATCCATTCTGTATTATTGGGCAATACCTGGCTTTTCATATAGTGGCTCAGTTATGGATCATTATGAGAGCTAGTTAAATCCATTGACTGAGACCATTGAGACAATGGGAAGACCCCATTCAACCAGAAAGCTCTAAACATAACCTACTCCGTGGGGTTGTTATAAAGGTAAAATAGATGTGGGGAGGAATAATTGACCCTGCTCCGATGGGATGGACTGAGCATGTTTAGAGGGTGTGGAATCTGGACTGACTGTTGGGAATGGGAGGGACGGAATTGAGTGGATGAGATCCCAGAACCTGGAAGCTTTTGTTGTAGGTCCCACTACAACACTAAAGGAGGTTTAAAAAATTGCTCGAAAGGCCAGCATGAAATATTGAGCACCTGGTTAGAAAGATAAAGGGCACTGGGTTGTATCCAATAAATTATATTCTGAGTGGACCCATTGAGTTCAATGCACTTGACTAACTTGAGTCCATTGGTGTGAATAGGTCTACTATGAGTATGAATGTATAGCGCTAAGGAGATTGTTCTATCAGCACAACCATTATATGCTTGTCTGATGGAAGAATCTCTCTTTTCCTCCCACCTGTTCACTGTTCTGGGAGTTTGCCAAATCCCCCAAAGCAGATTTGGGGGGTGCACAGGGTGAATGAGGGGAGGGGGTCGAAAGTCCTGTTCTGCTAGTGGAAGTCCTTGCACCAACGTCTGACAGCTGAATGGGGTAGTTGAATCTGGCCCTTTCACTCCACCTTGTTGTACATGGAAAGGCACCTCATGATAGCCATAGATGTGTCTATATCAACCCAGTTTATCTATTGGCTTAGTGAAACATCACTTCACCTGTTTCTGCTCGATTGGTAGGTCCTGGCCTAGCATTTATTGCCTACCCAAAAGCTGTCACCATGATGCCTGTGTCTCAGTTGTGGTCCTGCTTGTTCTTCCTTATGCTGATCTTCTTGGGACTGGACAGTCAAGTATGGAAAAATATTTATCTTTTTCCTGAGTTTGGGGGTGGTATGTCTGTAATAGTATCTTGCAGGGGCAAAACCTGCTAAATGGTATCTGGAAAAAAGGAGTGACACGAATAAATGATAAGCATTAATTTGTTGTATAGATTGGTGAAAAGATGTGGGAAGCTGTCACTTCGACCTGCATCAGATGTGCATTATTAATTAACTAACCGATTAATTAATTAATTTTTTATACTTCCCTTTATCCAAAGATCACAGGGAAGTTCACATATTAAAAATACATAATACATAAGAAAACAAAACAAACCACCACCACCACTAATAACCCCCTCTCACAAACACATTTAAAAGGCTATAGAATGTTAATCAGCCAAAGGCCAGGTTATAGAGAAATGCTTTTGCCTGGAGCCTAAAGACAGGTAATGAAGGTGCCAGGTGAGCTGTCACGATCCACAGGTTTTGCTAACACAAATGCAAACTTCCTTCTTGTTGCATCTATTTCCCCACCACCACCACCACCTTTTTGGTTTTCCAAATGAAACATGTCATTTCCCAAGCTGCTTACATGGTTAAATATTACAAGATGGGGAGAGAGAAGAAAAAGCAGCTGAATTGGCGGACTAAGGATATACTAACACGCATCCATTACAATTATTTTAATTACAATTATCCACTATTAAAGATCTACACACACACACACACACACACACACAGAGAGAGAGAGAGAGAGAGAGAGAGAGAGAGAGAGAGAGAGAGAGAGAGAGATGACTGCCCATCTAATGCAGTACTGTCTATTGTGACTGGCACAGTCTTTCTAGGGTCTTGCATGGAGGTATCTTCTGAGCCTTTAAACTGGAGCTGCCAAGAATTAACCGCGGGTCTTCTGTATGCAGGAAAAAATGTTCTTTCATCGCTGAGTTACAAACCCTCCCCAACGGCAAGGGGAAGTTTTGGCTTCCAGCCACTTTGATTTGTGCCAAGGCAGTCATGCACACACCCATGTGGAAGGATTCAGGCCCCTTGGGGCATGCCATTGCAAACACTGTGTGTGGCAGGTGGGATTGGTTTCCAGCAGTGTATCTCAAGTCCAGTCCTGCATGTGTTGGGAGATGTGCGTGACTGGGTTATGGCTACAAGAAGTTATGCCTAAGAGTGCTCACAGACAAGGAAATTGGAGGAGAGGGAGGACCAAAGAAGGGGAGCTCTGGAACGTGGTACTGTATTTCCTGATAGGACTATTTCTTCCATAGTTTGTCTGTGTTGAGAGCTTGGTGACAGCCATTGTTGACTTGTTCCCGGACATCTTCCGTAAGAAAGGACGTCGGGAGATGCTGATCCTGGGCATTGCAGTGATCTGCTACTTAGTTGGCTTGCTACTGGTCACTGAGGTGAGAAGCAGAGCTCAGTGGGAGGGCAGAAGAGCCATTTGGAAATAACACCTGCCCCATCAACCACACAATGGCGTACAATCATTATTACCCAGCACACTAAGCTCACATAAATGGTTAGAAGAAGCTGCAACACTATTTGCATTTCCACATTGTACCTTGGAAGTCGAACGGAATCCGTTCCCTGGAGTCCGTTCGACTTGCAAAACGTTCAGAAACCAAAGAGCAGTTTCTGATTGGCCGCAGGAAGCTCCTGCAGCCAATTGGAAGCCGCAGAAGCCGCACTGGACGTTCAGCTTCCAAAAATCATTCAAAAACTGGAACACTCACAGTTTTGATCATTTAGGAGCTGATTTGTTGGGGAACCAAGGCACTTGAGATCCAAGGTCCGACTGTATATGTCCTTTCCCTCAGGAACAGTCCCTGTCTTTTGGTGCCTGACCCAAATAAATCACTACCCCTCTTTTCTTCCTTGTCTTTAGGGTGCCTTTTGAACCAGGGGTGGAGAACTATTTTCAGCCTGAGAGCTGTGTTCCTTCATAGGCCATCTTCTGGAGGCCATGTACCAAGGGGTCCGTGGCCATAGGCAAAAGTGGGTGGAACAACAAAAAGTGGGTGGAACAACAAATACATTTTTATCTGTTTGTCGGGGACAGGAGGTGGGCAGATGTGGAGGACTCCCTGGTCCTGAATGGGGTAACTGTGCCCCTGAAGGACCAGGTGCACAGCCTGGGAGTCATTTTGGACTCACAGCTGTCCATGGAGGCACAGGTCAATTCTGTGTCCAGGGCAGCTGTTTATCAGCTCCATCTGGTATGCAGGCTGAGACCCTACCTGCCCGCGGACTGTCTCGCCAGAGTGGTGCATGCTCTAGTTATCTCTCACTTGGACTACTGCAATGCGCTCTATGTGGGGCTACCTTTGAAGGTGACCCGGAAACTACAACTAACCCAGAATGTGGCAGCTAGACTGGTGACTCGGAGCGGCCACCGAGACCACATAACACCGGCCTTGAAAGACCTCTATTGGCTCCCAGTACGTTTCCGAGCACAATTCAAAGTGTTGGTGCTGACCTTTAAAGCCCTAAATGGCCTCGGTCCAGTATACCTGAGGGAGCGTCTCCACCCCCATCATTCTGCCCGGACACTGAGGTCCAGCGCCGAGGGCCTTCTGGCGGTTCCCTCGCTACGAGGAGCCAAGTTACAGGGAACCAGGCAGAGGGCCTTCTCGGTAGTGGCACCCACCCTGTGGAATGCCCTCCCACCAGAGGTCAAAGAGAACAACAATTACCAGACCTTTAGAAAGCATCTCAAGGCAGTCCTGTTTAGGGAAGCTTTTAATGTTTGATGGATTTCTGTATTTTAATATTTTGTTGGAAGCCGCCCAGAATGGCTGGGGGAACCCGGCCAGATGGGCGGGGTATAAATGATAAATGATAAATTATTATTATATTATTATGATCATCATCATTATTATCTTTGTCCATTAGGCTACATATCCAGCCACACGGAAGTTATAGGTTTCTACACGCAAACCCATCCTCCACCCAGGCAAGCAATAAAAAAAGCCCCCAAAGGCTCCATTCACTGTGAGAGGGGAGGCTGGGGGGCCTTGGTGAAGGTCTGAGAGTGCTTTGTTGCCAATGGGTGTCACACTAGGGACCCCAGAGGTAAGTGTCCCCATTTCCATCTGTGAAATGATGGAGAATGTGAGGCACATCTGTACTATGTGAGGATTCAAAGTCTGTGCACCAAGCCCCCAAATGGCCCAACTTAGAGAACACACCATCTGTGCAAGGGAGCCAGAGCTGGCACCAAAGTCAGCAGTTGCTGAGGGGCAGAGTCTGGCAGAGGGCCCAGTGCTGGCAGAAGCTGCTGGGCCGATTTCCCCATTGCACAACAGGAAGACTCCCTGTTCTCAGCAGCAGAAGAGTGTAGGAGTCCCGTTCCATTCCTCTTTCAGGCTCCTGTTCCATGGAGTATTGGGAACTTGCCCCAGAGGCACTTGGATCATTGCATTTTCCAGGTGGATGTGCACAGCATCAAGTCCCTCCGCCTTGTGGAATTGCAAAAGTGTGTAGGCATGCTGTGAAATGTAGGGAATGAGAAGGGCTGTGATCCTCTTTCACTAAGACCTGTAATCCAGGAAGGGGGAACCTGGTGCTTTCCAATTGTTGCTGGACTACAACTCCCAGCATCCTTAAGCACTGGCCATGTGAACTGGGGCTGATGGGAGCTGGAGTCCACCAACATCTGAAGGGCTACAGATCCCTGCTGCAAGGCATGTTGACACAGTGAGGAGGCATTTAGCTGGGTTTGCTTGGCATATTTTTTTTAATAGCAAAGTGAGTTCTTCTGTGCTTATGGACACCATACTGTACTAATATAGCTCACCGGTTTGTTGGCTTCTTGAGACATTTTGCTCTGGTTGTTTGCAAATGGTCTTTCTTTTCCCCTTTGTGCCTCTCGCAGGGTGGAATGTACATCTTTCAGCTGTTTGATTATTACGCAGCCAGTGGGACATGCCTGCTTTTCCTCGCTATCTTTGAAGTTGTCTGCATTGGATGGGTTTATGGTATGTAGAAGTTCTGGGACTGGGGAGAAATTTGGTTCAGGTTCACATTTTAAGGCATATATCCACAATTTGCACTTCCTGAAATGATGTGTGAATTGAGATGCATTTTGCAATGCACTTTTCCAATCCAGAAATGTACACAAAAATGCATGTCTTAGTGAAAACAGCATCTGAAAAGGGCCCTCCTTCTCTACTACAAGGATTTCCCCCTCCAATCAGCAGGGAGAGGGGAATGGTAAATTTAAACTTTCTCTTCTCCTGATCTCTCCTCTGCCAATTAGCAGGAAACAGCTCAGCAGCAGAGAACAGAGTGCAAGGCTGAGTCTGTCTCCTGAGCTGTCCGTGCAGGAAGGGAGCAAACCTGCATTTCTTTTTAAAAATAATAATATTTTTTTATTAGTTTTCAATTACAATCCAATAATAGCCTCATTATAACAATACCAATTTATAACGCAATTATTAAAAGCAATTGTTCAAGTACCGAATTATATAAATTAGATAAAGTGGCCCCCCCACATGCTAGAATTGATGGCTTGATTTGTTGTTTAGTCGTTTAGTCGTGTCCGACTCTTCGTGACCCCATGGACCAGAGCACGCCAGGCACTCCTGTCTTCCACTGCCTCCCGCAGTTTGGTCAAACTCATGTTCGTAGCTTCGAGAACACTGTCCAACCATCTCGTCCTCTGTCGTCCCCTTCTCCTAGTGCCCTCAATCTTTCCCAACATCAAGGTCTTTTCCAAGGATTCTTCTCTTCTCATGAGGTGGCCAAAGTATTGGAGCCTCAGCTTCACGATCTGTCCTTCCAGTGAGCACCCAGGGTGATTTCCTTAAGAATGGATAGGTTTGATCTTCTAGCAGTCCATGGGACTCTCAAGAGTCTCCTCCAGCACCATAATTCAAAAGCATCAATTCTTCGGCGATCAGCCTTCTTTATGGTCCAGCTCTCACTTCCATACATCACTGCTGGGAAAACCATAGCTTTAACTATACGGACCTTTGTCGGCAAGGTGATGTCTCTGCTTTTTAAGATGCTGTCTAGGTTTGTCATTGCTTTTCTCCCAAGAAGCAGGCGTCTTTTAATTTCGTGACTGCTGTCACCATCTGCAGTGATCAAGGAGCCCAAGAAAGTAAAATCTCTCACTGCTGGCTGGCTTGATTATTTGCTTTATTTCTGCATTCCAAAATCTTATTAATTTCCATAACATTCTGGTAATAATAATAATCCTTTATACAACAACTGCAATATTAATAACTTCTATTCGTGTTGACACATTAAATGATTTATAAATCTACAAGTGAGGAACTCAAACTATGTCCTTGTTCTTCCAGTGTGTTTGGAAGTTTTTCTGACCATGGTGTTTCTTTCAGTCCTTGTAAGATGTTATGTCTTTCTTTTCCTCGGTTGTTGCTTCCACACCCCAGTCCCAAGGTGTGCCCCTCTGGGCAGGGCTTTTCCACATTCTTGACCTGCATGACAACTGTATTACTCAACACATGCTTATCTCATTCATGTGACATATTTAGGTGTACATCCAAAATAGGTTTATTTGCTTTTCCTGCTAGTTAATTTCAATATTTGACCGGTGTGCTCTCTTGTTATGCCTGTTGCCCAGATTCAGGTAGATTCTTGAACTACCCCAGTGTTAACATCCCAGCAACTCCTTATGCAAGCGAGGGACTTGTTGGAAGACAAATAACGCACTCATAGTTATTTTGGTGACAGAACGCTATTGCTGGAAAGGCTTAGGGAGGATCCCCTGATTTCCTGTGTGCAAGCTGACATGCCTAATTATATGCGCTCCATTCTAAATCTCTTTCCTCCCCCACCCCAAAACCTCACTCCATGTTGGCATGAAATACCGTACCATGTAGGTAAACGGGCAACTTGTGCCCAGAGATTGTTCCTCCTCTTGCCCTCTCTCCACCTCAGGATATTTAGTTTGGCAGCCCAGATCTGCTTTGCTTATGCTGCAAAGGATTACAGCAAACATCGTAAATAAAGACACATGTTTCAGACTTGCCTGTTGGCAGCCATGCTGCTGCCACCCACACAGCCTGGCAGCTTTCCCCCTGCCTGTCAAGCAGACGTCGTGACAAAGATTTGAGGATTTCCTGCATATGGCTTTATTTCTGTGAAAGGAGCATGCCATTTCCAGTCAAATTTTGGTTGCTGTTGCAGTTGCCAAAAGTAAGAGTCTAGATGGGAGTCTTCTCTCTCCCCCTCCCTCCCCCTCTCCCCCTCTCTCTTTCACACACACAGACATGCATGTTTTTGAAAATATTGGAATAATAACACAGCCCAGGGAGCATTTTCTGAACAGCACCAGTGTATATGACCCCAAGATTTCTTGTTCTGAAAGAGATCTTCTCCTGTTGCAGAAGAAATCGGGTTAAAGCTGTTGGAATCCTAGATAACCGGGTTTGGCACTGGGTGAAAGAATGCTCAGGGCAATGTTCTGAGTGGCCTTGAAATGAATCCATGGCTTGTCTCTAATAATTTCCAATAAGTGTATCTTTCTTGCACAAGCACACAGACAAATTTGGATAGACAGAGTTGGTGTGGCAAAGAGCGCAAGCTGTGCAATGGGATATTCCCACCCCCTTCAGATCTTACCCAGTTGCAAACTTGCAAGATCGCACTAGGATTAGGGTAATATGCAGTTCCCTCAGCTTTTCTCTGCAATATTCAGAGTCAGTGGGTAATAATATTGCTGGCCTTTGATTCAGGAACTGTTATAAAGGATTCTGCAATAACAGGTGGGGAGGGTGTGTGTTCAGAATGCTTGAAACGTGCTATTAAAATGCTGAGTATGGTTATGCTCGTATTTGGGCACAGGCGTTGCAAGTTGGACACCTATGCCAGGTGAGCAACCAGGAGCAGGCTGAAGATATACTATGGTACAGTGGTGGAGCACTGACCACTTCTTGGGGCATGGGGAGCACCTTGTTGTGTGGTAGTTGCTGGGATGACTGGGGACCGATAAGCTCTTTGAGGCAGGGTGCATACTGCTTCCATGGATTGCTGCTTTGTGACAGTATTTCAGCTTGTGTGCTTTAGGTTGTCCAGGATAACAGCGAACACCTCCATTTACTTAAACAAAGCTCTCCCTAAGGAGTTATTCAAGGCCCTTCTCTACGGCAGTGTACATAATCCTTTCGAATAGATGACCGGGGGTGGGGAGGCTGTGCCACATCCTTCTTCCAGCTTCCACTTTTGCCGGAGAGCAGCACTGGCTGACTGAACTGATGACTCCTTAAGCCTGATTAATTTTTTTCCATCATCATTTTGAAATTTAGAGCATGCCAACCTCCCCGTTCAAGGACTCGGTAAATCCATTCATGTCAGGTTCCATTGCTTTCTACTACATCACCCCTTGTCTTTGATGGGTTGGCTGAAACCTTTGCAGTGCAGCATTTCTGCAGGAAACAGACGAGTAAAGAAAGCTTTAACAATGCTACCATAGTCATAGAATCATAGAATTGCAGAGTTGGAAGGGACCATGTGGGTCATCTAGTCCAACCCCCTGCAATGCAGGAACCTTTTGCTTAACACGGGACTCGAAACCACGATCCTGAAATTAAGAGCTGAGCAGTGTTGGTGCATATGTCCCAAATTGCTGCTGTTATTCACTTTTTGCTTATCTAAAATATTTCCTTTTCTCTCCCCACCCACTAGATTACCATTCCCCTGAACTAGCAAAATGGCTGCTTTTTATAAAAAGTTGTATCTCAGTATCTCATAATAAGTCATTCTTGACTTCTGATGTTGCTTGCATCCCAATTCGCTAATCTTCCCTGATGTCACAGCAGGCATATGCTCATTGGGGTGTGGGGAAGGTTTCCTAGTGACTTGCCAGTGGTTTACTTGCTGTGATTCACAGAGAGACTGAGCCACCTGGGATCAGGCACTTGGACCTTTGACTCTGAATCCCAGCTCCAGAAGTAACTTTTTAAATTAAATGTAACTCTTTCATTTCTGTCTAAATGCTACGGGCTTTGGAATATGATTCCTTGTTTGCTCAGTTATGGAGTGGCTTCAGAGCCTGAAGATGAAAACAGAGAGATGGCACTTGCTGCTTGTTTGACTCTGAAATTTTAAAACTAGCATTAACTTCAATGGTGCTACAAGCAGGACAAGTTATGGCTAATGTTTTGTGATACTCCATATCAAATGTTCACAGAGCAGGGAGCAGGACTGAGTCTATAGTTCCAGTTCCTGACCTCCACACATTCATCCATAGATCTGAATAAAGTACCGCTGGGTCGACGTATCATCCACAAATTTGGTGTAAAATGTGGAGGATTGGGTTTTTGTTGGGAGTGAAATGCAACAGTGTACCATGGGCAGGGTTGGATTGTGGCTGTACACATCTTTTCATACATGTACTTAGAAAACATTAAAAAGGTACAGTGGTGCCTCGCTAGACGAAATTAATTCGTTCCATGAGTCTTTTCTTATAGCGAAAAATTCGTCTAGCGAATCCCATAGGAATGCATTGAAATTTTTTTGATTTTTTTTTTGCCCATAGGAATGCATTAATTGAATTTCAATGCATTCTTATGGGAAACTGCGATTCGCTAGAATTTTTCATAAAACGCATTCATCTAGCGAGGCAACCTCCGCTCGAAAAATCCTTTCGTTAAGCGGAAATTTCGTTAAGCAGGGCATTCGTTAAGCGAGGCACCACTGTAAAGGGACCCCTGACCATTAGGTCCAGTCATGACCGACTCTGGGGTTGCGGCACTCATCTCACATTATTGGCTGAGGGAGCTGGTGTACAGCTTCCAGGTCATGTGGCCAGCATGAAAAAGCCGCTTCTGGAGAACCAGAGCAGCACACGGAAACGCCGTTTACCTTCCCGCCGGAGCGGTACCTATTTATCTGCTTGCACTTTGACGTGCTTTCGAACTGCTAGGTTGGCAGGAACTGGGACCGAGCAACAGGAGCTCACCCCGTCGCGGGGATTTGAACCGCCGACCTTCTGATCAGCAAGTCCTAGGCTCCAAGGTTTAACCCACAGTGCCACCCGTATCCTTAGAAAACATTAGGTGCCCTATAAATGAATAATGGTGATGGTGATGGTGATGGTGATGGTGATGATGATGATGATGATGCCTGCAGCACAGGAAGACTTCTAGTGCTATGCTCTAGCCTAGCACCAGAAATTTAGGCAAGTATCCATGCATTGCCCACATGGTTGGGAAATGCTTGCTGTCACTGGTAGAGAGTGAGCATTGTACAATCACCTAGGCAACAGAGGTCCATTTTGTCTCCTCATGTCACTGCCCCAGAAGCTAGGCAAGCATCCCTGGGTTGCCTAGGCAACTGTGCAATGCTCACTCTCTTCTGGCAAGAAGGACCATTGCACAGTTTTTTAGGCAATGCAGGGATGCCTAATGTCCAGAGTCATGGGAGGTGGAGACTCACAGTGGAAGCAGGCAGTGACTCATGCTAGTGAAATGTGGGCAGGTAAGAACAGGACCTTGGACAGCTCTGAAAGCCAGTAGCAACTGTATAGTAGATGTTGCCTTTGCGGGGAGTTGGTGCCACACGAAGCCTTATGCAAGCAGACAAAACCTGGAGTGTGGTAGGCCTTGCCTTGCAGGAGTTGTTAAAGGGCAATCACCTCATTCTGTAGTCCTCAAGGCAGCAGAGACAGAGGTACTGCAAAGGACTCATCCCCTGAGTCAGTGAATGGTGGCAGGGCTGTGGCTTCTGGTTGGGAGTGTCCTGAACAAGATACTGGCAGATCTTCCCCACATCCACGAAGGAAGCAGTTTGTCATACCCTGCAAGAACCTTGTCCAAGAAATATGGCCCTCTTGCTGAGAGTGGCCAAACTCTGGTTTGAAGGGTTTCTTTTGGTTTAAAAAGGATGAGGGGAATCCTTGGCCATCTCATAACACCCCACCTTGACAGTTCTTAGAATTTCACCCTACCCCTAAAGATTAATCCAATCTTCAGAGGGTGTCCCCGCCCCCAGCCAAGCTTATAAAAATCACCAGACCCAGCACTCCTTACGACTAAACACATAAGACACCACTAAAACCGACCAACCGTATAAGAACAACAACTGCTATTTTTATGGAACATAAAACAGCATTATGCCTAAAGATGAAAAAGAACAATAAAACATTTTAACTCTGAAGATAAGATACGAAAAGACAATAAATAAAATGCCTTGTAAATCACCGAAAATGGTTACTTCTAACAGAACCTTGTTTGCATTCCAAAGCACTATAGAAGTTTTCAGGTTTCCCTCCAATTTATTAAAAAATGGCCTAACAACAATAACAATAATTTTATTATTTATAACCCACTCATCTGGCTGGGTTGTCCTGGCCACTCTGGGAGGCTTCCAACACATATAAAAACATAATAATATGAATACAGCATTTAATCTTATTCATAACAGCAAGATCTCCCCAGTTTACTTCATCACTGGTAACGAAGTGAAGTTGCTAGAACAGGGATGAGGAGTTTGTGGCCCTCTGAACATGGTGGGGACTCCCAGCTTCCCCCAGTAAGCAAGATCCATGTAAGTGTTCCCCATCGCTGGGCTAGTGATGGATATAGGAAACCCAGCTTCAAAACCCCGGTCAGCCATGAAGTTGACAAAATGGTATCTTGATATGGTTGCTGTTCGGTTGCCCAGATCTATTTGGAGAAAAGAGGGAATGGAAACATACAAACAAACTATAGAGCTGATTGTCTGTCTGTCTGTCTGTCTGTCTGTCTGTCTGTCTGTCTGTGTGATATATATCAAGTTAATCTGTGTCATCTGATTTATAATATTATGGATTTATGTTTATTTTTAAAAAACCACCCTTCTCTTTCTTTGTGGGCATCAAGGAGCAGGCCGTTTCTATGACAACATTGAGGATATGATTGGCTACAGGCCATGGCCCTTGGTTAAAGTGTGCTGGCTCTTTCTCACACCTGGAGTTTGTCTGGTAGGTAGATTGTATCTTTTGTGCCATGTTTTAGGTCATTAATGCATCTCTGAATGAGGATGAAACATTGAACTTTCCATGAGGATTGCAGTAAAGAACTTATTGTTCTTCTGATGCAGTGTTGCTCAAGTAACAATGTAGTTCAGAATACTAAAAACAGAATAAAATTTCAAACATTTAAAAACTACCCTAAACAGGGCTGCCTTCAGATGCCTTCTAAAAGTCAGATAGTTGTTTATTTCCTTGACATCTGATGGGAGGGCGTTCCACAGGGCGGGCGCCACTACCGAGAAGCCCCTCTGCCTGGTTCCCTGTAACCTCACTTCTCGCAGTGAGGGAACCGCCAGAAGGCCCCCATTCCCCCTGCTTATTGGCCATACTAGCTGGGAGTTGTAGTCCACACCATCTGGAGGGCGCCAGGTCAGGAAGGGAAGCCCAAGAGGATCTTCACAACCACCTCTCCATGGGCCACCATGACTCAAGTTCAGTGTGGGTTGTCTTTCCCTTCACAGCTTAAATCATTCTGCTACGAAGTATCAAATTATAAATATCAGTATACAGCCCTTTTCCAGAGTTATCTTCTCATTGCACTTAGCATAGCAGTCATGCTTTCTGCTTTTGTCTTCTTCAGGCCACCTTCCTGTTTTCACTCATTAGGTACACACCGCTCACGTATAACAAAGTATACGAATATCCACCATGGGGTATTGCTGTGGGCTGGTTGATGGCACTGTCCTCTATTATCTGCATCCCGTTGTATGCTGTGTTCATCCTTCTGAAAACCAAAGGATCATTAAAAGAGGTAAAAGAAAGTGAGGCATCTCTAAGGTCACAGAACCTTGGTTTGCTATTGGGTAGGGCTGTTCACTGGCTCACAAGATGTGAAATTGGCAGCTTCGGTGGTTTTTGTTGTAGCACAGAAAGTCAGAATGGCCTTGGTTTGCTGTGTCCCAGAATAATTGTGCATTAGTGACATCCTAAGTAATGAAGTAATGCTCTGGTTATTACAGAGAACCTAACCATGAATTCTGCTTAATTGAAGGCATTCCTTTTTTTATTAGCATATTTAAAAGCATACCTGGCTTGATATGCGTGCAGTTCCCATTGAACAACAGATTGCCACCATACATTGGATTGAGTATGGCAGACCAAGAGCCATATGCAAGGCCCTTGTTGGACTGTTACATCAAGGAAATGGCCAATCTGTTTGGGGAAAGGAAGACCCCTATACAACAGCAGAAACCACGCCAAACTATGGTTTAGGAAAGTTTACTGTTTTTGGGTAATGTGTGAATGGACAGATCATTGTTTGTGATTGTGATGTTGATGTTATTTATTTATTTAATAAATGTTTAGCCCACCTTCAACACCCCAAGTTGTTAAAAACCCAATCAATATAACAAGAGCATGCTAAAAGTCAAGTTACTAAAATCTGATTGGCAAACTAAAATCAGAGACCGTGGTTTGAAGTAAGTTGGGAAACCAGGGTTTGTCGCAGCTATGGTTTGATGCGGTGTCTGAACTGACAAATTACAGCTCCAAAGGTTGGAGTGCTGAGCAGATGAGAGCAACCAAGAAGTTTTAAACTATGATTTGCTTGCAAATTTGGAATGGGGGTGGGCAGACCTTTACCTAATTTTATGCAGCCCTGAGCCTTTGGGAGAGGAAAAATGGAGAAGGGAGTCAAAATTAGTGGAGTGATGGAAAGATGAGAGGGGAAAGCTCTCTGCAAGTGATCAGTTCATAACTCTGGCAAGAATGATCTGTCTTCTCCCCAGCTACCTGATCTTCCCTTCCCACTGCATATTTTTCACTTGTTTGTGCCCTTTGCCTCATCTGTGTGTTTTCCTCAAGGCTCCCCTTCCTTTTCAAATGGGCTACATGTAATACAATGACACTTTTTCTTGTGTGTGATAAGGTGGGCACCTACCTGAAGGGGAACGAGGGATGTGGTTCACTTGTTGACAGGGAGTGAATTGCGAGTGGAGTTGTTGAATGGGGTGGGGGAGAGGTGGCAGAAAGATAGAGTGAGAAGGGGCAGCCCTGCCTGCCTCTGGTATTATCTCCTCCCACCACTGGCATGAAATCCCTGGCATGAAATCCCCACTGCAGAGGGAATGAGGCCCTCAATGGAAGAAAGTTCCCCCACCCTGATTTGGACGCATGCAGCTTGTTCTGGGGTTCTAAAACAATGCTTCATACAAACCACAGTTTGATTGTGATGTCTAAATCGAGCCGTTGACTTTTAATCTTGTGCATCTTTGGTGCAAAATCATTGCTGTTGGCTTGCTGAAAACTGCAGCTTTTGGAATGACAGATAATTTGAAAAGGATGAAATTCAATCTTCTAGGTGCACACCTCGTTGGGTGGTGTGTCTGCATTTTTCCTGGTGAAGCAATTTAAGTTGCAGTGACAAGTGGCTGGGAAATCTCACACACTTGCACTGAAGAGAATGAACTTTGCAGAGGGTGCCCTTCCTAGTGCTCTGACCTCCGGGAAGGTGATGTTGTGCCCGCAGGCCCTTGTTTACTGACTAGGGATTCTAACATAATGAGGAATGACAGGCTTTATGCCGGCGCTGATTTAATGTCCACCTCAGGTGGACAAGTTGTGAGGCAAAGCCCCGGACAGGGAAGAAAAGGAAGGGGAGCCTTGAGGAAAACACACAGATGAGGCAAAGGGCACAAACAAATGAAAAATATGCAGTGGGAAGGAAAGATCAGAAATATTGCATTATAAGAAGACTTCGCTGTTTCCAGTTGGGTGTACCCACAGCTACATGTAATACAATGGCACTTTTTTTCTTGTGTGTGATAAGGTGGGCACCTACCTGAAGGGGAACGAGGGATGTGGTTCACTTGTTGACAGGGAGTGAATTGCTAGTGGAGTTGTTGACAGGTAGACAACTTTTTTGTTTGGGGAGGGAGAGCAAAGGTTGTGTTTTCAGGAGACAATTTGGTTCTACCTTGATGTTGCCTTTAACACCTTTGAAGACAGCTGCACCATTTCCAGTCAACTGTGTTGACGCAGCATGCCTCATATGGTCAGAGTGGAATGAAAAGGGATATCCTTTGTTCTCTGGAGCAGGGGTTCCCAACAAAATTTTCTCGAGGACCCCTCATCATGCCGCTATTGTGACAAGGACCCCCATTAATTCCTAATCCTAAAATTAAAAAGTCAGAGCCAAATTAAGAGTCTTTTTATAAGAGTCCAGGGAGGAGGGAGGGGAATGGAGAAGACAGGGTACCTGCGCAGTAGCGCACAAATGAAGCTGACGCATGCAAAGCATCTTGGGGAGGTGAGCGTTAGTAGAGTGTTTGTAAAGCGCCACCTAACGGCATACAGCAGAACTACTGCCTCATCTAATTCTAGTTTTGCACTAGACGCTGCTCATGCAGGAAGCGGCCAAAACAAAAAATCTGTTATCATACGAAATATATTTAATATATTTTTATTCTAATAGCATCTTGTGGACCCCTCTGGCATAGCTCGCGGACCCCTGGGGGTCCCCGGACCACCTGTTGGGAACCACTGCTCTGGAGGTTTTAATTCACCACTGCTGAGATATTAACTGTAGGATCTTTAAATGTGTTGTCTTCAATATGCAGTACTTTCCTGTCTTCAAGTCATAAAATGATGAGCTTAGGAATCTGAACATCTCCATGGTTGAGGATTGCACTGGAAAGGAATAATAATAATTGCCATAATTAAATAGGTTTCTGAGCCTCTTTTCTCCTTGCAACACTCTAACAGCACAGAAGTAAGTCCTTTTGAATTCAATGGGGACTACTCCTTGGCAAATGGGGTTAGGGCTGTAGCCTTAGTGATTTACAGAAAGTAAAAACCATGTGATATTGACAATTCTTAATTTACACACTTATTATGGAGACATTGATTTACTGGCCAGCTGCAAAAGGGGACCAGGAGCCCCCACCATTGGATGAGGGAGTGCAAGTGGCAAGTTACAGCTGCTGAAATTCCCTCTTCTACACGACAAGGATTAGAAAGTGGCCAGTATAACACCATTTAAAAGTGGGGGAAGGATCCAGAGTGGAATTTGGGAAGTTACCAAGCATATAGAAAAATGAGTCTTGCTGAAGCAAAACCAGCAAGTCTTCTGTAAGGCTAAGGCTTGTTTTACTAATCCAGGCATAGGAGACCTCTGGGCCATGGGTCTTACTAGGGCCACCAGGCCTCTGAATTGGCCTGCCAGGCCATTTTGGGCAAACCACCTGAAATATACTCGGAGTCGAGAGTGAATTTCATGCTCTTTATTCAGCTCATAGTCATCAAGGAGAAGAAGAGAAGAACGGCTCTTTCCCCAAAACCATCTGCTTATATACATTATTTACACAATGGGCCTTGCGTGATTGGCTACTTCAGGGCTACACCTGTGGGCCAATCAGGTTGTGGATTGACTTCTGCCTGCAGCCTGATTGGCTGCTCCTACAGGCCAATCAGGTTGCAGATTCACTTCTGCCAGCCGCCTGATTGGCTGCTCCTGCAGGCCAATCAGGTTGCAGATTCACTTCTGCCAGCCGCCTGATTGGCTGCTCCTGCAGGCCAATCAGGTTGCAGATTCACTTCCACCTGGAGTTGGATTGGATAGCTCCTGCTGATTCTGAATCCTATTGTTCTAGGATTCAGCTCAGTACATAACACCACCCCTACCTGTCATTCACTTGACATCAGGGATGGAGATAAGACATGTATTATCTACGCTCTTAGCACTGTGCACCATAGCTCTAAGATCAGAGATAAGCTTCTGACTTCTTTTTGACAATAAATTGTCAAAGTTCAGGCAGCACCTGCAATCTAAGTGCTGTGAGACCACACCACTAAGATAAGAAGAAATAGCTCTCTGCTGCTGCCTTTTACTATCAAAGAGCAACCAGAGGCACCACATAACTTTAAGTCTAGGGTTGTTTTTCCTCAGGTTAGTTCCATGACCAACTGTTCTAGGGCACAGTCATTTAGGGTATCTAGCAATGTTACCTCTTTGTTTATGTGAACATACATTTACCAGTCTATGTGAAGTTATTGGTCCATTATTGCATTTCGTCTTCTGGATGGTTCCTTAGTTTCATTCAGCATCTCAGGATAACTCTGGACATTTAGTACAGTTGTACCTTGGAAGTTGAACACCTTAGTTCCCAAACTTTTTGGCTCCTGAACGCCCCAAACCCGGAAGTGACTGTTCCGGGTTTGCGAACTATTTTTGGAAGCCAAACATCCGATGGGGCTTCGGTGGCTTCCGATTGGCTGCAGGAGCTTCCTGCAGCCAATCAGAAGCCGCACTGAACGTTTTGGATGCCGAATGGACTTCCAGAACAGATTCCAGTTGACTTCTAAGGTACAACTGTATCTTCCCAGTACTAACTTACTCTTTGCTCCAGGTATTACCATCCACAGTGAGTATGTGGATGAGTCTGCCCTTTTTGGGGTTTTCTAGCTTGTATGTCTTTGACATCCATATTGGTGTCTCCTCCATTATGCCCTCCCCTGTTCTTCCTATAGATCTTTATCTCAAGATAAGTGCCCCCCCCACTGTTTCTGTCGCTATTCCACCGGGTTTCTGCTCTGCTCACTATATCATCTATCCTTTTCTTTAAAATCAAGCACTTTAGCTCACCCTTCTCGGCTTGGAGTCTTCAAGCATTAGTACATAAACACCTGCACAGGATGTGTCTCCATGTCTCTGGCATATGCATTTTGCCCTACGATGCTGTGGCCTCTTTGAATCAGCCTCTGTTCCAGCTGGCTGGGGAACAGCAATGCCTGAGCAGGATTAAAGGGCCCTGGTGTGGAATCGGCTTGAGACAATAAAAAGAAACTACAGCACCAATAACCAAGAAATAGACAGCATTAAACCATTAGTACTGGATTGCCTTGTTGATTTCAGTTTATTGTCTTAGCCAAAGGCCATAACAAATACCACTGAATATACCGTAGTTAGCATGCACAGATGGGGAAAACAATATAAAATAGAACAATTAAATATATACAAATGGAACAAATATCAACTCTCCCCCATTTTATGTTTTAACAAAATTAAAATAATGAAGATTTATTTTATTTTTTTAAAAAAAACCATTTGGTTCAGAGCAATTCTTGCACAACATTTAATTAGGTGAAAACAAAACAATTATTATTATTATTATTATTATTATTATTATTATTATTAAGAAACCCCAGTGCAAAACATCCTAGCAGCCAGATGATCTGGTTTGCCAAGTTACTTAATTCCACCAGAAATGAAATCTAGGCCTTTAGGAAACCCAGAAAAGCAAGAACAGCACCAGTTTTGCTTAATTTCTGATATTTCCTCATAACAGGAAAGCTAACATTTTCTTCAGTGTATCTGAAGAAGTGTGCATGCACACGGAAGCTCATACAAAATAAAATAAAATAAAATAAAAACTTAGTTGGTCTTTAAGGTGCTACTGAAGGAATTTTTTTTATTTTCTTCTATCATTCAAGTAGCTTAGAAAAATATTAAAAACGAAACAAAAACAAAAAATACAATTCTTAAAGTACAACCAGATGAGAACAGAACTGTCATAACAATCATTTTAACAATAAATGACATTGAGAAGGTCATTGTGAAGAACAACCATCAATTCAAATAGAAACACACACCCAGTGTTTATAGCACTATTCACCTGGTCACCTCTTTTTGTGCTTTGTCAATAATAGATTCAGATTTGAAGAAAATCTCCTAGGGAAATATTTGGATGGACCTGCCGTGAAAATACAGGCAGTGAAGAACTAGTGAGAAACCCAAGTGCGATTTATATTTAGCAGGGGGGGGGAGATCCCCCACCGCAGGCCTCATTCCAGTTGTGGGCGGGGCTAGAGGCAAAAGTGGACGGTGCAATGGATGCGATTCTTACAGGAGGCTACATTCCACCCATGCAGATAAGTCGGATGTTTCTACCTTCCTATATACACACATATTACTCTCCACCCAAGCAAATGGCATTATAATGGTACAAGGACATATTCCAACCAGGCAAAAGCACTTGAGAGAGTGCAGAGCAGGGGGCCATGAGGGTCATGGCCAGGGAAGTGGCTGTGGCTTAGGGGGAATCCTCAGGACCAGGAAAAGAGGCCTGGAGAGCTGGATTTGACCGAGTGGAGCCTTCTTGGAGCAGCTCCTGCTATTGCTTTATTAATTTATTTACAGCATTTTCAACCCAACACTTTCTCCAGAGGGTTTACAGCTAGGAGTGGACTAAATAGGCTAATTCCATCTGGATGCAGTTTTGTTAGCATTTAATGTTCCGTTCCTCTTTGTGTGGAGTATTTTTTTTAAAAAAAGAGCACATGAAAAGTCCACATTGAAATTGCGCACATTTTCTATGTGCTTTGTACATAAAACACACACTTGCAAGGTTTTTCAATGCATTCTGTCACAAAATATGCATCTTTATGTGAAATGCATATTTTTCCCACATGTGTCTTGCACACTGGAGCTGTGTTGCAAAATCTGTGAGCTGATGTGGGGGGTCGGGGCTCAATTTTGATAGGTGGGCAGGTCCAGTAACATGCCAATCACATGCTTCTGAATACCAGTTTCTGGAAGCCACGGCTGTTGTGCTGAGGTCCTGCCTGCAGGTTTCCCATAAGCGTCTGGCTGGACATTGTGAGAACAGGTTGCTGGGCACTGCCTTTTACTGAATTGAACCATTGCTCAATCTAATTCAGGGGTGGCCAACTTCCAAGAGACTGCGATCTACTCCCAGAGTTATAAACTGGCAGTGATCTACCCCCTTTTTGGGGTTCAGGTCAAAGTTGATGAGTTTTTTTTTAAGAAGGTGGAAAGCCCAGTTTTTGGGGGTGCTGGGCAAAAATGTTGAGCTTTTTTTAGGGGAGCCAAAGTTGTTGTTGAGATCTACCACAGCCATCCAGTGATCTACCAATAGATCGCAATCTACCTGTTGGATGTGCCTGATCTAATTTAATCTTACCTATACTGACTGGCAATGGCTCTCCAGGGTTTCAGGCAGGAATCTTTCCCATCCATACCTGGAAGCACCAGTGATTGGACTTGGGACCTTCTGCATGCCAAGCAGTTGCCCTACAGTTGAGCGACATCCCTTCCGCTACTTTCCTTCTACTTTATGCTATAAAGTGTGCACCACATTGGCGTTACTGAAAGTCACTTCTATTTGACATGGGCTTGGTAGGAGGAAGGGGTCTCATACTTTGAATCAATCCCAGAAGTGATTAAACAACAACAACAACAACAACAACAACAACAACCTACACACTTTGCAGCAAACTGCATTTCTGTGAATTTATTCTCGTCCTTGAAAAGTTTTGGAAAATTAAATGATAAAAAAAAAACTTTGAGTTAACAGCCCACTCCCTTGCTGACATATCATTCTGATTTGGTGCCTTCTGCTCACACGAAGAATTCTAGATTTATTATGTTTAGAAGGCTTTTGTAGAAACATCAGAGTAACTAATTAACTCCAGGAAACACTTTCAAAAATGAAAGCATTTCTTCTTGCTTCTGGGATTCCAGTAATGATAGGAACAGGCAGGCATATGTACTTTCCTGCCATCGTATTTTTCAAACTCCTCTCAGCAATCCTGAGGGCTAGAGACTTCATTAAACAAACAAACAAAATGAGAACTGAGATTCTTAAGGCTTCATCACAAGCTTCCAGGCCTCATGTTGCACGCAGCAGCTGGGTTAAGCAGTGCTTCATGAAGCAGAGCAATGTACCCAGTCCTGATATTGTGAAGTGCCAAGGTTAATTAACTTTGCAAAACTCCCAGATGCAAATCCTGACATTTAACTAACCTATGCTAGTGCATGCTTTTAGTTTAAGGGTGTGAAGGGTGCTGTTAATTTCCTCTATTGTTTTAGACAGTTACTTCCTATATGCCTGTGTGCCGCCTTGAGTCTCGGTCTGAGCAAAAGGCGGGATATTAATATTACTAGTATTAATAAAAAGTGGGTGCTCTTGCCATGGCACCAGATTGGGCCAGATCTTGAGCATTTTATCAAAAGGAGAAAGCAACTCCATGGTACTGAAAAAAATTTGCACTGGAACTAACTGCTACTGCTTGAAATGATGGTTACAAATAAGCCGTTTGAGGGCTTGCTCTGGATGAAGAGCCGGCAGTGCAGCAGCCTGAAAAACGTGAAGCTTAAGAAGGTTCAGCACAGCCAGCTGTGGCTTGTGAGGCTGGTGGGTGGAGGCAGCAGCATCCTTCCATTGGCAGCTTTGCACTTGTCGAGATGGGGCAAGGCAAGAGAGTGAGATCAGGGGAACTCCAGGGTGGTGGTAACCTCCAACTGTGAATGTATCTGTGGGGCTGCTGCCATTCACCTCCACACCTCTCCCAACCTTGTCCCAGCACACCCACCAAGAGGTCACCATTACCACCATCAGCTGCAAGTAGCATAGGGGAGGAATTTGATTCAGGTTGCATTTAAAGTCCATCTATCACTATGCTCTGTCTGAAATCAAAAGCAACTGAAACACACCAACCTGTATTTCAAGCCAAACATATATTTACTTGCAGGTAGGTAGCCATGTTGATCTGACGTAGTCGAAACAAAATAAAAAAATTCATTCCAGTAGCAACTTAGTTGGTCTCTAATGTGCTACTGGAAGGAATTTTTTATTTTGTTTCGAATATATTTACTTGGTTAACTTAAGGGTAGTTGAAGCTGTCCATTATCACAAGCAGAGATACTGCTCTGGCCTACTAAAATGCTGAAATAAGACAGATTAATACCCTGTTCTGCTGCGGGTTGGGGCGCATGGAGGAAGTGGCAATGGATTTTAGAATTTCATCCAGTGAGTAAATGTCTGAAACGAAGCAAGTCAGGACCCTGGCCAGCTCCCATGGGGCCCTGCTACTTGAGCTGGCATGATGTCTCAGCTAACAAAGCTATAAAAAGGCTAGCAGGGCATGCCTTTCAAATGGCTGTGTCCCCTTAGCAGAGCTGTTTGCATTGTTTTAAAGGGCCTGTGACCTAGTCTGCACTTGCATGCTCCTGTGGAGCAGTTCCAGGGGAATCACCTACTAATTCACACTGTTCTTCTGTCGTTCATCCAGACGAGCAAGAAGCACTATCAGAGTTTGAGGGCGCATTCCAGCCAGGCAAAAACTCTCCACTGTGGGGTGTGGCTGGAGGAGAGGGGTGTGGCTGAGGAGGTGTGGCCTAGGGAGTGTCCCAAGGACCAGATAGAGAGACCTGGAGGATCACACTTTGAGGTGTCCCAGGATGCTTTGCTGTTCTCCCCAAACCTGTGCCAACCGCACTACCTATCCACTCATCTGTAAGCACTGCTGAATGTTTATTGGGCTCTACCATATGTCGACAAAAAGTGAGCCTAAAGGCAAAATGGATCAGAATGTTACATTGTTTCCCTTCTGCTCTTTTAGATGTGTCTTCCAATAATCATGTTTTAGGAAGTACAATGGATTTGCTCGTGGAATGCCTTTGCCCAGAGCAATGGATACAGATGGCTATTGAGTGCTGGTCTGTCTAACAGCTTCATTGACAGCTACATTGTCTGCTCCTTGCTTGTCTTTCTACAGCGGTTACACCAGCTCACTTCTGCAGCAGAGGACTTGCCCCAGCCCAAGAAGCACCTGATTGGACTGTGCTTCAAGCCGGAAGGTCAACATCCAGGCAAGGATGTGCTCATCACCACAGAGAAGGAAACCAACTTCTAGACCTCCCAGGGAAGAACTTCTTTACCTTCTGGAGACATCTCTCATTATTTCTTTTGTCTTCTGCTTACATCTGGGATGAGTTGCTGCTCAGGGTCCCTTAAGATGCCAGCACCTTCTTCCCTTTGCATTTACTTAGCATACAGACTGGAATAGGGCCAATGGAACAGTCACTGTAGAGGTGGAAAATTGTCTGTGAAGAGTCCACAGCTCAGAGGAAACCTGAATTCCTGTTTACTGGCAGTGCTAGGGGATTGAACCTGGCATATTGTGCATGCAACACAGGTGCTTTAACCACTGTGCTATACACTCCTTCCCATTTATAAGAAATAAATTAGCAGCAAGATGTCAGAAAAGACAGCGAATAAAGCTAGCCAGTTCAAGTTCCTGGTGACTTCCTGAAAGTTTCTTCCACTGCTGGCTTAACTCACTGGCAAAAACATTTCGCGTTCCTTGAACACCTGAATCTTTAGCCATATCTGCATGACCTAACTGCAGGAATTGTAGCAAATTTGGTGGATTACTGTTGTGTTGTTTTTAATTTTAAAATTCACAGAGATCTCTGCTGTAGGTGAGATTCCTTTTTTATTTTTATCTTAAGAAGAGTGGCAACAATCCGCATTTGGATGTAGAAACTAGAGCTTGATCGCTCAACCTCTCCCATTCGGCAGGAGGCCCTGGAGGGGGGAAAGGTGATAAATTGGAAGCAAGATGAGTTTGTCAGAAAAAGAGCATGTCAAAGCCACTTAAGATCTTTCTCTTTTTTCCCCTTTAAGAAGAGACTTGTGCAGAAAGGAAATGGAGCAGGCAGTATTTCAGCTTGAATATCCATTGTTTGATTCAGCTCTGTGTGACATCCTTGAGTTGCTAGAAAAACTTGAGAAATGCAAGTTGAATGCAACTGCCATATAAGTAAATGCCAAAACTGCATTAGAAGTGCAGGACGGTCTGGATCATATAGGAGATAACAAAGCTGAAGTCTCTGACCGCATGATGCTAGCTTAGCATTTGTGATACAGAGGTTGGCATATGGTCTGTGGCACAAAATAAGAGGTAGTGGGGGTGGGAGGGAAATGGAAGGCGCAAGCTAGAAAATCAATTTCTGTGCACAGAGTCCTGGTTTGCTCTCATTTATTTCTTGTGTAAATGTTCACTGCTAACCAAGGTCAATTCAATATCCTAAACACCAAGAGGGAACTCTTTTTGCATTGTGAATGTTGTGGCTGCAGCTAGGGATGTTGGAGAATTCTGACGAAAATGGAAACAGGAGTGGAAATTGCCTGTGTTTGTTTATTTGTCCCATGTCCAGAAATCCATTGAGTATGATCAGTAATTGCTGCTGCTGTTGCTTTCAGCCCTCAAATGATAAGCAATTGATTCCAACCCTCCTCTCCCATATTTGCATTGTGTTTCCTTTGTATTCCTTGCAGAATTTCGGAGAAGAGCAAAAGAGTTAAAGGTTTACTGCATCTCAGTTTGCTTATTGCTTCAAGGAGAGTGAATTGCATAAACTTGGATTAAAATGCAGGTTGAGCCAAATTCCACCTCCACCCCTAGATTAGGCAAAGTGTGCTGTCTCAGTAATGGAAAGGCCGGTTCTGAAATGGTCAAATCATATACTGTACTGTACCATGAATATGATTTGGAGCCAGGGTCCATTTCAGCACTTGGAACTTCTTGGCCAGTTGTTGAGAGCCCAGTGCCTGGTAGGGCACACCAGCACTAAAACCTACCTTTGGCCCCCATGTCAGGTAGATGGGTCTGTGAGTCACCATTCACATTTCCCACAATGACCCAGAACAGTTGCCTGTTTCTTGTTCTGCTATGGCAAAACTTATGCACACTTACCTAGGACAGTCTCTTCAAATTTTCATAGGATCTGTTTGTAGACAATAGTTTCATCCAATGCAGCACTAAGTTGAAGTCTCTTAGTGGTATACTTGTTCCACTGGAAAAATGTGTTGCACCAATGGAGCATTGATGCATGAGTGAATGCATAAGCAGCTTGTTGGTAACTTTGTTGTGCAGTCTCTTTTGGAACAAGTTTCTGCTAGCACAACTGTTGCAGTGGATTCCTCTGTTGCATAACATTAAAACTCAGCCACCCACTTGCACAAGAACCCTTGCAAGAAAACACTCAATACAGCCCATAGAAATGATGTGCTCATCAGAGTTTTGATCTGTCAGGTTTTTTTTTCCACCAGCAGAAGTTATTCCTAATTCCAAGGTGTTCATCAGCAACTTGAATGTTCATAAAAAGCCATCTAACTCTTGTTTACAGCATTTGTGTGTACAGAAGACATCCCATAAAGGATTGACAAGTGGTGTTTGTTTGTTTTTTTAAAAAAACTCTGCTCCCATGCCTTCCCTAGCAGCCTGGTATGTATAAATGAAGCAACTGAAGTGTTTCCTATCACTTTGGGCCAATTCCCAGTCTTCAGTGGTTCCTGGTAGAGTGCCACAGAAGCACAGGAGGCAATAAGTTTGCAGCCAGGTGGTGTCCATGCCGTTTGCCGGAATCCTAAGCTACCACTATTTTGCAAATCGCAACAGCCACAAAAGACTTCGCATTATCAATCCAAATAGTGCTCCCATCTGACAATCTCTCAGCTGCCAGCAATGGCCCCCCATGTTCCTTTGGCACCCTGTTTGCAAAATTTAACAATTCCAAAATACAGACGCGCTTTCACAATATTAATATACTGCCTTCGGCTGTACTTGAGGGTTGATTTCAAAAAAACTCCACTGGAAAAATGGTTATGTCCACGTGGAGATGGCAGTATTGAGTCAGTGGCTCATGTGCTTCTGGCTTGCACTCTTTATAAAGATTTGATGAGTGGGGTTATTACCCCTCTATTATTGTCCATGTCGGGTTGCTCAACCATTGTGACTGTGTCCTTTCTTTTAGCAGATCAAGATGATCAGGTGACAGCGAAAACAGCAAGGTTTTTAGTGGGTACAATTAGAATAAGATCTATTATTTGAATATTGATGTAAACCTCCAAAATATATTTTGTATAGTTAAGTTTTTACCTCTATCTTTAGTACATTTTGTTTTGTTTCATTGCTATGGCTAGTGGCCGATGCAAATAAAGATTCATTGGCTAAATGTCAGGCTGCACAGGAAGAAAGTGCTGCCACCACCAGCTCACTGAGTTTTATTTGTCATAGATGTACATTTATATCTTTATATTTTTCATAAACCTTTGTACTTAAGATAATCTCAATAAACAGCATTTCTTTAATTATGAACCAACAATAGTTGTGGTTTTGCTTTCTTTCCTATGGAGAAGAGAAGGTCCAGAAGATGTAACCTCTGGTCAAGAGAAAAACCCAGAGAATTTCAATCTATTAGCAGTTGACAGAATTTAAGGGAAGGAGTGGCGGTTTTGAGTCGTGAACTTGGACACAACCTATGCTTCATTTTAATAGCTAGAGAAAATATTTGACTGATACTTTACAGAAGGTCAGGAGGGAACATGCAGTGGATTTCTTGCCTCAACAGAACCAGCTCCTTCTGTCTTGAGATAAGCTAAAATGCTTTCTGGAGGAGGCCTGTGATGTGATTTGTCTTTCAACCTTTCAAACACTCACTGATGGTAGAGAATGAAGACAATCTTGCAAAATGGCATTCTTCTTCTTCAAGGTAGGGGGAGAAAAAGGCAAAGAACAGACACCCCTACCCCTGACTTCTGGGAAACTATGGTACAGTTTCTCCAAATACCTGGATAGCTCAGTTGGTTAAGAGTGTGGTGCTGATAATCCCAAGGTTGCAGGTTTGATCCCTGTCTGGGGCAACGGCATATTCCTGCATTGTAGGGTGTAGGATTAGATGATCCTCAGTGTCCCTTCCAACACTACAATTCTATGGTTCTGTGGACTAGATATACAAATAGTTCTAATCTCAAGCCTCAATCACTTACCTCTCCTCCTGTATCTGCCTGGTTCCAATTGTTACCCTCAGCCCCTTGTAAAAAGTTAAGCACTCCTAAACTCTTACAGGCACCTCTGAGCTCATGGAAATATACGCCAGCACGATGCCCTCTAGATGCTGACTCCAGCTCCCATCATCTCTATCTACAGGCCATGCTGGCTTGGGTTTATGGGAGCTGTCATCCAAAGCACATGAATGGCACCAGGTTGGGAAAGGCTGGAGTAGAGGCTCCTTACAGCGATCTTGTTGTTGGTTGGCATGACTGGAGTTCAGCATTCTGTGACTACTGAACAAATTCTTTGTGTGCGTATGGTCCTCTCAACTCAGATTTTTCCTAATTGCTTTTTGTATTTTTGCAAGTGTTGTGGTTTCACATCCCAGTCCAGTGGGTGCTATTTGCATGGTGCCATTTTTGGCTCCATAAGCAATGGCACTTACAACCTGGACATTGGAAATCGAGGAACATTCCATTCCCCTCTCCTGGAAAGGTGGTCAGAGTAGTGTGCATAGGATTAAAATTCAGCGAACACCTCTGCTCATGGCAGCACCTGTGCTTGAAAAAAATACTGTGGACACTTAAGCATTGCAATTTTACAAATACTTAGCACCTAAGTAAACTGAAAAGTATTTTACTTTGGTTGAGAAATTGTCACAGGTGCTCCTCTCCCAGGAGAAATGTTGTGTATTTCCCAGATATTCTGGTTCTCTCCCTAGTCACCTTTGCAAAGAAACAGTGGGTTTTTAAACATCACAGTTTTATTACTATTTAACACCTAAGTGCCTTACCTTGGTTCAGAATGTCTAGTGTGGGTTCATGCCAAAGGAACTGTTCATTGCTCAGAAGCAGCCCCACTGAATTCCATGGAGATTGGTCTCTGATAAATATGTGTAGGATTGCAGCCTTAATTGGTTATCATTAAAGGTGGGGGACGAGGGTGGCGCTGTGGTCTAAACCACTGAGCCTAGGGCTTGCCGATCAGAAGGTCGGCAGTTCGAATTGCTGCGACGGGGTGAGCTCTTGTTGTTTGGTCCTAGTGGGAAGGTAAAGGCATTTCCGTGTGCTGCTCTAATTCGTCAGAAGTGGCTTAGTCATGCTGGCCACATGACCTGGAAGCTGTCTGTGGACAAACGCCAGCTCCCTCAGCTTATAGAGCGAGATAAGCGCTGCAACCCCAGAGTCATCCACGACTGAACCTAATGGTCAGGGGTGCCTTTAACTTTACCTAAAGGTGCCACACAGGACTGCTAACAAGGACCAGGTGTGGCCTTCAAGGAAACAACTCTGAGCACACTCAAAACAAATGTATTGACTCGGGTCAGCCAAGACTGCAGACCTGGTAAAATGAAATTTATTATAAGAATGCCATCATGACAACAGGAGTGAGAGAGAAACTGCACAGCCAGGACTAACAGCCAGTAGTTCTGGTAAGATCAAAATTACTACTACATTTCCCCACCACCACCCCACAGTCTGGGGACAGATTGGTGGGACCTCCTGGCCATAGCAATCCTTTTGGATGGAGATTGACTGAATGGTGCAGAGATTTGATTGGCCAGGGATTGGAGATGGACAGAAAAAAGCCTCTCTCTGTTAAAATGGATTGTAGAAGGCTCTGTGTGACAGGAAAGATCATGGTATTGAGATTTTGGGGAAAATGTTTTGAAAAAAATGCTTGGCATTTTGCTTGATAGGGCTGCTGTGAGCAACAGCAATGGCTAGCACACAGTCTGTGTGTAAATAGTGAGTTTTATTCCAAATAGTCAAAACAAAGGCAAGTAACCACAAGAAAGACTGCAACTTCCTGCTCAAGACCACTAGTTAATCAGATGATGACTCATCTAGCTCTCTAGCGTGAGTCCACCTCCTTTTATTCCTACGCTCGAACAACGCCCTCTGCCTCTCTCTCTGTAATTGCCATTTCCTCTTATCCTGTAACCCTCCCCTCCTACGTTCCTGTAACTTTAAAGAACTAGGACCAGACTCGGACAAACTCTCTTCTGAGGTTTGAGTTATTTCTGCCATTTGCTCACCCCTCCCAGCCAGTTCCTTTATCAAAGCAAGCCTCCCTTCCAGTTCCGGGCTATCAGCCAAGTCCGACAGCTGAGCCTCATTAGTTATCGGCTCTAACCTAACATCATCCCCCCCTCTAGGGGCCTCCTCTCCTTCCTCCCGCCTCCGCACTTCCTTACTTGGGGCGTTATGAGATACCTCCCACCATTCTCCCTCTTCACTTCCCCAATAACTGCAACCCGGTTGCGACTCTTCTACTTCTTCCTCCTCTTCAAACCCACCATTCACTTCAGCTTCCCAGTCTGCCTGTTCTGCCTGCTCCTCTACCCAACCCCGGGGTTTGGGTTTATTAGGGTACCTATGGTGAAACTCTCTCTGCAGCCTAGATGCATGTATATCACTCGCATTCACCCATGAGTTCTCCTCTGGTCCGTACCCTTTCCAAGCCACCAAATACTGTACCCCCCTGCCCCTTCTACGAGAGTCCAATAGCTGAACCACTTCATATTCCGGTTCACCCTCCACCCAGATGGGCAAAGGTGGTGGCTCCTTCCTCTTCTGATACCGGTGTCTTGGCGTTACTGGCGATAAGAGTGACCGATGGAACACCGGATACATCTTCATTGAAGTCGGTAAACGTAACTTATATGAAACAGGATTTATTTGTTCCAACACTTCGAATGGCCCTACCCGTTGCGGCAGTAACTTCTTACAACGTCCCTTGCTCGGCCAATCTTTAGTGGATAGCCAAACTTGGTCCCCTACCCTTATCTCCTTGCCCACTTGCCGGTGTTTATCAGCTTCTGCCTTATACAGAGCCTTCGCTTTTTCTAGCTGTTCTCGCAGAATACTGTGCAACGCTTCCATTTCTTCTGCGAACTGTTCAGCTGCAGGCACTGCCAGTCCATCTCCCTGACCTGGAAACACCCGTGGATGTCGCCCATGGCAGACAAAAAATGGCGTCTGCTGTGTAGAAGCGTGCACAGCATTATTATAAGCAAACTCAGCCAACGCTAGTTTCCCAACCCAGTCATCCTGTTGATAATTCACGTAACAACGTAGGTACTGTTGCAACGTCGCGTTCGTCCGTTCGGCCTCTCCATTTGTCTGAGGATGCCGAGCCGATGAGAGGCACACCTCCACCTTCAGCAATTGCATCAGTCTCCTCCAAAACTGGGAGGTAAACTGCGTTCCCCTATCAGACACAATCTTCTGCGGCAATCCATGCAATTTGAACACATGTTCTATGAAGAGTTGCGCGGTCTCCTGTGCCGACGGTAATTTCTTGCAAGGAACAAAGTGTGCCATCTTGGAGAACAGATCTACTACCACCCAAACCACTGTCTGTTTCTGCGACTCGGGCAAATCAGTGATAAAGTCCATAGCAATGCCTTCCCACGGTGCTTGTGGTGTGGGCAGTGGTTGAAGTAGCCCGGCTGGTGTTTCGCGAGGTCTTTTGGACCGTTGGCACACTTCACATGCCCGGACATACTCCTTGACCTCCTCCTGCATCCGTGGCCACCAAAAATCCCTTGATACCAGACGTTCTGTCTTCCACTGCCCAAAATGTCCTGCTGTTGGACTGTCATGGCATTGTCTCAGCACCCTCGCATGACAGCTGAGCCCCAATGGATCAGCCTATACTGCATTGGTACCAGAAAAGGAGCTTGCCCTCCTGTTTTTTCCCTTCCACCATGAATGTTGCTGTCATTTTATGCTTCATTTGCCAGTGCACCAGTTGTCAAGAAAGCAGGAATTTGCCTTTGGGAAGGAGGGAGAGCAGCACAACTGAATCTTAAAAACAGTGTAAAAGAAAATAACAAAAACGTTCTTTTTTAAAAAACAAAACCAAACTACACGTCTCATCTGGATTTGGAACATGGGCACAGTTTTGTGCCTCCTACCTACAACCCTTTTCTCTCAAGGAGGGTGTTTATTTTTAGATCCGCCTGTCTGTTCCAGTTCATCAAGCTTCGGCATGGAAAGTCATGTAGAAAGGAAAGGAATTCCCAGGAAGAAATGCAGGCAGCGTTCCTGGCAACTCTGCTGGGATCTTCATTCATGCTGCAATATGTTAAGGAACCGGGAAGTCCATGAAAAATGTGATTAGTATAAATTTAATGTTTGTTTGTTTTTAAAAAGATTATATGCAGATGGTATTACACACTCCTGTTAAATGTTGCCATCAATATCTGATGTGTATGCAGATTTAGAACAACGTTTCCTTAACTCCTACCCACTCAAACCTCTCCTGTACCTGCGATACATTGACCATATTTTTATTATCTGGACACATGGACAACAGACCCTGGAAACCTTCCACCAGACATTCAATGACTTTCACCCCACCATCAACCTAACAATGAACCAATCTATGCAAGAAATACATTTTTTGGACACTACTATAAAAATACAGGATGGACGTATAGACACCACCTTATACAGAAAACCAACTGACCGACAAACATATCTACATGCTTCTAGCTACCATCCCAAACATACCAAACAATCCATCGTATACAGCCAGGCCTTACGTTACAACCGCATCTGTTCCAACTCTACAGACAGAGAATCTCACCTAAGAGATCTACAGCAAACCTTTTTAGAACTAAAATATCCACCTGATGAAGTTAAACAACAGATCAACAGAGCCAGACAGATACCTAGAGAGAACCTGCTGCAAGACAGACCCAAAAAAGAAAATAACAGAACACCACTAGTCATCACATACAGCTCCCAAGCTAAAACAGTACAACGCATCATCAGAGATCTACAGCCTCTCCTGGACAATGACCGCTCCCTTTCTCAAGCTCTGGGAGGAAGACCTTTCATTGCCTACAGACAGCCACCCAATCTTAAACAACTCCTCACCCACAATAATACAACCACCAGACTTAACATGGACACTGGTACCAGAGCCTGCAATAAACCCAGATGCCAACTTTGCTGCCACATACACCCAGACAACACCATTACTGGCCCCAACAACATCCAACATACCATCTCAGGACTATTTAATTGCTCATCCTCTAACATTGTGTATGCCATCAAATGCCAACAGTGCCCTTCAGCTCTCTATATTGGACAAACAGGCCAAACCCTACGCCAAAGGATAAATGGACATAAATCTGACATCAGGAACCAGAAGACAGAAAAACCAGTAGGAGAACACTTCAATCTCCCAGGACATTCTATACAAGATCTCAAAGTAGCTGTCTTACTACAAAAGAATTTCAGAAATAGACTGGAAAGAGAAGTTGCTGAATTGCAACTTATCACCAAGCTCAAAACCATGGAGGGACCTGGTTTGAACAGAGATATCGGGTTCTTATCTCATTATACATGATAAGCGATCTTCAGCCATCTCAACCCTTGCTTTTTCATGCAAAACCATTTGCAGTCGTTTGCGGTCATCAACAGCTATCAGTCAGTCAATCACCCATTTCCACCACCCTTCTGAGTGATCCCCCCTCCCCATCCCCACCCCTCCCCACCCCTTCTCTACATAAGTGCCTGGAAACTTCCATTTCACTGTATCTGAAGAAGTGTGCATGCACACGAAAGCTCATACCAAAATAAAAACTTAGTTGGTCTTTAAGGTGCTACTGAAGGAATTTTTTTATTTTACTTCGATCCAGACCAACACGGCTACCTACCTGTAATCTGCAGATAAGTTCTTTCACTTAACTTTCAATAAAGTTCACCTCATTTGCTTTCTGAACTACACAGAGTACATTTGACCAAGCACGCTTTTGATGGGTGAGTGGTCAATCAATTCTCTTTAATTGTTTCCTGTAAACATTTCATAGGGTTGTTGGTCTCCATCCCAGATGTAAAACCCTTTGCTTGACACGGAAAGTTATTTTGAAATACAGGTAAAAATAAGGCGAAAATAGCAACAAACAACAGAGACCATCACCTTAACAATACAATAGCATAAGGTGGGAGGAGGAAGAGAAAAGTCAGTTTGGAAGTGTATTGTGGGCGATCTTGTATAAAGCAAGAAACACACTAACTACTGAGAGACTTTGGATGTGCAAGTCAGAAAATCCAAATAATGGACAGAAAGTAGAGAAATCATTGTCAGGGAAAAAATATACACCAGCATTTTATTGGAATGTTACCAGATGCTTGAAAGGTTCCCTCATATCAGTTAAAATGAAACAGTGTTGCCATAATATCCTTTTAAAAATTGGAATTCCTTGAGCACGTTTGTATGTAATCATGGTCACCCTATGTCAGGGGGTTGTTGCGCTACTCTCGAGTAAAGACGCTCCAGTCCGTGCTGTCTTTAAGAGTTTTATTGTGCATACTATTTACAGTGCAGAGATAGCAGAAAACATGACCACCTAGTCCGATTCAGAACCCGGCAATGGCTTCCATCTGCTTTTCGGCCAGCACAAAAGCCTGGGCACCCCAAACGCCGCCCCTTTGCCCTACGTATGGGCGCACGCCTCAATTCGGGCGCCAGAAGGAGAGGTCTCCCCTCTTGCTGGCTGGGGCGGCGCCTGGGCTCTGACGTCTCACTGAGCCCCTCATCCGCTGACCCTCGACCAGAGTGGTGCCAGGGCTCTGACACATCTCTGAGCCCCTCCTGCACGCTCTGTTCCCCATACCGTTGCCAGGGCTCAGACACGTCTCTGAGCCCTCTCTCCATTCTACTCCATTCCTCATTCCCTACTCCTGACTTGCTGCTCATGCTGTCGCTGGGCGAAGTGCTGGTCAGGATGAGGGGGGAGGCTCTCTGCAGGGAGTCCCCCTGACATCCTAACTGAATAAGGAAGTTTGCTTAGAAAACAGGAAGCTGCATTATACTGAGTCAAACCACCAGACCATTCATCTGACTGTTGTCTACACTGACTGGTGGCAGCTCTCCAGGACTTCAGCAAAGAGTCTTTCCCAGAGACCGATCCTGCCACCTGTTGAATGCAAAGCCTGTGCTCTACCGCCACCGAGTTATGACCCTTTCCCTATGGCAGTGAAAACTGACTTTCCAAGCAGCCCTCTGCTATAAGTTGTGAGGCAAAGGAACCCATGTTAGACTTTCTAGGGGGAAATGCCATAACATACGTGACTGTGGTACCATCAGTGTGTATGCACCAACGCTAGGACTCCCCCCCCCTCACTAAGAAAGCTGGTAAATACTAAACCAATTCCAAATCAAACTGAGAAGAGTTCACCCATTTCTGAGGATGGGACATGTTGCTCCATTCCATTTAAAATGGTTTAAGTTCACCATGGTTTTGTGGGTTTTTTGTTCCTAAATGTCAAGCCTTTCACTTCACAATGGATGTCCATATAGTCAGCAGCTCAAATTTCCCTCAAGGTGTTCATTTTTCTTTTTCTTTCCCCGCAGATAAATATCTTTCCATTGAAGCTTTGCATCATGGACCATAGTTGTGACAATACATGCCTTCTAGCTATGGTGTCTATATACAATGGTCTGAGCAGCCCTTTCATTTTGGAAGTGTCTAAGGTATGACTGAAGTGATGCAGCACTTGTGAGCAATCACTGAGTGGCCAACAGGTGCTATTTTTGGAGCTAATAACTGTATTTACTCATGTGGGGAATCTTTCTTATTTGAGTGATTTGGCTGTTTTCCAGCCACTCAGCAAGAAGAATTTGGAGCCATCAACAGGCGCCTACATTTTTTGAGCTGTTATTTTGTAGAGATTGTTTCACCATATGTACATTAAAGTAAATCATTTTTATTTATTTTTGTATTTAGTGCACAATTTCCAGTTTCAGGGTCATAGAATCATAGTATCATAGGGTTAGAAGGGACATCGCCTGTCTCATGGGTAGGAATGACCAAATCTGTCCATTTCAGTTTCCCTCCGTTTCTTAATTTCACAATCTTAAATTAATTTCCCCACATTTCTACTTCAGTTTGTGATTTCTTTTTAAAAGACCTCATGAAAATTCACCAGCAGTTTTGAGCAAATTTCTCCCACTAAACAACGTTTTATGGGCAATACACATTATTGCAAAGCAAGTTTGCCTTGATGTAATCATTTTTGTACATTATTTTCATCAATATATGCATTTTTGTGCACATTTTACCATAATGTATGCCTTTTTGCACTCCTGATTTGGTTGGAGAACTACAAAATCCAGGTAAATGCACATTTTGAGGAATCACTGTTTCGGTTTACATCTTGTTTCAGAAAATGAGAATTTGGTAAGTACGCCTTTAAACGTGAAATGAATTGAAATTCAGAGTGTGAGCTGCTGAGTTCCACAATGGCTCCTGTCAGAGCAGGGTGTGGAGTCTGCAAACACCTGGCTTCCCCCCCACATTTTTTAAAAAAAGTCTCAGAACTGATTAGTAACAAAAGTGAGCCTCTTTTTCAAAGCCAAGAATGGGAAATTTAGGTTCAGTGGTCTAACATGACCCTAAATCTGACCCTGAGGACTCTCCCCATGACATCTCCTCACCCCAGGCCACACATCTCAATGGTCCTACTCCTTGTAGGCTCTGAATACTTTTGCCTGGCTGGAATGTGTCCTTGAGTTGTGATCATGCCTCTTGCTTGAATGGATGGGGGATGGTGCTGTGTGTGTGAGAGAGAGAGGGGGGGGGAGAAGAAGAAGAGGAGGAGGAGGGGGAGGGGGGGAGTTTGGATTTGATATCCCACTTTATCACTACCCTAAGCAATGACAAACCTAGACAGCATATTAAAAAGCAGAGACATCACCTTGCTGACAAAGGTCCGTATAGTTAAAGCTATGGTTTTCCCAGTAGTGATGTATGGAAGTGAGAGATGGATCATAAAGAAGGCTGATCGCCGAAGAATCGATGCTTTTGAATTATGGTGCTGGAGTCCCATGGACTGCAAGAAGATCAAACCTATCCATTCTTAAGGAAACCAGCCCTGAGTGCTCACTGGAAGGACAGATCGTGAAGCTAAGGCTCCAATACTTTGGCCACCTCATGAGAAGAGAAGACTCCCTGGAAAAGACCCTGATGTTGGGAAAGATGGAGGGCACAAGGAGAAGGGGACAACAGAGGACGAGATGGTTGGACAGTGTTCTCGAAGCCACCAACATGAGTCTGACCAAACTGCGGGAGGCAGTGGAAGACAGGAGTGCCTGGCGTGCTCTGGTCTATGGGTCACAAAGAGTCGGACACGACTAAACGACTAAACAACAACAACAAAGGAGTCTCAAAGCGGCTAACATTCTCCTTTCCCTTCCTCCCCCACAACAAACACTCTGTGAAATGAGTGGGGCTGAGCGACTTCAAAGAAGTGTGACTAGCTCAAGGTCACCCAGCAGCTGCATGTGGAGGAGCGGAGACATAAACCCGGTTCACCAGATTACGAGACTACCGCTCTTAACCACTACACCACACTGGCTCTCACGTGTGTGTGTGTGTGTGTGTGTGTGTGTGTGTGTGTGTGTGTGAGAGAGAGAGAGAGAGAGAGAGAGAGAGAGAGAGAGAGAGAGAGAGAGAGAGAGAGAGAGAGAGAGAACCTCTGGTTTTTGATGACTGGAAGGTAGCTTCTTGTAGAAAGCTTGCACTGCCCACATTTGCCTCTGGCCACTCCCCTCCTGGCATGCAGGCTCCCATAACTTTGCTCATGATGAAATGGGGCTCTTGAACCATGAAAGGTTCCTCACCCCTCTTCTAAGTGATCTTCAGTGCAAGATGATTGATCTTTTTGTCATGTGCTTTTCATAATGCATTCATTGATGGCTCCTCTGAGTGCCAAACAGGAAATAATGCCTTTCACGCAATTAGCAAATGGCATGAATGGCATTTGAAAGGGTAAATAGCAAGCATGGGTACCTCAATCCAGATCAACCCTGGCAGAGGGCCAGGAGAGCATTAAGCCTTTGCCCTCCACTTCAGTCACAATCTGTATCAGCTGCCATTTGTTTTGGAAGAAAAGCTTCCACTGGCACAAATGGGAGGTGAGGAGGAGACACAGGGGATTGATCTTTGCTCCCCTGATGGAGCCATCCAACCAGAGAGGCAGCCTTCTAACAAAACACCCAGTCCTTGAGGCACAAAGTATGCCAACCCGCTTCCAGACAGCCTGCCCCCATCCAAGCAAGCAAGGCAGACAGACAGTCAATGGACTAAACCAGCCTTGAATATATACAAATACAAGGCAAATCTTGGGGCCCATGCATTCCCCTAATGTATTCGTATTCCTAATCTTCGGCAGAACGTTAAGCAGTTTTCTTTATAAGCACCATTGGTTCACGAAAGATACCAAAGTTTTCTGCATCGTGACAAATACCCAGGGGCCCCTCTGCTAACTGTAGAAACAAGTTGTGGCGTGCCTATCAGATCAACAGAGAATGAATTCCTCATCTTAAAAGAGGTACAGATCATTTCTGCCAACAAAAAGGAGTCAAGGAGTTCTAATTGGGGACCCTGTGAGTCAAGTATTAGCCCCCTGTTTCCTATACCACCAGGGCTTCTCGCTGGAGAATGGAACTACATAAAGTTTAAGCCAAGATGCTCAAATCACAGTCCAGTATCCTCCTGGTCCTGAACAATCAGGTGACACTGTACAGCCAATCCTGTCTTGTTTTGTATGTGACCACAATGCTTATGGGATGCAGGGTTTGCACTTGTTCCGAAAACATCGGCTTCACTCATGGGACGAGATGTTTATCTGTCTGTGTATATGAAGTTCTTGTGCTCTCTGCACCCTAGAATAATACATATGCATGAATGCCTTGGAAAGAGAATGAATGTCCTTGTATTTTCCATTTCTTAATTGCCCCGGTCTGATGTACATGTTGTGACAGGATCCTGCTGAATAAATATATCACTGTTGGCATTGCAAGTATGTGAGACTTTGGTTTGCCGCTATAAATAGAGATGCTTTGCAACCTTGATAGAGCATTTGGATGTCTCACTCTCTTGTTGGAAGAAACTGGCCAGGGATGGGGAGGGAGGGAGGGAGGGAAGCTCTTCTGCAGTGACCCCAGGCAGAGGTGTCATCAGCACCTACAGGTAATTCAGACAGTAATACTGCCAAGGGGCTGACATATGGCCTATGAAGTGACTGCAAAGCAATTTCTAGCTGTCCAATTCTATTGACAGCAATAACTTCCCCATGGGGGATGAAATCATATCACCAGAGACAAATGCTCATTTCCTGCCAACAGGTCACATGAGCGAGCGAGCTGCAGGATTTACACACACACACCATTCCTCGAGCTACACAATTTTCTGCCCCACATTGCTCTGCTCTGGCGTTTCGACACTCTTCGCATCCATTTCACATTCGAGGCTCTTCTCACAATTATCTCTTTTTCTTTTCATTTACTCCATTCCAACTATTCATTTATTTAGTTCATTTGGACCCCAGCCTTCAGCCAAAAAAGGCTCCCAGAGCAGTTTATGTACAATCAATTAAAGCAAGACAGTCCCTGCCCGCAGGCTTACAATCTAAAAACAAAAAAGGGGAAATGTACAGGGAGGGAAGGGGTGGGGATCAATCTCAGGCGCCAACTAGCTGGCACAGTTCAGGGGTAGGAGGTGCCAGATACAGCTGGTCTTTTGGCAAAGCTGGTGGAATGCAGCCCTGCTTCCCTTTCTTTCCCACTGGGGCAGCATGATGGAATGGCCTATTATAGCTCCTTACAACTCTTATTTGGGTTTATCCACACTGACCCCTTGGACTTGCTTTTTCCAGGCACAAGTCTGCACTTTAAAGCTCAATTTCCAAGTGACCCTTTTTTCTCTCTCAGGAGCTTTCCCCGCGAAAATCCACTCCTTAAAGCTGAATTGGAGCAAATGTTTTTGGTTTATTAAATACAGTTATATATTACAATTATACATTTTTGTTATTTAAACTATAAATATCATGAAATTATGGGGTTTTTCTCGAAGTGACACACCACCCGAGTTAAGCTCGGCTCTTTGGCAAATTTTGACACACCAAGCTCAAAAGGTTGCCCATCACTGGGATAAGCCCTTTCTCTCTCCATTATCAAGTGGAGCATTTGTTAAAGCCACCATGTGTTATATCTTTAGGTGTGTTTTAACTGCACACCCTGATGTGTAAAGCAAGAGTGTGGAACCTGACAAGATTCATCTTGAAAGGTTACACTTGATTGCATATTATAGATAAGTATCCTCTTTAATTGTAGGGTGCGGAAACACGCTTTAAACAAAAAGAAGTCAGTACTGGCCTAGTACAGAAGAGCCTTTAGCAATGTGAGGGCATCTCAGAAGCACTGACCCTTGCTGGAAGAACAAGGATGTTAAATTACAAGTACAAAAGAGCATCCCTATTTTTGACTGTAGAGGGTATGACATTGCTGGATTCAGCTCTCTGACGGAGGTGTTTTTGAAGTGGGTATTATGGGTATCTCCATATTCTGAATTAAATACCACTGCTAAACAATGTAGACTTGAGTGGACATCTATAAGCAGTGGCCCATTGGCTTCATGTACTGCTGATTTAAATCTGTCAGCGACTGCCTCTTGAGGTCAAACTAGACAGGAATGTGTCATTGGACTAACTGGACTAAATGCGTCATTAGAAACATCATCAGGGTTTAAAAATAATAAGTGTGGAGGGTGATTTTTATTGGGACTTCAGCATATGTAGGTAAGAGGTTTAAGCTTTTCCTCCCCAGCTGTGATTCGGACAAAAAATGCCCCTATGCTGCTATTAAGTGCCACCAACAGGAACTTTTTCCTAGAGCTAATAGCAGCACAGGGGAACTTTTGTCAGGATTGCAGCTGTGAGGGGATGGGTTAAGCTTCTTATTCCCATGCACTGGAGTCCAGATGAAAATCCACCCATATATATTAAACTCTGATGTTGTTTCTTAAATATGCATTTCGCTCAACTCTGGTTTGGACCCTGGTACTCACCACAAAAGATAAGAGTTCTGTAACACCTTAAAGACTAACAAACTTATTGTGGCATAAGCTTTCTGCTAAATATGTGACATGTTCTATGGGGGACAGGTGCTTCTGCTCAGAGACAAAACTGATATTCACTATTTTGGTGCCCTTATCTATAAGAACATCAGAATAGCCCTGGTGGATCAGGCTCAAGAGCCACCATAGTCCATATAGGAAAGGCACAAGCAGAACAGGAGAGCAACTGTACTCTACAAGATATATCGGCTTATGGGCACCACACTCTCACAAGCCTTCCCTTCTCCCATTCTCTGAGACCCAGAGCCTCCTAAGACTCATCTTCCCATGTATAACAACAACAACAACAACAACAACAACAACAACAACAACAACAACAACAACAACAACAACAACAACAGTTTCCCTAATCACTCTGGGAAGCTTCCAACAAAAGATTAAAAATGCATTAAAACACCACATATTAAAAACTTCCCTAAACAGGGCTGCCTTCAGATGTCTTTTAAAAGTAGGATAGTTACTTATTTCCTTGGCATCTGATGGGAGGGCATTCCAAAGGGCGGACGGCGGAGGCCACTACCAAGAAGGCCCTCTGCTTGATTCCCTGTAGCCTCACTTCTTGCAGTGAGGGAACCACCAGAAGGCCCTCAGAGCTGGACCTCAGTGTCTGGGCTGAACGATGGGGGTGGAGATGCTCCTTCAGGTATACTGGGCCAAGGCTGTTTAGGGCTTTAAAGGTCAGCACCAATAGTCTCTTCAAGCCCTCTTCAATTTCCTTATAGAGCACCTATTTGTTTTAATAGAATAATGGGGTTGTAGAGTTGGAAAGGACCCTGAGGCTCATCCAGTCCAACCATGTATGAGCCTGCCCTCAGTGAGGGCTGGGTTGTTGGAATTATGTACACCATGACTACTCAACTGATTAAGACATCCAATGCCATGCAATGACCCAGCCCACATGGCTTCATGGGAGAAAAATGGGGCTGCCACACACAGTTGGCTTGAAGCGTATCCATAATGGTGCTTGAAAGAAAAATTCCATCCATCTGCTACTCCAGCAAAAGTGTTGGCTCTTAAGCAGGTTTCCCCTGGGCTGACATCAAGTAGCAAAATCAGCCATAGTGCATAGTGCCCACTTTAATTCCAGTAGATGATCTTGACACATTTCCTCTTACACTGTTCTTCAAAGTTCCTATAGCTCCTTGAGTCCCATGCCAGCCCTCTCTCTTTTTGGCAATGCCTCTCTCTGATTTCCCCCTGTACTCTTGTGCCCTTGAATAACTAGTCGTCTCTCCAGGCCATGGCTGGAAGAACACGTGGGGTTGTGTTTTTCTCCAATAGAGTCCAGCCCCACACGCCGAGTGTCAAATTGATCAGACATGAGTTCAGAGCTTATTAGCAGCTTGTCAATATCAGTACAGTAATGACATATTGTGTGGGGAGGATCACAAGCTCACAGTGCAGTGGGGGCTCAAACTCTCCAACTGGGGTTGTTTGATATACATTTCCTATGCCAGATGCTCCCTCCAGCTGCCCTGGATACCACAAAAAGATCTTATGCAAGACCTTGATAGGAGGTAGGTGCCTCTTTGGGTTTCTAAGCATGAATTCCTAGGGAAATTCTCAGCATGGAGATATGATGCAACAGGGGCAAGTCCATCAACAGAGCTCAGAGTATGTGCTCAGTCAATACTTTCTTCAGCACTTTGCAAGGGTCTGTTAAATTAAATTGCATACCCCCAATGCACTATAGCTGTAGGGAGATTATGTGCTTGCCTTTTATTTTCCTATTTTTAAAATGTGTAGTTTGCAACCCCCTCCCAAAGAGCTCCCTTGATGGGGTGATAGCTGTAGACTGCGGTTGTCCATGCATTTTTTCCCACTTCCAGTGCTCCTGTGTTTTAAGCAGTTGAACAGCAGACAAGGGCAAAAGCTTCTCTGATTTGAAGTTGTATGGTAGCCGCGTAGCAAGCTTCAGCTGTTGGTTTTTTTTTCAGGAGACCTTCCAGGGGAAAAGCTGCTGACAGTTCCTACAGCATTTAATTCATGGGATTATGGAATTGCTCTTCATGCAGTCTGTTTAATTTATCACATTCATTTGCATCTCACCCTTCCTCTGCTCAGGATGGCTTACTTAGGGAGTGGAATTGATACCATTTTACCTTAAAACAACCCTGCGATGTAAGCAAGGCTGAAAATGTGATTGGTCCAAGGTTACCCAATCAGCTTCTAAGAGAGGTGGGAGATTTGAACCTGGACCTCTGTGGTTTATGTACACTCCAGCACAACACCGGTGTGCTCTATTTCTTTCATGGGTTCAAAACAGGATATGGGGCCCATTGCTTAATTAAATAAAAATAAAAATAGAGGCATCAGTACATAAAGCTACACAATCAGCTGCCCACACCATGATCCTAGATGCAAGGTGTGTGTGGGGGGGGGGCAACAATATATTGGATTCAGTAGGGAGGTAAATGTGCCCAGAACAAGCTCAGAAGTACTCTTCTTCAGTCAGTCTTCCTGGGACTGAGAGGGGTCTGGAAGCAGACTCTGTAAGTGGATACTAATTGTACTGGCTTCCAAATGACAGAGACCTTTTAAAGACGTTTTCTGTCCATTGGCAGCCAATACAAGCAGTTGTTGGCATCCATCTGTCTCAAGAGACAATGGAGTGCACCTCTGGAGGTGAAGTCAAACTGCTGCATCAGCAGCACCGAAGTGACCTCTCCAGCGCGCAAGCTTGGGCAGAGGTCCTGGGCTGCCCAGACAACAAGACCCCTCTCTGAGCCTCAACTGATATGGTCCAAAGGAAAGCAGAGCAATACATTCGGCACCAGCTTGGCTGCAGAAGTTGCAGGAAGGAGGAGGCATACAAGGCACCATCCAACCGACTCCACTCCGGTGTGTGTAGAGATTACTCCTTAGCCTTTTCTTCTCCTAAAGATATCCCACAAGGCAGTGGAGGTTAAGGATAGAGTTTTTCTACTCCTAGATGGGCTACCTTCCCAGGTTGACGAACCCCACCTGCTCCTCAGAGGCGGGGCTAGCTGCTCTGGCACCTGGAGCGGCGTGCACCCGTGGCAAGCATCGGGGGGGGGGGGCGATGTCAACCCTCCCCCCAGGGATGGCATCTGGGGCGGGATGCACCTACCACACCGCAGCCACCTTTCTCCGCTTCTGCTGCTCCTCCCTTCCCTCTGCAGCACGTGAAGAACCTTAACCATTGGACCCACTATTGGTCTTATCCGGTCAATCCACTGCAGCCTGTCTTCACATGTAGGGAAAGTCCCTAACTCAGCAAAAGTTTGAGATCCATTGGTGCCCCTTACCTAGATTAGCTGGCATATCAAAGCCATTTCTGAGATGTGGCTGCTGTCACATGCCGACAGTTTCTAGGAGTCACAGGTGAAAGCTGAGTGCAGGGTGGGAACCAAAGGTGGACAAACTACCCCAGAATGAGATGCCACCCCATACATCCTATGCAAACAGAAGCATTTAATGAATACAGGAATGAAGGTGAAAGTCTTTAACGTGCTGCCCTACAGATGTTGCTGGACTTCAACTGCCATAATCTCTTACCATTGGGCCATGATGTCTGGGACTAGGGATAGAGGAGAAATTTGATTCAGTTATCATCTAAAGGTGAGAACTCACTTAAAGGTGAGAAAGGAGCAAATTTGCGCATTCTGAAACAACAGGTAAACCGGAACTCAGCTACCCTTTGACATTCACACTTCTCTGAACTTTGCAATGCAGCACTCCAACCGACCAGTGTTTACAAACCTGCATATATTAAGGAGAAGTGTGTTTAAAAAGTAACATATTCATGAAAATAGCATATGAAAATGCATTATATTAGGGGAAATTGCTTGCAGAAGGCATACAAATATGTGTTCCTTTGGAGAAATTCGCATTATAATGCTGATGAACTCTCAAGAGAATTTCTTTAAATGAATAAATAAAAAGAATTCTCCAATTGCTGCAGAAATGTGGAGAACTGAATCTAAGACTAGAAAAACGAGAGAACCAAAACTGGCAGATCCTTCTACCCCCCCAGCTAGGAATTATGGGAATTGTAGTCCAGCACCACATTGGCTGCCTTTGGTCTTGATACTAACCCAGGTATGAAAGGCATTGATTACATGCAGTCCCACCCTCTCTAAAAGGATAATGTGTTAATTGACCTTCACTGTCAGCCTTCTATCATAATTGTGGTGAGGCTAAAAAAAAAAGCTGTTCTGAGCTCCATATCACCACACATATTGCATGTTTATGTTCTCTTTTATCCTGGACACTCTTCTTGAGGGAGGGAAGATTCTATTCAGATCTCTAGGTGAGGCATATTTTGAATGCGCTTGACAATAGGCCATGGCATTCTTGCAAGAACAGTCCATTTATTGATGCTAAAATTGCCCCATGTTTTAATTAACTTCTGTTACCAAATAGTCCCAGCTCCTGCCAACCTAGCAGTTCGAAAGCATGTCAAAGTACAAGTAGATAAATAGGTACCGCTACAGCGGGAAGATAAACGGCGTTTCCGTGCGCTGCTCTGGTTCGCCAGAAGTGGCTTTGTGTCATGCTGGCCACATGACCTGGAAGCTGTACACCGGCTCCCTCGGCCAATAACGCAAGATGAGCGCCGCAACCCCAGAGTCGGTCACGACTGGACCTAATGTTCAGGGGTCCTTTTACCTTTACCAAAATTCAGCCTGTTGGGCATGATTTGATAGCCGAATTCAAATTGCCGCTGGAAGCCTGGCTTTTTAAAAAAACTAATTCCTTTCTTCGACTAGCAAAGCGGCAGGAAAGGAAAGAGTGGTTTGTTAAGAAAACAGTAGCATAGAAAGTAAAATAATGAAAATCTCTTTGGGGGACTGAATGAATACAGGGCTGGCAGGATAATTAGCTATGCCTGAAGACAAAACAAATGTGACAAACAAAAGGACCAGCAGAAGCCATTTTATGGTATTGCATTGTGTTTTTGTACTCTCAAGCAAAAAGTCTGCAGTTAGATGTTCTGTGCTATTGTAGGTAGCCCAGATTGCCTGTCAACCACATTTGCCAAAGCTGCAAGGGAAAATAATTTGAGAAAACCATCACATTATTTCTTTGGTTGATGTTAAGTGCTCTTCCAACAACAGTCAATGTGGCTGTTGCAGAAGAGTATGTCCTATCAGAGAATAGGACATAAGAGTATGTCCTATCAGAGAATAGAAGAAGAAAGCCATTTTTTAATTTAAAAAATGGAGTTTGATTACTGGTTTTCCCTCACAAATAGCTTTCATTTCAAAATGTTGCATTTCCCTACCACATAGAAAGCCATTTTTTTGTACATGAACGCTGGGTCCCTAGGAGGTGTACCTGGGACCATAGGATTCTTCAGTACAGTCATACCTTGGATCTCAAATGCCTTAGCTCCCAAACAAATTGGCTCCTGAGCAATCGAAACCCAGCAATGAGTGGTCCAGTTTTTGAACGCTTTTCGGAAGCTGAACGTCTGGTGCGGCTTTTGCAGCTTCCGATTGGCTGCAGGAGCTTCCTGCAGCCAATCAGAAGCCACACTTTGCCTTCCGAATGTTTTGGAAGTCGAATGGACTTCCAGAACGGATTCCGTTCTACTTCTGAGGTACGACTGTATACCCTGTCTGAGGGCAGAAAGGGAGTTTCACCCTCAAAGAGGGATATCCTCTGGGAGGCTGAGGAGGGCTTTCAACTGATATCCCTTCAACCTCACAGAGGGCACAGAGGAGGCATTCCGGGAGGGCATGTCAGGAGATCCACAGGAAACAACAACAACAACAACAACAACAACAACAACAACAACAACAACAACAACAACATTTTCCTGTTCTCCCAATATGGGTCCCAAACAGGGGACAGATGAAGACAGGGTTTGTTTTTCTCCCTCAGGAACCAAAATGTCTTCTTGGGCCAGTCCTGGCTCAAACTTACTTCCCAGAAAAAGCCTTCACAGGAGTCTTAGGCCAAACAGTTCAACCGAACAAAACCCAAAGCAGAGCGCTCCTCTTCCATCAACCTTTTGAAGCATGTACAGTTTCGGTTGAGGGGGAGTAGTTGAGGCTGCCAACCTTGCTTAGAGAAAGTGCCTAGGAATCTGCCATTGTAGCAAGAAGTGATGTAGAATGGGACTTATCCGACGTGTCACCCTATCTGAAAATAGAGGGAAAGGATGTTCTGGAGTGGCAGTGATAAGGAGAGAATGCAAGTCACCTGTGATAGGAAAAACAAAGGAGATGACAGCAGTAATGGCAAGAGCACCAACCACTGCTCAAGCTCAGGGCTTTGTTGCTGTGACTCATTGCCTGCTATGGCACCATCTCATGCTCAGTCCTGCTGCTACTGGATATTTATTTCTCCTTCTCCTTCAGCAGGGTCCCAAAGGCTCCTAATGTGCGGTGCTGGGAGCTACATGTAGTATATATGGGCGCTAACTTTCCATGTAGCACAAGCTCTCTTATAGCTTTTGGACTGAGGCCTCCCTCAGGGGCACATCCTGCTTGGCAGAATATAATGTCCCTTGGGCACAGGCCTGCTTCAACCCAGCTGGAGCTACTTTAGGTGGCTGTGACCCAGTTACAGGATGAAAGCCTTAGGCGCAGCTCGAATGGAGCTGGCTGAGGGGAACTGATTTGGAGGGAAAGCTTTCAAGTTTGGAAACTCAGAGGACGGGAGCTGAGGGAGAGACAAGTCTTTGTAGAGATGAGCGGGTAGGAAGGTAACATGAGGTACTCGATTTCCAGAAAGAGCTTTCTTCACAAACAAGAACAGGTGTTCATGAACTGGGAACAATCACAGGAGCATACTTCCCCCCATTCTGGATTAATTGATCTGGAATGGATATACAGTGGTACCTCTGGTTACAAATTTAATTCGTTCCGGAGGTCCATTCTTAACCTGAAACAGTTCTTAACTCGAAGTAGCACTTTAGCTAATGGGGCCTCCCACTGCCGCCGCGCCGCCGCCGCATGATTTCTGTTCTCATCCTGAGGTAAAGTTCTTAACCCAAGGTACTACTTCCGAGTTAGTAGAGTCTGTAACCTGAAGAGTTTGTAATCCGAGGTGTTTGTAACCCAAGGTACCACTGTATCTGCATATTATTTGGGCACAATGTGTTAGTGGTGGTGCACACTGTGCCCATCAGTTCAGCCCAGTCTTGAGCCCCTCCTGTTTTCCTTTGACCTAGGACAGGGGTCCCCAAACTATAGTCTATAAACTATAGTTTATTCCCGCATTGCAGGGGGTTGGACTAGATAACTAGATGACCTTTGGGGTCCCTTCCAACTCTACAATTCTATGATTCTATGTAACCTGAGGTACCAGTGTAACCTTATATAAACCTGTTTGGTTACGAATATCTGTGAAGAGCCTGACAAAACAGTGCCTTGCTCCAACAAGCTGCTGAAACATATCACATGGTCTACAACATGAAACTAGATGATATTGGGATATAAGTGTGATGATCACTGACCATTGAACATGCTGCTAGGCAATGGGGCTTGGCCCCATGACACCTGAAGATCCACAGGTTCCCCATCCCTGACTTAAGTGAACACAGTATGGTTGACATCCATCTGTCTCAGGAGGAGGGCACCTTTGAATATGAAGTCAGACCACTGGAGTGTTACAGCCCCTGCTGTGGCCATATATAGGAGATACATGTTTTGCTTCTTATTTACTTACTTGATTTAAATTATTTATATTGGTTGATCAACAGATTGGCAACTCGGACGGCTATGTGACCTACTTTGCAGAGGGCAGAGGGCATTTTGAAGGGCTGTCAGAAGACTGTCCTCTATCTGAATGTCTCCTCTGTTTGAGCGCTGTCCTATCCAGATCTGGCTTAAAAATACGGAAGCATAAAAATTTGACGGAGGGAGCAGGAACCTTGGAATTGCCCAGCAACTGTTAGCAGATCTTGACAGCAGACTGAGAAGGCACGCAAGTCACCTGGTTTCTTCCCCACTACCAAATTACATCAATTATTTCTAAATTTGCATCTATACATATGAATTATATTAATCTAGACATGGAATTGGGGCATCCTGAAAAAACAAAATCAAAAGTATTTAAAACCAGCATAACAACACTATTACAGTGCAGTAGTAATACCAATGAAATATTTAAAACCAGTACTGCACAAGGAAATAGGAAGATTAGCTAACTATTTGCATCTCATGGAAGAACAAAGTTTTAACCTGCTGTCTAAACTCTATCTGTGGGAAAACCTGGTGAATATGGCATTGAGCAAGGCTTTTCTCTGTAGTGATGTCTCCTGCCCCCTCCCCCTCCAATATTCACTTCTATAGATACAGTACATTCCCAATAGCCCAGAACACTTTAGCCCTCGCTTAGATGTCATGAATGGATACTTTGCGTTCTCATTTCTGGTTTCTTTTGGTATTGCTGTTGATTCTAATTGTTTTATTATTGTGGTTTTAAATTGGATTTTAGGATTATGTATTTTTATTGCTTTGGTTGCTATATATAAACCTCTTGGAGGTTGCTTTGTGACAGAAAACAGTTTAGAAAAGCAGTCAGCTCACCTATGTACAAGACAAACAGAGCTACCCAAGTCCTCCCCTTACCCTGGACTGGATGGGGGGGGGGCTTGGATGGGGTGGAGCTACCCCTCCACTCAGCTCTGCTGGCTCAGCCAGCTTCTCATGGGTGGTGTAGCCCCACCACTGGAGACCAGGAGAAAGCCCTAAAACAGGGCAACCCAAAGGCAGGGGTAGGACTGAGCTGGACTAGGATCTGCTGCATCCTGAGCCAGCCCCATTGCTATCAGACGATGGCATGGGACTGCATCTGGATCCGATTTTGCTTGGAGCTGAGACAGGGTTCGGGCCTGAACATCTTCCCCACCCCCTGCAACTTTCCACCGCAGCCACCATGAGAAATGACTATTGAAAAGGTGCTTTCAGTTTGCAGAGGCGATCAGCGTAAAACAACCATTCAAATTACACAGGAAGGCGAAATTGTCACAAATGTGAAATGGTTTTACATAGAACAAAGAGAAAAATTGCCACAAAGGATTGCCAGGGGAAAATGTTTCCGCCCCTTTGGCAAATATCTAATTGCTACCAAGATGATTTCTCTCTCTCTCTCTTTTTTTTACCCAGACAGGTAGCTCTATAATTAATTTAATTTGAGAGTTGGGGCTGTTGTTCACTCAATTAGACATCTGCTTCTGTCCCCACCATTTTAATGACAGCCAACTTGCCTGGGGCCATTATGACTTGCATAGAATTGCGGCCAGCTAATAAAGCCCCCATAGACATGGCGATTATGTTTTCTCTTTGGAGAGAGAGAGGGGAAAAAACATGTTTTGATCTCTTCTGTTTCAGGAGCCTTTGAAATTATTAGCATTATTTTATTCAAAGCACATTAAAAAAAATCTTCTGAATGGCTCTTGGATGCATTTTAGGTCCCACCGGCACTAAAAATTTAAAGCACTATCATATCCCTGTGGGTTTGGGCAAAGAACCATGGGAGCTGTAGCTTGTTAAGGGTTCAGAGAGCTGTTAGGACACGCTATTCCCCTCACAGATTTTCCTGGGAAGGGGCAATCGATAGTGAAATCACTCTGAGAACTGCAGCTCTGTAAGGGGAATAGGGTTCTCCTAGCAACTCTCAGCACCCTGAACGAACTCCAGTTCCCAGGAATCTTTGGGGGAAAGCCCTGCTCTATCCTGAAACAAGGCAAGCACCCATTCCAGCCTAGCAAAAACCCTCAAGGAGGTTCAGAGCTAGGCCAGTGAGGTAGCGTGACCTGGCGTGGGTTCCCAGGGTCAAATACTTGGCTCCCTCGTTCCCCATCCCTGGTGTATATGTTTCTGTTGTACACAATAGCTTCTCAGTCATACATCCAGCCTGACCTCTCATGTTCGCCCCCACAAGCAGTGCTGTTTGTCAGTCTTCAGCAGGTAGAATGCTTGAGGAGACTTTCCAACATTCCTCAGGTGACAATAGGGACATTTCTCATGCCTCCTCCCACTGACCCTCCTTGACCTCCCATTTTTGTCCCTCCCCCCTTCACAGAGCATTTCCTATCGGATGAAGAGCAAGTGACACCACCACAACACCAATGGGACGCACTCTCCATCGTCCTGATCCCATTTTTTAAATATATACTTTGGTAGATTTATAAAAAGACACGCCAATAGCTAAATTTTTAGAAAGGGGCAACATTTGACAGAAACACACAAAGCATTCTTTTTTAAAAAATCAAAATCAAAACCAAGACTCCTTGCTCTCCACATTGCTTCCCCTTTCTCCCCACCCTGGGTGGCCCTGCCCTCTGCCTGCCCCTCAGAGCCAGCACATCACAGGGGGCCGGGTCTTGGCAATGGCAGCCTCTCGCCCTCACCTGCTCTTCAGCAGCCCCACGAGCCATCCAAGGGAGGAGGCCGTCAGTGGCAGCCATGGAGAGGCAATGGGATGCTCCCTCATAGCCGCTGCCACCACTCAGGGCAAGTGCCACTTCACTCTCCTCCCCGAGCTTGGCAGTGGCACTGGCAGAGGAAATAGGGACATTCCAGCAGCTGTGGTGGCTTTCATAATTCCAGGACTGTCCCTGGAAAATCAGGACACTTGGAGGGTAGGCTTGAGAAACCGGTGGCAAAGGCACTCCCATGCAAGGCTTAGCTTACTGTAAGGTTTGTTAGCTTTTGATTTCAAAGACCAAATTGGAGTCCTTCCTTATATCCAGCAAATTAAAGACAGCACGCTGCTGAGATGAAAAGCATTGGCAATAATATTTGCTGGGGTAATGTTCGCCCAATGCAAACAAGCAGAGGAGAAATAATAATAATAATAAAAATACTATTAAGACTTTCATGCAATGAACAGCAGCTTTTCTGAAACAGATAAGCCATTAAAGATCATTGTTGGAAGAGGCAAAACGTGCATTCCCATTATGTTGGCATAAAAGCTAAAATGCAAGTTAATCAGCTCATAGTAAAGGAGAGGAATTCTCATGAATGCTTCAGTTTAATAAGCACTCATTAATTCCTCTGCTGTTCACACTGAGATAGGAAAGTGAGCACACTCTTCTGAGTAACAGTGAGGAGCAAAATCAGGACCAGCTCCACATATTTTTTAGCAAACCTGGGCAAGCTGCCCTAAGTGACCCCCCAATAACCAACTGGACACCCCCTTAGCATCTACCACAACTTGGAGGGAGCATAGCAGTGATACTGATGCAGTCGTCAACCATGTCCTCGCCCCCCACATACAAGTAGGCTTACCTGGTAACAGGAGCACTGTAATGGGATGGTTACAGTGCCATTTCAGCCAGAAGAGCCCATGAGTTCTAATGTGGGGGAGGCTGGTGGCTGTAGCAGCGCCACTAGATGCGCCCTGTGATGGCAGGAACTGTGTCAGCTCCAGTGGGTTGTTTGCTTACTTGTCTCACATCTGGAACAGGAATCAATCCAGCAAGCACAATTGCTATTTGCCATTGTTGTTGCTTTCAGTCCACAAATGGGAAATAATGGATTACATAGCAAGCAACAACTGATAAAACAATACAAACCTATTGAAAAATGAAATTAAGGGGGTGGGATAACATAATGTCAATGTAACTTGCACAGTTAATTGCATACGTTATGGAATTTCACCCTAAGGAAGGCAGTGTGATGGATAGCGTCATTTTGGGTGGAAGGCCAACTGCAGCAGAATGGAAACAGAGCTGCATGGAATGACTAGAGGGCAGAACAGAAAACGATGCCTTCTTACATCCCTACTCTTGACCCAGTTTGGATAGGTGAGCTGCTCTCAGTTAACAAGAGAAAGGTTTTGAGAAAGTATTTGTCACTAGATGTAGAGAGGAAGGCATTTCTGAGACCTGATGGGCTATTACTAGCTCTTCTTGCTCAGCAGGGCTGGCAGCACAGCGTGTGACCATTCATCAGGTTGTCTTCATCTAACCCCAATAAATGGCAATCTTATTTCAACCCAGCCAGGCAGCCAGGGGAGAAACATATTGGAAGATTTACTGAGTCATTACCTTGGGCGTAGATTTAAATGAAATTTACTGGCTTGGTAAATGGTTTCAGGGCTGTAGGCCTAGAGCTCCTGCTATAAATCATATGTGACGCAGGGTTTTTTTTTTTTGGAGGAGATTCTTTGACCATGATTTCCTTTGGTGTTCTTAAGCAAGTTAGTTTCTTTCAACTAATATGGTGCTTCTCTAGTCTGCCATAGCAAAATTCTGTAAGTGAAAATAATAATAGTAAAAAAACAAGAGTTTCCTCAAATGTAGCAATGTGTTCACCCAACGGCCCTAGGCTAACTTTGGTGGGAGGTATGTGTATGTTAGAAATAATCTTACCTCTTTGACAGTCATATTATTCCCTAAGCCACAGCAACTGGGTCACTTTGGGGGGAGCCTTCCTTATTTGCAATCCATTGCAGAATTGCTTTGACATTCTGCAAGTCCCCCCCCCCAAATATTGGCTTAAGTGGAAAACCAGCAAGCAGGACCCAAGCACAAGAGTAGGGGTGTAGGGAAGGGGGGTGCAGGGGGTGCGGGCTGCCCTGGGTGTCATCCCTGAGGGGGTGACAAAGTGGCATACTGTGGGGCAGCACTTACCGTGGGGCCTGGCCTGCAGTGCGCCTGAGCCATGCGTCTCTCCTGGGAGTGACGCAGTGGCTTGGGGCCCCGCACTGCCCGAAACGGCAGCATGGGGCTTGCATCTGCCAGGCGGATTCCACGGGCAGCTCGCCACGGCGCCTCCCTGGGTGGATTGCCATGGCGCACCCCGCCCTGGGCAAAGCGTGGACCACCACGGCACCCCCGTGTGCAGCTCGCCCAGCCCCCGCCACTTTGGGTGCCAGAACAGCTAACTACACCCGTGCACAAGAGCCCTCTCCCCCTTCTGCAGTTCCCAGGAGCTGGTATTCACACACATACACACACATTTGCATCCAGTTCAAAGCCCGGCAATTTTTTAAAACACTTTGTCTTTTACGTACAATGTGCCTCAAGAAGTCTAACCCTCTTGTTGACCGGATGCCAAAGATAGGTAACTTCTCCTACACTTTTCAGGTACCACTGAGGAATTTGCCCACTGTGATCCAACCGTCTTGATCTTCTGAGGGTTTCCCCTCCCCTTCCTCCATGACGCAAATGTAAGCAGAAATGGGAAAGATCGACACCACGTCCGTGGAGCTGAACTCGCCTTCTGACATGAAGGAAGCTGCCCTGGAGGAGCCCATTGACTCAGAAAGCAAATATGCCAACAAGAAGAAAAAGGAGGTTCCGGACAGAGGATCTTGGAAAGGCAAATTTGACTTCCTGCTCTCCTGCATAGGATATGCCATTGGGTTAGGCAATGTTTGGCGTTTCCCATATCTCTGTGGCAAGAATGGAGGAGGTGAGATTGACCAGACCGAGACTTTGTTTACTCGTTACAATCATTTCTATCCCACATTTCAGGATATAAATCCTACTCAAATTTATTATTCAATTATATATTTTCACTTGACAGTTGATAGAAGGTGGAGGTGCTGGGCCACTCCCTATGTTCCTAGGCCTCACGCTTTCAGAATGTTTACAGACCAATCCTAGATGCAGGGCTGGCCCAAGACATGTTGGTGCCTGAGGCGAACCACAAAATGCCTCCCTATTCCAGCCATGGAAGAAGGGGTGAGTGAAGATCTGCATCAGGAACAGGTGTGGAATAAAGTTGGGAACAAGGTGGGGAATCAAATTAAACTTACCCAACAGTTAAAGTGGGAATCAAAGGCCACTGTGGAGGTGTGGGCAGCCCCTCTCATCTCTTCCTTAGGAGGGGACCAGCAACACATCCTATTCACTGAGAGGCTGCTGTAGGGACAGCTCTTGCTGCTGAGGAGATGGAAGATCTTGCCTCCAAGGACCGCACCGCAGCTGTCGCTGCCACCACAGCAGTGGCACCAGCTTGTAGTGCATTCCTTAAAGGATGGACCTGCTGCCCCTGTGCATTCTGCTGCCTGAGGCAGTCAACTCACCTTGCCTCATGAGTGAGCCGGCCTTGCCTAGATATGTTTACTTAGAAGTGAGTCTCTCTCACTGACAATGAGATCTGCCTCCAAAGAGGTGTGCAGGGGCTTGCGGTCTTAAAGGGGCACAAAAGACTTCCAAAGTGCAACCAAGCCATCCTAACTGAAAATCTCAAGCAACGCTTTGTGGCTGCTCTTGAAGAAAAAGAAACCATCTCCTCAGTTCCAGGCTCTATTGCTCCTAATTTTTCTTAATCTAATTTGCCTACTTACTTTAATTGTATCATTGCCTCTCCATCTGTTACTAAATCAGTTCCAATTAGGGTTGCCAGCATTCAGTGGCCATGTGTCCTACTTTACAGAGGACAGCCCTCTGCTTGAAGGTGTCCTCTATATGATGGCCCATTTTAAAGAACCATCAGAAGGGAGAGGAGACAGGGGCCTTGAAGTTGCCCGTCAACAGTTAGCAGCTAGACAGCAGACTGAGCAAACACACAGGTCACCTGCTCACCTTCTTCACTACTACGGCAAATGATTTTTGCTTCGATGCAAGCTATAGTGAGTATTTATGAATTTGCATCTCCACATGCAAAATTAACATATGCAATTCAGCACCTTCCTTTGTCCTCTTCTAGTGAACCATTTCTTTTTTCTGGTTGATGGCATAAGTAGCCAGCCTAGAGCCATTCTTGACCTAGAGGGCATCCCTTCCCCTTCCCTTTTGTGATTGCGCAGAAGCAAACACTGCAGCAGCCATGAGTTTTCTTGTCATGTCTGAAGCAGTTGATCAAATTGGCTTTAAAGTGTTTTATCTACCACAAGCTAATGCGCAAGTATGGAGAGGGATTTGCCGTAAATCTGAGCAATGTGCTTTGAGTGTGATTTACAGTTTCTATAAGGAAGCTACACAGCTTCTCTTGCTGGAATTATGATTTCTGAGAAGTGTTTATCTTGCTTACTTGACAAAATTCGTAAGGTGCTTGCAAAAATATATATTAAAAAACTTATGCATAAAATTATCAAGTCCAAGAGTAGCATTCCAACAGAAGAACTATGTTGAATCTATGTGGTCAGCTGCCATCCAAAGCTGGCTGTTCTGCTTCTCTGGTGGGTTTCTTTAATGGCTGTGTGAAAGCAAAAATTCAGCAGAGAAACTGGTGCATCTTGTCTAAACTGAAGTACCCTGTGATAGGAACATAGGAAGCTTCCTTAAGTCAGGTGAGGTGAATTTGTTTAGCTAGTCTAGTACTGCATACTCTGACTGACAGAGACTCTCCAGGGTCTCAGGCAGAGGCTTCCATCTCCTGCTATCTGATCTTTTTAATTGGACATTGTTGTTGTTATTTAGTTGTTTAGTCATGTCCAACTCTTCGTGACCCCATGGACCAGAGCACGCCAGGCACTCCTGACTTCCACTGCCTCCCGCAGTTTGGTCAAACTCATGTTCGTAGCTTCGAGAACACTGTCCAACCATCTCATCCTCTGTCGTCCTCTTCTCCTTGTGCCCTCCATCTTTCCCAACATCAGGGTCTTTTCCAGGGAGTCTTCTCTTCTCATGAGGTGGCCAAAGTATTGGAGCCACATGTCTGAGATTAATCCTGGGACCTGCTTCTGTGTTCAAATACTATGGTGCCTCCCTTAGGCTTTCCAGCAATTTGAATCCAGCAATTTGAATCCAGTTCTTTCTGGGCAGCAATTTGAATCCAGTTCTTTCTGGTCCAACTCCAACACTCTTATCTACTACATCCTCTGTTTTACTATATTTTCCCCCCTCTAGATTTCTTTTTACCATAGAAATCTGGGTAGAAAATGCAGGTACAAGGCGGAAAGAAGGATCTTCAAGTGGGAATAAAGGCTGTTGTGCAAAAAACAGGCCAGTAGAGCTTCCAGTTAACAGAAAAGATGGAGATCTCAAAAGGTGGATGTGGCCACATTTTTGCAAACAATGTGAAGTTCCTGACAGTATGGATAGCTTTGCTCACAACTTGCAAATACATGGAAATGAAAAGACAATGTTGCAATTCCGCCCCCCCCCACCTGCCTTTTTTATATTCTTCTCAATAAGTGGAGCCAGACCAGCAGTCATTGCTGTATTAATTAGGAATCATTATTTGTGTTACCATTTGCATTAACGGCTGCAGATCTAATTTCTTACCTCGGCGCTTCCAAAGGCCAGTTTCATACTGGAATCTTTGTTATGCTAGGCACACAGAGCCCTCCATTTCTAGCCAAACAGGGTAAGATAATAAAAAAAAAGAATCAAATCAGAAGGAATTTCCAGGCTCACAAAGCCTTCCATCAAGATGTAAATTATAAACGAAGGGCAATTCAAGACTGTCACATTTTCAGGAGGGCAACCAATCATATACTGGCAAATTCAAGTGGCATAATGGGAGCTGATTTGGAGCTTTTGTGCGAGGAACGTGCTTCCCTCAAACATCTCCCCCCTGGAAAAGTGCCTTGGAAAGCGAAAGAGAACACTTGCTTGGTGCAACATCTTCTAACCTGACCACAAATAAAACAGGATGAATGCTCCATAAAGAGGTCATTTGGAAGTGACCTAAAGTAATAATATCCGTTAGACATTTATCCACTTTCCTTTTTTTGAAAGAGAAGAATGAAAAAAAAACCAGGGCAGTTTCCATAAGCTTCCTGAGATGTCCCCCCCCCCCACTGCTGTAAAGCTAATAAGAAAAATTGAGAGGGGTGGGAAGTAGCAGGAGTGAATTTTGGAGGAAGCACTCAGGGACTGCAGTTAATAACAGAGTATTTGTCTTGCAGGAGGATTTTATTACATTTACAGCTCTGTTAAACACTATACGGCTATGAACTGACTGTCAACTAACACATAGTGAAGATTTTATAGCATTCTTATTAATATCAAAGTCAGGGGAGGGAGTCAATGATGATGATGGTGGTGGTAATCTCTCGTGTATACTTATAGATTTAGGGAAGGTTATATATACATTAGAATATTCCTTTGGTCTGGACAACAAATATTTTCTTAAACCAAAGATAAAATGATTTTATACTGTTTAAATGCTTGAAATATTAAGTCAAGAGAGCACCATATAGTTGAAATGAACACAGAGAGGTGAATATAGAAGGGAGAAATCAGATAATGTGAATAATACTTATGGATTTTTCACCTTTTACTGTCCCCTAATGTCAATTTATGTCTCCTCTCATTCTTCTCCTTCCCCCCCTTTTAATATAGCAAAATAGAACTATTTCACTAAAAGAAAAGAAAAAAGAGAGGAATTAAGCAACCAAACCACCTTCCAGGGAACAGGAGGTGACATAAAGGGGAAATTCAGAAACGCTATTGAAGGTGCAATTAACGGGTTATTTGCAAATAATCCCACTGCCACACTCAACAGGAAGCAGAAAACTTTTAATTGCTATTGGAAGGTATCTTTGTTTAATGAGACTTCATTTTGGATCAAAATCACAGCAAGAGCTTGTCCATGTTTGGTGGCTGATGCCAGAACAGAGCTACACCTTCCATTCTGCTTCCAGCTGATAGATGCGGGAAAGGCAAGTTTCAGCTGTGGTAAAAGGCTCTAGTGAGGAAGCAAATTGTTAGAGAACTTGTTAGCAATTAAGCAAAATAAGAAGATGTAATCATACTGGCCAATGATCCTGCCAATATAAATAAGAAGAACGAACAGTCAGTGGAGGTTGGTTCATTGGGGGGGGGGCAAATAGGGCACTGCCTGCCTTCTTACTTAAAACTAGTCCGGAGGGTTGTACTGTGTGCCAGTTTCCTCCTCTACTTTCCATGTTGCTCTTGCACAACTCAGAAAAGAGGATGGTGGGGAGAAAATTAGTTGGCTTAGCCTTTCATGGGCTCTGGCTCCACCTACTGTTGTCCTCCCTGCCTTCCACCCTCCTAGCCCTTATGGGCACCAGCTTCTACTGCTAATAGTCCACCCTGAGATTATAAACTAATGATGGGGAAACCTGTGGGCCTAATCATTTTTAGCTCTGGCTTTGACCACCACTGACAGATTACCCCAAAGGGAATGAAGCACTTCTTAACAATGGGAAATATATATATTTCTACCAAGGTTTTTTTTTTTCCAGGTCTTGATGCACACACAGTTTACTAGCCATAACAAAGCAGATGCAATGAGATGTTTTCTTCCTCTTCCACTTTTTCCTCCAAGGTGCCTTCCTGATTCCCTATTTTCTGACATTGGTGTTTGCTGGGATTCCGCTTTTCCTACTGGAGACAGCTCTTGGGCAATACACCTCCGTCGGTGGACTTGGAGTATGGAAACTTGCTCCCATGTTTAAAGGTACGGTGAGCTCATGGCATTGATGCAAAATAAATAGGCCATAGGAACATCGGAAACTGCTTTGTCAGGCAATTGGCCCATAGCTGCCAAGTTATCCCTTTTTTTAAGGGATTTTCCCTTATGCTGAATAGGCTTCCTCGCGAGAAAAGGGAAAACTTGGCAGCTATGAATTGGCCCATCTAGCTAAGGTGAGACTACCCACCTGAAAATGATGGCGATTGAACCGAGGACCTTCTGCATGCAAAGCAGTTGCCATACACTGAGCCACAGCCCTTCCCCATAAAGTTGCAGTAGATGTGAGCATTGGGCGAGGGGCACTACAAACAGCTTGTGCATCCCTATGAGGTTGGAGACTTTAAGACCCTGAAAGCCACTGCATAGATTGGCTCTGGCAGAAAGAATGGAATTTGGTCAGTAGAGACTTGTGCATTAGGACAAATAGGGCACTGATCCACCAACCTCAGTCTGCAACTCAGCCAGCCCCTGCCTGCCTGCCTTCTTACCCATGAACAGTCCAAAGTCGACCAGTCCTGGGGCTGGCAATGCTGGCTGTCAGCTTCCTCTTCCCTAGACTTGATGTTGCTCCCATAGAACTCAACAGGGAAGAAGATGGGGACCAAATTATTTGGCTTTGCTTGTTGTTGGCTCTGGCTTTTGTTTGTGCCTTTAATCATTTGCTGCCACTTATGCTTTGACAAAAAATCCTGAACTGACACTGTTCATCAATGCAGTGTCGAGTCTTCCAGGTCACTGCCACCCACTGCTCTCTTCACTAGCACCCTACAAGGGTGGGGGAGAATTTGACTCAGTTCACATTTCTAGGCAAACCTACATAATTTACACTTTCCAGCACAATATGTGAATCAAAACGCAGCCATCCATTGAAATTTGCACTGCTCTGAATTTTGCAATGCAGTTCTTTAGCCGAATAATTGTCAAAAAATGTGATGTGTTAGGGGGGATTCGCTGACAAATTTTCATAAAAACTTTTTAAAATATATATATATCACAAGTTGATGTAGAAATGTAGAAGAACCGAACTTAAGCCTAGGAAAAACAGAAACTGAAATAAATTAGAATTGACAGATTTGCCCACCCCTACACCCTACCCATGTCAGCTTTGACACGATGGCTTCTCAATATACTATATTTCTTGTCTCTTAGGAGTGGGGCTGGCTGCAGTGGTTCTCTCGTTCTGGCTGAATATCTATTACATTGTCATTATTGCCTGGGCACTGTATTATCTCTTCAACTCTTTCACCGTGGTGAGTTTCCGCCATCCTCTCTTCGGTGAAGCCCATGGATGGAACAATGTTTGCAAATTCCACCTTTGCACAGTACACTAGTTATTCCACAGTCATGCATCCCTCTCTATCCTCCTCCCAGTCATTATAAGGGACATTATCAGAGTTGAAGGGTGCATTCCAGATTGGCAAAAACACTCAAGGGGTGCGTGGGAAGGTGGGGCAGTGAAGGACATTGCCTGGAGAGAAGGGGTGTGGTGTGGAATGGGGCAGACAGAGAGGCTTGATATGGAACCCTGGTAATGTGGGGTTCTTTGTAATGGAGAGGCTTCCTGGCTCAGTGCAAGACGGTAGGAGTGAAGTGGATGGGAATACTGGGAATATGACCCCCCCCCCTCACCATGTTATCATTCTCTGGTTTGGAACAAGGAATTGCTAGAGCAAATGTTATAATGCAGTCACAGACCTGTGTGGTGCAGTGGTTAAGAGCGGTAGACTCGTAATCTGGTGAACCCGGTTCGCGTCCCTGCCCCCCCCCCCATGCAGCTGCTGGGTGACCTTGGGCTAGTCACACTTCTCTGAAGTCTCTCAGTCCCACTCTGAAGTCTCTCAGTGTTTGTTGTGGGGGAGGAAGGGGAAGAAGAAGAAGAAGAAGAAGAAGAAGAAGAAGAAGAAGAAGAAGAAGAAGAAGAAGAAGAAGAAGAAGAAGAAGAAGAAGAAGAAGAAGAGTTTGGATTAGATATCCTGCTTTATCACTACCCGAAGGTAGTGTCTCCACAACAGACATGTGGAGGAGCGGAGACGCGAACCTGGTTCCCCGGATTACGAGTCTACCACTCTTAACCACTACGCCACACTGTTAGCCGCTTTGAGACTCCTTAGGATAGGGATAAAGCAGGATATCAAATCCAAACTACTCCTCCTCCTCCTCCTCCTCCTCCTCCTCTTCTTCTTCTTCTTCTTCTTCTTCTTCTTCTTCTTCTTCTTCTTCTTCTTCTTCTTCTTCTTCTTCTGAACAAAAGACTTAGTTGTAGTGTACAGTGAGTTAAATATATGGCACATATAGAAAACATGAAAGAGCAAAACAGTAACCACATTGACTTCTAGCACCTTATTTCTGAAGTGTTTCAGATGGATGATGACCAGGGTTTGCTGGGTTCTTTCTCTGCAATGCATTTCATGGCAGTGAAGCCATTCTGATCAGCATAAAAGCCTCCTTTGAAAGATGACTCTCCAAGCAATCAATAGACATACAAAGCATCTGTGCTTATTGCTCCCTGGGATTCCACTTTATTTAGACACACAGCTGCTAAGAGGCTGTGTGTGTATCTTGGGCTTCTGTCCACTTTAGGGCTTTTGTTTGACTGTGTTCCACAAACATCGGTGAAACATCTTGCCAAAATATTTGTATTGTTTAGCCACTTCGGAGCCATATGTCGATAGTCCCCAGAGCAAACCAAACACCTGCAACTTCTGCTCTTGTCACTTAAATGCCGCCTAGTCATTTGTACAGATTACATTGTCGGGGCTTTGGAGGATTTCCAGAACAGAACTTTAGTTCAGGACTTTGCCCTCTCCTGAGCCCAGAATGGGTAGTGACAGTTTCACAATGGTACAATAGCTTATATTGCAGAAGAATCTCTTGCGCCTCTGTTTGTCCACCTGCTGCCTTCTCCTGAACTATTTTGCTGCCACAAGTGGCAGGGAATTGGGTTGCTCACCCTTTGACAACGTCAAGCCTCGTGTGCACCTGACAGCTGCACCACAGGCAGAAATCCAACAAATGAAGCTGACCTTCACCCTCTCTGCTGACCTTTCCCCACTCAGGACCTGCCATGGCAGAGCTGTGGAAATGCCTGGAACACAGACCAATGCTTTTCCAACTACTCCCTCAATGACACCACCAACCTGACCAGCGCTGTGACCGAGTTCTGGGAGTACGTCCCCAGCCTAAGTCAGGTTTTGCCATCATTGGGGTCATCTCGTCAGTGCAGGGGCTGGGGTGAGAAGGAGGGAGGGAGGGATGAAAAGGGTGGTGGGACTTTCTCGTTTACCTTCTGTAGAGGTACCTTGTTGTTGTTGTTATTGTTGCATCCGTCTGTCTCGGGAGACAATGAGAGAGTCCGCCTTCAGGGATGAAGTCAAAGCGTAGGAAGGTTACAGCACCTGCCCTTACATCACTGATATTTAAACACAGTATTTGTGTTGTGAAAAAGGAGGAGAACATCAAAACGCTGAATATAGAAATTCTTGTTGTTCTTCTTAATATTTGGTTGGTGTTCTCCTTCCCCTCCCCAACCTCTGCTTTGGAGAAGGTTTGGTGTTGTCATGAGCTAACCTCTACCTGAGCAGGATGGAACCCCCACCAGGAGCAAGGCATGGTCTTGTTCCTCATCCCTGGCCAGCAAGTGCAGGTGGGATGGATCTCATAGCTTTACCCCGCCCTCAATTTGGGTTGATGGGGACCAGTAAACTTACTGCCAACATACCTCCACAATGGACAAGCTCAGGGGAGAGTCATCTTGGGCATCTGCTCCATTGCACAGCCTGCATAGCGCCGAGTTCCATCTTCAATTTTTCTTTTACTTGACTAGCTGAGTGAAGGGCAACAAAGAACCAGCACCCCTTCCAGTGGATCCCTAGACTTGGTTCTCCAAACCAAGTCTCCAAACCAGACTGATTGAAATGGAACTAAGTTAAGCAGCAGCATCCAACATTGTCTGGGATTGAGAGGCTGCCTTTCTGTGCCCCCCTTGCTATTTTCTGCACCAGAAAAGAAGTCTTTCATTGGACCCCTAAATGAATCCTAAAGGCTGCTGTCACTTTTGCCCAGACAGTGTCCAAGTGTTTGTTTTCTCCCCTTCATACCTCTTGGCATCCCATCTGACAGAGTCAGGTACATGTAAACTAGACCCACTGAATTGTTTTTCCCCTCCCCTTAAAAAGAAAGCATGCCAGTTTGTCTTGGGTTAGCTCAGTCTGCTGTTGCCCCTGACTCTACCCACAGCCGGTTTCATTTACCATTAGCTGTCCTACCCACCATCCCCAATGGACACCAGTCACCATTGCAAATGACTCTCAGCCTCTGGAAAATCTAGTCATTCAGTCTCTCTGCATCTCAGTTGTTCTGATTTTCTCTCCCGTCCCCCCTTTGTTGCAGGAGAAATATGCACCAGATCTCTGGAGGCCTGGGAGAACCGGGTAATATCCGCTGGCCTTTGGCTGGCACTCTGGCGTTGGCCTGGGTTCTGGTCTATTTCTCCATATGGAAAGGTGTTGAGTGGACCGGAAAGGTACTTCATGCTCATTGTGTTATCCAATACTACCTTTGATTGCTGCATTCATTTCTTTATCTTGAAACTGAAATGTCCTCCAGGATTTTTTAATTTTCAAATTTTCCCTGAGTGCCTATAATGAAGGTTTCTACCTTAAATAGGTGTTAGTGCAATCCAGTTTTGACCCTAACCCTCCCCAGCCACCGCCCCAGCTTTAACAATGGTTACTTTTCCATCATATGTATATGCATTGCCTAATATAATAAAAAAATCTCTAAGCAATGTGCATTTTTAATTGTCATTATTGCATTTATATTGTGATAAAGCTACCTTAAAAACTGGATAGAATCAAGTTAAATACACAATACAATAGCAAACATGAGCACAGGTTTCTTGTTGGGACATTTCCCAACTCCCCTAAACTGAACAAGCTGAGTAGTTTTAAGGCTAAATTTAACCTTTTAAAATTGCTAAGGCAGAAATGGGGCACGCGTGGCTGTCCAGGGGTTGTTGGGTTCTAGTTCTGAGTTCTTAGCATGAGTCACTTTTTGAACCCAAGAGATCTGTGGCTTGATTTAATGACTGCTTGGCATGTTGTAAATGGATGTGAAATGAAGTTTCACAACCATTTTGAAACCTTGAAAATTTTAAGTAAGGTTTTGGTGATGAAATTTGAACGCAAAATACAACATTCAAAATTTAGAAACATGCAAACCAGCAAGCAAACAACAACAACAATATTGCTATATATCAAATGTTGTCAAATACTTATTGTTACTGCAGGTCAGCTGTTAGGTATTATCACATGATGAACACTGCATATTGAATACTGTCAAATATTCGACTGCCACTGTATGTTAGCAGGCAGATTGCATCCCATAATTACTAACAACTGAATCTGCTTTAGAATCTGACTTCTGCATATTTCTTCCCCCATCCTAATTTTGAGATACTTTTTTGGAGTGTGGTGCGGGTAAACTAGATTCAATTTTAACATTTAACAACAGCTTCCAAAACCTTTCTCTCTGTTCTTCTTGCCTGTAGGTTGTCTACTTCTCCGCCACATACCCTTACTTCATGCTCTTTATCCTGTTCTTTCGTGGAGTCACCTTGCCAGGAGCCAAGGAGGGAATCCTCTTTTACATCACGCCCGATTTCAGCAAACTCTCCAAGTCTGAGGTTTGTATCTTCATCTGATCCGTGCGACAGGGGAACTAATTACCGCTGCAGACAATAAACAGCCTGTTCTCCCGGCAAGTTCCTAGAATCTAAAATGGAAATAGGAATTGAATCATTTAGGTCAATGCTTCCCAAAGAACGTCTTATAGATGGCCCTGGTGCATCATGACGCAGGATCACTTCTTGCTTGATATCTGTCATGTGGAAAATGCTGAAGATGTTGCCGCAGGTCAGTTGCTCCACCCCAACATCACAAAACAGACAATCCATTAAGAAGGGATGGTGGTTGCCTTCATACTCTGCTTGAGAGCTCACCAGAGGCTTCTGTTTAGCTCCTGTCAGAAACAAAATGTAGATCTTTGGGCCAGTCCCACAGAGCTCTTCTTATGTAGGAATGAACACAGTGTAGTTGGTAGAACATGTGCTTTTCATGAAGAAGGTCTAAGGGCCAGTCCCTGCTGGCATCTCCTATTAAAAGTATCAAGTACATAACACTATGGGAATCTCCCATCAAAGAGTTAAACCATTGCTCTGCCTAAGAACATGAGAGGAGCCTGCTGGATTCAGCATCCTGTTTTCACAGTGGCCAATCAGATGCCTATGGGAAACCCACAAGCAGGAACAAAGCACAAGAGCACTGTCACTTTCTGCAGTTTCCAGGAACTGGTATTTAGAAACATTTTGCCTTCAACTGTGGAGGCGGAATATAGCCATCGAGGCTAGTAGCTGTTTGATAACCTTCTCCTCCATGAAATTGTCCCAGTGCTCCAAGTTGGTGGCCATCCCGTGGAGCCAGTTGCATAGTTTGATTCCATGCTTTGTGAATGAGTAATTTGTTTTGTCTGTTTCCCAACATACATTAGATGTTCATTATTAGATGTTCATTAGATGTTCCCTACTATGGTACTATCTACACTCACCGGCAGGGAGTCTCCAAGGTTCTAGACAATGGTATATCTAATCCCTGTCCAGACAATGTTCCCCTTATAGGGTTTTAAACCATCTTCTTCTTTTGTAGGTCTGGATGGATGCAGCCACACAGATCTTTTTTTCCTATGGTCTGGGGTTGGGGTCTCTGATTGCCTTGGGAAGCTATAACACATTTCACAACAACGTTTACAGGTTTGTCAAAAGCGTTTAATATCACATTTGCGAGTGTGGAAAGCACTTCACATGAATTCATTCATTGCAATCCCAGCTGTTGTTTTTAATCCCACATTGCAGATGAGGCAGGGTGAGGGTAAAAGAAAGTAGTTTAGTCAAGGCCACCTAGCCATCTCATGGTTGTGGTGAGATTTGAACCAAGGTTTTTTCCCCCTGACTGTATTTCCTGACTGGTGATTGTTCAGTGGCACACAGTCTGCCTAACATGGGGAGCAGACTGCTATATGAGGACATTCCCATATCAGTAAGTGTTTTAAAATCCATCACTATCACCGTTCTTGCTTCATTAGCAAAAGTTCTATAACAGTTTCTATCTGGTCCTGCCTTCTCTGTGCCAGTCACTCCCAAACACTTCAAGTTTTTTCCTGACACAATCTTTCCATTATAAGGAACCTTTCTCAGGGCCACTGAGCATCAGATGCTCCTTCAGATATGGGTTTGGACTGCCCTCTGCTTATTCATAGGTAATATGTTTCCCAGGAGAGGCTGAAGAAGCTTCAAATATTCACACGGAAAACCTCTTAAACCCAATTTTCTCTTCTTAACCCATTAACTAGAAACCCAGGCCTTGCTTAGAAACCTCAAGCTGAATTTCAGGCAGTCCATCCATGAAGAAACAGTTTGCGGTGGCAATCAAGCTGCTGCATAAACACCAAACTGGGCCTTCCTCTTTGCTCTCATTTGTTCTGCCATCTCACTCTGTCTTCTTTGTGCAATGCTCTTTTGTTATAATTTCTGCTTTTGAACTCATTTATTCATTCATCCATTTGTTCTATATTTCATCATGTTCCAAAGTACTGGGGCAGATATTTTACAGGGTATTCAAATAGTGAGTCCCATGTTATTCCAGCAAGTTTTAAATATGAGTGTATTTCTGTATTAATTGTTCAGTTTATGAATTTATTGATTCATGATTGCTTTAGATTTTTATATCTGAGAGTCACTTGGCTTGTAAACTCAGAAAAGTGGGATAAAAATTACTGGAACTAGAATAAATAGCATTTCTAGAGTCAGAATGCCCCTTAGAACAATGAAAACCATCCTCTCCGTCCCAGACCAGTAAAAGGCAACATATTTTTTTCATTAGAAAAAATGCCTTGATGTATTGAAGGACACTCTGAAGTTGATGTTCAGTGGCTGAGATCTTTCCACACCTTTGCTGCCTTATTGTGCTACAGGAAACATAATTAGTCTACTTCAGGCATCCCCAAACTTCGGCCCTCCAGATGTTTTGGACTACAATTCCCATCTTCCCCGACCATTGGTCCTGTTAGCTAGGGATCATGGGAGTTGTAGGCCAAAATATCTGGAGTGCCGCAGTTTGGGGGTGCCTGGTCTACTTCTAGCTCCTCGTCTACTTCAGAGGTTGTGATGGAACAGAGCAGTTTGAGCTGGGCTCTCTGATTGGTTGGCCTCAGACTGTTTATTGAGCTTTGTAGGTCCTTCTTCACCAGTCCTCTCTCAACCTGCACTGCATTCTGATTTGCTACTGGGCCAAATTCAAGTTTTTGCTTTTGACCTACATAGTTTGAGATCTAACAGACCACCACCTCCTGTGCATGGCTACCTGCATGCTAACATTATCTACAGTTCCACCCTTTGGTGAAGACATGAGAGTGGATATTCTTACTAGAGGTACCTAGACTGTAGAACTTCCTCCTGAAAGTGGTTGGCTCCCTCTCTTTTATGTTTTAGGAGCACCTCAGACTTTTCTATTCCATCATGCCTTTAATCTATTTTAACCTGCTGAAGTGGCAGTGTAAACTGGCCCGTTTCCCTCATGCCCTCAGGCTGCTGTTTTAACGATTTGACTTATATTGTGCTTGGTTTCATCTCATTATTTTTATTGCATTTTTGTGTTTTAATCTGGAAGACACCCTAAGGCTGAAAAGCAATGCAGGAAATACATACATACATGCATATATATATTTCTCTCTCTCTCCTCTCCCCCTCCAGAGACTCCATAATTGTTTGTGGCATAAATTCTACAACAAGCATATTTGCAGGATTTGTTATTTTCTCTATCGTCGGCTTCATGGCCCACATCACCAAGAAGTCAATAGCTGAATTGGCATCCTCAGGTACAATCTCTTCAGTAGGGAATGTGAGCCGGTACAGTCAAGGAGCATAGGTTTGGTAGCACTGTGAAAACAAATTAAGCTTCGGGCATTGCTATAAAAAAATGGATTATTTTGTGGGGGAAAGTTTGCAGTTGTTTTTTGCTGAAGTAAAAAGGCACATGAGGCATGCGTGGTGGCTGTTGGTTCCCATTGGGACTGATGGGATGGAAGGCATTGAGGACAGTGGCAGATGGAGCCAGCTAGTCTGTTGAGGGCAGACTGAGGTTGGTGAAGCAGTGCTCCATTTGCCATCATGGACCACCTTGCACCATAATACATAAGTTCAGAGGTACCGTACTTCATTGTATAATATTTATATCAGTTAATCAGGCACGATCTTGGTGGAGCTCCAAGATTCACATCTCTGCAAGAGTTTTTTTTATCATCATTTGCTTGCAAAAATGAACTTCTTCAATGAAATGCAGCTGCATTTGTATTTATTTATTATTTGTACTTACAGTTTGCCCTTCACCAGATGATCCCCTAGCAAATTAAAGGTAAAGGGACCCCTGACCATTAGGTCCAGCCGTGACCGACTCTGGGGTTGTGGCGCTCATCTCGCATTATTGGCCGAGGGAGCTGGCATACAGCTTCCAGGTCATGTGGCCAGCGTGACAAAGCTACTTCTGGCGAACCAGAGCAGCACACGGAAACACTGTTTACCTTCCTGCTGTAGTGGTACCTATTTATCTACTTGCACTTTGACGTGCTTTCGAACTGCTAGGTTGGCAGAGGCCTGGGACCGAGCAACGGGAGCTCACCCCGTTACAGGGATTCGAACCGCCGACCTTCTGCTCAGCAAGCCCTAGGCTCAGTGGTTTAACCACAGCGCCGCAATAACAAAGATGTTATTACAAAAAGGGCTCCTCCATTTGGCTGGCACTGAGACAGATGCAATAAGGGTCATCTTTTCTTCATATACTGCCAGACAGCATACCTACTTTGACAAGAACCCTACTTAGCCATTGATTCATAATTGGTATTGTCAACTTTCTTGACACCTGGTTAATATAATATTGGCAACGATCAAAGAGTTTACAACATGAAATGTTTATCGAAGATTGAATCCCATCAGTCCAAATCTTAAAGAGAGTCCAAATTAATATTAAACACAAGTATCTGATCTATTACTTCCAGATGTTGTTGCCAGTATCCCTGCTCCAAGCGACAATTCCATCTCACACCACTAAACCTTTTGACAGAAGGGAAAATACTTATGGAAAGTACAACTTGCCATAACTCAGTAACCGCTTAAGAGATGCAATAACATGCTCACTCTGCTGTGACTTGTGTCTGAGTCATATCACAAAATAAAACTATAACCATTCATTGTGTCTTTGGTGGCTACAGGTCCAGGACTGGCTTTCCTTGCCTACCCGCAGGTCGTCACGCAGCTGCCCATGTCTCCTCTCTGGTCAATCCTCTTCTTTTCAATGCTAATGATGCTTGGCCTTGACAGCCAGGTAAGAATTATTTTAAAAATAACCCATTAAAAAAGAACATCATGTTTGGTTTACTGCAGTAAGAAGAGCCCTGCTCGATCAGATTAAAGGCCTCTCTGGTTCAGCACCCTGTTCTTCCGGTGGCCATCTGGGTGCCTCTGAGAAGCCCACAAGCAGGTCATGAGTGCAATAGCAACCTCCTGCAACTATTTGAACAGAGGCATGGTGCCTCTGATCTTTGAGTTAGGATAGCCTTATATTCCATAGACTTGTCTTATGCCGTCTAAGTTGGTGACCATTGCCACTGTTTTTACAGGTGGATGTTCTGTAGCAACAGGCTGTACTAATTCCCTTCCCTTCTCTATAATCACCCCCTTCTTAGCAGGGTCGGCATAAACTGGTGTAGCAAAAGATAATTAAAAGAAAATACAATGGGAAGTTAAAAATTAGTTATAAACTGGATATACAACAGTAAAAAAGATATAAAATAAGTAATCGCAGAAAGGAGGGGAGGGAGGTTGAAGAAAACACAATGTAAATATTGTTCTTCTGTTTAAAATGATGTAAAATGAGAAAATGGAAGAATAAAATATGGGGGGGAATCATCCCCTTTGCATGGGTCAAGCTCCTTTGGCCCACAGGGGATTCCTGTCAGAATCCACAAGCTTCTGATCCCAAGGACCTGCCTCCCTTATCATGAATCTTTGATTGGCAACAGCCCACCTTTGTACTTCTGCTGCTGATTCCCATGCCATCTCATCCCATTGCTGAACCCTTATATTTAGGATCTTTCCCCTAAATTTGCTTGCCTGAAATTCGAGCTCCAGTGCTTTGATGACAAATAAAACAAATAAGCAATGCAAAATCAGTGAGGCCTTCATAGTTGCTTATGTACCTGAAATGTAAGTGCATGATAACTCTCCATTCTGCTCTGGACAGGAACTCATTTTTTTCAATGACAGGCTAAGATTGAGTTCTCTAGAGATGAGGGCTGGAGGCATGAAATTGGTGCTTCCTTTGGAATCTACCACCTCAAGCTACTGCTTCACATAGCTTTGTGGTGAGATTATTCACCCTGTATAAACTGTGAATCAATCAACCCTAGACACCAACTAGAAATATAAAATATAATAATGTAGCTGCATCTCAGAACCTATCTAGACATGCAGCGGAACCATGTGATGCAACTTCTCCTGGGCTATACAATTCACATTGCAGATGAGGCAGGGGGATAAACTCCTTTTGTCAAATGTTCTGACCTGTTTTGGCTAACTTGCAACTCTTCTCCTCCACATTCTAATTTTATAGGCACAGTTCTAATGATTAAATGGGGTAGGCTTTAGCGGTGTGTATAGCAGCAGCTATTATAGAATCCATGACAAACTGATTTGGTTTCAAATTTATATTGTATCCCAGCCTTTTAAGAGGAGTGTGTGTGTGTGTTCTTGCTTTCCCGCAAACTCCTTTTCTTTTCCATATATTGTGTTGGCTATTTATAATTTAATACTCCTAGGAGCTGCAGTTGTAGCTGAATTTGACCCAGTTCATAATTTAGAGACCTTTTAAAAATGACGCAAATGCTAACTGAACAGCTACTTTAATTCATTATATATATTTTTTATTCCACTAAATACCATTTTTCTTAAAGCATTTAATTTTACATGATTTTATCGAGTGCTGCTTGTTTCCCCAAGGTGCCTCTTGGATTCTTTTAAAGTGACAGCTCTCACTAAGCTCTCAAGCACTTCTAAAATTAATGACTTTTCGTGTTGCTTCTTAATCAGTTTGCACACAGAAGTGGCCCACAGGGTTGTGGCGTTCAAGAGTCCTTTTGAAGAGTGACATCTGAGAGCTGTCTGGAGTTGCCCCCTCTCAACCAGGCCCATTAGTATTACATATGTCATGACAAAGGCTTACCCCTGAAGCCTTTCGGGTTAAGATTTTTTTGGGGGGGGGGGGTATTCCTCTGACAAACAGCTTGCCAATCAAATGACGGGTGGGGGCAAATGAAGCATTGTTGCAAAAATTACTTGTGCATATAACAAGCATGAAAGCAAAATGAAATTAAGGCCATCTTCTCTGTGGATTGCACATCTGTTTGGTAAAACACAGACACACCATATGGGCAAATCCTCAGTTTAAATGGAGAGGCCCTTTTCTCCATCCTATGTAAGCTGAAGGCACAGTTGGTGGCAACAACCAACAGGGCCTTCTCAGTGTCTGCCCCAATACAGTGCCCTGTGAAATATGGATGGTCTCTCCTCTGGCTGTCTTTCACCAGTTGAGAAATATATTTTGTTCTGTCATATTTTATTTGTGTTCTTTGCCTTTATTGGTTGATATCCAACTAAGGGCTCATTCAGACTTCTGTTTGTTCCATGACTGAAAATCTGAGATTTTTTAGTTTTGTTCCATTCCATTCCCTGGGGAAATCTGCTATGTACTGCTGAATCAGAAGGAACATTTTCTGCAGATTGATGTTGGTTTGTTTGATAAAAGGGAAAATGCAGGTAAAATAAAAGGAGAATTCCCTGGGTGTCTAGGTTCAGTTTTGGGACAGGTACTCCTTAGTGATAGAGCCCCAGCAGAGATTTAAAATTACAAAACATGCAAAAAAGTAAGCATGGGAATATAGGTGGATAGACCTTTAAAATATCCTAGTCTAAGTTGCTTCTTTTAACACAGAAAAACCCCCACACATTTTGTTGGTTAAAAATGGTTTACTTACAAACTATTCAAATGTCAGATTCATGTGCTTTTCCATACAGCAGCAAGAAAAGACAGGCAGTATAACTTAGGTTCCAAAATGGTAAAAATTTCTAAATTATTTGTATAGAAACACAAAAAAGACTTGCTTAAGCCATACAGTCTAAGCTTGGAGAATCCACCTTAGATTTCCTTACTGGTAATGGTGGAACCTGAGAGAACTAAGTATTTAGTAACCCTTCTTCTCACGGTGAGGGGAAGTGACCTAGCTAAGCCTGGCAGGACAGCTTACTGTGTTATCTTAACCCCTTCATGCTTCAATTAGACTTAAGCATGTTGGCTATATGAGGCTAATTTATCTCACAGACATTTTGTTCCAATTCAGCAGTAAAAGTGGATTTTCTCAGAGAAAGCAGTGGGACATAACTAAAGCTTCTTGGACCTGTGACTAGAAATCATGTAACAGTGTGGATGAACCCCCAAGTTAGAGCAGACCCACAGAAATCAATGAAGTTACTTAAGCCCGTTGAGTTCAATGGGTCTGCTCTGTGCATGACTAACATTGGATATCACCACTGTATTTTCAATGTTGTGTATTTAAAAATTATTGTATTTATAACTGATCTTTTATATGTTTTAAGACAATGTGATTTTAAAATTCTTATAGGCTTGTCCTGAGTGGTGCAAAGATGCTGGAAGTGTAGGGTAGAAATCTCTGTATAAGTAAATAAAAAAATAAAATGCAGGTTTCCTAAATTCTCCTCATTCAAATTATAGTTTGCTATTTTTTAAATTAAATTTGTACGCCACTCTTCATTTGTAGATCTAACGGTGGTTCACGACATAAAAATACAAGATAGAAACACAAAATAGGCAATAAAAACAAGAATAACCCCCACCACCAAACAATAACCCCCCCCTCTCTGCCCTGGGTGTGTAACAATGGTTTTTGCCTTAAACCAGGAGGCAAGGAAGGGAATTGCCATGAACATGTCATGGAAGGAGAGCATAAAAAATTGTGGCCCTTTGAACGCTCTTTCTAATAGCATCAAACCATGGTTTGATGTTACGTCTGAACCAAGCCATTGTGTGGATTCAAAGGCTGATGTGAAAAGCTAAGGAGATACAGGTTCAACAAGGAGGTTGCTGATGTATTCCTGTTAATTTCTTCCTGCAGTTTTGCACTGTGGAAGGCTTCATCACAGCCCTGATGGATGAGTTTCCACATGTGCTGAGAGCAAGGAAGAAAATCTTTATTGCAGTGGTGTGTTTAGTCTCTTACCTCATTGGATTCTCCAACATCACCCAGGTAATAAAAACGGTGCATACCCTTTTACTATTAGATGTTGATGATCTCTTAGTTTCAGTGCTTATTCAGGTGTGGATCCAATATTCTAAGTCTCTTTTTGATAACAGATCTGTTATTCAAGGCCCAAACAAAGTGGGGAGCTCCAAGTAGGCAACTGTTATCCAGTTCAAGTCAGGGTGATCCTTCTGTTCTGGAGTTCTTGCTTACCATAAATAGCATCTGGTGGCTTCTGTTCTTTGACTCTTGGATGGGGGCAGAGTGTGCTTTCATCATTGCTTCTACATAGGGTCCCGCAGCAGCAGTCAGTCAGAACACAGTGCTCTTTATGACAGGGAGAGGGAATTGAAGCTCCCTGCTGGTATTCCTTCTTTGGTAAATGGTAGGGCCAGGTTGGTCTCCCGCTTGCTTCAAAGTTTCTCCTGGGAGGCAGGGCATGCAGCCTCACAGTGCAGTGCAATGGAGAAAACAGAGAGAGGAAGAGAAAGGCAAAGGTCCTAAGGGATTGATTGGGACAACTGCAGTTACAGCAACATATAAAGCTACAATTGGAAAGGAGGGTTGAGGAGTTGAGCCAAAGACCCTGCAAAAAGAGTGGGTATCTAGCTCTCCATCCCAGTAAATACCGTAATCATGTGGAAAACGCTGGAAAAGACCGGTGCACAGCTGATGTCTGTAAAAGAGTAGACATGGGCCTTTCTTCGGGTTAGTGGACATCCCTATAATCTAACTACCTTGGTCAAGCTACCATCCCAGAGGTCTTTGTGGAAATCCACGATGGCTGGAGTAAAACTGGAAGATGTGTGGTTGCAGAACCAGGAATTTGTGGTTGCATTTCATGTGTTTCATTTTTTTCAGACAAAATGGCATGTCTAAGGACAGCCCAGATCAAGGATCAAGACCATGCCACTGAAGGAGTGAGGGATTCCCCCCTTTCTTCCCCATAGCATGCTCCTGCGAGTATAGGGCAGTATGCAAATAATAATAATAATAATAATTGTGAGGGACAGGGGATATCGCGAAGTCCCTCCCCTCCTGAGTTCAAGCCCGTCCCCGAGCAAAGGGGAAAGCAGGGAGAGTTCCGATTCCAGTGGGGAAGCAGGAAGTCGTGTCCGAGGCTCAGGCAAGGTAGAGGAGCCAGGGTCCCAGGTGGGACAGGAAGGGGCAAGTAAGGGGGGAAGACCCATCCCCCCAACTCCAGAATTACGCAGGAAGAGGAGGGGCAAGAGGATGGGTCTGCCAAAGCTTTTGTGTTGGAGAAAGACGCGCCAAAAGCCATTAGGAGGTTCTGAAACCGACTGACAACATCGCTCCGTGTAAATAGCAATGACTTGAGCACTGTAAATACGCAGCACCAATAAAAGAATAAAATGCAGAGCTGCGTAGCGTCGTTACTCTGAAGTAGTCCACTCCGGCCACTGTGACAGCAACCTCCTAATCATTTTTGGGCTACTTTGGAGTTGCCGGGATGAGCGTGTCAGAGGCGGAGAAGTGGCGGCAGATCGCTGAGCAAGCCCAGCTAGAACTGCAACAGCTGTCGCTGCAGGCGCAGGGAGAATTGAAGGCAGCTAAAGAGGAGACTAAGAAGGTCCAGGACGACCGGCTACAACTTGCGGAACAGGTGAGAGAGCTCCAGGAAAAAGAGCAGCATTTAAGGGCGGTGGCGGTAGACCTCCAAAACAAGCTGGATGCAGAGAAAAACAAGGCGGGAGGGGCACCCCAAGTCCAAGTGCTGCCAGGAAGGAGAGCCGGGACCCTAGTAAGCAAGTTCAATGGAGACCCGAAGGAGTTTCAGGGCTTTGAGACTGAGATTGTGTATGCTCTTGAGCTGCACCATGATGAGTTCCCTGATGATGAGCACAGAGTAGCGTTTATTGTGGAGCACCTTACAGGGGCGGCCAGGGAGTGGCTAAGACCGTTAATTGCAACAAGGAATCCTTGCATGAAGAATGTCAAACTATTTCTAGAAGGTTTGAAAACGATGTATTCGTCCGATAGTCATATGGACCAGACTAAGGAGGAACTTCATAATTTACGCCAAGGAAATATGACAGTTCGCGCGTATTGGGCGAAATTCACCATGCTGGTGCACAGATTGGGGTGGGATCTGGAGTCTGCCCCAATGCAAGCGGCGTTTTACTTGGGGTTGCATGAGGAGGTGAAGGATGAGCTCTCGAGAGGTCCAAAACCCAGTAATATGGATCAACTGAGCAAAGCGGCTCTGGCGGTGGGGGTGAGGCAGGAATCCAGATGGAGCGACAAGCAAGCAACGCGCGCAAAGCGGGCTTGGTTCCCACGGTCGCAGGAGAAGCCACTCCCTCAACAACCCTTTCAAGCCACGCCTGGGGCCAGTCAGGACCAGGAACCCATGCAGATTGATAGCGCGCGCGCGCGGGCTTTTCAAACCCCAGCGGCGCCAAGACGCAAGGAGGGAAGGGGTGGGAATTGCTTTCTCTGCAACTCCCCCCAGCATCTCGTCAGAGACTGCCCACATCGCAGGGAGTGGCAAGGAAAGGCGGGAACGGTTGTGCCCTCCCCCACTGACGCAGCACCACAGCAGGGAAACGGGAAAGCCTGGCTGCAGGAGACAAGGGGCGGCAGCCAGGCACAGTCAGCAGACAACAGCCCCAGCCCACCCACCCGCACAGAGAGGAGCAGAGCCAGCCCACCCCTCCCAGAGCAGGAGTGGTTCTAGAAGTGACGCTCACGCTCCCTAATGGCTATCCCCTGACAGTCCTCGCCTTAATTGACAGTGGGGCGTCAGCGAACTTCTTCTCGAGGAACTTTGCAGAAGAGCACCAGATCCAGCTTCTGCAGCTGGATTTTCCTCTGCACGTGGCAACCATTGACGGCAGAGAGCTGCTGGGAGGGGCCATCACTCATCAAACCCCCCCCATGAGAATGACGGTTGGAAGGCACTCAGAGACACTGGCATTCAACGTCACCACCATCTCAGACCCCCCAATCGTTTTGGGCATGAGCTGGCTGGCGCGCCACGACCCCTCCATAAGTTGGCATCAGAGATGCATCACTTTTGGATCGGACTTTTGCCTGGAACATTGCATGCAGCACCAACCAGGGGAGGGGCCTCCGATAGCCACGGTGGCCACCATGCACGTCAAAGGGGGTGAGGCGATACCCAAACCATACTGGGACCTGCAGGAGGTCTTCAGTGAAGCGGAGTCCGACCACCTGCCCCCACACAGGCCTTTTGACTGCCAGATCAACCTGGTGCCTGGGGCAACTATACCCCCAGCCAAGCTGTACGCCATGTCAGACCAGGAACTGGAGGATCTGCGCGCTTTTATCGACAAGAACCTCAAGCGGGGGTTCATCAGAGAAAGCAAGGCAGCAGGGGGCAGCCCGGTCTTCTGGGTGGACAAGAAAGACACGCAACAGCGCCGTCTTGTGGTGGATTTTAGACGGCTGAATTCGGTGACAGAGCCAGTGGCTTTCCCCATGCCCAGAGTGGATGATCTCCTGACAGCGGCACGCAGGGGCAAGATTTTCACCAAGCTAGACCTGAGGGGGGCGTACAACTTGATCAGGATCCGGGAAGGCGATGAGTGGAAAACCACGATGTTCACGCCTCTGGGCTCTTTTGAATATCTGGTGATGCCCTTCGGGTTGCAAGGGGGCTCAGCATGCTTCCAGGCCTTCATGCACCACGTCCTGGGGTCCCTACTCTTCAGGAAATGCTTGGTCTTTCTGGATGACATCCTTATTTACTCCAACGACCCAGTGCAGCACGTGAAGGACGTCAGGGAGGTGTTACAGCGCCTGAAGGAGAACCACCTGTATGTGAAGCTGGAGAAGTGCAAGTTTCACACCAAGGAGGTGGACTTCCTGGGCTACAAGCTGTCAGACAAGGGGCTGGCAATGGACAAGGACAAGGTGCAGACCATCCTGGACTGGCACAGCCCCAGGACGCGCAAAGATGCCCAACGCCTACTAGGCTTTGCCAACTTCTACAGGAAGTTCATCAAGAACTTCTCTCGAGTTACGGCTCCCATCACTGACTGCCTGAGAGGCAAGCAGAAGTTCAGGTGGACACCAGAGGCGCAAGCAGCGTTCGAAAGCCTCAAGAGGGTGTTCGCCTCAGACCAGAACCTGTTCCACGTGGTTCAGGACGCGCCCCTACGCATTGAAACAGATGCTTCTGATAAGGCTGTGGGCGCCATTTTATTGCAACTGGACGCCAACAGAGAGTGGAGACCCTGTGCCTTCTTCTCCAGGAAGTTGACCCAGCCTGAGCGAAACTACACAGTTTTTGATCGGGAACTTCTGGCGATCCACGCGGCGTTCCAGCACTGGAGACACTTCCTGGTGGGCGCCAAGCACCCCATCCAGGTGTGCACAGACCACAAGAACCTGGAGTTCTGGAGAACTGCCAGGGTGCTCAACCAGCGGCAGATACGGTGGGCAGAGTTCTTCTCGAACTTCAACTTCTCCATACACTACATCCCAGGAGAGCAGAATGTCAGGGCGGATGCCCTCTCCCGCAAGCCAGAGTACATGGAGGAGGAGGCGCCACCAGCCCCAAGGCACATTTTCCCCCCGTCGGCATGGTCCTGCGGAGCAGCAGTGGTGAGCGAGGCAGAACTCACAGCACTGACGGCAGCGGATGAATTTGCCAACCGCATCTTCAGAGAACTGAGAGGGGGGAGGGAGCAGGCAAAAGACTTTGCAGAACGCAGAGGGCTGCTTTTCTACAAGGGTGCGCTGTACCTACCCACCACCCAGCTTCGACGTACGGTCCTCAAGCAGATGCACGACAACCCTACAGCGGGGCATTTTGGAAGGGACAAGACCACTCACCTAGTCATGAGACACTTCTGGTGGCCAGGGGTGAGGGAAGATGTTCGAGACTATGTAAGGGGCTGTACCACCTGCCAGCGGGCGAAGGTGGTCAGAGCAGCGCCACCAGGGTTGCTGGAGCCCTTAGCCACACCACACAGGCCGTGGGAAGTGGTGTCCATGGACTTCATCACAGATCTGCCTTCGTCCAGGGGTAAGACTGCAGTGTTGGTGGTGGTGGACCTCATGTCCAAAATGTGTCACTTTATACCGTGTGCCAGGGCAGTTTCGGCAGAAGAGACAGCCAAACTGTTTGTTGATCACGTTTTCAGACTGCATGGATTACCTTTAAGGGTTATTTCGGATCGTGGCCGCCAATTTGTTTCCAGGTTCTGGCGGCGGCTCATGAACCTCCTGCAGGTGGAGGTCAGCTTGTCGACGGCTAGACACCCGCAGACCAACGGACAAGCGGAGAGGGTCAACGCCATTCTGCAGCAGTACCTGAGATGCTACGTCAGCCAGCGGCAAACGGACTGGGTGGATCGCTTGCCACTAGCAGAATTTGCCTACAACAATGCAGTGCACGTCTCCACAGGGGTGTCGCCCTTTAAGGCCAATTACGGGCGCGACCTCAGATCTTTCCCAGAGAGGGAGAGGGAGGAGGAGGAGGAGGGCCCACAGGCTGAGGATTGGGCAGAGGAACTGGAGACGGTGCACCAGCAGCTCAGAGAACACTTGGAGAGGGCCAAGGAAGCGTACAAAAAGGGGGCTGATCGCCACAGGCGACAAGGGGAGGTCATCAGGGTGGGGGACAAGGTGTGGTTGTCCTCGGAGGGCCTTCCCACCAGAGGGAGGTGCAAAAAGCTGGCACCCAAATGGCTGGGCCCCTTCACGGTCACGCAACAGGTCAACCCGGTGGCATACAGGCTGGCACTGCCAGAGGACATGAGGGTGCATCCAGTGTTTCATAGATCGCTGCTGTCGCCGTACAGGGAAAGCAGCAGGCTCCGAGACAGCGAACAAACCCCCGAGGGAGGGGGGGAGAGGGAAAGCAGGGAGCAACTCAATGAGGCCACGGCCATCCTGGATTCAAGGTGGGGGGTGGGGGGCCTGGAGTACCTCATGGCATGGGAGGATGCTCCACCGTCCCAGAATGAATGGGTTCCCGCCACTCAGATACAGGAGGAATTCTTGGTGGAAGAATTTCACGCCCTCTTTCCCCACAGACCCAAGCCCTGGCACATGGAAAGGGAGGGGGAGGAGGAGGAGGCACGGGAGAACAGCTCACCATGGCGCTGGGAAGCGGAGTTTGAGGAACCAGAGGATGAGGTATGGGTGTCGCCAAGATCCACCCAGTCAGAGGAAGGAGCAGATTGGCAAAACATTTTTACCCCCACCAGCTCTGACGCCACGGACTTTTTGGGATTCCCGTCCTCCCAGGCGGAAGGGGGGGGCTCGCAGGACTGGGGGGAGGTGTTCACACCAACGGGCTCGGAGAGCACCGAGTTTTTAGGCTTCCAGTCGTCACCGACACATGGGGGGGCCTGGGGAGGGGTGAAGGAGAGCTTGGGAGGGGGGTGGATGTGAGGGACAGGGGATATCGCGAAGTCCCTCCCCTCCTGAGTTCAAGCCCGTCCCCGAGCAAAGGGGAAAGCAGGGAGAGTTCCGATTCCAGTGGGGAAGCAGGAAGTCGTGTCCGAGGCTCAGGCAAGGTAGAGGAGCCAGGGTCCCAGGTGGGACAGGAAGGGGCAAGTAAGGGGGGAAGACCCATCCCCCCAACTCCAGAATTACGCAGGAAGAGGAGGGGCAAGAGGATGGGTCTGCCAAAGCTTTTGTGTTGGAGAAAGACGCGCCAAAAGCCATTAGGAGGTTCTGAAACCGACTGACAACATCGCTCCGTGTAAATAGCAATGACTTGAGCACTGTAAATACGCAGCACCAATAAAAGAATAAAATGCAGAGCTGCGTAGCGTCGTTACTCTGAAGTAGTCCACTCCGGCCACTGTGACAATAATAATAATAATAATAATAATAATAATAGATTTAGAGGCTTGGGGATGGGTTTTCATCAGGATCATGGCAAGGGAGTTAATGTTGGGGGCATCTAACATACAAGCCTAGTATTTCCATTTTTAAAGAAATGAAAGAAAAACATGCACAACCTCTGTCCTGCAGTGTTGTTCTTAACAGTCAAACCTGCCCATGAGACAGTATTGTGAAGCTGCAGGCAAACACCTCCCTTCCAATGAAATTCTTATAATTTCATTTGCATTGCTTGCTCTCTAAGTGCATTAAGCCTCTCATTCTGTCCCCACAGGGTGGCATCTATGTTTTCAAGCTGTTTGATTATTACTCAGCCAGTGGCATGTGCCTGCTCTTCCTTGTCTTCTTCGAGACCATCTCCATCTCTTGGTGTTATGGTAAGTAAGTGAAAGCTGGCCCCTCTTTGCAAACTCCATCAGGGTCAGGATTGGGTTTCCATGGCACTTTGTGCTGGACCAGCTTGTTCGCCTGGCTGCCTGTCTGCTCACACAATTTCTGTACCACCCAAAGTGGCAACAATCACCTTAGGGATTCCTCTGAATCCAAAGTACACCTCTCCTTCCATCCACTTAACAGATATTTCTGATTTCAGGTGTGAATAGATTTTATGCTAACATTGAAGAGATGATTGGTTATAAGCCCTGTGGATGGTGGAAGATCTGCTGGGCCTTCTTCACTCCACTTGTCTGCTTGGTAAGATGATCAAACCTAAGAATTTCATTTCCAGGTCTGTGGTCTCTTTTTAAAGGGCCAAACTAGACAAGATGGTAAGTGCTGGTGTCATTAGTCCTTCGTGTGTGTTTCCTGGGTGTAGGAATGGAGGCTTTAACCTTTAGATAGAGCTGGTTTGTCCTTTGTCTACATCTAAATGTGACTACTGATATTCCTATCCTCTGTGAATTTGTTTAAGGAACTGCACAAGTTACATGGAAAGGAGATTGGATGGGTGCTATTACACAGCCACCCCTGGGGCGTGTTAAGAGTAGCTCCCTGGGCTGAGGGCAGTGGAGAAGTCATCTATGGAGAATCTGGACCAGTTTTTGCTACGTTGGTGCCCTTTAGACATTTTGGACTACCTCTGATGACACTTATAGTTTAAAACATCAGGAGGGCAGCAGGTTGGCATAGTCTGGTCTAGAAGAAAGGTCAACAGCCTCAAACAAATCTGTTGCTTTCCGTGCTGTTGCTGAGCTGCAACATTTTCTTCTTCTCTTTGTTCAGGGTGTTTTCTTCTTCAGTGTGTTTGAAATGACTCCCCTGAGTCTAGGGAAATACGTTTATCCTGCTTGGGGCCAAGGGATTGGCTGGACCATGGCTTTGTCATCTATGATCTTGATCCCAGGATATATGCTGTACTTCTTCTTCACTGCAAAGGGGACGATCCAGCAGGTAAGGGCAAATTGTATCGCGACTTTCCCTTGTTGTTGAGTGGAGACCTCATTGGAGCAAAACAAACAAACAAACAAACAACCAGCCATTTCACCACAGCAGTGACTCAGGTGCAGAGACACGCCACCAGCAAGCTCAGCATTTCCATATTGTCCAACAACAAATACATCATGTCTACATCTGTCTATTTATGGGCTTTATGTGCTCCCTTTCTGTCAAACACATGCCTTTCAAGGAGGTTGAGCAAAATAGCATAAACACATTTTCATAAAAACAAAACAACCATTGCAAAATAAAAGCAAAAAGCAGGATAAAAGCATTTATTTATTCTTAAAAGCAGCAATTAAGAAATCCAGCAGAAACACTAAGCCCAAACCACAGAGCAAACCAGGGAAACAAGGACATCAAATCTGGAAGCATAGTGTAATACATAACAATGAAAGCAGCAGCCATTAACTTCCAGAAGCTCTACTGAACAGGGCAGACTTTGCATGGCATCTGGAGCAAGAATGGGGGACCTGTGGCCATCCATATGTTTTTGGAATCTGACTCCCATCGTCCCTGACTTCTGCCCATGCTACCTGGGGCTCATGCAAGTCCAATGTCATCTGGAGGGCCATAGGTCTTCATTCCCAGCCTAAAGGATAATAATGAAAATGCTCCTCTTTGGGGAGGGAGTTCCATAGTTAGAATACAACCCCAAAAAAGGCCCTCACACTGGTAACTAGACACTTGACCTTTGCAGACAACAGCAACTGAACTGAACTCAACTTCAACGAGTTCAGTTGTGCAGCAGATTCATATGGGAACAAATTGACTTTAGGTTTCTACTGTTCTTTCTCAGCTTTCAAAGAGCTTGCCATTGATTGTGTGATTACAGTGATAATAAAGACTCTGAAATATTTACAACCCTTTAAGGTAGATCAATACTATTGTACACATATTGCAGATAGCATGGTTGGTACGAAATAATGAGGCTATTGTGTGAGTTCACAGGGAGAGTGAGAACTGAGCTTGAGATTAGTTGTTAAAACAACAACTTTCAGCCATTTCTTACACTAGCTTTTGCAGCCTAAAAAGTTCAGATAAACATGTGCTAATGGCTCTTTAGACTCAGACCTTCTCAGACACATTTTATCCTCATCATCTATCATCCCTCTTCATATCCTCAAAGCTATTCTTTAAGCTTCTTTCTGATTTTGGCAAAGACCTTCCGTTATCCAATAGAAAGCCCTTCCTTCTTGGAGGATTAAGTGGCTCAGGGGATTGTATGTGTTATGAATGTCTGACCTTTAGGCTACTGATTGCACTCTGTTGCAGGCTGATAGACATCATTTCTGAACCTTCATCAGGCTTGGCTCATATACTCTGAATGGCCCAGAACTCAATGAAAACTCATTTGTGGATGGGGGAAATGATGCTCAGGCTATATATTTTGTACTTCCATGTTTGTACTGTGCACACATCAAATTTAGTAAATCAAGGACAGAATTCCTCATCCAGAGGATCTCAGATTTTAGAACCGTTTTCTCTTTTCCTTTAAAAATCCTTGCCTCTGTGTTTAAAAGTGACAGGACCAGGAAAGATGTCTGTTTGAGACTTTGGAAAACCACAACCAGCTAGCTACAGGAATGGAGGCAGATGGGCCAATAAATTAACTCATCATGGCCAGGTATAAATACATTGGGTTAAAGCATCCACATGAAACTGCTGAGCAGAGTCATCTGGAGTTTTGGAGTATGCTGTCAGCAATATGCTGATGACACACAACTCTACTTCTTCACATCTGCAGGTGAGGCAGTGGATGTGTTAGATCAATTTCCTCTCTCAGCAATGGACTAGAGGAGAGCCAATAAGCTGAATGAAGCTCAACCCAGATAAGACTGAGGCACTGTTAGTGAGTGGTTTCTTTGATTGCATAGATGAAATTGAACTAGAGACATTCAGCAGGCAAAGTGGATATTCAGCTGCTGAGTTTTGCCCGCCCCCCCAACACCTCCAAAACTGCAAAGGGAAAAGACTCATTAAAGAGATTAGCGATAGTAAGGCAGATGCAAGGTGGCCATTGTCTGACAGTGTCTCCAAACTGAAACCAAAATGTTCCAAAAGTACATTTTGGTTAGGAAAGCAGTCAGGTTGTTAGGAGCTAGCCAGCAGTAAATCACACAAAGTAGATGAAGTTAATTCTTCATTAGAAAAACAATGAGGACAGCAACTCTTTTTTGGTAGGTCTTGCCTCTATGAGGCCATTTGTGAGACTGAAGGTCTTCCCACAGCTGTCTACGTCACGGGTGTCAAACACAAGGCCCGGGGGCCTAATCCGGCCCGCCAGACCTCGTCATGTGGCCCGCGTAGCCGCTGCCGACAGTAGCCGCTGACAGTAGTTCTGGAGCCTGCGAATGGCCGAGGGTCAAAACCGGGAGCGGGGCTGCAGGCGGAGGCCGGGGCGCTGGAGCCGCGCTGACGGCCTTGGCCAGGGAATTTCAATTTCGAATGAGGCTGAGGGAGGCGGTGGCACAGCAGCCAGACGGGGAAGTGAGATGCAGGAGGAGGAGGAGGAAGCCCGCCGAGGAGGTAGGAAAGCCCTACAGGCGCCGCCGGCAAAGTTGGTGCCAGGACGGAGCAGCGTTGCATTTTTTTTTGGCGGGCTTTGCTGTTGTCTCCAAGAGCGAGTGAGGCAGCACTGGGGAGCCGCCGCCCGCCGCTTCCCTTCCTCTCCTCGGCTGCATCCGGGAGGTGGGCAAGCGAGCGGGCAAAAGGGACGCGGAGTGAGCCTGAGGGCGAAGCGCAACAGCCGCTCTCTTGATGGATCCGGGTTTCTCTTCCCTCTTCCCCCGTTTTCTCCTCATAGACACTCGGGAGGGTCCCTGGCCTTTGCTCTGCCCCCCACCCCGAGCTGCCCTTTGGCTTCTCAGTTCCGGTGGAGCTGCTCCCCGGGGGGCGGCCGGGAGGGAGGCGGCGACGACGGCACGGGTTCCTGCTCTTCCCGCTCTGCCGCCACCTCCTCTCAGCCCCTCGTGATGTAGGGCTCCAGATGGAGTCGCCTCGCGGTTTGAGTAGGTGGGAGGGGAATTTTTTTTGGGGGGGAGGTTTTCAAGCCTCCTCTGCCTGCAGTCCCGGTAGGGAGAGGCGGCGGCGAAGACGACAACAGTGCGGGTGGGGGGAAGAGCAGCTCTGAGGCGAAGATGCACGTCCGCTGGGGCTGCCACCGCCTTCCTCCTCGGGAAACCCACTGCCCTCCCTCAGCGCGAGGGGAAGGGACTCTGGCGCTGAGGAGGGAAGATGCAAAAGCAAAGCAGGGAGTTGGCGCTGCACAGCATGTTCCTGCCCCTCTCCAAAGCATGGGGTGGGTTGCAGCGTGTGGCATCCTGCCTAGCGGGGTTTGGGTGTGCGCAGGGCGGGAGAGGGAAGCCCTCTTTCCATCTGCAGGTTTTTAATCCCAGCAGTGGCTTTCTCCTTCCTGCCGAAGGTTTAGTTGAGCCCCCCCCCCCCCCGGAAGCCATCGATCCCCACCTTTTGTTCAAATTTCCCTCATTTACATCCCCTCCCACACACGCGCCATGACACAGGAATGTGATCCGCGTGGGGGTGGGAATGACCTTACATTATTACAAAAAACAGTAATAATTGAATGCAGTGACAATAATTTATGATAATAAAGAGTGGACACATAGTCCTACAGACACAACCGGCCCTTTGAGGGTGACCAAACTGCTGATGCGGCCCCCGATGAATTTGAGTTTGACACCCCTGGTCTACGTCTTCTCCTCTCCTGGGTCCTTCCCAAGCAATCTGAGATTGAGCCTGCATGTAGATTGTGTCGATTGGGCACAGAGGGCGAGGGCAAGCAAGTGGACAGTGGTTTCCAAGAGAGGAGAAGGGAGTTGGCTGAGGGCATATTGTTTTCCCTCACAAAATCTCCCTAAAATCAGCCCTGGAAGTACGGTAGCTCTGGGGAATCCCAACTAGGGAACAGAAAACGAGGTATGAGCCAAGCTGAAGAATACAGGGGAAAGTGGAGGAAAGCAGTCAACTGTGAGAAAAATCCTTCCTAGCTGTAAATCTAATCGGAGATCCATTCAACCGAAAGGCAGCTGCTGCCCTCCAAAGAGAAAGCTTCCTTGGACTCTTTGCACCTGTCCTGTGGAGCTGAATAGTTACAGCAATGCAATACCTCCATTTATTGTGCCCAGACATTAGAAGAAATAGGGAAAAGATCGCTCTGTGCAGTTGAAAGAGGCTTTGATAGGAATTGCTCTTCTCTCTTTGTACAGTTCTCCCTATTCATTTTGCATAATTTGATCCATATCAGAGCAAAAACACTATTACTGCAGGGCTGAGGCTAGTTGGTGAGGTCAGGCTGATCTTATGTGAGGACAATAAATAAGTCTGTCTAGAAGAAAGATAGGCAAAGGGTTGGGGTTAATCAGGCTTGTGGCCTTTCCAGCAGACTGCCTGGATAATGAAATAAATCTGCTTGATCCTAACAAAGATAGGCTTGAATACAAATCCCCTGGAGAACATTATTTTTCAAACTAGCACCTCAAGTCAAAATTTCATGCTTTCACAAAGAGGGAAACTAGTTAGCTTCAAGGTTATTGGTACTTTAAAAATAGCTTTTTTAGGCTCGGGAGAAACAAAGCAAAAAAAGGCAGCTCCTTGCTCTTACAGTTTTCAGACAAGTGACTGCTTCTGGATCCATGTTCGCATAGTCTCCAACTGCCCTGAAAATGCTGGGACCATCATGAAAACCCTTAAGACATCACAGCTTCTCAAATTCTGCAAGCAGGGAAAGGGATTGAGGAAGGGTGGGGCAGGGGGAAGATGAGGGAGCCTGGCCCTTCATGGTAGCACAGTGGGACCTGCAGTGAGGGGAGGGGGAGGGGGAGGGGGAGGAGGAGGAGGAGGAGGAGGAGGAGGAGGAGGAGGAGGAGGTGGTGGAGGAGGAGGAACTGCTGCTGCTGCGCTCCTCAGCTTTGCCAGCCAGTACCGCTCAGTGCATCTGAGTTTGGTGATTGTGGCAGCAGGAGAGGGCCTAAGGGGGCCAGCTTACGTTGGTGCAAAAGGGTGCTTATAGCTGCTGACCATGGAGACTACGTTGCTGGTGCCAAAGTGCCACCTTGTAAACATCTTGCATGGCTGCCTCCTCTGATGCCTTGCAGTTTTACCATATATCATCTAAGGCTCCTGCATATAACCAAGACAGTTTCTGGTACGGTATTGTTACATACTCCTCTTGGTAACAGCTGTTGGGGCACCTCAGCCAGACACAGTCTTTCCCCATATTCTATCATCAGTCCAAGTATATAGGGGGCTTCGGGCGGGGGGCGGGGAGGGGGCAGACACTGATGTAGAATAGAATGTCCCTATTTTAATACGAGAAAAGTTGGAGGGTATCTGCTCATATATTGCATGACCCTCCACAGTTGTGTTCAGGATGAAATACAGAGCTGAGCCTGATCATAAACAATCCTTCCCTATCAAAGTCAATTTCACAAGGTAGGGAAGCGCGAAGCTGTCAAGTTCAGTTTCTCCTGAGTTTTTCATTTTTCTGACCTTAAATTCAGTTTGTCCCAATTGAGGTTTGTTTGTTTTTAAATCGGCATTTTTGTGAGCATTTCTCTCAATATATACATTTTTGTATGCAATTTTGTGCAATTTTTGCAAGTCGCTTCCCCCTAATATGATGTAATTTTGGTATGCTATTTTCCACAAATTTGTGCATTTCTGTGCACACTTTTTGGTTGAAGGGCTGCATCACAAATTGGAGAGGACAGCACATTTTGAAGGCTAGCTGTGTTTGAAGGCTAGCTGTGTTTAGACTCAGGAGGTACAAATTAGTTAAAATGCAAGCCAAACGAATTCCCCCCCCTATCCCTGCTGCAAGTTCAGGGAGATGTGTTGCTGCTTGTTATCTTGCTGCAAGCGGTAGTAGAGGTGAGTCACTCCTCACTCTAACTCAGTGTTTTCCAAACTTGGGTCTCCAGCTGCTTTTGGACTACAGTTCCCATCATCCCTTGTCACTGCTCTTGCTATCTAGGGGTGATGGGAGTTGTAGTCCAAAAACAGCTGGCGACCCAAGTTTGGGAAACACTGCTCTAACTCATGTCAGGTTGGTTTGCGGTGGGGAATCCATCTACTTTTCCAAGTTAATGGAAATAGGTTGGCTTAATTTCCAAGCCAACATTAGATGTGGTGTTAGGACCCCTCCAGCTTGGTGTGATTTTACTGGTGTCTTCTGCAACATGTTCTTGACACAATAAGAGTGCATTAATGGTGGGTTTATTCTGCTTGAGTTTGTTCTGCGATCTTTCCCCAATGCTACCACAGAGGTGCTACGGTGATGCAAAAGTGGGGCCAAAATTATTGGATTTCAGCTGAAGGTTACAGGATATGCAGTGGCTGTAAATGAAGCAGTGTGACAGCCTCCCCCCCCCCAAAAAAATACCTGCATGTGCAAACATTGTCGAAAGTGGGTATCCCATGTGACACCCCCTCCCAGATAGCATCAGCAGCACAAATCACAATGGATTTATAATACAAAGGACATCTGGAGGATCCTCTAGTCCGGGCATACCGCATTTCTCCAAAAATAAGACACCGTCTTATATTTATTTTTCCTCAAAAAAACCACACACACGGTGGCTTATTTTCAGGGGATGTCTTTTTATTATTATTAAGTATGGTACAATTTAACCTACAAGGTTAAACTGCCTATCACTATGGCTTATTTCTGGGGTATGGCTTATTTTCGGAGTATGGCTTATTTTCGGAGAAACACGGTAGGCAAACTCGGCCCTCCAGATGTTTTGGGACTACAACTCCCATCTTCCCTGACCACTGCACTGGCCCTGTTAGCTAGGGATGATGGGAGTTGTAGTCCCAAAACATCTGGAGGGCCGAGTTTTCCTATGCCTGCTCTAGTCCTTGGGGAAACTTCATTTCCAAAGGACAAGCAGTATTTTTCTTTGGCCACAAGATGAAAGGAAAGATAAATTTCCCTCTTCCTGTGGCCAGAGTGCCAATCCCACTTCTGCCACAGCTCAGTAAGTGTTCTTTGAAGGGAACAGGGTTGGGTTGTGTGTGTGTGTGAGGGACAGGATAAGCCAGGAATTCTTGAGCACTGCATACTTCCAAATCCAGGCCAAGCAAGCTTCACTGGCATCTTTAGTTAGAAGAACATCTGCACAACTATGGGGCGCATTATTGATCTCATGCTGCATTCAAAGTCAGGATCCAGATAACAAATGAACTGACTCCTAGGAGGAAAACAAGAGGGAAAATTCATTGGCTTATTGTGTGCAATGCAGAAACTATATTTTGCAACAAGGTTAAAACCATGAAATCCAAAGTTAAGCCCGAATTAGCACCCTCAATTAATTGGTGATAAAAAGCAGATGAGGAGTAAATTGAGGGAAGTTTTCATGGCTGTGCTTAGAATACAATTTCTGTTGAAGGGCAAAGGATTGGCAGAAGCCAAAAATAAAATAATAGTTGGCAAGTACAAAGTGCGTCCTGGTCAAATTTTAAACAATATGATTGCAGAGGCACAAGCAATCAGGGCTGGCCCACAACATTTTGCTGCCTGAAGCAAAGGGTAGGATACCCTCCCTCTCCAATTCTGGCACAATTCTTAGCACTCTTAACATGACTGCCTCTTCCATTGCAGCTGAGGGCAGCAAACTACCTTAGGGGGACACAGGGCAGGCCATGCAGCGCACACCTCCAATATCTTGGCATTGCTGCTGCCCCGTAGCACCTGTCACCTGAGTCAGCTGCCTCACTCTGCCTAATGGTAGGGCCAGGCCTGCAAGTGACTTAAAAGCCAAAAATAAATATTATGCATCATATCCAGGAATGCACACAAGATGAAATGCAGTGGAAATTGTGGGGGCAAAAGAGTAGGCTATTCCTTGTGATGGGAAAGGTATTGTATGGAATTATTCCAAATCCTTATTTGATGTCCTCTTCCTGCATCATTCATTCATTAAATGAGTCTCTTCCAGTGAAATATCTCAAAGTTACACACACACACACACACACACACACACACCTCTTAAAAGGCCAGTTGAAAAAGGATTTTTTAAAAGGTTCATATCTATGCATTTTGCTCAAGTAAAACACTTAGAATGTGGAGTGTGGGATCCTTCCCCCCTGTGCACTCTGACCCTCCTACACAGCACGGCGGGATGCTATTTTTATAGAAAGGCAGCCTACAATCAATGCCCACTCTCCTCTCTCCGTTCTCTGCTGGATTCTCCATCGTGGCAGCAAACAGCAGGTGGCAGCAGGGAGGTTTGTGTATGATGTTGTGGCCTCTTGTCTGCAATGATCCTGGATTAGTTTGTAACGGAGCTAAGGCTTGGAGGGAAATTAGATGTCAGTGCAGAATAAAGTGGTTCTGACAGACAGGAAAGATTATAGGCCATTTCAGTCTTACTGAGCATAAATGTAAAGAGGTGTGTGTGTGTGCGTGTGTGCGCATGCGCACACACACACACACAATGGTAGAAACGCTAGGCTAAATGCTTTCTAGACCTCATCCAGGGAAAGGTATTTCAGCTGCCTTCTGATTTGGAAACCGAGGGCTTCTCCCTCTCTCCTGAAGGCACCACATCCCTGCCTTGTTCAATAACATCTCTGCATAACAGTGCTGAGACAGTGGGGGCAAGTTCTTCCAATCCGTGGTGTGAGAAAGAGATCACAGCTGCCTGCCCCATCGACTGGGCAAACCTTCACCTATAGGATGGCTGGCCTTCCATGCATGAGATTTAATTCATTAATTTGGAGGGAGATACACCCTCCTCTTCCAGTGCAGACACAGTGTTCAAAACAACTACGAGTCATCCATCAAAGGGAAAGCAGCACAGGAAACCAATAAAAGAAAAGGCAGGCACATAAAAATAATTTAACTGGTCATTGCACCCAAATTCTGCTGGTCTGGCATGTCAAATGCCTGCTTGGGGAAAAAAAACCTGCCTTGTTTAGGTGGTCGAAAAGGGTCCAGCAGACCTTCTGAGTTTGGGAGTCTCAAATCCGGGCATGGCAATAATAATATAATTATGGGTGCAGCAGTTGGAGTGCCCCACTTTGGCTGCACATGCCTTGTGCTCTGCCTCATCTTCTATGCTGCCATCCCAATTATGTGACTTACGTCTGTGTCAGATCGAAGCTTCAGCCTCTATGTTCTGTCACTGACTTCAACCTAAGTTTGCTAGAGTAGGGCCTCAGCCCAATGGGCACTTCCAAAATTTGCACCTTTATTGATATTTGGAGTGTCTATGTTGCTTTATTTTTCAACTTTCTAATATGCACTAAAGTCGAGTTTTGATATTGACCACCATTGAATAACCAGATAGAGCATGGGGTAGGCCAATTGGTGCCCCCCCCTATGCTGTGGGTTATAATCATCTCCAGTCAGCATGGACAAAACATCTGAAGAGTACCATGTTTCCTACTCTATCTCAGGGGACTATACTATAACCTTGGTAACATGGCACCCCATGCAAGGCCAACATTTTATGCCCCTTCCAACCCAAAGTCAGGTAAGTGAGGATCAGGCTTTGGAAAGGATGTGTGAGGCTCTGGTAGGATCCTAGAACTCTCCTTCCCAAAGCTGGGCAAGTGCTAACTAGGCTTTGGGAAGGAGGCAGGAAGGCCTTTGCTTGGCCCCTGCACCCTGTGCCAGCGAACCATTCACTCTGCCCTAAATCCGCTTCTGACTATAACAAGGTGTGGAATTTGTTACATGGCCCAAGAGCACCATAGTAGAATTAATGTAGTGCAGGATGTGTCCATTTCTGTCCCTTGTTCTTGCTAAGGTTCTTTGCATCTTCTTTGTTTTGGTAATCTTTGCCTATCCTTCGGCCAGCGCTTCCAACTGATGACCCAGCCAACACAAGACACAGACGTTCAGCACAATGGACTGCGACAAAATACTTCACTAAGTGGAAGTGTCTCTGAAGCTCCAGTGTAGGTGGAGAAGAAAAGCTTACTGCGGCCTGCAGCTGTATGCCCTTTGACCTACTTTGACGCTGCTCGTACTCTTTTTACCCCACTTTTTTTCCCCATCGTGGAACCCAAGGCGCCATTCACATCCCTGCCATTGGTTTCAATCAGCAAAGAAAGAAAGAAAGAAAGAAAGAAAGAAAGAAAGAAAGAAAGAAAGAAAGAAAGAAAGAAAGAAAGAAAGAAAGAAAGAAAAGGCCTTATTGGAAAAGCCTTTTTCTGCATCCTTTGAGTGATTTCATATCCCACATCCTCAAGGACAATGTGCAGGCATCACTTTGCCCCTTGGCAATTCCCTTCCTTATGTGACCTCCTGAGAGGAATCGCCTTCCTCTTCTCCACAGCTTTAATGTTGGCTTTCAAGGGACCCTGTTCATGATTAAAAGCTTTCTTCCTTAAATGCTCCCCCGATTATTCTCCACTGGTCAACAATATGATCTTCCTTTCTGCGCTTCATGCTCTCAGTTTCTCCATGCTCCAGGATTTGTTTGATGTTTCACCTCATGGACCCAACCACTGCTTCCCGTCTCTATCCGTTTTCCTTGGGTGCTCCTTATTTGTGGAATGCTCAACCCAACATGTGATACAGACTCTCTCTGTGTGTATTTTTCAAAATTAAACAACTTGTCGCCTTTTTCTTCCAGGGCTTTCCCCACTTAAGTTTTCCCTTCTAACTTTTCTATTCCTTCCCTGTGGCCTTCTGTGTATGTATTCAGCATGGAATGCTTGCAAGCACTGGGTCTGTTAACTTTCATTTTGTTTTGTGCAGTGCCAAGGTTCTTAGGCACTTAAGGAACCGTGAGTGTGGATTGTTATTGCTACCCCATATAAAAACTGCCGATTTGCGACTATGGATTAAGCTCCCAGCTGTTTAGCATGAAGCACCTTTAACTTTGGCAGGTGGTGCTAAATTGGTATGAATTGCTCCTGCCGAGCAGCTGAATGGAATGCACAATGGTGCAGATGATATGATTTGCCAGGATAGAGTTAGTGGGCACTCTTTGAGCTAGTGGGCACATTTTGAATTTTGAGAAAGTGTCATGGGTTCCAGGCAACAAAACGTCTGCTGTGGGAGGGTGGCATAACACAAAGTGGCTACTACATCCTGAAGAGCAGGAAAAGAGCCAAAAATGCAAAATTGTGTGGGCATGCCTCCACCCCATCAATGCGGAGAAAGCAATCTTCATCAATCACCACCACACTCTTTCACAGAAAGTTCTTTGCACCTCTTCTCTGTTCAGAACGAGAGGGGAAGGTGTCCAGTTTTCACATCCAGTGAAATGTGGGCATGTTCAAGATAGGAGAGGCTGAGCCAGTGCAAATGGAAACTGAACAGGAACAGCAAACAGTCTCTCGTGTGTTATGGATTTTTTAGGAGCTTTCACTGAGAACTGGTGGGCACACTTGGTGCCATGTTGGTGACCCCTAAACTATTGCTTTGAGCTGAAGTCCCATAGGAGATAACCTTTATAACAGGTTAATCTAAACAAAATTTTAAAAAAATTCCTTCCAGTAGCACCTTAGAGATGAACAAAGTTTGTCATTGGTATGAGCTTTCGTGTGCAAGAAGTGTGCATGCACACGAAAGCTCATACCAATGACAAACTTAGTTGGTCTCTAAGGTGCTACTGGAAGGATTTTTAAAATTTTGTTTCGACTACACCAGACCAACACAGCTACCTACCTGTAACAGGTTAATCTGTGGACCTCCAAATGTTGTCAGGCTACAGTTCCCGTCATCCCTGACCATTGGCCATTCTTGCTCGGTTTGATGGGAATAGAGTGTAACCACATCTGGAGGGCTGAAGGGTATCCATTCCTGCTTTATACCTGGGCTGTCTGCACCCACTAAACCCATGATGACTCCAGGCTTGTAACTAGCCACTTGCCTGCTCTCTTATGGTGGTACAAATTGCAGCCCAGCAGACGAGCCTTCGTATACAGTAAGTCTGCAAATTGCACACACTTAACTTGTGCACATTCAGCTTCAATATCTATGAGATAGATATAGATATAGATATAGATATAGATGAAAGGGTGTGGGCTTCGGGGGGAAAGACTCTGGCAATTCCACCCACCATTTCACCCAATGTGTTTTGAGTATACAGAGTTTTTTCTTTAGACACAATCCCTGGAATGTAACCCCCAGGTAAGTTGAGGGCTTACTGTATTGGAAAGGAGCTTCTCCTTCTCCTCCCAACCTCTCAGTGTGCCACCAATGACTAGCATAGGTTTGTGTGGGCAAGCAGTCAAGTAAAAGCTTTGTAGGCTTTAAACCTTTAAAAAAATATTACTACATATTAATTCCACCCTTCTTCCAAGGAGCTGAGGGCAGAATACATGTTCCACCTCCTCCCCATTTTATTCTCACAATTTCTCTATGGGGCAGGCTAGGTCAGGGGTGGGCAAACTTTTTCAGTCCAAATGTCTCGTTTTCTTCCAGGAGCCACTTGCCAGTTGTGGGTTGGCCCAGAGGCAAAAGGGAGGGGGTGCCATTTTGAAATTTGCCCCAGGGGCCAAAATGCCTCCTGTAGGCACTCAGGGAGAGCATGGAACAGGTCTGGTGAAGGATGGGCCATGGTGAGAGTGTTGAAAGCCAGAGAGTGAGGCCTGGGGGGCACACATGGGTCCTGGGCCCAAGGTTACCCACCATGGCCAAAGCTGAGAGGTAGTGATTGGCCCAAGGCCACCCAGTACTAGTTTCATGGATGAGTGAGGGTTGAAACCCTCATCCATCAAAACCCAACACTCTTAAGTAGAATGCTGCACTGGCTCCATTTTGCAGGCATATTTTCAAGGTTGGATTAAGTCCATTCATTATTATTCAAAAATTTAGAATGTTAAATTATAAAAAGCAATAATTGCAAAGCTTCTCTGCTCTGTCCTTAAGTGTCATTGTTCATGATCTGTTCCTCAAAGAACATTCTTTCTTGTATCCCCTTACTGCCAGTTAAGCTGATCCTCAAATACCTTTGTTTTTAAAACGTATTCCCCCCCCCCCATGATGTAAAGTTAGAATATCTGACATGAGGAACAGGGCCTTTCCAACAGTAGCCCCAAAGCAGTTTGCCAGTGGTTTTATTGATTGGTTTTCTTTTCTCCAGTGTTTTTGCTGAGTCATTTAAACTGTTTTCGCTTTTGTGGTTGGTTTTGCATTTTTAATTACTGTAAGCTGCCTAGAGCATGGGGAGATGTGTGCAATAAAACAGAATATTGTTCCCAGCATGGCGGGAGAGGCTTTATGTGTTGCTGGCGAAGCCATTATCTACTCTGGTACAGAAAAGATGAAGTTGAGACTGAACTCCTGTCTTCTGTAATCTGAGCATCGTTCCGGACTCTCCTGTGCAGAGTTGGAGGCTGAAGGGGAAACTGAAGAAGTGGAGGAAAATAAATGGAAGCGTGGAACCGTCACATCTCTCAAGAGTCACACAGTGAGGCACAGAATGTGGTTCCCACACACACTCTTCTGCTTCACAAACTCTGGAATTAAGTGATGGGAAAATGACCACCAGCTTTCTCCAAACAAGCCTCTCTGAACTCACAGGATTAGCCAATTTATGACATTTGAAAACTTTTGTCTGTCATGAATCTCCTGCCCTTCAGATCCGTAAGGAGACTTCAGGTCCTAGCATTAAAGAGAGAGGGAGAGAAACTCCTATCCACTTTCTTCACACAATGCATAATTTTTACAAACCTCTGTCACCTCACATTATGCACCTTTTTTCTGAACTCAAAAGCCCCTATTGCCCCCACTGCTTCACAGCCAAAGTTAAGAAAAGTAGCCCATAAAACCACATTTCTATTACCTGGGATAGCTGTGAATCTCCTTTGATGTTTGGGCTCAGAATGAAGCGCCCATGTTGAGAAACCTTAGTTCACTATCATCTATGCGGAATGTATAATAATATAACTCCAAGGGTGCCGACAAGCAGGAATTTCTATGTATAAAAGCCTCTGAATAAAAATATCTGATATTGTCTAATGTTATTCTCCTCTTTCCTCTTTGCTTCTGCCATTTATTTATACCATCATAGAGCTTTTTGCAGCAGCATTGCGTGATCGTGTCCTGTAGAGATATAATTCAATGTTCCTTGAAATACAGAAGAGAGGGTGCTTGTCAAATGCCTTATGCTGAGGTAAAGGCTGTACAAATGACGTCCAGGCAGGGACAGAGGAAGCATTTGTCTGCTTAGCATAACCTCCACTTCCTGAACTGCCACGTCAACCAAAATGCAGCCATTCTTTGAAAATTGCATTTCTCTGAATTTTGCGACACTGCTCTCCAAATGAAAAATGCATATTTTAGGGGAATGTGCACACAAAAATACATGCATTAGTGAAATTAATGGGCAAAGATGCATTTATTAGGCAACGTTGCATATTAAAGTGCATATATTAGCAGAGAAGTGTGTTAAAAGCACATATTAACCACATAAGGAGAGCCCTGCTGGGTCAAACCGAAATCCCACCTACCTAGTGCAGTATCTTGTTTCCCAGAGTTGCCATATCCTGTGGGTTTGGGACAGTTATTCACTGCCTGCCTAATCCCAAGGAGCAGTGGGAGCCAGGAGAACTTCTGTAATTTTGTTTATTTATGAGCAACAGAACGACTCAGCGTAGCATCAGGCAAGACCGACGTTCCAAGGAGTTCCCAGCTATGGAGAGAATCACACCAAGAGTGGGGAGGAGAGTTTCAATAAGAGATCAGGTGCCTCCAAGACAGGCCACACACACTGGAATAGTGACCAACCAGAAGGATACGGGTAATGCAGAAACTGAATGCTGGAGTCGACTTGCAAATCTGTTGGGAAAAGTCAGTCATGGCATACACACCACCAAATATTTAAAGCACATGGCTTCCCCCAAAGGATTCTGGGTACTGTAGTTTGCTAAAGATGCTTGGAATTGCCACTCTGCAAGGGGTAAACTACAGTTCCCAGGATTCTTTGGGGCAAGGCGCGTGCCTTAGATATATGGTGTGTATGCAGCCCTAAGTGGGCACAAATAAGTATGCCCTTGCAGATGGGCCCACCATCTCTTAATACAAGGGATGAGGGTGTGGCCTGTCTCTTCATGCCCTGGGTCCACACCCAAGCATTGCCATAGCCATGGTCTCCCTGGCTCAACCACCATTGTTTGAAACCCTCGCTTGATGGTTTGTCTCACAGAAATCTGTTCGCTGACAACTGCAGCAAAAAAGAAGAAGGAAAAAGGACAACACGCCAGGCAGCCTGCGATTTGTAGCCAGGGAAGACATGTGCAAGGAACAATGAGGCAGAGCCAAGAGCCCTTATTAAAGAGCGCACTCAGAGATAAAAACCCAAAGCCATCTGTTGCCGTGCTGCATTCAGTAGAGCTGGCACCGTAATTGCTAGCAGAGGGAAACAGGGAAGAGATTCCAGATAAACACAGGAGGGCTTTTGCACTTAGTATAAGCTTATTATTACAGGCTCAGGAGGAGAATGTGAACAGTGGCAGGGTGGAACGATCCCCAGGGAGCAGATTCTGTCCTTGGCTCTCCTCTCCTCTACAACTTTCACCCCACATATCTATGAAGCTGGTGGCATTTCCACATGGCCTGAATAAATGGACCAGACGTGATGGGAAGGATACACAGTACCAATATCTGGTGCAGCCTTAGGCGCATTTTTATGTTGTGAGCTGCCCTGTACTCTTCAGATGAAGGGAGTTATACAAATTTAAATAATAATAACAATAGTGCTTTAATGCTAGCATTTCCAACTGAGAAAGGGTTTCACTGATTCCCAAGCTCTAAGGCAAGAGTGGGAAACCTTTAGCCATCCTTGGCCATTGGCCATGCTTGCCAGGGCTGATGGGAGTTGTAGCTCAGCAACATCTAGAGGGCCAAGAGTTTCCTAGTCCTGCCGTAGGGCAAGAAATTGCCATGTTCCAGCCTGGCCTGTCCTTCAACAGTTGAAGGGTAGCAGGAAGAGGCTGCTCTGTGGTTACAAAGCACAAGCAACCGATGAGGCTGGCCCTTCCAGAAGTCTCTCTGAGATGCTCCTTTCAGGACAGAATCTGGTAATCCTACAGATGCGGTCTGTACAAGGGCTTCTCTGTTGCCAATTCAGGCAAGAGGACAGCCCTCTTTGGGCATTATAATGAAGTATTTAGTTACCACACTGGGGGGGAATAGCATGTATGTATGTACATATGTATGTACGACAATTTCATTATAAAAAGTCTCTAAGCAGTGTGCAACAACTAAAAACACAACAGTGCAAATACAGTCATACCTCAGTTTAAGTACGCTTCAGTTTGAGCACTTTCAGTTTAAGTATTCTGCGGACCCGTCTGGAACGGATTAATCCACTTTCCATTACTTTCACTTGGAAAGTTCGCTTCAGGTTAAGTATGCTTCAGGTTAAGTACAGACTTCCGGAACCAATTGTGTACTTAAACCGAAGTACCACTGTATGCAGTATGGGCTGGAGTGCCCCCAGCTTGCTCCCCTTGCCAAATCGCCCTCCCTTTCCCCCACTCTCCCTTTCTCTTTTCCTCCCCCCCCCATTCTCACCCCCTCTCCTCCCCATTAATTTGCAGCAAAGCCATTGACTGGGAGAGGGTTAGGTCAGATGAGTGCCAGCACCCAGCCGGCTGCTATTGGAGAAGACCGAGAGGGGATTTGATAGCATACTTTAAACACCTGAGGGGGTGTTGCAGAGGAAAAGACTTGTTATCTGCTGCCCCAAAGGGCAGGGCTACATCTAAAGGGGTTAAGTTCCAGGGAGGAAGTGGTAGATTTTACTTGAACTTTAGGATACTTTTCTTAAGAGCAGTTCAACAACAAAACTGATTGCCAGTGATTCTCTAGCTCTGAATGTCCTGTACAGGCTGTGACCATTTTGTGCACTTACAATTGACACACAACCACTGATGCGTGGGTCCTTTTGGAATTGAAGGGGGGTGGAATGGGGACAGAACAGGGGCATAATGCAGTGTGATGGACAGGCTTATGCATGCTCCACTGTCACGCATGGCGGCCAAGAACGGAACCCCTATTCAAAATGGTCACTTCCTGTAATGAGCAGTGTGTTGGGCTGCAAAGATGCCTTCCCTCTCCATTATGCTGGAACAGAAAGGTCTCAGATATGTGTAGAGTTGCCAATATTTCACCAGCTGCTGATCCTGTGCAGTGTCATGCCAACACGGGCAAGGACTAATGGGCAATGTGATCTCCGCATTGCCAAATTCTGCAGGTCAAGCTGCACAGACTGGGGGTGTTGCAGGTTTTATTTTTTGCATCCCTAGACAGGCAACATCTCTCTAAAACGATGGATGTCTAAGAAAACATCTGCTGAGCTGTTGGTTGCATTCCTTGCACTTCCCAGAGCCGCAATGGAGGCTGGCGCTGATGGAATGTCACTGCAACACTGAATTGAGTAACTGCCAAGAACATTATGACGGTCGCTGCTATGATGACACCTGTCACTGCCAATATGTTATTGCTACACCACCACCAATTCACCGCCAGACTGTTTGCTAGGTCATCGGCACAGAAACACTGTGGTGGCTGTTAATAGCTTCCTTCTCACATTGCAAGGGTGTCTGCTGTGCTCTCTCAGATCTCGACAACGCACACACAAATATATTGCTGGGAAGAGGCGAAACCACGATGTCTCTTAAAGCTCTAGGAAGCAAAAAAAGAAGAAGAAAAAGCAAGCCCTAGGAAGTCCCACCTTTCTGGCTGTTGGCACTGTGGTCTTTAGAAAGCAGTTGAATGTTCATAGTGCAAACACAGAGAATTAAAGTACCACTGCTAAGCCATCGGGGTAGGAAGAAAGATGGCTTGTCATAAGTCAGTTTGAATGAGCTGCTTTGAAAGTGGAGATGGATCCTGCATCTTTAAGTGTTTGGAGGAAGAGTCATTATATGGCAGGCAAAGCTTGTTGTGCAGGAGATAATGATAAAAGAGACAGAAATCCCACCCTCCTTTGCACCTAGTGTCAGGGGTGGAGGAAGGGGGGGTGCAGTGGGGGCAGGCTGCCTCTGGGTGTCTTCGCTGAGGGGGGGTGACATTTGGCAGTTGCGGGCAGGCGGCGCGCCAAATATTCATCGGCGGCTCACTCTGCCCATGCGGGCGGCTCACTTTGCCCCTGGCTGCAGGGCGCGCATGCCGCTCTGTGCACCTGAGCGGCTATCCTGCACCTGGGAGGGCACACTCCATGCCACGCCCCCCTCGGGAGCACACACCGCCCCCTCGGGAGTGCGCCTGCCCTGGGCAGCTTGGGCATATGCTCCGCCGCTGCCTAGTGTACTGTAAATCCACTCCAATGCATCATTATTATTTATTAAATGTCTATACCACCCTTCATCCAGGATCACAGGGCAGTCTAAAAGATAAAAAACACAAAAATACATAACATAGCAACAAACAAAAACAATACCCCCACCCCAACAGTATTATTATTATTATGAAGGTTCATAAAGATGTCAAAGCTCATTAAATAAAGCTGGCATTTTTTGTTTTTGTTTTTACTGAGCCCTGCTCTTGAGCTTGTAAGGGCAGTTTGATCAGCAGACACGAGCAGGGAATGATGTTTCTCCTCCATGCTGCAAAAAGCACTTGCTTATTTCCCACAAGGCGAACTTATGTTCCAGGCAGGCTGGTTTCTTTTTTATCTGATCAGTTGGCAACTTAATGTTCTGGGATTGTATAATTGTATCACTTTCTAGTAGAGATTGCTTTAAATAGGAAGTAGGGGAAGGAGGTTGGCGGGCTTCTAACAACTTCCCTCTCCCCCCAGTAGTTGTGTGCCCAAAATTGGCTGTGTGAATGACTCAGAAGCAGTGCTTTGCATGGCTATGCAATGTGACTGCTGGATGATCTCTCTCTCTCTCTCTCTCTCTCTCTCTCTCTCTCTCGCAAGAGCCACGCAGCCTCTTGTGACTTCCTCCTCCTCCTGATGCTGCTGATGCTCTGCTTCGTTCATATTCATGGAACAGAGGTGGGGGTCAGAACAGACCACGGAGCTGCAGCTCTTCTCACTCATCACAGGCATGTTTTGAAGAGGAGCTGAGATGCCACTGGCAGAGGAGGAGGAGGAGGAGGAGGAATTCGATTCAGCACCCGTTTAAAGGCGGATTTATCAAACTCACACTTTCTGAAACAGTGCACATGAACGAAACACACACACCTGTCAAGATTCGTATGTATCTGAATTTTGCAATGCAGTTCTCCAAACAACCAATTGCCCCCCCCCCCAAAAAATATGTGCATATATTGGGGGAAAGTGTGCATAAGAGTGAAGGTAGCAGTGAAAATAACATGCAGGAGTATTAGGGGAAATTGCAAAAAATGTGGGCATTAGTCTAAACGGTATATTAAAATCGTGCAGGATGGGTCTATAGGCTGATTCCATATAGACGGTTGCTTCTTTTATTTCTTTCACCGCTGCACATTCGAACTGCTGCAAATAGGCCCTTGCTTTAAGCAAGCATGCCTTCAAAATCTCACAGCTCCAGGAAACTCTACAGAGGTTGGACGCAGCATCTCCAAAGGGGTCACTACTGTTAACTATATGTGCAGTAGGATTTTTGTGTGCCCACACACACAGTAGAGATGCCTGGAAGCAGCTGAGAACCTTTTTGGCCTGGCCCTTTCCCGCTGTCTTGCACAAGAATCAGAAGATGCAGTTTCCCTCTTTCCATGAGACAGTTCAGCTTCTGTGAACTGCAAACGCACCCGAGTTATTTTTAAAGGTGCGTCAGCTTCTACGTCTGCATCAGCAAGAGAGAAGCATCAATGGCAGTTCCAGCAGCAGCACTGGCTCAGGGGAGGGCTTGAGCTGGCAAAGATCCCAGGCTGCTTTCGGTGTGGACTAAAATATGTGAGGCAGTTTTTTTGGGCGGGGGGAGGAGTCACAGAAATTTATGTAGGGCTAGGGCTGGAAGGACTATAAAAGTCTCTGATCCAAGCCTAGGCACTGTGGCAAGAAAATGAGGGAGGCACATCGGACCAGCCAGTGGAGTCTGACTGGCTTTCACCACTCACCAAGGGGTGCAAATTAAGAGTGGTGGAAGAGCAGTAAGGGAGGGGAGGATCCAGTGGCTTGTGCCTTGAGTTGTTGTCTGTATCAGTATCATAGAATCACAGAATTGCAGAGTTAGAATGGATCCCAAGGGTCATCTAGTCCAAGCCCCTGCAGTCCAGAAATCTCAGCTAAAGCATCCACGACAGATGGCCATCTAACCTCTGCTTAAAAACATCCAAGGAAGGAGAGTCCACAACCTCCCAAGGGAGGTTGAACAGCTGTTGAACAGCTCTTACTGTCAGAAAGTTTTTTCCTGGTATATAGTCAGAATCTCCTTTCTTGTAACTTGAAGTCATTGGTTCGAGTCCTACCCTCCAGACCAGGAGAAAGCAAGCTTGCTCCGTCTTCCATATTTGGAGATGGCTATCCTATCTCCTCCCAGTCTCCTCTTCTCCAGGATAAACATACCCGGCTTATTCAACCCCTCCTCATAAGGCTTGGTTTCCAGACCCTTGATCATCTTGGTTGCCCTCCTCTGCACACATTCCAACTTGTCAACATCCTTCTTAAATTGTGGTGCCCAGAAATGGACACAGTACTCCAGGTGTGGTCTGACCAAGGCAGAATAGAGTGGTAGTATGAGTTCCCTTGATATGGAGACTATACTTCTGAAGAAACCGTTTAATGCCTATATCTTTAAGCAAATCTACTTTGTAGTCATATCATTCCTCAAGGGTTGAGGGTTGATACAGAGCGCTTGTAGGCAGTTCTTTTGTATTGAGTCAGAGAGCTGGTCCACCTACCTCAGTACTGCCTACACTGATTGGCAGTGGCCCTCCAGGGTTCATAGCTGCCAAGTTTTCCCTTTTCTCGCGAGGAAGCCTATTCAGCATAAGGGAAAATCCCTTAAAAAAAGGGATAACTTGACAGCTATGCCAGGGTTTCAGGTAGGAGGTATTATAAGCCCTAACTGGAGATGCCATGAATTGAACCTGGGATCTTTTGCATGCTAAGCATGTGCTCATTAAAGCAGATAGGGTAGAAAGGGAAATAGCTTGCTCTTCTCAAAGCACAATAATAATTCAACTTTAAAACCCAACTAATAACGCAACCCAGTCATAAATCTTTAAAGCTTATCTAGATGTGATATTCATAACGTTCCCCAAGCTGAAGGTCAATTGAGATGTTAACATGTCAGAGCAGATATAGCAGACGGGGAAACGACTCACATCTGGACACATATTCATAACTCAACCTAGCGGAGGACATGACTTTCTATGTTACGGTAAAGGAGACAACGGGCATGGGGTGTGGATGTCAGCCTTCCCACAGGTCTCATAGTGTTAGGGGCTTCTTGCAGGGTCTGCCTGTATCTATTGTGACAGCTTGACATGAGCAAAGAATAGCCAACAGATACTGCTAAGGGCTTGGGCCATTTTCCTCCCTGTCCAGACTTGACTTAGGATTGCGCCAGTTCATGTTGGATAAGGCAATCAATGGTTCCTGGCCATGAGGGCTGTGTTCTCCACTGTTGGAGGCCAGTTTCTGGGAATCACCAGTGGGGAGAGTGCTGTTGCGCTCAGGTCCTGCTTGTGGGCTTCACCCAAGCATCTGGTTGGCCTGCTCCAGCAGAGCTGCTGTTTGCACAACTTTTTCCATGGAGATGGATGGTTTGCATAAGGATATGTTCAGTTTCCTTCTGTTTCATTGCTTTGTGCATCTAATGTACCTTCCCAATTGCACTTATGCATAGTCAGGCTCACAGCCTGAAATGAACTCCAGAGCATATGGATCTGACAGTGAATGAGAATGGTGACCTGCTGACTCAGACAAGCATAGTGAGTCTCTTCCCTACCAACACCTCTGAACATATATGCCAAGTCCCGGACTGCAGAATCCGGGACCAGCAGACGAAACTTCCGGTGTCACTTTGCCCATCTATGGGCACCAAAAATGGCCGCCGCCGGCATCGAAAGTCGCATCTACGCATGTCCGGAAGTGCGTAGACGCAACTCCTGGTGTCGCTCTGCCCATCTATGGACACCCAAAATGGCCGCTGTCGACACCGGAAGTCGCGTTATGCACTTCCGGACATGCGTAGACGTGATTTTCGAAGCCGGCGCCGGCCATTTTCGGTGCCCATAGATGGGCAAATAAGAAGAAAAATTAATGGCCACTGGCAGGAGAATATAAGGGAGAATAACAGGAGATGAAGTGATATGGGGGACTGCCAGGAAAAGGTAAGAAAAAACGGGGGTTTCCCGGAGAAAACGGGCTACTTGGCAGCTATGCCTCTGAATGATGCAACATTCAGGTCAGCCCTCAAGTTACTTCATGGTGACTCCTCCCCCCATTTATTTATTTTTCAACTACGTGAAGTGACTCATGTTTCTCCATATGCTGGCTGCCAAGAGCCCAACCTTCATGATCATCACTGTAGCTCAGATCTGGAGCTGCTGCTGCTGCAGTTATCAGTGTCATGCAGACCCATGGGAAGATGGCTCAGGCTGCTGGGATTCATAGTCAGCAGGCAATGTTAAGTCATGGGAGACCTCATGTGACCTCTTCACCATCAGCACTATTGTCGAAAGAGCTGAAAGTAAGATGCAGATGACAGGCCAGTTGGAAAGTGTTTTCCGGCAGGGTGAGCTTATTGCCAATAAGAATCTGAGGGCACTAAGTCTCTCATTCCACCAATGTGGCACTAAGTCTCTCATTCCACCAGTGCCATGGAATGTTCTCTTTACACAATGGAATGTTCTCCCCCATCTCACCTCCCCCATGTGCCCCCTAAATCTGTTTGAGGGGTTCCCCTGACCCTCTGGAGCAGATTTGTGTAGCTTGTGTAGCTTGTGTATCAGAAGACACTGGGAGATACAATCCCATTTTTCACTCAGCGTCGCCTTGCTGGAAGTGACCTAAGAAGCCAGAGAGTGAAAGTTGGGGTGAAATAAATGAACAGGCATAGTAGGTGGATGGATATTTTAAAATCAGTTTCGGTTTTCATCCCTGAAACTGACTCTTACATTGTCGTCCACAAGAGATATATGATTGTACCAAATTCACACAGGCATTTGTGGAAATCCCTGCATTGTGAGCAGACAGGTGTGTGGGTTGCAGTGGTGAAGCCACACGCAGAAGACTTGCCATTCTCTGTTGTGTTCTCATGGGGAATTTTGTGCTCCCAGTTATCAATTCCCAGCTGGGGCTAGGCTGTAGCCACATTCTACACCTACTGTAGAAGCTTCTAGATCGCAGTTGAGTGCAAGCACATATATGTAAAACAAAACGTAGTTGGCTAGTTTCTAGGATATGAAGACTGAACCTGACAAAACACTTGTAGCTAAGTGGAGCTGTTGGCAATTATTCCTGGCCATGCTCACAGATTCAAATTAGTACAACCTACCCACTGAAAATAGTAGAAATTTGCCTGGTTCAAGAGCCATGCTTCAAGAACCAGGTGTGCACTGCACTGCAATCCACGCAGCTCTTAACCCTGGCCTTTGACACCCAATAGATACGTGATCCCTTTTGACTGTTTTTAAAACAGCTGTATCCTGCCCTTGAAACCTCATGGTGAGGGGCAGGTGAGAAATTGAATTAATAATAATTAAGTAATAAAAATGGCAACAATAAATCAGAGCCAGATTAGCTGCAGCTAATTTAAGGGTTACTGAAATGAATGGTGAAAACTAGTTGCAACTACCTTGTCCCATTGATTTCAATGGAACTTAAGTGCATCTGTCCCTGTTCTGAATTGGGACCATGACATTTCACCTACATGAGTGTACATTGGTTTGTGTGGAAACTGTGTCCACCATCACTGGAAGGTGGTTAAGGCTGCAGTCCTTATACACACTTGCTTGGAAGTAAGTTTAATACAGTGTGGCTTTCTTCTGAGTAGACATATATAGGATTGCACTGTAAACTGTCTATAGATGTTCTGCAATGCTTGTGACTAATTGGCAGATAGATTTCAGGTTGTGCAACACATTACGGTAATCAAGTGCATTATGGTGCTTCAGGGAATGATAATAGCGAAGCTGCCCATAGAATTATTTGTAAAGAGCTCCTTCATGTTTACCCTCACAATTTCCCTAAAACTGAGTGACTCTCATTGACTGGATTCATCCGCTGGTGACTTGAAAGGGAGGTGCAGCTGGTACATAAATGTTTGGCAATGTGTTAACATTAAGAGAAGAACTGCATTCAAAGGAAAGCAAAGGCAAACAAATGCAAACAAAGCTCGCTGTGAAAGGATACCTAGACCCTCTTTCTAAAGAAACCAGTGCACATGCCATGTGGATTTTCATATTCAGACCACAGGGCACAAGCCACTAGGTAGCTGTCAAACACAATTCAGTTGAATGGAAACTGTGTAAGAGCACAGGCCCCTCCTATGATCTTGCCCTCTAGTACAGGGGAATGAGCAGCTGAGGTGCATAAATAAGAGGAGGGCTCCGTCACATCCTCTTCCTCTGCAGAGTTTAATGAATCCTTTGATTTTTCTCTTAGTTCTCACTGAAGAGATTTGGTGGGTGGGATTTGGTGGAGACGACTCCATCCAGAGTTCTAGATTTTATTTCAAGGGCATTTTCACAGGTGTATCCACAATCCGATGGATCATGTCCATGTGTTAAAAGACTCCTTTTAGAGGGTTTGGTAAATGTCAAGCCTACGGCTTAATAAAGGTATCATTCCACAAGGGAATCCAATCTGCAAAGTTCAGTGTACTGAGAGATCATTTGCAAATAATGATGCACTTTTCACAACTGGAGCTGGTCTACTGTCCCAGTAATCATTTTAATTGTACGGCTGTGTCCGTTATGATAACTTGTGGGGCGGGAGGGGGGAGTGAGGGGCCATGTTTCAAGAACACCCTTCCACACGCTGCTTGCTTCCAGCATTGTCCAAACTGAGAGAGAGAGAGACCACCACCTTTTGGGCACAGAAATCCTGGTGCCACCAAACATTTGTTACTCAAAGTAAGCCCCCCAGCCCATGTGCATTCAGTAGTATTGGGGAAGGAGGGGGCACAGGACATGATGGAGGCAAAGAAGACAGATTTGCACAAGTGACATATCTCAATATAATTTCTAAAACTCTATTAATTGAACAGATAAAATACATCTTGTCTATTTCTGTTACAAAATATTAGCCATTTGGAGTCTTTGCTAGATGTGAGCACACCGCTGTTCCCAAAGGAAGCTTCTCTTGTACAGCAGGAAACAGGTACAGACAGACGGACAGACAGGTGCTCTCGAATAGCCTACACACACAGGTAAGTAACATTTGTTTTCTTGCTCGGAGAACAGAAAGAAAGATTCGGTGGGATGTGCCAAGTGACAACTGAGTGAAGAGGAATGGAACGAAAACAGAGAGATCTTTAAAGCTTCTGAACCATGGAGCAGTGAAGAGACAATGGGCTTAGCAGCCACTAGAGAGTAACAGACATCACTCAAGAATTACTATCAACAGTTCTAGGCTCTAGTCTGGCCTCGTTGGTGGGTTCACAGGAGATGGAATATACTATGTAGGCCTGGCAGAGCAACATATTGAAAATTCTCTCCTGCCCCACAAACTGCTATTTCTATTTTTATTTTAAAGGCAGAATCTTCCTGGCAGGCATCAAATCCAGAGATCCAAGGGACACTGATTGTTTCAGATATCCTCTAAATTCCCAAGAAGTGCTGCTTCAAATGTGATGGTTATAAGGTTAGGCTAAAAAACCAACCACACCGGTCCCTATAATAACATTGCTGTGGAGTGGAAGCTGTTAGTGACTAATACTGCTTTCTTTGAGGAGAAAAAAACTATGATGTTTCTGTACCAGTTTGAAGCCTAAACACACACACATATATATATCTGTAGGAGCTGAAAGGAGGTGGTGGTGGGGAAACAAGGTGAAAACGCAATTTTAAAATATGTCCTACAAGATCCTACACTGTAATAGACAGAAAGTAATGGCTCAAATCATGATTTATTTTACATTTCAAATAGGGGAGGGAAAAGTAATCGAGCCTTTGCCCTACATTGATTCTCCAGACACTATCGGCAGCTTCACTGATTAAACAATATCACATGGAGAAGCTGGGGAGGAATTCTCTATCCAAGACACATGAGGTCCTTCTTCATTACTGAGCCGGATGGATCACAATACTGAGCCGGATGGATCACTCAAGTGGGCCAGAAACATATCCACTGCAATAATCCTACAAGCCTATCTACACTGCAGACTTTACCTATCATGGCTCTTCCCAAAGAGACCCAGGAATGGTGCCCCTTCCACACATACACACTTTATAGACTAATAGTGCCCAGGACGAGGAATTTAATGTTAAATCAGGTTAACTCTGTAGTGTAGAATTGGCATCCTTTATGTTAAAAGTTTTGCAAAAGGCGCATGTTATTGCAACTCTTCTCCAGCTCTCATCACTTAATAGGCATTCCTGATTTCAGGTGTTGTAGCTCTTCAAGGGGGGTGGGGAACTTGCAGCTCTCCAGTTCTGGCTGGACTCCAACTCCCATCAGCTCCAGCAAGCATAACTACTGACCGGTGTAGTAGTACAAAACATCTGAAGTATATTAGGTTGGTTGGTGAAGGCTGTAGAATGTCCTTCATTTGGGCCTTGCTGGCTGGCTGCTGGGAGTTGTAGTCCACAACATTTGGGGGACACTGGGTTCTTGAAGGCTGTCCTAGAGTGTCCCTCATTTTGGAAATGCTTATTCATCTACTGTAGCCGATTCCTAAATTAAGGCTAAACAGCTACTTAATTGGGATGGAAGAGTGACTTGTACACAAAGGTCATAATCCAGAAATACATGACTTTACATCCTGCTGAAATTAGTGTGTGTGCATAACCCCGTACTGCGATATGCCCTAAGAATATGATGAGATGATCTTACAGGTCTTTAACTGATGGAATGCATGACCATCTTCTAGTCTTAATGAGTGATTATTCCATGCCTACCTCCATAGTGTTGCATGGATAAAAACCATCCCAGCTTGACTATTTCTCTACACAACTGCTGTTTGCTTCTCTTTTTAAAATACAGGATAAACCAAAGGCAGCAGCAGCTGTCAGCAATGTGGCATGGCTTGCAGACTTTCTTCAAGCAAAGCTCCCCGCTTGCACTTGTGACCACAAAGGAACCCTACTGTTCTCACCCACTGGGAAAAAAACGCCATCGCCTAAGTCTGTGAATTGCTTTGGGCAACATCATCACACATAGCAAGTGGCACATCAGGTTCCGAAATCCACCACTCATTTAATATGTTTTAAACTCCCATCTCCCTAACTGCACACAACACTAGAGATTAGATGGACTGCAGTTGTATATCTGGGAGGGCATTGGTGTGAACATTTTCTAATAGCTAACCAACCAGGCAATTGTGGCCTTTTAAACACAGACTTTAATTAACATGGACTTCCAATTAAATACTTGTGTGTCGTCCTCAAGAAACTCCCAGTGTAAGTATGGGACTACTAGACCTCAATTTTGAAGGTGATGGGGTATGCCTGATTCTCTTTTTCAGTACTATTATCTCATGACTTTCCTAAAGCACACACTTCCATATGACACAGTCCTGAAACATGAAGACATGTAGGTGTGGCCACAGTCATCTAGAAACTCATGTAAAGGCAGTCTTTTTGAGCCTGAACCCCTCCAGATAATGCTGGACTCCCATTCCCATCAACATGTCCAATTGCCAGGGATCATGGGAGTTGTGATACACAAAATCTGGAGGGTACCAGGTTATGGAAGGCTGACCTGGGGTGTACACTGAGCATAATGGAAACAATGTGTCTTTGGTTTCACCCACGGCAAATTAAGATGGGCCTAGCTTCGAGAAGTGCTCAGTCAAACACCAAAACACATACTTGCCTATATTATGGCTGCCATTTTCTCTAATGGCCATGGCTAATATCTGCCTAGGCTAGCCTCCCCCAACCTGGTACCCCCCACACTTTGGATTGTAATTTTGGATTACCACTTTCATTGGCTGCGGCCTGCGGGCATCATGGTCAATGATCAGGAATTATGGGAGCTATAGTCAAATATCTGGAGGACGTGATGTTGGGGTAGGCTAAGTTAGGTTGACCCAGATATGCTCAAGATTTAAGAATGGCCTGTAAAATATGCATATACAACTAAACACAGTTGGTTATAACAGAATGTATCTGGCAACCATTTAGAATAAGTAGAGATAGGCATTCCACATGGTTACTCATTATGGTTCTTCGGTTCACAAGCACTGATATTCAGCCTTCAGTGCTCCAAATTGGAGTGATTTAGTATCCAAGCATTTCACATAGAAAATAAGTCCAAACAATTGCACAGAAGTCAAGGCCCAACCCTTGTAAATGGAGAACATTTTCTGGTTCAATAACTTGAGCTACATATGGTGTTGAGCTCATAGTAGCCTTATACACTCATTCTTCATGGATTTAACTTGACTCAGGACCACAGGCCCTAGAAAAGGCATCCCCAAACTTCGGCCCTCCAGATGTTTTGGACTACAATTCCCATCTTCCCCGACCACTGGTCCTGTTAGCTAGGAATCATGGGAGTTGTAGGCCAAAACATCTGGAGGGCCGCAGTTTGGGGATGCCTGCCCTAGAACATACTTGAAATTTGTGAAATAATAATACTAGCAATTAGGGACAGAGAATAATTTCAGGAAGGAGGGGAGATTGGATAATAGCATCCTCCCTGCTCAGAAATCCCCTAGCCATTATGAACTACAATCTCCTGTTTGAATTTTGCTTGGGTGATCATCTCTCGTTCCAGTCCGTACTTTCCCCCACACTTATCAAACTTGGGGGTGGGAGAGAAGCAGGGGGACAGGGGATGGGAGACGATGACATCAGCCAAGACTAAAACCAAAGTCTGTTTCCAATATGCCCTTAGTACTTAATTGCAGTTACCCAGAAACTTTCTTTTTATAAATAATATTGGTTGCTCTTTTCCTTCCTTCTCCCTGCTCCCAGCAAGTTGTATGTTTAGGGAACTGTGTGGGTGTGTGGAATAAGAATAAAAAGCCAGAGAGGGCTGCTGGTGAATGGATTTATTTCTGACCTTTAGAGAATTCATACTCTGGACCCTGTTTCCCCCAAGGGCCACTGGGAGGCTGCACATACACCTTACCTCCCAGGAAGAATGTCATGGCAAAGGAGAGACCAAACTGGTCCCATCGATCGTCCCGGGAAGGAGCAGCTGCTCCCAATGCTTGCTTTCCCCTCCCCTCCCCATGTGTTTTGCCTTTTCCATCTTGTATTGGGGACTGCCATCTTTTAATATATGGACAGTGCTTAGGAAATCTTAGATACCTTAAACCTGTTAAATCACCACCCCCAAAGGCTCAGGAATACCCACTATTTGCTCACAGGGCCAATCAAACAATCAAAGTGAAGCAAGCTGATATTGGGGAGAATGAGGCAGGATAGCTCAGTTGATAAAGCACAAGACTCTTAATCTCGGAGTCGTGGGTTCGAGTCCCACATTGGGTGAAAGATTCCTGCATTGCAGGGGGTTGGACTGGATAACTGCTGTGGCTCCTTCCAATTCTACAATTCAATTATTATATCTCTATCTCTATTCAGCAATAGAATAAATAAATAAATAAGTTTATTCCAGTCAGTGCAGTCAACACTGAGCTAGGTGTGACTAGAGTCTAACTCAGTATAAGGTAGTTTCTTATGTTCCTATGATCTGATATTTTAATACAGTCATTCTCAATCTCCAGGACTTTTCAAGTTAGAAATTAAACAGAATAGAGGAAGGGGAGAGGTTGACATCTGAGGCAGAACGTCCTATGAAGCATATCTTCACATCATCCCAAATCTATTATTAATTACCCTGATCTCTCTCTCTTCTCGGAACTTCATAGACTGCCATAAATATTTCATCCCAAAAACAATTATTTCATCAAATACTTCAAGGTTCCTGTAGCCGATTTGTGTTAAATGTCAAGTGAAATTTAATTTATCTAAACACACCGATCCACCTATGCTTTAACTAAGGAACTGTGCAGAAACGGACATGCCTTCCAAGGCTGCAACAGATGCCAAGAGAAACTGAACAGAGAGACAGGTTAAAAGTTTGGGCCCAAACATTTCAATCATTGCTCCTCTTGGCAAAAAGCTTTCCATTAAGGGGAAGGGGTTGAATTGCACATTACACTGTATATTGCCTCCATTTCTCTCCCCCCCTCCCCTTAAAGGTTGCCAATACTGTGGGAGGGGAGCTTCACAGGTGTGTATTAGCTCAGCTTTAATTCTTAATTCTGCAACATCATGTCTCCTGTCTCAGAGGCCACACCTGGGCTACACAAATTTCCATGCTGTAGTAACAGGACATGGGTGACAACAGGGCCAAAGCAGGCATACTAAACAGGGACAGCCCTCCCATTAAGCAAACTGAGAGTGGCAGTCTGATTTTTGGCTGTCATAAAAATAGGAATGGATCCCTCTGTCAGTTGATTCTTGCAGTTTCTCAATCCTAAAATCAGTTCTCTGCATTTCTGGAGCAATTTTCAATGTGTGCATTTTTTTATGCATACAGTATATGCATTTTTGGACCCATGACTTGGCTGCAGAACTGCATTACAAAATTCAGATAAGTGTGAAGTTTGAAGGATGGCTGTGTTCCTGTTCCTGGACTGCTTCAGAAAGTTTGAATTTGGTAGGCTTGCCTTTAAATGAAAGCTGAATCGAATTTCTCCCACACCTCTAGCAGCAAATCATTAGTTACTTAATTTATTACTGCTGGATTTTCATTGCCAGAGAAGGAGAGGGGGTGCTGGTGGGATTTTCTGCCTCAGATACCAAAATAACTTGACTTGACTGTGGCATTAGGCACCTCAGACAGCAACTGATCTTGGGCTGGTCTGACTTGAAAATGAAAATGAAAACTTAACAAAACACAACCAAGAAAGATGCCTTGGTTCAGAGAAAGTGAGCAGGAAGGAAAACCCTTCTCTCCCTCTCATAATACTAGAACCTTGGCTCATCCAATGAAGCTGAAAGGTGTGAGGTTCAGAACGGACTAAAGGAAAAACTCCTTCACACAGAACATAACTGAACAAATGGAAACTGCTACCACAAGAAGTTGTGATGTCCACCAACTTGGACAGCTTTAGAGGATTAGACAAATCCACAGATAAGGTGACTGTACACTAGCTCCGGTATCAGAGGCAGTAGACCTCTAAACACCAGTTGCTTGAGAACATGACCAAAAGAGTGCTGTGGCAGCCATGTTCTGGAAGTTTCCATGGGCATTTGTTTGGCCACTGAGGAAACAGAATGCTGGTCTAGGTGGGCCTTAGTTCTGACCCAGTAGGGCTCTTCTTACATAGGGATTTTAAAGACACACACACAGAGAGAGAAAGAATATGAATGCAGTTGAAACTCAATTTAGCACCACTCAGCGATAACATTTTGATCTAAGTCAGTGGTGGGGAACCTTTTCCATCCTGAGGGATTCGTTCCCTTCTGGCCAACCTACTAAATGCCAGTGGTAGTTGGGGCCTGAGGCAAAAGCTGTAAATCTAACTTTTCTATGATAGGCCTGTTTCTATCCGCATCGATACCATACATATGGGCAAGCAAGAGCCATTATTAAGAGTTCAGGGACAGATTCCAGCAAGGTAGAAACACATGAGGAGGCTGTGAAGAAGGGCCAAGGCTGAGGTGGGGGTATAGCCTGGAGGAGGCCTGAAAGCCTGTGTCCATCCCACACCCCTGAAACACGCCATGTCCTGGATGTGTTAAAGAACCATCACTGGGCCATAAAACCGGGTATAGAAGGCATTGCCTTATTCCTCAGGCCCTCCTCATGTGAATAAGCCTCATAATGCCCAAAGCAGCAAGTGTGCTGTAAGCAACCACTTGACATAAATTCGCACTGTAGCTCTAACTCGATGGTACTACACGGGTGTCTCTCTGCTACAGCAGGGCTCCAGGCTTGCCGGGAGAAGAAGCCATCGAAACTGCTGACTCCTGTGTTTCTGCTTCACATGAGAAGTGAAAACCCAAAGCTCTCTTTCTCTCTCTCTCTCTCTCTCTCACACACACACATACGCACGCAGTCTTTAAAAATAAATAAATAAGAGACTTAGAACTTGTTCTGCCCTATTTCCAAATCCTAAAGTTGATCTTCTTAAGCCTCACAGGGAAATACGAGTGAGCAAGAGCAAAGCCCTTAAGCTAATTAATACTACTTCCCCCCCTCCCCATCTTTGCGCGCGGGGAGATATTTTTTCTAAAAATACAGCCATAGCCCATTTTAATACCATCTTTCTGCACGTCAGCATCTCTGGAAACAGCGAGGAGCTGAGATCTGCTTTCATCTCCTCCCTCTGGGACTCCCCACCCACCTTGCCATATTTTGGGGCCGGGGTGGGGGGGAGAGATGAGGAAAGAACGAAGAAGGGACCAACCTGGTGTTAATGAGTTTGTGCTTACATGGCTGGCTACAGTGAGACATTATCAGAGCCTGCTCTGAAAGGTGGAATACAAATAATTAGCAATAAACAAACCCTTAATTCACTACAATATGATTTGTTTACATGTTCATAAAAGAAAAAAGAAAAAAGAAAAGAGGCTTTAGATAACTAGTTGCTCCTTGCCTCTCCTCCGTACCATTTCGGCAAACAGGATTTCGTTTCATCTTCTTGGAAACGCTAAGGCAGGTTAAGAAGTTCGATGCGAGCACACAGAAATGTCCAAAGCATGACTCAACGTGTATGATGTGTCTACCTGCCTGTGTGAACATCTATTGCTGATTCAGGATAATGTATGAGACAGAGGGAGGCCAAAGGAAACAGGAAAGCAGAGAGGAGAACCTGGAATCTGCTCTAAAACAGGGACACTCATGGCATGACAGGGGGAGGGCTGCAGATGCTACGCTGCTTCTCCCTTGCCCTCTTTGCCCTCCTTTCCTGGGGATGTCATATGAAGCCCAAAGTCACTTGAGGTTCTGCAAATTGTTTGTGCACCAAAGATACAGGTTCTGTGTGAAGGAAGCACAAATGTTAGTGGAGAGCCTATAAAGGGGGTGGGAATTTCTGAGGGGTGGGGATAGCCTTCCTATTGCCAAATTAACCCTGTTCTGTTTCGCAAGATACCTCGTGGACCTCCTACAGACTGCAAAGCGGGACATAAATACAATAAATAACTAAACACACACACAATTTAAAAAAAAAAAAATATGCAGAAGGCTCAGCCTGTCAAGATGATCAATCTGAGAAAGTGGCCATGTCAGGAAGATTTCGAGATCTATTCTCTGCCTTCACCCAAACTTCCCCAGATCTGCCCAGGTCTTCCTTTAGTGAGCAGGGTCCATACGCATTGAACCATAAAGGTGTGTATTTACAAGTGGTGCATTTCTGATGGCGTCCAGCAAAGTTTTCTGAGTCCGATGCAGAAGGGGATTTTTTTATCTCCAAAGTGAGGCCATCTTTGTGTTCAGCTGTAGCATGAGGTGGGTGGGGAACAGCAGTCTCCAAATTCCGCTTTCCCTTCCTTCTCTCTCTCTCTCTCTCTCTCTCTCTCTCTCTCTCTCTCTCTCTCTCTCTCTGGCTTTCCTCTTCCAACCAGCTTGCTGTGAGAGAACAAGATAGCCCCAAAAGGCAATGAGAAGAAAGTGTGATGAGTGGCACAAGTTTTCAGCTCCAGTTTAGCAAGCTGCAGTGGTGGCGGTAGCCGCAGCGGTTCCTTGGCCCCAACAAGGTGGACTATCAAAGTCAGTGCTCTCCCCATAAGGGAACTCAAGTCAATTTTGGTCAGAAACCTGGGAATGGTCTGGGAATGGTGAGAAAACAAGGAAGCTGAAGAGGTATGGAAAGAGAGACAGGAAATGGAATGGAAAACAAAAAGCAAAGAAAGCCAAGTAATGCCTGTAAGAAACAGTGCGGCAGAACAGTGCCATGTTTGTTGGAAGGGAGGTAAATGTACACGGCTGAATGGATGGAAGGCTGGTCAGGAAACATCTTCAGAAACTCTCAGGCAGTTTCCACAGGTTGGCCCCTCACAAGCAGAACCAATCATTCCAGGAGATATGGTAACCAACTGTAGTTCCCATAACAGCGTGTCTGTTGCACAACCTGTCGTTTACTTATCCTTCATTATTATCATTTGGTTTTCTCACACGCCTTTCCCCGACCCCCTCTCCCATTTGTTTGTTTTTCAGTTTTACTAAAAAATAAATCACAAACTAGATTTTTCTTTGAAGACCGAAAAAGGGTCCCATGGTAAGTCTGTGCTGTTTGGCTAGTGCTGGTGGAGCTGCTACACTAGACTGCGTGAGCCGCTGGAATACCGGCGCCTCTGAAGCAAGGAGCTGGGGGGACAGGTCTGGTGCGGGTGGTTGTAGGGCGGCGGTGGTGGCGGAAGCGGGGGCTGATGGATGATTTTCACCGGGGTCCCTTGGAGCCCGCTGCCTAGACCGCGCAAGGGGGTGGAGCTGCAGGAATCAGAGGACACGTAGCGTGTCAGAGTCTGGTTGAGGGCCGGCTCCATGCGAGCGAGGCACGGCTTGTCCAAGACTATAACTTTGACAATCTGCTGGCACTGCACAAGTGTCCCTGCCGAGGCAGGGTAAGAGGGCACCAATGCTGTCTCCAGCCTCTCCCGTGGCATGTTAGGATGCGTGCTGGGCTGCATTCCACTCTCGAGCCCCGGGACAGAGTTGTGCTGGTACGTTTGAAGCCTGTTGTGAATTGACACCTAGTTTAGAAACAGTCAAAGAAGCATTAAATGTTACAAGACTTCTTCCCATCTCCTGCTATGGGCTGCCCTTTACCCGACCACCCTCCATCAATGGACCTCCCCCCCCCATAAACCACAGCCCCACCATCAGCCCTGAATCACCTCCTCCCCCAACGTTGTCCTCCTTCCACCCTTCTTTCCCACCTCCCCACAAGCACAGCCCCTGAAAAGTTCCTTCTAGAAAATAAAGATCCCCATTACAGCAAAGGCGGTGATGCTGTTTCCACATACAGCACAACCTCAACTATCCAGATTGAGCAAACGCAATCAAATTGTGGCACTTTGAGCAGGTCAGGGAGAGATTTTAACTCTACAAAATGAAGGCTGCTAATGGTCTGGGCCCCAACTGCCTCTTATTCCAGGAAGAACAGCCTTATTGCTTAGGATATTCATTTTGTCAGTTACATCCCCCCCATTTCCCTTTTTTTCCTGTTGTTATGGTACTTAAGAGAATGAAAGCAATTGGAGATAAGGGCTCTCTTATTTTTGCTTTGTAGTTATAAAGTTCCCTCTTTGACTGAGCTCTGTTCTGCAAGCAGAGTTCCTACGAAACCCCGAATCATCATGCAATCCATGGGCCAACAAGGCAGAAAGAGGGGAGGATAATTGAGGTTGCACATCTTTGCAAGGAGGAAAAAAAATGAGATTTGCTGATGCTCAGAGAAAGACTTGAGCTCTTCCCAGCTCCTGTCTTTCCAAGCAGGAAGGTGCACACATGACTCACTAATCTGTTTACAAAAGGAGAAAATTAAAAAAGGAACAGGGACGAGAGAGAGAAAAAAAGCAGAAATCTGACGTATTTCAGCAAATTTGCAGCTCGCTCTGATCCACTTGATGATTTGCAAGTGAAAGGTAATGGTTTTACACACGCCAAAAAGGAAAAGGAAAAAAGTACCCATCTAGCTTGTACAATGGTTAAAAAAAGAAAAGAAAAGAAATCTGATGGAATGGCAGCAGATCAGGTAGTCTCAGAGAAAATGGAGATGCTCACTTCTGCAGAGGAGGAAGAACAGGGGGAGGGGAGGAAGAAGGGCTTGAAGTGTCTTTGAAGAGAAAGCCCACAGGGTTTCCCAACATTAGATTGAAAGCAGGAACTAGGCTGGAATTGGGCTCCCTATGGAAAGGGCTATTTATGGTACAAGGGGGGAAACTCCTAGAATAAAGAGTTTCAGAAGGGCACAGCTCCCCAGGAGAGCAGGAGGAAACTAGGAATGGGAAGAGAAGGATCTCTTCCACAACGGACAGATCTGGGGCCCTGTCTGCCTGATTCTGGAATCACCTGAAGGAACATATATTTGTGAACTGTCTCCTTGGAATTTTACACCCCTGAACTGAAAACCCTTCATGGAGAAATGTTTGCAGGCCCAACAGCTGTATATGAGGCCGTGGAGATGCCCATCCCTCCTCCCCAGCAGCAGGAATGTCATCAGGGTGATGAAATAGGGTTTTATGAAACCAGCATGAACTGGGTCTGAGGAATTATGCCTGTGGCAGCTGGGTTTTTCCCAGGCTGTTGAACAGAAAGCTGGGGCGTGGGTGTAAAATGGCCTCTGTGGAAAGAGGCCTAAATCAGCAAGAAAGAGGAGTTGGAGCTGGAAATGGAGGCTGATTGAGGAAATGCTTGTTTGTGAAGAACTGCAGCTCCTGCCCCTATGTCAAGTAACACTTGCAGGGAGATGGAGCTATCTACCTGGTGAAAGAGGCTTGGGAAAGGACAAAGCTGGGGCAAACGAAATATTCTGGATATCTCTCCCAGATGACAGCTTTCTTGGTGAGCTGAGATCCACAGAAAGACTCCCACAACAGAGTCCTTGCTCCCAAATAAGGACAGGCAAGAAAGTTCCTCCAACAACCCTCCCCAAATTGGGAAATGGTTGGCCTAAGCTTTCAACCTAAGAAGAGTCCCAGTGAATATGGGAAATGTTTGGTCTATGGAAGCCTGTGACGAGGGGCCCAGTGTCTAGGGCAGAAGAACCTATGAGGGAAAGGTCATAGCAGTGAGTTTTAGCGGGGGGTCCTGTGATGGCGGTGGCCTGCCAGCGGAGTTCACCTCATCTGTGTCTCTGATTTCTCCTGAAAGTGTGTTGGGTGGGGATGAGGAAGGAGCAGGTTAGTCTCCAGAGTTCGGGCGCTCGCTCCATGAAGGATGTGTTAACAGTTATTGAAACGGCTTGAAAAAAAATGCTTTGAAGTTTAATCTGGATTTGAAAGTTGTATTACCCGTCCTAGCAGTAACTTTTTATTGTATCTCTGGAAATTGGTAAAATTGTCAGTCTGGCAGGGGAGGCATTGATTAAAACCTGAGAAAAGAAACAACAGAGAATGTAAGAAGAGCTGAACTGAGGGAGAATTACTTACCTCAGCTGCTGTGCGTTCTACTTACCTCCACTGTGCTGTCCGGAACCTTCTCTCCCAAATCTCTTTTGGCTTTGAAAATAAAAGAGACCCCCTTCCTCAGTGATGAAAGGCAATATTTATTTATTGACTTATTTATTTAATTACAATGTTTGCATGTTGCCCAATAACATAAAGTTCTCTGGGTGGTTTACCATGAATAAGCGTACAAACAATTTAAAATCAATGAAACAAATCAAAAGTAGCATAAATACAGCAAGGAAACAAAAACTCTGACCCCACAATTAAAATACAGATTTGATAACTGAGAGGTCCAGACTGCACAAGTTCTTTAAAATGTCTGAATGAACACAAAGCTCTTCTCCTGACACCAAAAAGAACACACAAAGATGGCATCAGGCGAATGAGTTGCTTAGGCCAGGAGTTTCTAAACCCAAAACATTCTTGAACACTGTTCAATGTTCTATACATTCTGCATCTGTCTGTCCTTCCTCTCCCAGCTAGCTACTGAGCTAGCTACTGAGCTACTGAAATCTCATTTTGGAAAAATGGTTTTTTTAAAAATGTTGATTTTTTAAAAAAAATGTATTTTAGCTTCTAGAACTACAGTTCCTATTCTTGCATGCCAAGTCTAAGAGGATTAGCTAAGCTTCAGGAAGTGAAGAAGAACCCAGAGAAGCAGACTAACCTGTTGGAGATCCTTGCTTGGATTGTATTTCCATCTGAGCTCCATTGGACTTTAAGGAAAGGTTCTTTGTCCCATGTTGCTTCTCCAGCTCCCCTGAGATACACGGAAAGAACATTTTTAAAAGAGAGAATGGAGACAGAACTAAAAAGTAGAGCAGTAAGACAGAAAGACAGGAAGAAATGGAACAGGAGACAAGCAGAGAAATAATGGTTAGAGAATGTGTATTCAGTGCATGCACACGCACACGCAACGGGTGTGTCTATTCTGTGCTTTAAAAATATTAAACATTTTAGCCCTGGAATCCACATTCTGTGCCAAGGAAACACAAATTCTACAACCAGTATAAATTATGCACAACGAACATATTCAAAAACATTTATTTGGCCTGAATGGAACGGCAAGGCAATGAAGCTCTGCATCCTGGAGTTCTCAACTATTCATCTGTATAGCACTATCCATTTATTCATTCCTACAGCTTGTAATCAGCTCCTCTGTGAATAACTGAAGCCAGATTTGGGGCATTCCTTAACTATCTGTTTGGGATAGGAGGAAACACTGTAGGAAGCTGGCTATGGAGCAGTTCTTTGGGAGAGAAGAATCTGGTAGGAAGTATCACAGGGGAACATTGCAGGATTTTGTGCATCCAGGCAAGACAGATAATTAGCAGGCAAATTGGGAATGTACTTTATAGAGCTGTGGTTCTACTCCCACATCCACCCTGCAGACTTCTTGAAAATTACTTCAGGACTCAGTGGACCACTTAATAATGATAATGATGTTGTTGTTGTTCCTCCACAAATCAAAGCACATGAACAACTCATGTTTAAAAACCCTTAGTATCTCTTTGGTGTGGTGGATGTATCTGTTTTATGGATAAAGTTATGCTGGAGTTGTCAATTTTATCAAGGCAAAGTGCAGATATTCTCAACTGTTCTGCACCCATCCCATGGCTCATCCCAAGGATGAGTGAATCTGTTGGTTTTGGGTTTTCTCTGTTTCTCTTTTTCCCAGACTTAGGTTCAGTTTTCCACATTTCCACACCAGTTGGGGGGGGGGGGAGGAGAGAGAATTACATCCTCATGAAAAGTCACCAGCAGTTTAGCATGAATGTATGCATTTTGTATGCAATTTTGCCCAATAAACCATTTTTGCAAAGCAATCTTTCCTATTGCAATGCGTTTTGTATGTCACTTTCACGAATATAGGCATTTTAGAAACCCTTTACCCTAATGTGTGCATTTTTGTCCACATTATGTGGCTTATTGTACCCACATAGCAGCATCAGACAGAACAATCCAGTTTATACACTCACTTTCTAATAAAATCCCCCACCCCCACCCCAAGAAGATACAGCCAGCCCTCCACCCTCATCCAGCTCCACAACCAAAGGTGCCATTTTGAGTAAGGGGCCATGATAGTTTACATCATCTCTGGTTATTCATTAGGAACATTTTATCTCGGGCAAACTCACCAGTTCTAATGCTGAGAAATTAGTGCTGCAAAAAATTAGGTGTAGCTTGCCCTAGATGCACATGCCAAAGGTATGAATCTCATTTCTTGCAAAGAATGGTGCCTGATGATCCAGTATTGATAACATTTTTTATAATTGTTTCGTAGCATAAACAATATTTTAAAATCACAGAAATATTCTTAAATACACCAGCTTTTGCATTTCCATTTCATATTGAATATCTTCATTTTCATTTAATATTGACTAAATTCATTCCCATTTAAATTTGCAGATATTCAAGAGAGGACCGTTAAACCTTGTTGGGACGCCTGCCCCCCCTCCCCCCTACTGAAATCTGAAATGACACCCCTGCTAACAACAGACACAAAAATACGCAAGACACGGACATATGTACATACAGACAGAATGACTGCATGGAGTCTGGGCCACGCTGGGAGCCTTACATTCAATTCGAATCTGTTCTAGCTCCATCACCTCTGCTATTGACTCTTTTAGGTCTTCCACAAATTTCTGCATTTCCTCGGCACCCAGAGCGCAGAAATGGAGTACCTGTTTCTTCTCTGAGCCTGAAAGAGGAGTCACCAAGGTGATGCCATGCGGGTAATCTAAAAAAGAAGAAGGAGAGGGGACATAAAACTAGTGTTGTGGGTTCTATACATTAAAAAGGCTGAAGCAATCTGAGAAGGGACCATAGCTCAGTGGCAGAGCAGATGAGAAAGCCCCCGTTTCATTCCTGGCATCTCCAGTGAAGAGGATCATGTGACAGGAGACGGGGATCCTTGCCAAGTCAGAGTAGACAGTCCTTGGTTAGATGGACAAGCAGCCTGACCTACTTATTAAGGCAGCTTTCTACATAATCCTACTAATTAGACTAATTAGTATAATAATAAACACAGCTAAATGCTGCCAGGTTTGTTCCCGCTAAACAAGAGGATTGGTTGGTCCAGAATAAAAACCTGGACCCAGCTGGATTATGGATGAGGGCATTGAGGTTCTAAGGCTGCGATCCTATACCATCCCTCTCAAGTCAACCAGGTTTACTTCAGAGTAGACTGCACTATAAGTCTGCAATAGGCCACCTCTTGAAACTGCACTTCTTTGTTTTGAATGCATATGAAATATTGCCTCAGTTTGTTCATGTTGATTTTTCCAAGTAACTCACACAAATAAGCAGCTGTGCAAATTGAAATAGCACACTTTTGGGGCGGAGGGAGAATTCTGCAGCGGTGCATATGAAGAAGTGCTCACATCAATGGAAGAATGGGGGTCAGGATGGAAAGAGGATATGCATTTCCATGTGTACCAAAAAGGAACATCCATCAGAGCACTATAATGCAGGTGGTGATATGGATTTGTGCATGGAACCATCTGCCCAAGTATTTCCAAGTACGAACAAACACCTAGTCAAAAATGACTGTGTACAATATTTCAGTGCATACATTCACTTATGCGTATGACTCAGGCAAGAGAAGGCATGGGAGCTTAGTTTGCTGCTGCTGAGTATACACTGAGAAAAGCACCAACTCACTGACACGACTTAGTGTTTACCAAATTGCAGAAATCCAGTTCAAAATAATCACAGATCATCTTTGCATTGGTGGGTGCCATTTGATGACAAAACCCAGATAATTTGGAACCACAAAAGTCTGGGAGGAATTGAGAGGCAGAGAGAATGTTGTGAGTAACCTGCAACAAGAGACATTTGTATGCAACAAGAGACGTTTGTATGTAATCATGGTCACCCTATGTCAGGGGGTTGTTGCGCTACTCTCGAGTAAAGACGCTCCAGTCGGCTCTGTCTTTAAGAGTTTTATTGTGCATACTATTCACAGTGCAGAGATAGCAGAAAACATGACCGCCTAGTCCGATTCAGAACCCGGCAATGGCTTCCATCTGCTTTTCGGCCAGCATAAAAGCCTGGGCACCCCAAACGCCGCCCTTTTGCCCTACGTATGGGTGCACGCCTCAATTCGGGCGCCAGAAGGAGAGGTCTCCCCTCTTGCTGGCTGGGGCGGCGCCTGGGCTCCGACGTCTCACTGAGCTCCTCATCCGCTGACCCTCGACCAGAGCAGTGCCAGGGCTCTGACACATCTCTGAGCTCCTCCTGCACGCTCTGTTCCCCATACCGTTGCCAGGGCTCAGACGCCTGACTGAGCCCTCTCTCCGTTCCACTCCATTCCTCATTCCCTACTCCTGACTTGCTGCTCATGCTGTCGCTGGGCGAAGTGCTGGTCAGGATGAGGGGGGAGGCTCTCTGCAGGGAGTCCCCCTGACATCCTAACTGAATAAGGAAGTTTGCTTAAAAAACAGGAAGCTGCATTATACTGAGTCAAACACCAGACCATTCATAGAATCATAGAATCATAGAATCATAGAATCATAGAGTTGGAAGAGACCACAAGGGCCAACCAGTCCAACCCCCTGCCAAGCAGGAAACACCATCAAAGCATTCCTGACAGATGGCTGTCAAGCCTCTGCTTAAAGACCTCCAAAGAAGGAGACTCCACCACACTCCTTGGCAGCAAATTCCACTGCCGAACAGCTCTTACTGTCAGGAAGTTCTTCCTAATGTTTAGGTGGAATTTTCTTTCTTGTAGTTTGAATCCGTTGCTCCGTGTCCGCTTCTCTGGAGCAGCAGAAAACAACCTTTCTCCCTCCTCTATATGACATCCTTTTATATATTTGAACATGGTTATCATATCACCCCTTAACCTTCTCTTCTCCAGGCTAAACATACCCAGCTCCCTAAGCCGTTCCTCATAAGGCATCGTTTCCAGGCCTTTGACCATTTTGGTTGCCCTCTTCTGGACACGTTCCAGCTTATCAGTATCCTTCTTGAACTGTGGTGCCCAGAACTGGACACAGTACTCCAGGTGAGGTCTGACCAGAGCAGAATACAGTGGTACTATTACTTCCCTTGATCTAGATGCTATACTCCTATTGATGCAGCCCAGAATTGCATTGGCTTTTTTAGCTGCTGCATCACACTGCTGACTCATGTCAAGTTTGTGGTCTACCAAGACTCCTAGATCCTTTTCACATGTACTGCTCTCAAGCCAGGTGTCTCCCATCCTGTATTTGTGCCTTTCATTTTTTTTGCCCAAGTGTAGTACTTTACATTTCTCCTTGTTAAAATTCATCTTGTTTGCTTTGGCCCAGTTGTCTAATCTGTTAAGGTCATTCTGAAGTGTGATCCTGTCCTCTGGGGTGTTAGCCACCCCTCCCAATTTGGTGTCATCTGCAAACTTGCTCAGGATGCCCTCAAGCCCATCATCCAAGTCATTGATAAAGATGTTGAACAAGACTGGGCCCAAGACAGAACCCTGTGGCACCCCACTAGTCACTACTCTCCAGGATGAGGAGGAGCCATTGATGAGCACCCTTTGGGAGTGCTTTGGAGTGGCTTGATGATGTGTTATCTTGTTAACATACAAATATTGCATGTTCCTACTATTAAATTTTCATTGGTGTCCAAGGTCGCAGCTTATTGATTTTGGTAGAGTTTTCCTTAAAATAAACTTCAGCAAGATTAAGTTGGTAATATTTGGTAGGAAGCCTGTGAAACATAAATGGAAACATTCCAGAGCAATTTAAAGTTTTGAAATACCTAGCAATTGGGTGTTCAGCCAACGAAACTAGCCATATAGATATAAGAAACACCAGGGCTTTTTGTGTGTGACAGTACTCACTCATACAGTATTGGCACTGCTTTCTTTTCTGCCAATGGCAGCCATTTTGTGCTGGCACCCATAACACTTTTATATGAGTACTGGTACCTCATTTAAAAAAAATAGCACCAAGGTCAAAGCAACAGGATCCTTTCTAGTCATGCTCCACTCCTCTGCAATGCACAATGGGAAAATATTTTCCCCAGTTGTAAAAGCCTGTGGGTTTTTTACATCTAAGGTGCCTGCACAAATACCGCATGATGCCAAAATATAGAGGCTATGGGTAACAGGCGGAAACTGAAATTGTCGCTTCAAACCATTCTCTCATTAAGCAGCAGGCTACACATCTTTCCAGCCCAAGGCATCAAACTACTACCATTGTATAAAAAATCACACTATAAATCTTGTCCTCCAGTGTCATCCGGTGGGTGACCAAAACTGTGACAAACTTACATTCATTCTCAAAGAGATGGAACTGCATTCCTAACAGGCCGACAGACTTGCAAAATGTGTACGTTGAAGAGCTTTTCTTCTTGGGGCAAAGCTTGAGAATCTGTTGGAGGACAAAGAAACGAAGAGAGTTTTTCAGATGCAACAGCAAAGGCCTTCCCTGAGTAAAACATAGTTGAATACTACCCCCAAGTTTTGTTCTCTCTCAGTGACCTCATGGAAGGACACTTGGGAGTTACTCTCAGCTACAGCGTTTGTCCTCTGTGGTCATAATTCCAGGGCACTTACAGAAAACCTGCTTGCTGTGCATTCACCCCGATACATTTGCACAGATGATGGCTAGCTGTTTAATGAGAATCCATTCTCATTTGTTTTTGGAGATGTATTTTTTTCCCCAGCACTTTCCTTGTCGCATAAATCCTGATCTTTCAGGGAATCAACTGCAATTACACCACCCAAATTATCCAGCATGTGATTGGATCCCACTCGAAACTAGAGTCAGTCTGGAAAGAACCCCACGGTTTAATTTCTTTGTGTGCAGAAGGTTGAACAATGGATTGCCCATGAAAGTGTCTCGAAGGGGATACATTATTCATTCTCTAATACCTATCTTTGATGGGACTGGATTAGGACAGCAGTGGCAGCAAGGGGTTAAAGCCCCCTTATTCCTCCATCATGATCATGTTCTGGATCATGCCCGCTGTACCTGCAATTTAATTGTTTGAAACATGCTGTGCAATTGCTAACTGCATCAAGTCCAGTTTGGCTCAAATAAACGGCACTGTTTTAAAGAATCTGATAACTGTCACCAGAACGCACAGCTTAGGAAATTTAGTGAGAAATATGCTTTGGTGTTTCTTTTTCTACTCTCCAGGGAGTCCTAGAAGGCATCTCAAGGCAGCCCTGTTTAGGGAAGCTTTTAATGTTTGATGGATTTCTGTATTTTAGAATTTCTGGGTTTTTTTGGAAGCCGCCCAGAGTGGCTGGGGGAACCCGGCCAGATGGGCGGGGTATAAATAATAAATTATTATTATTATTATCAAATCACCCTAGTCAGATTCAGAGGGATTTTAACTTATCAGTTTCACTGAGCTCCTGTGAAACAAAGTAGAATGGATTAAGTTGGAGATGTGTTTTTATTCTGCGGTGACTTTTTCTTTCACTATGCAGGGGAACATGAAACTGGATTCTCTTGAGTGTGCATCCACAAAGCTTTGCTTGCACTTTGCAAAAGTGTACAAATGCAGATAGTCCATACCTGCCCCTTTGTTTCCATGAATAATTGGCAATTGGCTCGGCAGGTAGGTGCAAGTATACAAAGTGCACACATGGAGCATACAACTTCAGCTCCATGCCCACATCACTGGCTCCTAACTCAGTTTTGGGCTCCATGCAAGTTGCTTGTTTTGAGCTATAAAGCATGAGATGGTCTGCAGCACAGCTCAGCTGGTTAGAGCGTGGTGAATGCCAAGGTTGCAGGTTTCTGCATATTTCCTGCATTGCAGGGGGTTGGACTAGATGATCCTCAGGGTCCCTTCCAACTCTGCAATTCTATTATTCTATGAGTTCTTTCTCCCATATGAACCTCAATAAGATCATCTTCAAAGTCTCTGGTCCTTCCCCACTCATTGTCTGATGTGTATTGGGAGGCTGTAGTCTCTCAGTCAGGCACCTAGAAGAGGCTCCTTCCTGAAGAACATTCGCTTAGAGATGGAACTTATATAGCAAGCTAAGACTCTGCTATTTCATCTTAGAAAGTGTCTATTCCATTGCTGTTTTAAGGCTGTATTTCATCTCTGCTGGTGCTGTAATTGTAATATTTGAGTCATGGTGGGGCATAGTACAAGGTGGCATTAAAGACAGGTTTTTATATCTATCTGTCTACACAAATACATACATATACATACATACACCACCAACAACACACTTGTTGCAGTGTTTGGAATGCAGGCAGGTGATTTCATGACCGAATGCTCCCTTGAGCAGAAGAACAACCAGCAGAACAAACCTCTCACCCACGGAAAACCAGCATATCACCAATAAAAAGGTATCTAAGCACCTTCTCCCTGATTGCTACCTTTCTACATAGAAGGGAGTTTTATAAGTAAGGGAGAATGCAATGCCTCACGTCAAGTCCAACCTGGAAGTCCTAGGGGAGTCATGTGTCTTGTGCTTTTCCTGAACACTGGCTCTAAGTCTCTTTGTGATGCTGTGATTCTCAAGGCCAAAGGCCACTCACCACCAGCAAATCATTGAAGAGGAAGACCTCCCTCTGGTGAGCAGCTTGCTTCTGTACTTTGTTGACGTCTGTCACTTCGTAAAGTCGGCTGCAGCAAACTAACCGGCGATGTGGCACTGAGAGGACCTGGAAGACAGAGACGGAGTGGAAACAGTCCCCTTCCTTATCGGCCAACCCCAAAGCATTGCACGTTAAATGACTTCAAGCAAGTCTATTGGCTTTGCAATGGCTTTGCCCCCCACCACCACCTGCAGCCTGTTCTCAGCAGGAAGCTTTCTGCTCCGTAAGGGCACTGAGTGTACCAGAGCAGCTTCTCACAATTATGGCAGGCAGAGTTCATTCATTTCAGGACTTTCCCTGATCTGCAGTATCTCACTGCACCTGATGGAAGCGGAAGACCTTGGTGCTTGCATGAGCACAAAAATAAAATAGCAAAGAAGCAAAAGGAAAATGAAATGGCAATGTTGATTGTTATGGATCACAAGTGGAATCAGCAACAAAATGTTTCAGGGTTCATCTTCCCTCATTAAAGGAACATCTCCTGTCTTGGGTTCCTGTCAGTCATTTTCTCCCAGCAGGCCACTCGACTCTCCACTGCTAGGTTTTCCATTTTTCTCTTCTGCAAGACTCACAATGTCCTATGATTACTGAGCACACTTAGTCCTCTGCGGACTGTTTAGAAGTTTGTTCATTTTAAAAATGTATTTTTCGGCTTCTGGAAACCTCAGAGTCCTTCCAAGCATGCTGCTACCTTCCTGTTTCTGTTTCTCAGTGGCCCCATTTTGGCTCCAGTCTTACTGGCACTCACCACCTGAGTTCACTATTAGAGGGAGTGATTTATATAGGGCTGTCACTGCAGATGGCACTTTGCAGAATAACATAAGCAAAAAAGGACAGGCCTCTGGCTTCAAGGAGTTTATGGTCTAAATTGTGATGAAAGGAAAACAACAGAGTGAGGACAGAGAGAGGAGAGAGACAGGAAAGGGGGGGCATAATGTATATGTAAAATGCAGTTACATGTGCTGAAGCTTAATTTCAGTAGGGGCGAGGAGGACTAACTAACTTCCGTATTTTTCGGACCATAACACACACTTAGTTTTTAGAGGCGGAAAACCAGGGGGGGGGGAAATATTCTGAACGAAACAGTGGATATATGATTTTTTTTGGTGCAGGCTATAGCCATGGACATGCTATGTGATCTGATGGTGAAACTGGGGTGACCCAATGCAAAAATCCTGAGGATCCATGTGCTTTTACCTCCCCCCTCCCAGGCAGCCTCCTTTATTGCTAGCATGCCTTATCTGGCTTGCTGATCAGCTTGGCTACCAGCTGCTGAGCGGCAGGCTGGCTGTCTAGGTGGAGGGAAAGCCAGCCAAACGCTGTGCACGGCTTCACGGCTTTCCCTCTGCCTGCCCCACAGCGCTGCTGGAGCCATGGCATTTGCTCCATAACACACAGAGAGATTTCTCCTAACTCTTGAGGAGGAAAAAGCTGCGTGTTATGGAGCGAAAAATACGGTGATTACTGCTCATGGCTTAGAAATCAGAGAGAGAACAGCTGGATCATCACAGGAATATCTACACAGTGATTCTCCCAGGAAGGGGTAGACAAATCTGTCCATTTCAGCTTCTCTCGGTTTCTCATTTTTTTTCAGTTTTAGGCTCGGTTCTCCCTATTTCCTCATTAGCCTGAATTTTTTTTAAGGAAAAAAAAAGTCCTCACAAAAGAGTCAGCTTTTTAATGTGTGTTTCTTCTAACTGATACATTTCTGTATCAGTGCAATTTCATATGTTATTTTTACTAATATATGCATATTTACACACACTCCTCCCCAAACATTCACATTTCTTTACACATTATTCGGGTTGGAGAACTGTGCTGCAAAATTTGGAGAAGTGCAATTAACAAAAGATTTTGATTTGTGCAATGTTTTGGGAAGTGTGATTTAGGAAGGCTCTTGTTAAAATTAAAAGTGAACTGAATACCCCACACCTACTAAAAGGCCCTTTGCAGAACCCACCACCCTATACCCCAGGCACATGCGGTCTCTGTGCACACAGATGGGCCCTAAGACACCTTCAGCCTTTCGTGCCTTCCTATGGACTTGGCTTCCAGGTTACAAGGCAGGCAGGGTCTGCAAAAACGATTGCTGCCCGGAAAATCAGACAGATGTACTCAAGACTATTTTCAAGGGCAAACAAAATAAAGAAATAACGATGCAAAAAATAAAAATTATAAATGAGATCAGAGAACACTGCAGAGAAAGAAAAGAGGAGATGGGCACATTAAAGGAAAACTAAGTCAGAAAGAGAAGGGTAATCATAAAATTCACTGTCTGAACTGCACATGCTTCGGATGCAGAAGGCCCCTAGTTCAACCCCTGATATCTCTAGTTAAAAAGATCACAGGCAGAATGTGATGGGAAAGACTTTATCCTGAGACTCTGTATGAAGAGGGCTTGCCAGTTCAGTGTGAAGGAGGGATTTGTATCTCTGACCCTCCAGACGCTTTTTAGACTCTATCTGCCACCATCCTTGACATGCTGGCTAGGACTGATGGGAGGTTCCCCATTCCAGAGAAGGACAATACTGGGCCAACAGGACAAATGGTCTTACCTGGCACAAGGCAGCTTCATAAGGAAAAAGTAACCGTGGAGCAAACACGTTTGCAAGGGATAACAACAGCAACAACAGTAACGCAGATTGCCTTTGTGATGTGCAAAAGGCTCACCGTTTTCATTCCAACAATGGATTTTTCTACTTTGGTGACATAGGTTACATGATCCTCATTTGATTTGAGCTCTCTCTGTTGGATCCTCTCATAAATTCCCACCACCAAGTCCCGGGGAATGTCAGCTCCATCATCTACTCCTGTGAAGCATAAACAATGAGAACAGAGATAAAATATGAACCTGAGCTACAAGGGGGTGTACTATTTTTACAAGATCAACAATGCAAATAGGCTCTTCTCCCTCTCTCGGAGAGGTGGCAATGCTACTTTCCTCCCTTTGGGCACATATATTTTAGCTATTTTGGTGTTATGTGCTTGAATTCTACTTCACGCTGGGATTATGGCTCATCCAAGCAATGCCCTCACCTCTGAGGTTCCGAATAAAGTCCTCCAGCATCATTTTCCTGTCGGGTTTGATGTTAGGGCTGTACATATCCGTGTTGAGAAGGATGATGGCAAAGGCCAGGATGAAGATGGTGTCTGGGTTATGGAATTGCTGGACTACGTCAGGGTTACACATGCAGTACCGCTGGCTGCAGGTGGGGGAGACAAAGTCAACACACATGAATGGAAATCAAATGCCACTAATATATAGATTTAAATGTCTGGGGATCCTCAAATTACTTACAGTCTGACTATCAACGATGACGCCAAAGTTTATTTTATTCCATAAAATCTACACACCACTTGACTGTTTTAAAAAAATGCTTCAAAGTGGTTGGGCCTACAATCCCTGAGCTATAACTCAGTATAAAAGAACAAGCCAATCACTTTAGGTAGATTCAAAAAACCAGGAAGCATGTTAGATTTAACATAAACACCTTGCAGTGCATCAGTTGGTTCTACAAGCACACAAACGGAAAAGTCTGTTTGCCCAGAATAAGTGATCCATGACAGAAAAGGGCAGCTGGGAAAAAAGACTTTGGCAATCCCACCCACCATTGCACCCAATGTGTTTTGAATATAGGTGATTTTGGCTTTAGGGATGATTCCTGGAACATAACCCCCACGTATGTTTAGGGCTTACTGTATTTGAATATGTGCAGAAACTTCCCTGCAACAAAACTGTGTGCTTGTGGCAATCTTCTCACAAGGGTCTGAGTTCTGCATGCCTCAGAAGTACTGACAAGAGTACCACATGCCTCAGAAGTGTAGCACTAGAAACAGGGCTGTTAGTGCTGTAGAGACAGCCCTCTGGTATCAATTACCAAATGAAAATAGACAGGCACCTGCTGAAGATGTTTTTGTTTAAGAAGGTTTCCCCTGACATAGGAGTAAGCATGGATCAATGGTACCAAATAATATGGGAAACAGCTCTACTAGAAAAATTAACCAATATGCTGAAACTGACACGGTGACAAATAGAAGACGACGACTTCACCCCGGTATGGTTCCCCTTTATCACATACACAGCCCAACAAGACAATGACAAAAATCCACCAACAGCATACAAATAAATATGGCTAACCTGATCCAAAACACCCCCACCCCACCCCCACTCACACATGAAACAAAAACCACTACAGCCAACCACAAATGAACAACCATACCCTAGGCCAACCCCAACCTCTCTCACCACCAAAGGAACACAAGGAAACAACAGAGAACCTGCACAAGCGACGCTGACCCCCCCAATATATTAAGTAAAATAGAAACATCGTCACCTGACCCTCCCATCTCCCCCCCTCTACTTCTGTGTCCCCCTCTTTCTTCCCAATGTCTCAACAAATGAAACCGATTTGTAAAAGTGTTACGAGAGACATTGCATATATTTCTGTAAATCAAGAAAACCTTTAATAAAAAAGGTTTTCCCTGACATGTGACCTCCCCATCATTTATGAAATACTAATTGTAAATTTGTAGGAATGGTTTACATCTGGTGAGCCTGTCAATGCTGTCTGGCTGATTTGTGGGGCAGCACAACACCAACCATAGCCACAAAACTGGGAAGGAACAGCACCCTTCATGAGACCTTGGGACCCTACACCTCGCCTGGCTCAGTGGGATCTCACCTACTCATAGGTTTACTCTTCCTTGGGTGAGGGGAAACTCCTGGCTGCTCCTCAGACAGCTGACCTCCAACATTGGAAGCAGTTGCCTGTCAATCTGTACCACATCAGCGTGGCTCTTACCTGAAGGCTTCAATCAACCTCTCCACCTTCTGGGCCTCTCCCTGCACCCGGATGTGGGCTTGAAATTTCCGCAAAGCTTCATCAAGCTCCATGCCAGAGAAGTCCATCTCATCTACTACACAGCTAAGGGAAGGAGAAAACAAGCAGCATTACTACAAGCATCTCTGCATAACAGTCTCCTTGGAGATGTACGAAGGAAAAACAGAGCTATCACAACAACATGGAAGATCTCAGCAGGAATCCCATGATTCCTTCCTTAAAAAATCAACCAAGATGTGACCCCATCTTACTTCTGTATCTTGCTCACTTTTGGCTGACATCTGAGCTCACTCGGACAAAGCCTTGGGTCTACTGAAATATATTTCAGTTATATTTTTATCCTATCCCACCCTCCCTCTCTAAGTAGGGCAGGGCAGTATGCATGGCTCTTCCCACAAACCCCTCCTCAACATCCCTGTGAAGAAGGTAGATTGAGGAGGTGGGAGTGGTCCAAGGTCACCCAGTGAGCTTCATGGCTAAGTGGGGATTTGAACCCCAGACTATTAGGTCCTAGTCCCAACATTCTAACTGAATGTTAGAGTATTCATCTAGCCTTCTCCAGTCTTGTGTCCTCTGGGAATTTTGGCCTGTGGTTCCCATAACACCTGAACACTGTCCATGCTAGCTGGAGCTGGTGGAAGCTTTAGCCCAACAACATCTGGAAGGCACCAAGTTGGGGAAGGCTGGTCCACAATTTCTGGTAGTGGCTCTGCTGGGTTCTAGGCAAGAGATTTCCTCAATCCTACCTGGAGATGGCAGGGGTTGAACTTTGGGCTTTTTGCATGCAAAATTTGTGTTCTGCTACTGAGTTATAGCCCTATCCTAAATGGAAGGAGGCAAATGGGGAGAGGGCATTTCAGGTCAGCCTTAAGGTGAAGTGCCTTGAACAGTCTGTGAGTGTTGTACAGATACTAAAGTGTGGACTCAAATTTGGGTGGAAATAACGCCCTAAACCAGCAGCGGAGAGCCTGAGGTCCATGGGCTGAATACAGTCCTTCAGCCCTCTCTACATGCCCCTCAAGACTCCCCAGGACACACACACACCTCCCCCCAAAACAGACCCCGTCTGTACTCTGTACTCCCTACCCTCCTTGATAATGTCTCTTGTTTGCCTGTATGAATGGCAGAGAGGTATAGAGGTATGCACGTCTGCAGATATCTCTAACTTGCAAAGCTGAAATCCATTGCTCCACCTACCCTTGCCTCTGGTCCTGCCCAACATTGGCACACAGTCCCAGAGGTGTCCCACGAGGAAATGCAGCCCCTGGACTGAAAAGGGTTCAAATACTTGGTCTAAACTAAGTCCCTGAAGAAGAAGAAAACTATAATCTGTCTCCAGTTGCAGAGACCTGGGTTTGGCTTTTTCCTGTGCCAGAGGAACTGTTGATACCAAACTTAAGTATAAAGGGGAGAAAAATCAATGTGACTATTCCCACAAGGCAGTCTTTATTTTTCCCTTCAAGGGGCAGATCAGAGGATGCTTGCAGAAGGAGAAAGAGCACTAAAGAGCTATCCCTCCTCCTCCCCCGTCCCTCCTCCTCTCTGTTTGTTATTTTTATTTTACTAACACATGCACTTCTTCTTCCCATGGGGTCACATCAAGGCTTCTTGCTGCTAAATGCTTAGCTTTGATAACTGCAGAAAATTTCCTAGTTAATCAATACCAGGTTCACCACTGCAGTCACCCCTGGAGACTTTAAAATTTGGAGGAAAGAAAGAGAAATAAATAAATACTTGAAGTGCATTGTGCTTCCTTGCACGAAGACACCCATTAAAGATTGAAGCCTACTCAACAGAATGGGGACGATAGATCCCATCTTCTCCATCAAGGGAACATCTGAAGCTGCATTCTCCATGCCAGGGCATGGTTTTTTTTAATTCAGTTTTTGTGATACAATAAGAATAAAGATAGAAAAATGAAAAAATAAAAATAAATGACAATACATTAAGGACCAGGGCATGGTTAACGACTGCAACCTAAAGACTTATGAGTTCTTAGCAGTTCTTAGCAGTTCTCTTTAATTTTGCCTGGAATGACACCAGCATTACTTTACCGTTATGAGTTTAGGGTATTAAGCTGGGTGCCAGACCCCTCTAATCCCTGGATCCAGCAAGTGTTAGAATTTAATCAGGGCTTCTAAATCTTGGAATAGCTAGGCTAGCCTTCTGGTGAGGTGATAAGACTAGGTGGTGGGCTATTAAGGGAAACAAAGGGAAAGGGCTCTTTTTGAGACTGCAAATGGTTGGGGCATCTCCCTCAACTCACAGATAGTTCAAACCCTTAGTGTAGGGTTGAGGTAGCTGTGATGTCACCCAGAAGGAAAGCAGTAAGAAGTGATCTACTTGCAGATCTCTGGGTAATTTTTGTAGTAGATCAGAAGGACTCCCAATTGTTTAACTATTCCAACAAACAAAAAAGGCGACTCTTGTGCCAAAACTAGGGCACTGAATCGGAAAAAAAGAAAAAAAAGATTGGGGAGAAAGCAGGAGATGGTTTGTGGGTGGCAAGGAGCTCAGGTCTGCTGCTGAAAACAAATTCCTGGTGTTCAAGGTTATGTTCCTTAATTCAAAGTGTATGTCTGGCCCCTAGGCCCCTATGGGTCTGGGTAATGGGTCTTGGTGGTTCAAGCAAAAAACAAAGCAGATCCTGTAACCTTTAAGCCTCTGCACAGCCCTGGTTTAAAATATATATTGGCTAGTTGAGTTTGATAGTGGGGGTGTGCATCAGTGTCTCCTAGCTACTTCTTCTTCTTGACAGCAATATGATCATTTATGACCAATGCAAGAGCAAGTGGGAGGTGGAGAAGACAAGGGGGCGTGTCACATTGGTGTTTACTGTGAATTTGAGGCTGATTTCTGGGCATTGTTCACATGACACTGCCCTCAACCAGAACCCATCCCATGTGTGATTTCCTAAAGTAACCAGCACAAAAATGGATACATAAAAATTCAAGGTCTCGATACCTTAAGGACCTCCCCTCGCAATCTTGCGTTTGTCACCCAAGGCCCTTCTCTATGCCATGCCTTCCCGAGAGATTTGGAAGGTGACAACACAACAACAGGCCTTTTCTGTGGTGGCTCCCCCTGTGGAATTCTCTCCCCCAGAGAGGCTCGCCTGGCGCCATCATTACATGCCTTTAGGCACCAGGTGAAAACATTCCTTTTTACCCAGCCTATCAGACATTAAATAATCTATGGCCTGTTAAATTGGTATGTGCTAATGTTGTTGTTGTTGTTGTTTCATTATGCTCTGTCTTATGTTTTTATTATTATGCTGCGTAAATTATGTTCTTAATGTACACTGCCCTGGGCCCTTTGGATAAAGGGCAGTTAGTTAAATAAATAAATAAATAAATAAATAAATAAATAAAGCAAGCAAGCAAGCAAGCAAGCAAGCAAGCAAGGTAGCTAGCTGCCAAAATATAGTACAGCACGAGGCTTGGCCCTTTTATACATATCATATGTATAATATACATATTATTTCATGTCTAATTTTGCCTGTAATTAGTTGGGCTTTAAAAATAATAATAATGCACAAGTGGTTCAGACGTAAGCAGTTGCTTGATACAAGAGGTGGTTCAAAAGCAAGCAAAGATTGATTGGGTTGGAACTACTTAATTACATGTATAAATCCTTTTAAAACAAGATTCCTCTTCCTCCATTTCTAGCCACACTGTTGAAGCTGCACAATATAGACAGGATTATCCCAAAGGTGCTCTCTTTAATAACCTTTGGGGATGTTTCAAGCATTATTATTCTGAAGGGAGGAAAAAAATAGAGCACTGAGTCATAGAGAGAATGCATTTTAACATGAGTATTGGTTATGTATGTAACAAACAAATAGGTATAGCTATGCAAAATGAAGATGGTGTGTGTGTTTCGTAGCAAATGATCAGATTTTTAGCATGGAGCTTTTATAAATGTATAGACAAACAGCTACACACAAGCTTGAAATCCATCAGATGCTACCGTTTGGCTGATTGTTACTAAAGACTCTCCTGGGATAGTCTCTTCTACTTTTCCAAACATCCCTTTAATGCGGAGGCAGGTTCACATGGATGGCACATAATAAACCTAAGTAACACTGAGTGCCAATAGAGCTTTAAAACACACACATGGGGGTGGGTGGGGGGAGAACACAATTCTACTGTGCTTGAATCCAGAGCCACTGAGATCACTTTCATCACAATTTCAACCACTGTAATTTCTTGTTGGTCCCTCTGCTCACAGGTAGCATCGCCAGAAGAAACCTCAGTGTCTTGCCAGTGCATATTCTGCCACAAGGCACCTAGGGCAGGACTCATCGCAGCACCGGAGGCTCACAGTACAAGGGTTTGGGAAAGGCAGGAAGCAGCTGTACCGTTGTGGGCCGGGGATGTGCTCAGCCAAGCGCAGTGACCTATTTTCCAAGCTTTTTCCGCTCAGGTGACAATGCAGCGGGAGCCAGCATCCCACTAAAAGCGTCTGCAAAATGAACTCGCAGCCCACACTCAAGAAGGGAACAGAGGAGAGGCAGCCAGGTGGAAACTCTTAAAACCACAAGACACAAAGATATTAATAAGTAACAGCCCTCTTCCCTCCCTGAAAGAAACAACTTCAGGGCAAGCTAGGGGGAGGGGAGCTTGCCTCACGTTGCTCAGGCAACATCCCTGTTCACCAATGGTTCCCACAGTGGGGTCAGAAACAACTCAGATGCTGCCCCCTCTTTACACCAATCTACCTTCCCTAATGCACCTTGCTCCCCTAGGAAGAATGGGCATGTGCAATGTGAGGAAATGTGGGTAGGAAGACTGGATGCAAAAGAGCACACAGTGTTTGAGTTGTTGGGATGTGAATAGATGCTAGGAGAGGAGATATTTATTAGATACTAGTGTATTTCAGCCCGTTCAATAACGGGCTCTAGAACATCCTGGGGTTCGGAGAAGCGCTTGCGCAGCGCTTCTCCGAACCCTGGGACCTGTCATTGCTGTCGGCGGCAAGGGGACAGGAACGGAGGAGGAGAAAGCGCTGCTTTCTCCTCCTCCGTTCCTCTCCCGCAGCCGCCGACAGGAAGCAGAACTCCCAGGGTTCGGAGAAGCGCTTGCGCAGCGCTTCTTCGAACCCTGGGACCTGTCCTTGCTGTCAGCGGCAGGGGGACAGGAACGAAGGAGGAGAAAGCGCTGCTTTCTCCTCCTCCGTTCCTCTCCTGCAGCCACCGACAGGAAGCAGACATCCCAGAGTTCGGAGAAGCGCTTGCGCAGCGCTTCTCCGAACCCTGGGACCCGTCCTTGCTGTCGGCGGCAGGGGGACAGGAACGGAGGAGGAGAAAGCGGCGCTTTCTCCTCCTTCCTTCCTCTCCCCCAGCCGCCGACAGGAAGGACGCGCGCACTCTCCCCCCCCCCGCCTCCTCCAACCGCCGCTCCTCACGGCCAGGGAGGGTTGTGAGGAGGCCTTCGCCGGCCTCCACCCCGGCGGGAGCGGCGGTTGGAGGAGGCAGAGTGGGGGGAGAGTGCGCGCGCGCAGTCTCTGCTGTCCAATCCCTGTATCCCTGGGGCACATGCGCAGTGACCCAGGGACACACGGGACATCTGGACGCAGGGACAACATGGACATTATTATATAGGATTATCCTTCCTTCCTCACGTTTGTGAGTTCAGCAGAGTGGCATGCCTTTGCAGCTTAAAGGGAAGCTTAGCTAAGCTTGTTTTAGTCTTTTAGTTTAAGTAATCCAAGCAGAGGCGGAGCTAGCTGCTCTGGCACCTGGAGTGGCGCACATACTGTGTGCGTGGGGGGGGGCAGCGATGTCACCCCCCCCCCAGGGATGACACCCGAGTCAGGCCGCACCCACGGCACCCCCTTCCTCTGCCAGTGAATTCAAGATGCTTTAAGGCAGACTGGATTTTCCTGGTATTTCCCCCTTTTCTCCCCCTTAAAACAGCAATCACACAAACAGTCCTGTAAAAGGTAAAAATAACATTTACTCACTCATGATACTTGTTGAAGAGTAACAGATGTAGCAATTTTGTTCAGGCAGGCTTAAAATGATAAAATCTGGCCACCAAGCCACTGGCCCAATTACTTATGTCAGGATCCTCCAAAATGCCAAGACCTCCAGGTCTCCTTCAACATTTGCCACATGAAATTGAGTTTTAAGTGAATATAAGGGAATGCTTAGGTCAGGGGGTCAGCAAACTTTTTCAGCAGGGGGCCGGTCGACTGTCCCCCAGACGTGGGGGACAGGACTATATTTTTGGGGGGGGGGGATGAACGAATTCCTATGCCCCACAAATAACCCTGAGATGCATTTCAAATAAAAGCACACATTCTACTCATGTAAAAACACGCTGATTCCTGGACCATCCGCAGGCTGGATTTAGAAGGCGATTGGGCGGGATCCGGCCCCTGGGTCTTAGTTTGCCTACCCATGGCTTAGGTGAACACAGAACATAAGAAAAACCCAGCCCAAATGTCCATCCACTTTCTTCCTCTTTCCTGGAAGTCCCCATAAAGCCCCCATGAAGGGTTTGAAGGCAACAACCCTCTCCTGCTCTTGTTCCCCATCACCAAACTGAACAGGTGGGCATGGCCACCCCAGAGATATCTCTGCATAAGTGACAAAATCAGTACAGACCATCAAGTCGTGCCTACAGAGGGAAAACAGCTATTGCACACACTTGACAAGTAGATCCATTTGGATGAAAGGAATATAGGAAGCTGCCTTATAACCGAGTCATGCCAACTTATTATTGTCTTCAGTAAGGACTCATCCACACTTTCCCTTGTCCTTAGCTTTTCCTCCGCTGCTTTCCCCTGGAGAAACCTGCTCTTTAGTGCTAAACTGGAATGAAAAGCAATATGTGGGAAACCCCATAGCCGTTGGGTCCATTTCAACACCAAACCAACACCAAACCAGGGGGAAGCAGCAGAGCAAGCAGAGGTGTGGATAAGCCCCATGTGACATTCCCTAGAGATGACAGAGATTGAAACTGGGACCTTCTGTGTTCAAAGCAGATGCTCTGCCTCTGAGCTATGGATCTTCTGTATGTGTAACAGCAGTCCCACATGCAGAAACTGAACAGTCGCTGACATAGGGAAAAGTGATGGGAAAAGCCTTGGCTCCTTAATTTCTGCCTGCCAGGCTGATGCTAAAGGCACATGAGAAGAAACAAAGACTGGCAACCACTCATTCAACCACAGAGGCTGCTGGTTTCATAGAGGAGATGAACTGAGAAATGAATTGCTGTTTCATTGTGATGGTGATGACCACGCAAAGCCAAGGGCATTTCCTTCCTACACAGATGTACTGAATTCCCTCCATGCTTTGGGGGAAGTGGGAACTTGTTCCTTGCACCTGTCAAGATTATTTATGAATTTGTTTCCAAAATGTCTTCCCCACATTTGTAACCCGCAGGGCTCCAACAGCAGCTTATGGTTAAATACAAAAAAAGAGAGAGAGAAAACCCATACAAAAGGCAAGACACGCAAAGCCCGATGAAAACAATGAAACCACCAGGACAAGCAAGAGAAATCTAGTTAAGGCACAACAAATGCCTTCCTGAATTGGAAAGGCTCGACCATCTTTCTGAAACAAGTGAGGAGTTTTGTAGAGACTGCTGAGAAAGCCCTGGATTTGCCAGCCAGTCACCAAATCGCCCTTTGTTGAAGGGCTACAGCTCACCAGCACATGTTTTACATGTCAGATTCAGTTCCTGGCATGTCTGGGTAGGTCTGGGGAAACTCCCTCTCCCAGAAAGCTGCTGCCAGTCTGAAATATACACAGTCAGTAAAGGGAAAACTGAGCGGGATGAGGCAACAGCAAATGAACTTCTTCTTCATGCTGCACACAGTCAAACTATGGAACTCACTCCTCCATTCATGGAACGAAAATTAGACCAATTCATGGAGGAGAGGGCAATTGACGTCTCCTGCCTCTGATGGCTACACTCTGCCATAACAGTTGGAAGCAGCAATGCTTCTGAATACCAGTTGCCAGAAACTGCAGAAGGGGGGAGTGCTCTTGAGCTCAAATCCTGCTTGCTGGCTTCCCACAGGCATTTGGTTGGTCACTGTGAGAACAAGATGCTGGACTGGATGAGCCTGATCCGGCAGGCTCTTCTGATGTTCCTCGGCTACTTGCTACATTTTGATTATTATATATTTCTGGGAGAACTGAAAGCATTTCCTGCCATAGTGACATTTGAGAAAGAACATAACACCTGCTCATTCATTGAACCCCCTTCAAGGCTCCTCCTGAACAAACGACCATGCATTGCCCAAAAGAGGCAGGACGGCACGTCCGTTTCCTGAAAGTCTGGTTGCCTGCTTTCCGCCAATTTCTCAGTGGAAACAATGGAGTTACAAACTCTGGACAGTAAGGAGACCAGTTAGCCCTCCAGGAAAATACATCAGAGCATACTGCCCCCAATCTAACAAACAACCTGCTCCCATTCACCAGAATGCCTCTTGCATTCAGAAAAATAACACTCACTTTGAAAACAAATTGAAGACGACAGTTGTGCCTGACCTTCCCAGAATCCTTCGACTTGCACAACAAACAGCCCACCCCCAGTGAAGCTGCCAGCTCCATTCATGGAACGAGCCATCCACTGCTTACCCAGCGGAGCTTATGAATGAACAAGGAGGGTATGACATTCTTGAGATAAAACATAAGGAACAAAAGGTGAACGGAATCAGGGCAAGATAGATGGACAAGAACAAAACGATGGCATAGAAGGATCTTTACAGGAGGGCAGAGGAGAGCAAATGGATAAAGAGATAATGACAGTGGGACAGGCATAACAGAGCTGATCTCTCAACCATGCTTAAGAAATTGAGAATGGGCTGCGCATGTCACTGTCTCTCCCCTCCTTCCTTCCCCTTTGGCCATGTATTCCCCCTCCTTTCTCAGTGTTTCCCATTACAAGTGCACAGATACTAACCATACTTAATGCTAACCAGGTTCCCCATTGTGACAAAAAGGATTGAAGGGTTTTCACACACTAAGAAACATCTTAGCTGCATTCACCACGGCGAGCATCACTGCAGATGTAATGCTTAAGCCATAGGTTAGGCAAATCAGGGAAGGGTGGAGGGAGGAATTTACACCAGTGAAGGGAGAAGGGCAGAGGATGTTGTGCACTAGCCTGTTGTCTGCTTCTATTTTCTTAGCAATCAGTAGTGTTATGTCTGCAAAAGACCTTTGAACTTATAATATAGGAAACACTCAGAATTTCTGGCAATATGGAGAGGGGGGAGGATGATAATAGGAAGATGCCTTAGATCAAGTCCATCTGATTATTGGTCCATTTAGCCAGTTCAGACTGCTGTCCATGGTCTTATGCAGAGGGTTTTCCTCTTTCCTATCTTCTGCTATTTGATCCTTTTACCAGGAGTTGGGTCCTTCTGCATGTAAAGCATGTGATTGGCCACTGAGCTATTGCCCCTCCCTTGCAAGTTAGCCAATCGAATCTTATTAGTGCAGTTCCCTGTGCAGGTTTCTAGCAAGCTATTCACACCCAAAAGTCATTTGAAACCCATAGCTGCCAAGTTTTCCCTTTTCTCGTGAGGAAGCCTATTCAGCATAAGAGAAAATCCCTTAAAATAAGGGATAACTTGGCAGCTATGTTGAAACCTCTTTACTATATTAGAACATTGGAGATAAGCCAGGGGCTTATTATGACCATGGGGAGGTCAGCCTTCTCAGGGGCACACGATGGAGAGTTTCACAGCTTCTTTAAAAGGGAGTCTATCATTCACTCGCTTGATTTGATTAATCCAGCAGGGCTGCACTAGCTGGATCAATTCTTCCAGTACACATTTCAGGCGATGTTCATACAAGACTGAAGCTAGACAGGCACAGGAAGACAATGCAATTACAAATAATTTCAAACTGGGGAGTGCAGGGGAAGAACCGTGGTGGATTTGGAACTGTGCAATGAGCAACTGCCACTATCACATTATCACATGCAGCTGGAGCAACTACAGGCTCAAATAGCCAGTTTCTTTGGGTTTACTGTGAAAAAGAAAAACCAAAGCCTTCCAGGAGTGCTGGTGGAGAGCTTGCATGGAAAGCAGTTCTGTTGGATGACTGGAGATAAGCATCTCAACAGACACATCTGAAAGGCCCTCTTCTTCTGTGAGTTATGATTAATTTTTGATCATAATAGAGGCTCTTTCTGGGAGTAAGTGCAGCCCTCACTTTGGCTACTGGAGCAGGGGAAATGTGTGTATGTGAAACCATATAGTATTGCTTTTACAGAAGCAAAGCCTGTCCATTGACAGTGAATGCATCAGGAAGAAAGGGCTCATGTTATGACATGCAGGTTGGATGGGATGGGGATGTTTGAAGCATGCCATGTGCTGTGTACTTTCTTCATTGCAGCTTTCTCCCAGTTGTTAATGGGGATAAATTCATTCAATCTGGGGTCGTCGTCCCCCCATGTGAACCTACCTAATTCATACTTCCTGCACCAATAAGTGCATCAAAATAACAGCTAAGCTTTCAAAATTCACACTTCTCTGGATTTTGTGATGCACTTCTCCAACCAAATGAATATATTAATGAAAATAATATACAAAACCTAATTATATCAGAGGGAAATTGTTTGCAGAAATGCATATATAGGCCAAATTGCATACAAAAATGAATATACTAGAGAAATACACACAATAATGCATATGGATTTTTTTGTGTATTTTTGGAGGGGGAAAAATTCACTATCTGATGTAGAAACAGGGTGAACTGAACTTAAGGTTGCAAAGATGAGAAACTGGAAGAAACCAAAATGGACAGATTCACCCACCTCAAGTTATTGTACACTCTCTAGTCACCTCTCCCCACACAGGACCAAACAAGCAAGGAGAGAGGGGAGACGTGAAAAAGAAGACAAGGAAGCAGCCAAGAGCTTTGGAATTCCTGGTCCTGGGGAAGCAGGGGGCCGTGTTTGTTCCCCGTGAGGTCTCCTGATCAGCAAATTGTAGGCTGCTTTGGATCTATTTCCATTTGTTTGAAGTCTGCACCCAATCCCAACTCTCAGGCAGGTCTGGGCATTGGAAGAAGCAGAGCTGAGGCAGCGGCCTTATTGACTGTCTAGAGTATATTAATGAGGCACTGCACAAAAGCCAAAAAAGGAAAACACAGGAGCTGCCCTTGCAGTTACAATCTAGAAGATCTCTCTCTCTCTCTCTCTCTCTCTCTCTCTCTCTCTCTCTCTCTCTCTCTCTCTCTCTCTCACACACACACACACACACACACACACACACGGGAAAGGCAGAGGAGGGAGAGCAGTTTGACACTTCCAGGACAAATAGGGTTGTTAAGCGGCATTTACAGCCCATTGGCATAAAAGTGATATTCTCTTTCCTGGCGTTCTTGCTGGGATGGAACAAACTGAGTGCCCATCTGGTCTAGCATCCTCTTCTCACTGTGGCAAACCAGTGCCTATGGGAAGCCTGCAAGTACTACTGGTAGGCCCTGAGTCCAACAGCGCTCTACCCACTTGTCATTCCCAATGACTGGCATTCAGTGACTTTTGCTCCTCTAGCTAGTGGCTAGGCCAAAGTGTCCTTCCTCTCACTTCTGCAGTCACAGGACAACTGACAGTTTAACTGCCATTCCAGCTTTGAGGGGAGAATTAAGATTTACTGCAGATGCTTGTTCTCTGGATGACGGCTGAGGCCAGTAACCAATAACCTCTGTTGGTAGGGGTGCAACCTCCCAGTAGCTCTGGGTCCTCTAGCCTGTGACTGAAGTGACCTTTCCCTTGCTTCCTCAGACACACAGCTATCCCTCTCCCTATTGCTTCTGCCCTAGTTACTTTTAATTGTGGCGCTTGTCACAAGAACATTGGAGGGAGCATGAACCCTTGTTTATGTCCAGATCGATATGCATGCAGCATATTAAAAAAACAAAAACAAAGGGGGATCAATATTCATTTCACTGGTTGCAAGGAATTAAGCCTGGTGGCTGTTTGACAGGAAGAAGTGAACCTTTAAATTAAGACACCTGTGCCTGCCTGGGAAACACATGTATGCTGCCTTGGGGGTCCCACGATGGAAGAAAGGTGGGATATAAATGTATGTACTGTACATAAATGGGGAAAGATAGTTCCCAGAGGAGAAGTAATTTAAGTTGTTACTGTAAATACATCCTAAGGTAAAGGGGCCCCATACCATCAGGTCCAGTCGTGTCCGATTCTGGGGTTGCGGTGCTCATCTCGCTCTATAGGCCGAGGGAGCTGGCGTTTGTCCGCAGACAGCTTCCAGGTCATGTGGCCGGCATGACAAAGCTGCTTCTGGTGAACCAGAGCAGCGCACGGAAAGGCCGTTTAGCTTCCCGCTGGAGCGGTCCCTATTTATCTACTTGCACTTTGATGTGCTTTCGAACGGCTAGGTGGACAGGAGCTGGGACCAAGCAACGGGAGCTCACCCCGTTGCAGGGATTTGAACCGCCGACCTTCTGATCAGCAAGCCCTAGACTCTGTGGTTTAACCCACAGCGCCACCTGGCTTACCTGCATACAAAAGACATACTGGGTTGTATTCAATTAAGTTTTACTCAGTGTAGACCCACTGAAAGTAATGGAGGTCCATTACTTTCAGTGGGTCTACACTGAGTAAAACTTAGTCAAGTTCATTAATGTCCATGGGTTTACGCTGAGTAAAGCCTAGCTGAATGCCACCCACTGTAATATCATCACAGAGCAAGGCCTTTGAAACAGAACAGGACAAGTGTGCACAGAGGGGTCTGTGAAGGGCAAGAGACTGGAGCAAGGTAACAAGGGTGCTTGCGGAAAGTTCACAATGCTCTGAGCCCACCTCCAAACCTGAACTGGCAGACATACCAGCCAATCAAACCCTGGCTGAAGCTTCACCCCTTCCTGCTTGCCACCACCGCCTCCTCCACTTGTCCATGATTCATCTCCTCTTCTGCACTACCTCTGGCTGTGGGATGTGTCCTTGGCTTTCCCCAGGCTAAATCAATGGAGGGCAGGATTGCAGGGCTGGAGCAGGTTACAGCAGGGAGAGAGCAATGGAGCTAGCAAAGCGCGGCAAGGCTGAAGGTCTTCAGCAAGTGTTTGATATGCTGGTATGTCTGACAGCTCATGTTTGAAGACAGGCTCCAAGCTGTCCTTACATCTCACATCTTTAGATATTTTAGCCCCAGTGATGCATGTCCAAGTAGCCTCAATCTGGTGTTTTGAGCTGCAACTGCCCTAGGCTCACTGCTTCAATTCTTTGTGCGCCTTGCCTGCCGTCACTGCGGATGATGTCACTGGCCTTGCTTGGGTCATGCTGTTTATTAGTGCTGAGTCAACATAAAGAAGGTGGGCAACCGGGCAGGAATTTTCCCAAGTCTCTAGTTGATTTGGGAGTGTAAGTGTCATTAGATATTTGCAGAAGGATAATCCCTTGATTCCCAGCCTGAGCATTTCTCCCCTCCTCAAGTTGTTCCCATTTGTTAACGTATTATAAACCAGAATACAAACAAATCAGGCAGCCAGATTTTCCCTTCCTTAATGCTGTGGGCTTCTCTGCCTGATTTCAGTGGGATTATTCCCAGTGCTCCCTAGATGCAAACAAGAAGCAGATGCATATTTATTTGAAATAAAGAATACCAGGAAGAGAGCAGCAGTTGGGGGCGGGGACAGTGGGAATAGTTGCCAATAGAAGGAGTCGTGGATGAGTAAAAGAATGGGGTCTGGAAAGGACACTTACTCTAGAACATCCCGGTTGAACTGTTTCTTGCTGTTCCCCAGGAACTCCCCGATCATCTGCCGGCTGAGCCCCTTGCGCTGCAACAGGAAATGTGCCACTCCAATCGGTGTGTCTGGTATGAAGCCCCGAGATATAAGGAACTGGATCCCCTTGTCTGGATTTCTGGGAAGCAGAGGGAGTCAAGAGTCAACTTGATATTCTCTTCAGTACTTAAGAGCACAACAATCTCAAGTGCACTCCTTGTATCACAAGGGATATCAGAGCACGAGAAGACCCCTGCTGGGGCAGGAAAAAAGGCTCATCTAGTTCAGCATCCTCTTCTTGCAGAGACCAACCTGTAGGGAGCCTGCAAGTAGGAACTGAGTGCAGCAGGAGGACTCTACTACCGATCTGTGATTCCGAGCAACTGGTATTCAGTAGCGTTGCTGCATCATACAATGGAGGTAGAACATAAGACATCATAGCTAGCAATTCCACAGTACTTATACAGGCTCCCCATGTAATTCAGAATCCTTTTTTTTTTTTTTTTTTTAGAAAAAATCTTTATTGTTTATTAAAATTTCAAAAAAATACAAAAAAGGAAATACAAGTAAGAAATGCACACTTTACAACAATTCAAAATTCCGTTTAACATAACTGAACTAACTTGAAAATCTGTATGTTCCAAACCCTGGTTATGAAGAACCAGGGAAAGAAGATAAAAAGGAAGAAGAAAGGTGATCAAGAAAATATCTAAGGTAAGTAGGAATGGGGGGGGAGGGAAGAGGGAGGAGGGAGGGATAGAGTGGGGTACAACAGAAGAAAAGGTAGAGGGGAAAGGGATAAATAGACCAGAGAGAGAATTGGTAAAGATATTTAAGAAGACAGTGAAGAGAGAATTTGACTTCCAAACACTTATAACCGGTTTCATTTCTTAATTAAATTCAATTAGGCTTCTCCTTCTCTATATACAGTTATCTATTTTCCCTTATCTTATTTCTCTATTTCTTATCAACTTGTGCCTCTTAATCTAAACATATCACCAACTTTGTGCTCATCTTTTGTTTGTGAAAGTAGTCTTCTACATATTTCCATTCTTCTTTTATTTTTTGTTTGGGTGTTTTCCTAATCAAGGCGGTTAGTTTCGCCAGGGTCATATATTCTGCTAACTTTATATACCACTCCTGTATGGTTGGGATCCTATCTCCTTTCCAGTTTTGGGCGATGAGCACTCTAGCTGCCGTGCACGCGTAGAGGAGAATATTCCTTCTATCCCTCGGTATATCCTCCGGGATCAAACTCAACAGCAGGATCTCTGGCTTTTTTTCGAATGTATATTTAAGCATTTTTTTCAATTCGTTATATATGTCTGACCAATAATTACTAATCTTAATGCACCCCCACCAGCAATGATAAAGATCCCCCAATTTCTCCTTACATTTCCAGCATTTATTTTGTTCATTTCTATAAATTTTAGCTAATCTAGCTGGTGTCAGGTGCCATCTAAATGCCATCTTCCAAATATTTTCCCTTATTGTCATGCATGCTGAAAAATTTATATCATTTCTCCATAGTTTTTCCCATTGTTCTACATATATTACCCTCCCTATATCTTGGGCCCATTTTATCATTGCATGTTTAACTAACTCATCTTTCATTTCCCACTCGAGTAAAAATTTATACATTTTGGCCAATTGTTTCCCCTGGTTATCTAATAAAATTTCCTGCAATTTTGATCCCTTTTCCTCAAATCCTACTGCTTTGTGTTTCTTGAATATAGATTGTACTTGGAGGTAATGTAGCCAGCTTTGACAATATTGTTGAATCTGATTATATGGTTTGAGCTCGTACTGATTATTAATTTTCTTAATCAGTTCCTTATACGTAGGCCAATTACCCCCTTTAGGCTCCTTACTTATCGCTGACATTTCTAGCGGTGAAATCCACCAAGGGACTTTGGGTTCTAACAAATTTCTAAATTCTTCCCATATATCTAGTAAAGGTTTCTTAAAAACATGATTAGTGAATGATGAATATTCTCCTTTCTTTTCTTTTAATAGGTGTGCATGCCAACCTTCAATGTTCCTGAAGCCCTCCAATTTGAGTAATTCTAAGTCGTCCAACAAGAACCATTCTCTCATCCAACACAAGCAGGATGCCGCATAATACAATTTCAAATTTGGGACTCCCCAACCACCCCTTTCTTTCGCATCCGTCAATATCCTAAATTGAACTCTTGCATTCTTTCCTTGCCAAATAAAGTTGCTTAAATCTTTGTTCCACGTCTCAAATGTGTCTTTTTTAATTTTTATCGGCAGCATTTGGAATAAAAATATCAATTTTGGTAACACCATCATTTTGATTGCGGCGATCCTTCCTGCAAATGTTAAATTTAGCCCCTTCCAATTCTCCAAATCCTCTTTAACTTTCCTCCAAATCTTGGCGTAATTATTATCAAATAGGTCCACATTATTATTAGAAATAATAATTCCCAAATATTTGATTTTTTTCACTATCTCCCATTCACTAATCATTTGTATTTTCCCTTCCTCCGCCTTCCTTATATTTTTGATCATCAATTTGGTTTTCTGATTATTAACTTTTAATCCCGCTACCTTCCCATAATCCAATAATTTTTGTTTCAATTTGGGCAGGGTCTCCACTGGATCCTCCAACATTATTATTAAATCGTCGGCGAATGCTCGAACTTTAAATTCGCTTTTCCCGACCACTATACCTTTGAGTTCTTTGTCCATTAGAATATCTTTCATCAAAAATTCCATTGCCCATATAAATAACAACGGGGACAGTGGACATCCCTGCCTCGTCCCCTTAGATATTTCAAACTCTCTTGTGACATTCCCATTGATAATCAACCTTGCCGTTTGTTTTTTGTAGATTGCGTTTATTCCCTCCATAAATCTACCCGTAATTCCCAATTTCCTTAGCGTCTCTTTCATAAATTCCCATGCCAAGTTGTCAAAAGCCTTTTCGGCGTCCAGGAATACAAAAACTGCTTTTTTACTAGGGCTCCAATCTACGTATTCGAATACGTCTAACAACATTCTAATATTACTCGACATCTTTCTTTGGGGTAAAAATCCTTGTTGCTCTTTACCTATAACTCTATTCAATACACCTTTGATCCTAGTTGCCAAAATTCCCGCATATAATTTATAATCTATATTCAACAACGAAATTGGTCTGTAATTCCCTAATTCCTCCCTTTTCTCTTTATCCTTGGGGATCAGGGTGATAAATGTATCCTGCCACGTCTTAGGGAACTTTCCTCCCTCTAATATCCCGTTTACCATTGTTTTATACACTTCTCTAATTTCATTTTGCAGCACTTTATAATGCTTCCCTGACAGACCATCAGTACCTGGCGATTTCCCTAACTTAAGTTTATTTATTTCCTCATCTATTTCTTGATACGAGATTGGTTCATTTAATTTCTCCAATTCCTCCATACTCAATTTGGTTCCTTTAAACTTATCTAGATATTTCTCCAATTTCTTTTTACTAATATCTTCTCCCTTATACAATTTACTATAATATTTCACAAAACAATCCTGAATTTCCTCTACGCTAGTTTTAATCCTTCCCCGATCCTTTATTGCTATAATTTGTTGTTCGCTTCTTCTCTTTCTTAACTGCCAGGCCAATAACTTGCCTGATCTGTTCCCCAGTTCGAAGGTTCTTTGTTTCGCCCACAAAATCCTATTCTCTATTTCCTCATCCATTAATTGCTTCAAGTTATTTTGAAGGATTTTCACCTGTGTCATTAGAGTATTATCTTTCGGATTTTTCCCCAGATCTTTCTCTCTCATTTCTATCTCTCTTTTCAACTTCTCTAATTTTTCCTGTTTATCCCTTCTGTATCTACTTTTCTGCTGTATATACAACCCGCGAATAAAGGCTTTGCTGGCATCCCATACAGATGTTAAGTCTGTTTCTGGCAATATATTAATTTGGAAAAATTCTTTGACCAATTCTTTTAATTTTTGGACAAAGGTCTCATCATTCAATATCCTATCATCCATTCTCCATCTTTTAGTGTTTCTCTTTTCTTCTTTAATCCTTATCATTATCGAATTGTGGTCGGTTACTGATTTGGGCATTATCTCACATTCCTTAACCAATGTTGATAGGCCAGTGGAGATCCAGATCAAATCTATCCTAGAGGCTGATTTTTTGGCCTCAGAATAATATGTAAATTTCCTCTCCATTGGGTATTTGAGCCTCCATATATCTCTTAATTCGTAATTGTCAATTATCTGGAAAAAAAATCTTAGGCAACCTACCTCCTTTTCTAGTATTGCTTGTTCTATCTATATTTGGCATTACAACACCATTAAAATCCCCAGTCAGAATTATTTCATCCCCATCAATCACTTCATTTAGCATTTGTTCAATTTTCCGAAAAAAGCCAGATTTACAACCATTTGGTGCGTATATATTTATCACCATTACTCTCCCTTTGGGTGTGTAGATTCGTACCCCTACCACCCTCCCTTCTTCGTCTTGGAATACTTTTTCTGATTTTAGGTTCCCCTTTACATACGTCACTACTCCTCTCTTTTTCTTTCTCTTGTCGGCCGATATATACTCCAAACCCAGTCGTTCATTCTTTAAGACCCTTTCATGCTTTTTTGCAACATGTGTTTCTTGTAAACAGATCACATTCCAATTCCCTTTTTTTAATACATGTTCTACTCTATTTCTTTTTCGCTTACAATTTAGCCCATTAATATTCCACGACACAATGTTTAGTTCCATAATTATATTGAGATGATATTGTTACTATTGAATATGAAAGATTAAATGTACACGTACCTATACGTACGTGTGTTTATTTCTTTTAGAAAGTTATCTCCTTCTTGTTGATATAATCAGATTTTATTAACTTAATAAGAAGAAATATAAGAAAAATCACTACAAAGACTTCTGCTACTAATAATTATATTCGTCCCCTCACCGCCTCAATAGGTGCTTCACATACAATCAAAACTAAGTGACTTGTTATGTTTTCAGTTCTCCTCCCCTCCTCCTTCTCCACCCCCCACAAGTTCCCTCCCTGCTCTCTCCAGAAAAGTTTCTGCGTCTTCCACACTCTTAATTGTTTTCCTTCTATCTTTGAAAGTAAATGTGAGACCTTCGGGAAACTCCCACACATACCAAATTCCCTTCGTTGTTAGGGCGTCTGTCAGCCTTTTATACTTTTGTCTTTTAAGTCTGAACCTCTTTGGGATTTCTTTAAAAATAGCAATAGTCTTGCCTTCTATCACCAAAGATTCCTGTTTTTTTCTCTGAAGGATTTTGTCTTTTAGCAGTCCGGAATTTAGAAATACCAGACAGTCCCCCGGACCTTTAAATTTCCTGGATCGATCACCTCTTACTCGATACACTTTATCGACATCCAGCATCAAGTCGTCTTCTTTGACGCTTAACCATTCTGCCAATTCTTTAACTAATTTCTCCTCGATCCTTTCTCCTTGTCTTTCCGGTACGCCTCTTAGTCTCAAAATCAGTTCTTTCTGCCTCATCTCTACTAAGGCAAGCTGGTCCGCCAATTCCTCCTGCATTTTTATCAAGTCCCTTCTCTCTTTATCATTTCGTTCTTGAGTTTTTTTCAAATCTCTGCTCTCCGTTGTCAATTTGCTTATATTATCCTCTTGATTATTAACTTTGACATTCAACTCTTTCACGGCTTTCTCCATTTCCTTACTTTTGCCAAAAAGTTCTTTGATTTGGCCCGTCAACTCGGAGATTACCTTAGAATTGTTTTCTAGTTTGCTCTCTACGGAGTCTAGTTTTTCATTTAAGGTCTTATTTATTTTGACAATTAGAGTTTTATTCATCTCTGTCATCAGCTCCTTGACATCTCCTAACGGGTCGTTGTCATTCGCAAGAGATTGGCGTCTTCCAGCCACCGTTGCTGCTCTGGTTTTGGATCCCATGATCCTATGTCTCTTCCCACTTTTAAAGTTCTTTTGCACAAATGTCCAGTGTTTCTTCAGGTTCTCCGTGGCGTTTACAGCTGAGCCCAAGCCTTCTTTTGTGGGAGTCTCCTCGATGGGGACTCTAATATGTCATTGGTTTTATGGTAAGGTTTGAGACAAAGGTGTTCCAACTTAGGAAAATTTCAGAGTTCAGGGCTGGGGGGGGGTCTAGGACCCCGTTGCTTTCCTCTGGGGGTATTAAGGATCGCAAAGTACAGGCTCAGAGTGTGGTGAAAAACTGGGATGTCGTTAGGGTGTTTAGCCACTAGATGTCACTCCTTCACAATTCTCAAAGTTCTTCACTTCCTTGAAGATGACGGAAGTTTATTCAAGCAACTTGGTAAAAACAGAAAATCGCCATTTTCTTCAAATTTCCTCTAAACCACCTCCTTCTCCCCTCTTCGCCAATTCCCTTCTCTTCACCACGTCTTTCTCTTCGCAAAGCTGTTCTCCAGTCACTCCACCTCCTCGCCTCCCTTTCCCTCTTCCCAGGCACCGTAACAAGTCACAAATCACCCTCTAATCCAATCAGGTAGCGCGGGTCAAGTAGCGCGATCTCCGCGTCTCTCAGTCTCTTAGTCGCTCTATCCACGTTTTAAAAGCTCAATATAACACTCAGCACTCGGTCTTTAGTAGCTCAGATAGTGATACTTTCTCTCCAATCGCTCTTTAACCACAAGCTGTTGTTGCGGCCGCTCTCCAGCCGATGATACAGTGTTTCACCGACCTTTCTTCCCCCCCCTCGGCGCTTCTCTATCCGATCTTGGGCAGCGCTTTTCAATGCTGCTAAACTCCTCCTTTCACTCTCTCACAAATTTTAAAACCTCCGTTCTTCCCGGGGGGGGCCCTTTTACTTAATTTCTAGGTCGGTGAGCTCCTGGCGCTTACCGGGCGAGTCTTCGGCGTCGCGATAATGGCGTCCGTAGTTAAAAGCTGGACTCCTCTCCGCTGCCTCCACTGTCCGTGCCGGCTGCGGAGTTCCGTCCCTCTCGCCGCTTTTCTTATTTTCTGACGAAAACCCCGTGCTTTCGTCGTTCTAGGGGGGTCTTTGACGCTAGACACCCTCTTTAAACGCCACTATCCTTTCGGTTGGTTGGGCTCAGCGGAGCTCCAAGTTTTCGTGACTCGCTCTCAGGGCGCCCTCACCGGAAGAATCCTGATCGCGCAAGTTTCTAAATGCATGCAGGGGGGAGGTGAGGATGGGTAAAAGAGAAGGGACAAGAAGCGGAGGCAAAGTTAGCGCATCCCCACTCTACCTTCACACAATTTGAATGGCATGAGGGCTTTAATACCTGAATAGGGCTATTATGTAACTTAGATTGCAGGCTGGTTTAAACAAACAACAACAACAACTGCAAATCACCTTAGAGTTCCTTAGCAGAAAGGTGGAATATATATGCAGTAAGATACCCAAATGGCAGTTACATAAGTTCCTTTCTGTGGTGTTAACTTTTATTTTACTTTTTACTTTGCAGATCTAACGAAAGGAAATAAAAAAAAATACAAATATTGCCAGCTGACCCTAATAATATGAATTTTCTATCTATCCTCATTTAAATGTGCAGATTAAGATACACAGTCCATATGTCCAAATAAGTATCTAAACAAGATTAATGATTCCTACACAGAAAGGGCAGTGAGATCTTCAAGCCACTCAGTGCTAGCTGGTGGGTGTTTGTCTTTACAGCCTTGCAATGTAAGTCTCTTAGTTATGTTAAGAGCTCACAGAATCCACTTTTGTTGTCTGTTCTTCTGTTAGGCCACATTTGCACCATACATTTGAAGCACTATGACACCATTTTAAATAGCCATGGCTTCCCCCAAAGAATTATGGGAGTTGTAGGTTATATGGGGAGCTGAAAGTTGCTAGGAGGCCCCTATTCCCCACTCAGAGCTACAAGGCCCTGTGTGGTTTAACAATCAATCCCTCTTCATGGCACTTTTAACAAACAACAGCTACTGGAATTGTTTGGGAGAAGCCACAAATGTTTAAAGTACCATCATGGTGCTTTAAATGTATGGTGCAAATGTGGCCTTATTTGTCGGCCCACCCCAGATATATAAAGGTGTCAAACTGACTGCCATTAAAAAATGGCAGCCATTTTGGGTGCTACAATCTCTCTCGCTGCACTCTCGTTCTGAAAAATCACTTTTTTGGGGGCCGCAATCTCTCATGACGCCCAAAGTGGGCATTTTGGGATGCTGTGTTGTGCTATCGTCACAACTCCCCCCCCCCCCAAAAAAAAATTCAATGTGAGAGTAGTGAGGCACAGGTCACGTAACTAGCCCGGAAACCCGTCCCGGAAGATGCACATCCTGACTGTGGGTCTGAAAAAGTCGGACAGTATGTAAAATTAACCTGTCATCTGACTGATTCTGTTTGAAATGTTGGGACTCTCTAAAAGGGATCAACTCTTTCAATGAGACTCCAGCGCAGAGGCGCCACCTTTTCTGGAGGATTGAGGGGGCCTGATGCGATGTTGCACAACATCCTGATGTCACACATGGGGGCCCTCTGAGCATTGAGTTCATTGTTATTCAAAGCTGAATTTGCTCCTTGCCCCATTTACTTAGCATGCAGGTGTAAAATAGCCGCATGGAATAAGTGCTATGTAGGTTACCACACAGTAACATTGCCCTAAAAACACTTTCAGTGCTCTGCACAATGTGATTTACACCACAGCCTGTGTTGTTTATGAGTTGAGCTGGCAATATTTCCTCCTGTTTTCCTGAGGAGCTAAGCAAGTTTGGCTGGGTGCTGTGGGATTCCTACAGCTCTCCTGGCTTTCCCTTCCACCTACGGAAATGGCCGCCTACACAAACACCGCTATTATAGCAACACTGCATAATGAGGCTTTCTCCGTTCCAGGAATTCCACCCACTCGCTCTGGAATGTGTTGCCGCTTGAAGTGCAGAGTCACAAATGCATTCAATCAATTTGCGGGAGGCTGTCACAATTCAGAATATTACTCAATAATTTCTCATGGGGGAGTTGCATGATCGAAGACATGGAGAACAAGGCCATGCAGAAGACCTCTTGGGCCACATAGACCCGATTTTGTATTGGGCAGAAGTTATATAACACTGTAGGTAAGCCACTGGTGTTATTAAATCCTGTCAGGAAGGTTTATGTAACCAAGCATCCCGGCATTTATTAGTTGTAGCAATAACAGTTGTTGTTCTGCGGGGAGCATTTTCTGTAACTGAAGGCTCATATGCACAGCCAAATGGTGAAATGGAATAGCATCAAAGCCGTTTGGCAACCAGGAGTCATTATTTTTTTATTATCACTGAGGGTGTTGCACAAGAGGTAATTAATTCCATTGGGGGAAAGCAGGGCAAAAAGCAGATTGAGAATGTTGTCCAAAATGAGGTAAGTGTGCATATGGAAGAGCAGCAGCCCTCAGCACTTACCACAAACTGTTATTTGCTTGAGAGTAGGCCATTTGGATTTTAAGGATTTTTAAAGAGGGCTGTTTTTTGTTTATGTTGTTCTTCAGTTTGAGGCGGAAGTATTCTGGCTGGCTTCATTCTGGTAACATGGGTGCTAGGCAATGAGCAAATATAATATGTATGATCTAATTCAGATTCCTGCATCGAAGCGGGTTGGACTAGATGACACTCGGGGTCACTTCCTACTGTACAATTCTATGATTCTAAGTATGTCCATAGGTGCAGCAAGAGTAAGGCTAGAACAGATTGCATATCCAGTAGGAACATAGCAAGTTGCCTTATACTGAGTCATGTAGTTCAGTATTATCTACATGGACTGGCAACAGCCCTGTAGTGTTTCTTCTAGTCCTGCCTACAGATGCCAGCAATTGAACCTAAGGCCTTCTGAGCTGAAACCACAGTACAGGAGATAGGTAGAGAATTAGGTAGGCTGTATAGGTCAGCAACATCTCCACTCCTAGGGCGTGTCTGTGGCCACCCAGACTAGCTTTGTACCCAGGGCTAGCTGCTTCTCTGGTCTTTCTAACTTCTCTTCTTGGGAACCACTTAGAATTCTGCCACCTCCCTCCTTAGTCATTCATGGGAGAGAATAACAGCATCTATCTGCTTGGCCCCAGACTTACCACAGGCTTGGGCTGGACATGGTAAGTCTACAGAAGTCAACTGAGCCCATGCTCACGCCTGTTCTGCTCTCCTCCACCTCCCTTCACCTGCCTTAACTCAGCCTCACTTGAAGGAAACGGGAAACAGCAGGGTCTGGTTGCAGGTTCCACTGCTCAGGGAGCTGGCATTCCAAGTGGGCCAGATGTGGCCCAAAGCAGCCAGGGGTTGGGTTCCAGTGGCGGCAAAACCAGAGGCTGGTTAAAGGCAGGCAGAGGTCCAGATCAGGAAAAGAGAAAGAACTAGGCAATCCTTATGCTAGAGAAGAACTGTTCAAGTGGAGTAGACAGCTCTGAGACCAGAGCGCTATACTGTAGTGCCTGGCCAGCTGACTCAATGCTAAAGCAAATTAGTAATGCAGCTTAGGTAGTGCTCTTGACACCCACAGCTCGGGCCAGACAGATGTTCAGTATGGAGTTCTTAGAGCTAAGCTGTGATTTCTCAGAATTTTTTTTTTCTAATAAAATTTCTGAGAATCTGTTTTGGTTCCCCTCTGAAAAAAAAGAGAGGACCACATTGCAGAATAGTCTCCAAGTATTCTCCCTCTCCCCTGCCCACACACAGCGCCCAGGAACAATGCAAAATCTGGAGTATTGTGTGAGATGCAAAATGATGGTGAGGTTGCTGACATCATAGCCACTAAGAAAAGAAGCTGTGCCACAGTCACTGTTGAGAGGTTGCTGTATCGGTTGGAGAAAGCCCCACATTTGCTTTGAATTTTGCTTTCGGTGAAATGTTTGTGACATACCTAATGCAACTATGTCCGTGCCAATTACCTTCCAGAAATGTCACCAACTCAAGTGGCAATACAGCCTTTCTTCTAACAGTCTTCACAGCAAGACAAAACACAGAGCAAATAAAGTAGTCGGAATGTCCCTTTTGATTGCAAAGGACGGTGCCCTGTGGTCACCCAGGTAAACAGCAAAGCCAAAAACAACACATTTTCTTTATGCTGTGCATCTCAGAGCTGCTCCCCATGTAATGATTTCAAGTCAAAGGAAATACTCCTGCAATTCTCTCCCATAAATTTAGAATTACAAGTGGAGGTTCAGAGAGCTGTTTTAGGTACACTAAAAGACTTGGGCAGAAAACCGACCTACATAGAGGATAGAAAAATCTGAAGGACAAAACTAGCAAAATGTTTCCCTGAAATCTGTTGTCAGCATAATTACAACTACACGTGAGTCTAAAGGTGGGTGGTGTGATCTAAGATAGGCAATTGGCCTTTTTGGACACAAAGAAACCAAAGCAATTATAATAAGCAACCCCTTATTTCATGGTTAGTGTGTACAAATACTTTATAATGGGCACAGCCCAGCCAAAGATAAGCGCTTCTTTCGGTCAAACTGCTAACCATGTACTCCATTATCTTCTGTTCTTGAAAAAAGAAGCTTAGAAGCGTTAAACTTTGATTAGATTGCGTTCAGAGCTTTGCAAATTTTGGCTGGCCTTGGTTGAGGACCATTGAGGTCCTCCTCCATACATACATCCCGCCTTCAGATGTCAAATGGGTAGATACCAGAGACAAAGCCTTGGTGGTGGCTCCCTGAATCTCCCCCTAAGAAATCCATTTGACACTTGCTTCTCAGTTCATTTCAAGGCAAGTTAAAACTGTTTCACTCGAAAGAGCTATTCTTCACATAGCAAATGATTCTGAGAGTATGCTGACAACATTAAGGCAGTCGGAGTCCTCCTGCAATTTGATTTACAGCAGCCACAGGGCAAAGGTTACTATTCGCATGAAGCTGCCCGAAGTTTGGTAAAATGTGCTTAGTGTTTTGTTTTTGTTTTTAAAAAAATGAGAGCCAAAATGGGTGCAATTGATAGAACATCAGTCCTGGATCCAATTCTCCACTCAGCCATGAAGCACATGGGTTAGCCCAGGGTGAGTCATGTTTTCTAACCCTAAGTGTTGTGAGGCTAAAATGGGATAAAACCCTGTATATGCTGCCTTGAGCTCCATGGGAGAAGGGTGGGATAAAAATGGGGGGGGGATGCAAAAGAAAATGCATGTATTTCAAGTTCTATATTCATATTAATGTTTGAGTTAATAAAATGAGCAGTCCCAGAGATACGTCATCTGTTATTACCATCCAACGAATGGAATAATAACCGACTGTTAAAGTGCATGACGAAGCTATAGAAGGGCAAATTACAATATTCCCCCAAGGATTACTGAGGTTCAGAGAATCATGCTGAGAGCCAATAGAAGAGGCCCAAAGTGCCTCTTCAAAAACCGAGTCCAACATGTAATGTTTTTGACCTCCCCTGACTCCAGTTTCACGGCTGCTGTGCCTGGTTCCCTCCCCCCACCCCCAATATACCTACAGCTATTTTTCACAGCACAGTGGCTTTAGCTGAGCGAAAGCAGGAAAGAGGGATAGGGGAGAGAAAGATATTAACTTGCTGCTGCCTGGTGTATAATTCTACCAAGCCCGCCAAAAGAAAAATGGCAGCCAAAATGCTCACATCAAAAGTGGCAAATCTCTGTGGAGAGGGTATGGAAACTGAGGTAATTTTTAAATTCTTTTTTTTTTAAATCCACAGATGATAAATGGGATGTTTATGTCTCATTCTCACACAGGCATATTTAGATAGCAGCCAGAGAACTCTCTCAAGCACTGTGGACAGGAGCCTGGTCATCCACATAACATAAGCACTTGGGAGTCCTTTCTTTCCCCCTCTGCGGCAGAGCTTCAGTGCAACTTCCTGACCCACAATAAAACAGGGTCTGTGTTTCTTAGGTGGCCGAACCTTTAAACATGAAAGCAATGTGACTTGAAGGAGACAAACCCATTTTCCCCCAACAGCCTTTGTTGTCACAAATTGAGGAAAGCCTCGGGAGATTAAAAGATCTATTATTATTATTAGCCACTTACATGTTAAAGAGGTTTAGCCCAATGCGGTAGAGCCGTTTCCTCATGGTGTCCGTGGAAAGAGTAGGAGATTTGCAGCTGGCCGGGTTTTCACAGTGATACCGCGGGAGGCTCAAAATCATGGCCTGCAGGGCTTCCTTCGAAGACAACTCTGAGGCAGACTTGGCTGAGGTGGAGGTGCTGCTGCTGCTCAGCTGCTCTGAATTGTCCACATTTTCTGCCTCCAAGCCCTTGTTCTGCCCAGCCTCGTGGCTGGAGCCGAACTCCAGCTTCTGCACCATCATTTGTTCTTGGTCTGCTTCCCCTCCCACCAAGCCGTTGGTGTTGACGTTCCCCTCAGTTGCCGTATGACTATTCTGAAGGATTCCGGAGTCAGGCTGCCCCTCGGAGACAGCTTGATGCTCTTGGTTCTCTTTCCCAGCTTCCTCTGGGATTTCTTCTATTTTGGCAGCTTGAGAAACTCCCGCCTGGGTGTTGTTGGCAAGACAGTTTGCCATAGACACCGAGGTAGATGAGGAGACGGAGAAGTTCTTGTTGTCAATCTGGACGGTGACGTCCCGGAAGGCCATCATGAGGGTGCTGCTGCTCTTTGGCAATGTATCTGGCAGCAGCCCTTCCTCCTTCTCTTGATCCTTCAGTTCGGCTTCCAAGTCTTGGTTTGGCTGCATCGTGCTGAATGTCTCCCTTATCTGGTAGGAGCTGCCGTCTTGAAGGGAACACATCGTCTTCAGGCTCCATGTGCTGAGGGCGTCATCTATAGACTTGGCCAAAGACTGGACTTGCTCGGTGAAAGAGTCCTCCAGCTCAGTCAGGGCCCCGCTTATGGTAGCTGGCAAAGACGGAGACCTCACCAAGGGGATGCCCACAAAGTTATAGCCTTCCACGAGGGCCTTCTCAGCAGAAAAACTTTCAGAGTTCTGGACTCGGACTTTCCTTAGTGAAATCCGCCGCGGCATGCGACTCTCCAGGAGCGAGTTCCGTATCTTCTCAAAGTTTTTGCTGAGCTGGTACTGGCGGAAGGCAGTCTGGATGGTGCAGGCTGCCCTCCGAGAGACCAGGTGGCCTCCATATTTGTGCTCTAGCATTTCGATCTGAAACAGAAAAGCAATATTTTAAAATTTGATTTCCGAACCAGTTTCTGTGAATTCAATTTACAAATTGATTGCTCTCTAAGTCTGCTCTCGAGAATTCAATACTGCATTTGTGAGTCTCTATTTCCTGCTGTGTGTACTGAGGGGTTCTGGAAACAATTTACTTGGCTCACAAAGGAATGGTTTCCCTTTCTTGCAGGGCCCATATCCAGTTCTACCTAGGGGGTGGAAGAGATGATGTATCTCCCCCAATTTGAGCCATTATGTCAAGGGGGGACCAGGGTCCGTAGCTCCTCCCACACACCTGGGACAGTGACTTCACCTCTGCTGTCTCAGTATGGGTACGCAGGAGCAGAATGCCCAAATGTTGCTGCACATCAGCGATATTTGGATGTTTCATCCCCACCTGTACATATGGGGCCAATAGAAAAGTCCCTTGTGGGCAGGGCACACTCCCTCCCCTCCATGTGCTAGGCAGAGCCAGGGGACGAGTACCATCCAATCTATTCTTACATATTTGCATACTCTTGGATTCCAGTTGTGCTGCTTAAAAATATTTATTATATGTATTTCTTAGAACAAACGATCCAAGCATATACACCAAGAGTTAGAAACCTCTGGTCCATAGAGCAATCTTGGCCCATAGTTTAATTACCCTTTACCTATTATCTTTTCTATATTTTTAAATTTCTGTGTTTTATTTATGTTTGTTTAAATTTTTGTGAGCTGCCTTGAGTCCTGGTTCTGGGAGGAAGGTGGGACATCATCATCATTAAAAATAACCCTTATGTTCCTCAGCAAGATAGGGTCATCTACGGACCAAAAACCTCCCTCCACTTCTAAATATTTTGCTCTTTTGCTTATACTAATTAGCAATGTAAGAATCATAAACAAGGGAGAGAAAAACAGTGATTATGTATGTCCTGCAGTGGCACCCCAAAAAGAACTGAAGATCTGGTTTAAGAGGTTAGAAATATCACCATGGATAAATATCAAGAGGAGTGAGAAGATACAAACACCCTGGATGGGCTGGTTATTGATGCATGCCCAGCGGAAAAAAAACACGGAATTAGTCAAGGAAACCATGGCCAAACTGGGCATTGTGCACTGGCACATTCTGAGCCTGAATGCTCTGCCCGGTTTGTCTGAAGAATTTTTGTACCCATAGTCTCCTTCTTGCTACCTCACTGATAAAAGCTCAACAAGAGGACCACTGGAGTGTGCTTTCAGTCCACACCATATACATCATCCCAGCTTCGGTCTCCATGAATGATCATTAGGTGACAATGGCAGCGGTGGTGCTAATGCAGGTGATGGATGGAAATGGTGAAGAAAGCCGAAAGCATGGACACTAATTATTCCCGTAGAGATTTACTGAGACCAGGGTTGGCTTCGTTCTTCTTTTGCCTGATAAAGTACTTTGTTCTTCTTCAGAGTTCTGGAGGAAACGGGGGTTTGTAAGATTTCAATTAATTAAATGAATGAATTGGAGAGGGAGGGCCAAGTGATGGAAATCACCTTTGCATTGATAAGCAGACTACCATATGGGAACCCAACTGATCATGCTGCCACAGGAACACCAGCCGCTCTCTGCTCTTACTAATGATGCCATTACTTAGAACATCTGAATAAGGTTGAGCATCACACAGCATGATTATCAAGAAACGTCCACCCCAGTTATTTCTCTCCTCCACAAGTATGTACACAATTCCCTCTATTTCCAATGCTCAGGTTATGAATGCTGTTGCATATGTAGCCAAAATGGCACTACCCTTGCAGGAGAGAGGTATCAACAGGCTTGGGGAAAACCCCAGGTTTTGCAGAGGTGCACATTTTCTTCCGGGGGAAATGGTTAAGTGTACTAGCATTGAATTATGTACATTTAAGGGCAAAATCATGACCAATCATTGTCCATAACCGATATATGGCTTAAGTGCAGCAGATTATACCCGTAAATTAAAATTGTTTCTTAGGCATGTTATGCAGAAACTGAGAGACTCAGAGATATCAAATATCTCCAGGTTGCCTGGAGAGCCACGTTTTAGACATTTAAAAAAGAGGGGGCAGGGATTGCCCAGGATATTAACTGATTTTATACCTACTGCGTTTTGAATTTTTATTTTGTATTTTTTGAATTTTTATTTTTGTATTTTTTTGTATTTTTGTTTTGTTTTGTTTTTTGCTTGTTTTTTGCATGATAATTGCTTTTGTTTCTGATGTTTCTGATCTGTTTTACATTTGGTTCTCTTTTGTAGGCTATCTTGAAAATCTAGATTACAGTGGTACCTCGACTTAAGAATTTAATCCGTTCCGAACGGACATTGCTAAGTCGGAAAATTCGTAAGTCGAAGCCAATGGGGGGGATTAAAAAATTCGTAAGTCGAAAAAATCCTATCTAAAAATCTGTAAATCAGAAAAATCCTATCTAAACCGCATCCAAAATGGCGGACGGAACTCTATTCATAACTCGAAACATTCGTAAGTCGAGTCATTCGTAAGTCGAGGTACCACTGTATTTGAATAAAAAGAAGAAAACAGCACCCCATATTAAAGCCTTGGCTCACACTAAACCCTGAGATTCCCATTAGGAAATAAGCACATTTAAATAAAGCATATACATTAAAAAAGAAAGATATATAAAATAATACTTGTGCAGTGAAGTGTCTCTCCTGTGGTCCTATTTGCTGCAAATAGCACTGTTGGAGACAAACAGCAGCACCAGGGTGCAATTTTGCTGAGTAAATAATATGGGACAAAGGGTTAGACTCTCACCATGTACTACAGTGCTGATGTGGATCTGAACCCCTATAGCAACTTTTGCTAAGGATGAAAGCCTACTTATAAGCATATTTTTAAGTAATGTGTAGCTCTGAACCCTGAATGTATGGCCTAGTTGTTACAAAGCTGAATAAAGTATACCTTGTGAATAATAATGCTGAAAATGTCATGGTGGCTGCAATAGTAGGAACCATCAGCTATGTGTCTGGCCACTTGAGATTTCTGATGAATCAACAGCTTCTCTAGGAGTTTGTGTGTAGGGGTGAATAGATAGGGACCACTCAACCTCTCTCATTTGAAATTTTGATACTGAATTGCTAGCCTGAAATAAAAGGAAAATTGATCTCCATTATACTACCCTATATAATGGACCCAGAGACCAAACTGCAAACATGCGCTGGATTATGGAGAAAGCTAGAGAGTTCCAGAAAAACATCTACTTCTGCTTCATTGACTATGCAAAAGCAGTTGACTGTGTCGACCACAGCAAACTATGGCAAGCTCTTAAAGAAATGGGAGTGCCTGATCACCTGATCTGTCTCCTGAGAAATCTCTATGTGGGACAAGAAGCTACAGTTAGAACTGGATATGGAATAACTGATTGGTTCAAAATTGGGAAAGGACTATGACAAGGCTGTATATTGTCTCCCTGCTTATTTAACTTATATGCATAATTCATCATGAGAAGGGCTGGACTGGATGAATCCCAAACCAGAATTAAGATTGCCGGAAGAAATATCAACAACCTCAGATATGCTGATGGCACAACCTTGATGGCAGAAAGTGAGGAGGAATTAAAGAACCTTTTAATGAGGGTGAAAGAGGAGACCGCAAAATATGGTCTGAAGCTCAACATAAAAAAAACTAAGATCATAGCCGCTGGTCCCATCACCTCCTGGTAAATAGAAGGGGAAGAATTGGAGGCAGTGAGAGATTTTACTTTCTTGGGTTCCATGATCACTGCAGATGGTGACAGCAGTCACAAAATTAAAAGATGGCTACTTCTTGGGAGAAAAGCAATGACAAACCTAGACAGCATCTTAAAGAGCAGAGACATTACCTTGCCAACAAAGGTCCGTATAGTTAAAGCTATAGTTTTCCCAGTGGTGATGTATGGAAGTGAGAGCTGGACCATAAAGAAGGCTGATCGCCGAAGAATTGATGCTTTTGAATTATGGTGCTGGAGGAGACTCTTGAGAGTCCCATGGACTGCAATAAGATCAAACCTATCCATTCTTAAGGAAACCAGCCCTGAGTGCTCACTTGAAGGACAAATCCTGGAGCTGAGGCTCCAATACTTTGGCTACCTCATGAGAAGAGAAGACTCCTTGGAAAAGACCATGATGCTGGGAAAGATTGAGGGCACAAGGAGAAGGGGATGACAGAGGACGAGATGGTTCGACAGTGTTCTTGAAGCTATGAACACGAGTCTGACCAAACTGCAGGAGGCAGTGGAAGACAGGAGTGCCTGGCGTGCTCTGGTCCATGGGGTCACGAAGAGTCGGACACGACTAAACGACTAAACAACATACTACCCTGCACAAATAGGCTGTCTTAACATGGTGCAGTGATAGTGTGACTAGATTAAATAGGGTGAGTGACCTGCTTGCATCGTATAGCTTTCCAACATCTTTTCCCACCAGAACATACAGTATTTTCTGCAGAATGCCATGTCTGCCATCTGGGGCAGGGAGGAACTAACTACATGATGGGTTCAAGAGATAAGAAGCTGGCATCATAGGGGTGAGAATCCCCATGGTAGGTGTAACATGTAGACCAGCTGCCATCAGCCCCTTGTGAAGTACTTCAAGGACATCATCTTGGACAAAGGTGTGTCTGAATGCTCCCTTATGTATTAAAAGCTCTAACTGGCTAAAAACTAGCACACCATTGTTGCCATGTGGGTTTGCTTGGGCTAGGAAGAAGAGAGGTCCAGACTTCTATCATTCCCTTACTCACCTTTCTTTCTGAACGAAAAAAGCCCCAAATGTTGTAACCTTTTCTCATAGGGGGGTTCTGTGTGTGCTTTAACTACTTAAATTAAAATATGCTAATCTGTGGCTCGATTAACCAGGCAGCTTTTAGTTAGACTTGTCTAACCAATTAATTGATCAAACGTTGTGGCCTTAACATTTGGGGGAAGCTGTTTAGAATTCTGTGCCAAAGATCCCCATCATGGACACATGGCTTTCTGGAACTGGGAACTGTGCCAGGCTGCCTGGAGTGGAGCTCAAATGACACACATACAATCACAGCTATGGCCAACAATTAAAAAAAAGTCTTGCTGCACCAATCCCTATCTACGTCTGTCTTCCATTTATGGTGCCCCTGAAGCAGATTGCTTCTCCCTGCTGCATGGCAAGGCCAACCTTGACTAGGAGCCTTGATTTGGGGGAAAGGGCCATAGCGAAGTACGTACGTACATACATCCTATATAATAAAGTCCAAGTTGTCCCTGCGTCCAAGCTGTCCCGTGTGTCCCTGGGGTACTGCGCATGTGCCCCAGGGATACAGGGATTGGACAGCAGAGACTGCGCGCGCACACTCTCCCCCCCCTGCCTCCTCCAACCGCTGCTCCCGCCGGACACCGCCTCACTGCAGGGCACGTCAGGGAAGCGAGGGTGGAGGCCGGCGAAGGCCTCCTCACAACCCTCCCTTGCCCGTGAGAGGAGCGGCGGTTGGAGGAGGCAGGGGGGGGGGAGAGTGCACGCGTCCTTCCTGTCGGCGGCTGGGGGAGAGGAAGGAAGGAGGAGAAAGCGCTCCTCCGTTCCTGCCCCCCTGCCGCCGACAGCAAGGACGGGTCCCAACCGTGGAATGTCTGCTTCCTGTCCCCCTGCCGCCGACAGCAAGGACAGGTCCCAGGGTTCGGAGAAGCGCTGCGCAAGCGCTTCTCCGAACCCTGGGAGGTCTGCTTCCTGTCGGCGGCTGCGGGAGAGGAACGGAGGAGGAGAAAGCAGCGCTTTCTCCTCCTCCGTTCCTGTCCCCCTGTCGCCGACAGCAATGACAGGTCCCAGGGTTCGGAGAAGCGCTGCGCAAGCGCTTCTCCGAACCCTGGGAGGTCTCCTTGCTGTCGCCGGCTGTGGGAGAGGAACGGAGGAGGAGAAAGCAGCGCTTTCTCCTCCTCCGTTCCTGCCCCCTTGCCGCCGACAGCAATGACAGGTCCCAGGGTTCGGAGAAGCGCTGCGCAAGCGCTTCTCCGAACCCCAGGATGTTCTAGAGCCCGTTATGGGCTGAAATACACTAGTTCATACATAACTTTATTTCTATGCTGCATTTCCACAATTCAAACCAGCTCACAATGTGAACTAATGCATAACTACAACATAACAAAAGTGGTCATAAACAATAAACAAAACATTAAAAATGCGCAATCAAACTGAACAACTTCCACATAAATCTAAAATAGGTACTAAAAAACAACAGCAATAATACCCCTCACAACAACAACAACAACAACATGCCAAACAGCCCAGTCCATTAACATTTCCATTTAAAACAGGGGAACTGAAACACTCTGAACTTGGACTGGGCTATACAATTCCACCTCCAGCTTCTTGTTCCCCTGATAAGAATTAAATAAATGGCAGGAGCACGAACTTTTCTAAGCAATGCTCCCTTTCCCAATATTACATGAGGGTGGCATTGCATTGAAGTCACTGAGGCAGGGGGGGCATTTTTTAAATAATGGAGGCAGCCCTAAATGGCTTCACTGAATGCCCAAGCCCTTGCTGCAAAAGTAGCAGGAAATTTCTTTCTATCTGCCTTGCATGCAGAAAGTGCCAGGTTCAATCCCCAGCATCTGCAGGCAGGGCTGGGAGAGGCTCTTACCTGCAACCCTGAAGACCTGCTACCAGTGTAGGCAGTGCTGAGCTCGATGGACCAATGATCTAACTCAGTGTAAGGCAACTTGGATGTTTTCCTGTGTGAGCCATGAGGGTGGAACAGGTTTGAATGTGGTTTAAGTGCATGATGTAGACATGACAGTGATGGAGAACCTGCTATATAGGCAGAAGGTCCCAGGTTCAAATTCTCAGCACCTCCAGGTAGGCCTGGGGATGTTTCCTGTCTGGGAACCCTAGAAATCCACTGCCAGTCTGTGGGGACAATGCTGAGCTTGATGGCCCAAAGGTCTGGCTCATCATCATCAGGGAAATGCATGCAGATATTTCTACTTCAGCATCTCAGTGCAAAAAATGAAGACTTGTGGAAACTTGTGCAAAATGAAGTTATGCATATGACCTAATGCACAAGAGGTTTGGTACCTGGGTTCAGCAGGTATCTGACCTAACTGGTTGTTAAGACCAGGCCATACAATGGGATACCACCTTCTTAGAAACATTCTTAGCTACCAAAAGAAGTTCAAGGTTCTGTTGCTGACATTTATGGCCTTAAACAACTTTGGACCAGCAGACCACCTCCCCGGGTAGGGACCTAACCAAGATCTTCCAAGGGGACCCTGCTGGTTGCTCCACACCCAGCAGATTTTCACCTACAGAAGTGGGCCTTCTCGGTGATGGCACCCAATCTTTGGAAATCCCTTTCTGGACTATGACTCTTAATTTTTAATTTTGTTTCACACACTGCTCAGTTTTATCTGTGCTAGGTTTTTTACTGGATTTCCCTAGTTGTTTTTTTAAAGAAATTTTATTGAATGTTATAGTTTGTACTTTTACTTCATGTAAACCAAATAGAGATTTTTTTATTAAATTAAGTCAGCCTTCACCAACCTGGTAGTCTTGTCCTGATGTTTTGGACTAAAACTCCCATCAGCCTCAAGCTTGATGGGGCTGGTGGAAGTTGTAGTCCAGGCATCCCCAAACTGCGGCCCTCCCGATGTTTTGGCCTACAACTCCCATGATCCATAGCTAACAGGACCAGTGGTCAGGGATGATGGGAATTGTAGTCCAAAACATCTGGAGGGCCGAAGTTTGGGGATGCCTGTTGTAGTCCAAAACATCTGGAAGGTACCAGGTTGATGAAGGCTGCATTAATCAGTAAAGTTTTCTTAAAAAAATAGAATAAAATAAAATGAATGAATAAACTATAGCTGGCTTATTTTTCAATAAGCCAGACTGCAGATGTCATGCACGCTTACCAGAGAGTAAGCTCCACTGAACACAGGGGGACTTATTTCCATGCACATGACTGTGCTGTTAATCTCCATTTTTCAGAGGCTGCCTGCTCACTGGAACAGAGCTCTGCTTCTGCTTTAGCTTTCATTCTTGATCACGGACTGTAGATTTAATTTGTTCATCCCTAGATTCATTAAATACCAATTGTACTGCATTTCCCAGGATTTTTTTGTGGGTTTGTTTCATTCCACCTATATCCCTTTTAAAAAAAAGTTCTCCATGCAATATATTTCCAATTATACTTTGTTGCTTCATTTTGCCTTTCTCAGGGGAGGTGGTGGAAACATTTGAACTTCTCCAGTTTTCAAACTTTTTCTGAGTTTAACTAGTAAGAAAACAAAAAGAAAGGAAATGATTGGATTTTTAAAGTTTGTTTTGTTGGACCAAGGCTTTCCAACATAGAAAAAGTTGCAGTCTCTTCTTCTCAAGAAAAAAATTCAGGGATGATTCCTGACATGGGTCAAGGTGACACCCCCCACATCTAAAATATGAGAAGCATTGCCCTGCCCTTCTTAAGGAAGCTGTTTCCATTTGAATTCCAAGGGGGAATTTTGGCTTTTTGCGGGTGCTAGATAGTTACTGGTGTCACCAGCTTTAGGTCAATTTTTTGGATGCGAAAGTATTTTTTCTTACTATTGGTGAGCTTTACACTCCCTTAAATGTTGGTGCATGTTAATTGCTGGTATTTTGTATTGTTCTGTTGTAGCAATAAGTATACTTTTTATTATGCATTGTTATTATTCTACTGCATTTGGACTTCTTTTTTCTATATACATTTGCTGTGAATATAGATGCATTTGTGGAAATTGCAGCTTATAAATAAAATGACTGTGACTATGAGCAGTTTTATGTAGATTTCCTCTTATATTTTCCCATGTTTATTAATGAAGCAGCTGATGGGCTAGAGTGCAAGTTGGTCAGGTGAACAGATGTAGTTGACCTTCAACAGTTGTGCAGAAAGGTGTGTGGGTTTTTGGAGGGGGGAGCTTGTTGCTTTTGTGTCACAATGTTGCAAAAGTGAGAAAAAACTTTGCATGCCAAATTCAGCACAGGGCCGGCCTTGGTATAAGGCAAGTGAGGCAGCTGCCTCAGGTGGTGTATGCAGGCCGGTCTGTGCATGGGGTAAATGGCAGCAGTGCCACCCCAGTCATTCTTCCTGATATACCTGTTGGAGGATGAAGCTGTGGGTGGCACGCAGCCTGTCCTATGCCTTCATGGAGGACACTGACCCATGTCCAATATTCAGGTAAGTTTGACTTGCCAGCCCAGCTGGCTTTTGCACATAGAATGGGAGAGGGTGCCATCTTGTCCTTTGATTCAGGCAGCACAGTATCTTGAGCTGGCCCTCATTCTGGCCAGTTAGAATTTTTATCTCTGTTTCCATTGCAGTTATCTGCAGAAGGCATAGAAATGCAAATCACAGGGGGCTGGGCTAGATGACCCTCCCAACTATATGATCCTACAAACCTTTCTGTTAAGCTGAGACTGGCTGGCGGTGAAGGAGATTCCTCTCTTCTCCTCTGAGCCAGTAGGCCAGCCAAAGCTCAAGCAATCATGGAGATGCCATTCCCCACTTAAGCTCAGCCTCCCCTTTGGCTACTCGCCCTTTAGCTACTGTCAGGGGCTCTTACACACACAGATGGGGCATTATAGCTCCACTCAGCTGGTGACAGGAGGGAATGGGGATGCTAAGATAAGAGGGTGTATCTGATGGCAGCTGCGTAGCCCAGAACAGATAAAATGCAAACAAACCGTCAGTCACTGGAGCAATGCTACTGCATGCGCAGTCCCTTCTTCACCCCCTTTGTTAGGAAATTCAACATCTTTCAGGGGAGTGCTTTTAAAAGAAATCTCCTTTCGCACACTTCTCCCAGATATACACTGTATGTGGGTAATGCTGCTTTGGCTATAAAAGGTGAATGAATGGCCCCATTTTGCTTCCAAACAAGTTGGCAAAGAGCTACTTGTTTTTCTCTTAGAAGTATCAATTAGCTAGTCAGGATTTTCTGGCACAACTAGCAAGCCTTCAGGCAACGAGTACAGTAAACTAGTACTAGCCAGTAAACTTTGGGTTCTGCCATGTTTTATCCTATTCCATCAGATTCTGCTAGGTTAGACCCCAACCTGCCTGGTTCCTCAATATGCTGCTCTGACCCATTGGTTCTGCTACTGGTCAGACTCTGTAGGATGTGGAACCGCCACCTCCTGACCAGGATTTCTTAAAAGATTAAAAGCTGGAAATCACAATTCAGTCTTGCATCTTTGGAACTTTGGCATGACACCAATGCGTAACTGAAAAATCATTTCCCCAGTATACAGCTGGATGCGCATTGTGGATTCCTCTCTCGGCAATAGCCCTCAGCCATCTCCAACTTGGTGCCCTACAGATGTTTTGGACTACAACTCCCATCCCATAATGCTGGCTAGGGCTGATGGGGATTGTAGTTCAAAAACACCTGGAGGGCACCAGGTTGAAGAAGGCCGCAGTACAGGTTTCAGTGTGGAAGTTTGGAAATGTAATGAACTTGGACTTTGGGTGGAGAAGTGGATGCTCAGAAGGAGCCAGAACATTTATCTGGGTGAACAACAACAGTGACAATGAAGAAGTAAACACAACAATCCTCGGTGCATCTATTCAGTCCATTGGGACTTGCTCCCAGCCAGGTAGATGTGTGATAGATGCAGCCAAAAACATGTATAAACACACAATGAGATCAGAAGCTAGGCCTGGCACCCAGAAATGCAGTGAAGAAGCAGCTCCTGATCCGTCTCAGCTGCATCGTTTTCCCTGCATGGAGGTGCAATAACTTGACACATTTCAGCCCCCTTGCATTTTGTCAACCCATCTATGCTGCTGCTAAAGGCACAGAAAGGAGCCTATTCACATTTTTTAAAAAGACCAACACGCAAAACAAATCTAGGAGCTCATCTGCAGTGCAGTTGTGATATTTTGTTGATTAACTATCAGGTGCCAGGTCCCTGCTAGACCCAGGCACATAACACAGTGATCTAACAAACGCCAACCCAGACCTATGTGTTTTCTTTTCCCTGGGGTTTGAACCCCCTGTGATAACTGCAGTGTATACAGCAGACCTTGCATGGCTGACTTTAAAAAGTAGGGAGCAGTGATGAATATACATTGCATTTCTTCTTCTGCTCCAGACACCTTTCACTGTGGCGGACAAAGAAAGGTATGCAAAGCCTCAATCCTTGATCTATCTGTCAGATGAGGACCAGAGGACCAGTTCTGAATTGTGGGGTGCAGCTTGTATAGCGCTGCTTTGTGAAGGGTCTGATGCATCCCTGGGTACCGTGAGCCAAAAGTAATAGGCACTGAGAGCTGGTCTATGTGTTGGTTTCGTGACAGGAATCTGCACCCTTAAGGCAAATTCCTCAACCTCTGGATGAACTGTGCAGAAATCCTGTATCGGGGACATTGAATAGCAACATGGAAAGTCAGCCTATTTTCCCATCTAGCCCAGGACTGGCAGCTCTGGCTAGCAGCAGCTTTCCAGAATCTCGGGCAGAGAGAAAATGGTGTGTGTGTGTGTGTGTGTGTTTCTTGCACAATGTCTGCTACCTGCTCCTTTTAAATGGAAATGCCAGGGACTCCCTGCATGCAGCACATGTGCTCTGCCTCACGGTCGTTTCCCACATCTGTTATGCCCATTCCCCCCACAACCCACGTCAATGGCGGTGGTCTGCGGGGCAGTGGTGATGCACATGGAAAACTAAGCTAGAGAGTGGATCAATGGCCCCCAGCCCGCCCCGGCCCCGTCTCCCACGGCATGAGGAGAAGCTGGTGTACCTGTTTATTCTTTAAGTCAAGGGAGAGCTCATAATCGGAAGCGGCGGCATGGGAACATGTGGCTGCCCCTTTGCTGCGCTGGCCTCTCACGGGAGAACCCGTGTGGTGGAGGCTGGCCTTCTGCACCAAAAGGGAGCGCCCCGCAGCCTGATCCGCCTGCTCTTCCTGCAGCTCCGCATGCCGGGCTTTTAACTTCAAGGTGTCGGACCTGCCTTCCTGTCTGCTGGCCTCCTTCGGGTCCTCCGCGTCACACCCGGGTTTCTTGCTGGCTGAACCGCAGGGATCGTCACTGTGAACAAAACGCAATGTTTCTCTTTTGTTTATTTGGTTTTTTTGTTTGTTTTCTTTGCATCCCCTTTTCGTGGCCATTCCCTAGCCTTCAGTACGGTAGCTAATCGGCTTTGCAAACAGCCGCGGAGCATTGTTGCTGTGGTGGGGCAGAAGCACGGAAGCTCCTGGGAGCAGGTTAAAAAGCTGGCGCTGAGTAGGCCCTTGCACTACTACGAGGAGCGTGGCAGGGGCAGGGGAGGGGAAACCACCGGTCTATTCTCTCTTCCACTGTGTTACACACCAAGGCCGTTCCAGGCAGTATAGAGTGAGGGGAGGCCTACACCATCTGCGGCTCACCAAGCCAACACACACACACACAATGTATGGTAACCCACTGGGGTCATGTCTTCCCTCATCTAATTGCTGCTTCCCTGGGATTGCAAAAATGGGAGCCTTGTTGAGCTCCTGAGAGGCCGAAATGCTTAGCAGGTGGCCAAGCATTGGGTGTGTTCATGGCACAGATATAGGCCAATCCTTTTCAACAGAGGCATAAAAACAAAAGTGTCTGTATTCAGTTTATACGTTACAGGGTGTGCCTCGGGTATGTGCAGTGTAACAGCCAAACTGTGAGATGAACGAGCCCTGACCAAATCAGAGCTATACAACTATATAAGCACCCTTATATAACGTGTGGCCTAAGGGAGAAGGACTTTATCAGTATGTAATGATAACAGCATGAACGGAATATTTTGTGGGTCTAACTCTCGAAATGTGTGGTGTTGTATAAGACTTATCTTTGTGTTTTTCGTTTAGGCAGAGTATGAGGTAATGTATTTGTTCTTTTGGGTGCTTGTTTTATATTTGTACTTTATGTACAAGTTTTTCTTAAGTGGTAAGGAGGTAGAAGTGTGGTGAAAGCAGTTTGACAGATCAATAGAAAAAGAAAACCACCACTGTTAAAATTACTGCAGAACGTACTGCCAATCAGGGGGAAATAGCCGAATTATGATAAGTTGCTGGTTCCCTATTTGTTCTTTTTATTGCATGAAGCCCTAGCCTGTGAATGTTTACTCAGAGGTAAGGCCCATTGTGTTCAGTGAGACTCCCAGGAAAAATGTGTGCTTTCTTTCCCTACAGACCTATGAAGCTGAGATCCTCCCATCCTCAGGCACAAAACAAAAACAGAACAGAAATTATATCACTAACAGCAACACACAGTCAATGATCCAACAGACACTTGCACACACAAAAAGAAATTCAGTGTGCGCTGATCTAAGGGCCCACCCTATAATTTTCACCAACACACTGACTTCTGAAACACATCAAAACCAAAACCTTCCTTTTAACTTTACACAGTTTAAGAAGTGGTTAGTGATTTGGCAAGAGAAGAATAGTTGCTACCATGAAAATGAAAGGGGACATAAACTGGTACAAGGACACATTTTGACAGGCACACTTTGGAATATCAAACTTTAAAACCTCTTTTGTCTCACATTAGTTGTAAGCCCAAACACTTCCTACTAACTTGCTCCCAACTTCCTGCTGATTTGCAGAGCAAATCAGAGCCAAAACCATGCTCTAAACTTCGCCCACATTTTCAGTGAATCCATAATACAAATTTTTGTGACATTACAATAATTTCCATGGCAACACACTGTGATGTCATGAAGACAAGAATATTAATGCATTGCAGGATTATGCAAGGACAGCTCTCCCAGGGAGAGAAAGAAAACGAAAGCTTTTACTAATTCTCATTTCCATAGCAGCTAGATGAAGATGGAGCCGAAACAAGCAAAGGAGCTTTAGCACTAGGGGAAAAAATACATGCAACAACCCACATTACACTGGCTTTGCTAAGGGTCAACATCCCCTGAGAGTCACATTGCACCGTTGCCTGGCCCTTACTCAGATAACCAGGAGAAGAGGAAGAAAGGAATATTGCAGGTGCAAAAAGGGATGATCAAATGATCAAGGCATGGGTACGACTCCCCTACAAGGAGAAGTTACACTGGTGGCTACACAGTGTAAATTACACAGTTGGCGTTTTTTAAAAAAATTTTTTTAGAAAAACAGGAGAATAAGAGAGATAAAATAGCAAACATGGGTTATAAAATTATGCATAGACAGAGGGGAGTTTTTCTTCCTCTCTCATGAACACTAGAAGGTCAGGTCATCTAATGAAACTGAATGTTGGAAGGTTCAGGACAGATAAAAGAAAGTACTTCTATAGTGCATAGTTAAATACTGTATAGAATTCAGCTCCACAGGGGATGGTGATGGCTTTAGAATGAGGTTAGACAAATTCATGGACCATATTGCTATTGATAGCTACTAGTCACTATAGCTATATGCTGCCTCCAGTATCAAAGGCAGTTTGCCTCTTACACTAGGGATCAGTTGCTAGGGTTCATGAGTGGGAGAGTTCCACTGTCCCTTTATGGGCTTCCTGTAGGCACCTGGTTGATTAGTGTGCGAGACAGGATCTAGGACTCGACTCTAGCATTTGGTCTGATCCAGCAGAGGTCTTTTTATGTTATTATGTGCCATTAATAGTTACATGGGAAAGCCATTTACTGTTCCCGGGGAAATGATGTTGCGGGCTGGGAGCAAGCCCTTCCCATGTGCATGGGGCGGGATAGCCCCTGCGCCATTGGAGGGTCCTCGGCCATGTCAGCCTTAGGACGTCCAATCCGGACAGTCCGGAGGCGTGGCAAGGGCTATTTAAACTGCCCGTGGCTGAGGACCCGCCTCTTTTTCTCCCTGCTCAGTCAGTTCTCCCTCCCTCCCTTAGGTCTTTTTCTCTTGACCTTGCTATGGACCTCGGTTGGTCGCCTGTTGAAGGGGCCTGGTAGGATTTTTTTCCACCTGACAAATTGGCACCGGCCATTTGGTTTATCACTTACCTCGTAGCAAATCATCACAACTTAGTAAGGTTTGGCGGTTAGGCATTGGAGTATTAGGTTGAAGGGGAGGGGAGGTAGTGGCCATCACCTACCCCTCCTAATTCAAGGGTATTCCGTTAAAGGAATCTGAGGGGCGTGGGATCTGTCTGAAGCCCCAGATGGGGGGGCTAGGGCCATGGCATGACCCTTAGCAGTGACCCTGGGGGAGTTCCTAGTTGATGTGCATCAGCAGGGCTCTCCCTACTGGTGGTTAACCCTTCCAAGACTCCTGCAAATGGGCAGGAGTCAGATATAGTCATGTGGTTTCCAATGCCTAAGCCATAGAATCATAGAATCATAGAGTTGAAAGAGACCACAGGGGCCATCCAGTCCAACCCCCTGCCAAGCAGGAAACACCATCAAAGCATTCTTGACATATGGCTGTCAAGCCTCTGCTTAAAGACCTCCAAAGAAGGAGACTCCACCACACTTCTTGGCAGCAAATTCCACTGTCGAACAGCTCTTACTGTCAGGAAGTTCTTCCTAATGTTTAGGTGGAATCTTCTTTCTAGTAGTTTGAATCCATTGCTCCGTGTCCGCTTCTCTGGAGCAGCAGAAAACAACCTTTCACCGTCCTCTATATGACATCCTTTTATATATTTGAACATGGCTATCATATCACCCCTTAACCTTCTCTTCTCCAGGCTAAACATACCCAGCTCCTTAAGCCGTTCCTCATAAGGCATCGTTTCCAGGCCTTTGACCATTTTGGTTGCCCTCCTCTGGACACGTTCCAGCTTGTCAGTATCCTTCTTGAACTGTGGTGCCCAGAACTGGACACAGTACTCCAGGTGAAGTCTGACCAGAGCAGAATACAGTGGTACTATTACTTCCCTTGATCTAGACGCTATACTCCTATTGATGCAGCCCAGAATTGCATTGGCTTTTTTAGCTGCTGCATCACACTGTTGACTCATGTCAAGTTTGTGGTCTACCAAGACTCCTAGATCCTTTTCACAGCCAATACCACTCACATTCTATAACCAATAAAGTTGTAGCCTTTTTCACCCATTAACCTAAAATACTGTTTCATGTGTCTTTTATTCCACTTCCCGGGAGGGTTTGGGACCTTGCCACGCAAAGCAAACTTTGGCAGATGAAGCTTGTCATTCGGAGAATGAAAAAGAAGTTATGCCTGCTGGAATTCCTTTTTTAATACAGCCAATGGGATCTCAGACGGGCCCTGTGCCCCTTTGGATCTGGTCACCCTAAGCCAGGCCTTTAGGCCTTCACCCTGTGAGGTTCCTTCTGAAGCAGAATGGGCAGCAGGCCCCTGAACTAGTCCGGTACTCCAGCACGTTGAATTGCTTCTAAAAGTGCAGGTGTGCTAGGCTAGCTGTCTTGCGGCCTGCCTGTGGTAACCATTGCACACATAACTTGTGCATGCAGAACCAAGCCGTTCTATAAATAAGTAGGGCACAGAAGCAGTGCATCGTTCTGATCACATTGCTGCTAATTTGCTTGATGGAGAAGCTGGTAGAGAATGGGGAAGAACTTTTAAAATGGTCCCTGTGTGTTGCGTAATGTCCTTCCTTTCCCCTTCTTTTTCTATTTGGTCTTTTATTTTTAGACTGTTAAGATTGTATTCAAAAATGAATACAGGAGAATTTTAAAAAATAAAAACCACATCACTCATTATTCAGAACAATGGATGTAAGACAACAATTTCCATTCCAACCCATGTTCATCCATTTCACTGCTGTTTCTATATGAAGCCGCTTCAGGGGGTTTGGGCTGGGTGTTCATCAGTATGCGGATGATACAGATTGAGGTTGAATTCTGACAAGACAGAAGTACTGCTCTTGGGGGACAGGGGGCAGGCAGGTATGGAGGACTCAATGGTCCTGAATGGGGTAACTGTACCCCTGAAGGAGCAGGTGTGCAGCCTGGGAGTCATTTTGGACTCACACCTGTCCATGGAGGCGCAGGTCAATTCTGTGTCCAGGGCAGCTCTCTACCAGCTCCATCTGGTATGCAGGCTGAGACCCTACCTACCCGCAGACTGTCTTGCCAGAGTGGTGCATGCTCTGGCTATCTCCTACTTGGACTACTGCAATGTGCTCTATGTGGGACTATCTTTGAAGGTGACCTGGAAACTGCAACTAATCCAGAATGCAGCAGCTAGACTGGTGACTGGGAGTGGCTGCCAAGAAGACATAACAGGAGTCCTGAAAGACCTACATTGGCTCCCAGTACGTTTCTCAGCACAATTCAAAGTGTTAGTGCTGACCTTTAAAGCCCTAAATGGTCTCGGCCCAGTATACCTGAAGGAGCATCTCCACCCCCATCGTTCAGCCCGGACACTGAGGTCTAGCGCCGAGGGCCTTCTGGTGGTTCCCTCCCTGTGAGAAGTGAAGCTACAGGGAACCAGGCAGAGGGCTTTCTCGGTGTTGGTGCCCACCCCGTGGAACACCCTTCCACCAGATGTCAAGGAAATAAACAACTACCCAACTACCTGACTTTTGGAAGACATCTGAAGGCAGCCCTGTTTAGGGAAGTTTTTAATGTTTGAAGTTTTATTCTGTTTAATATTCTGTTGGGAGTTGTCCAGAGTGGCTGGGGAAACCCAGCCAGATGGGAGGGCTATAAATAAATAAATAAGTAGTAGTAGTAGTAGCAGCAGCGCTGAGAAGGGCTCTGCCCTGAAACTCTGGAAAGCTGCTGCCAGTCAGTGTTGACATTACTGAGCTAGATGGGCCAATGGTCTGATTTGGTATGAGGGAGATTCCTATGTTTAAAAAAAACAACCCAAAAGGTCCTTGAACTTTCTCTCTACCATAGGGCTCATATTGCTGGGCTATGCTCTTGGCCCAACCCATGCATCAGATTTTTGCTTTTTGACTTTCAAGAGTTGGAAACCTTATGACATCGTTGGATCCCACTGCATGTGTCTTCTTGAGTCTCAGACACGAGGGCATGATTTGTGACCCAGGATTGAAAAAGCAGGTTACAAATATAACAATAAATGATGATAAGTTCGACGATGTGCTTGACAATCTCTCTATTTTTGCAGCTTCAAAAAGGCAGCAGAAACAGAATGTTTATTGAACCACCATACATGGCTGCATACATGGGTTTGGCTACCCAAGTTGTACAGAAGCATCAAAACAACTTCAAGCTCCCAGTACGTGTCCCCACTATGTCTTAAGCTTCCTGGCCTAGCCATTACAGAGGGAGAGAGGAGATGGGGGGAGGGGGGCAAACCCTGTAACAACACAGAAAGGGAAACCTATTCCACAAGTTGTGGATCCCCAGAAACCCTTCCCACGTTCCCTGTTCTCTCCCAGGCCATGAGCTCAAAGCCAAATAGCAATGTTAGTCTGGCCTCTTGCGCCTTTAACACTTGGGCAACGTTCAGAAATTCAGCATGTGGCACTTATTCCTGACATGGAGGGATGCCGATGAAGCTTTTTTGTCCTCCAGTTTTGAAAGTCAATGGTTGTTGTTGTTGTTTAGTCGTTTAGTCGTGTCCGACTCTTCGTGACCCCATGGACCATAGCATGCCAGGCACTCCTGTCTTCCACTGCCTCCCGCAGTTTGGTCAGACTCATGTTCGTAGCTTCGAGGACACTGTCCAACCATCTCGTCCTCTGTTGTCCCCTTCTCCTAGTGCCCTCAATCTTTCCCAACATCAGGGTCTTTTCCAGGGAGTCTTCTCTTCTCATGAGGTGGCCAAAGTATTGGAGCCTCAGCTTCACGATCTGTCCTTCCAGTGAGCACTCAGGGCTGATTTCCTTCAGAAGTCAATGGTACCCTACCATAAAAACTTGGCAAATTTATCTAAGTTATTTTTATTAGAGAAGATGCAGGAAGTTCTGCAGTAAACTAAGCTCCTTAAGTAGCCTCTGTCCTGAGAACAGAAGATGGGATCTGAAGGAGGGATGGGAACCTGCTAGCTCCCTAGGAGAATCAGAGTTCCAACCCCACAGTTTCTTTCCTGACAAAGGCAAAAAGAAAGTAGAGTGGTGGCACCATAGGAGTCCAGCTCTCTTTTGAGTAGAGTCTGGAGTGCACAAACAGATTTCAGTAAATTGTAAGTTTAGCTATGACCCAATTCTCCAGTGCATCACCTCTTTAATCTTCAAACCACAGAGATTTCCATTGTACTCCAGTTTTATAAAACAAATTCTGCCTCCCACCCTGCCACTGCCACTTACACAGCCCTACTGCTACCTATTTGGGGCTTCTATTTATTATTATGGTTGATATCGTTCAGACATGGGGGTGCTTTTTTCAGCCAGAAGGTGACATTTCTTCTTGGCTACCCCTATGGCCAGAACAAGCCACATTCTGTTCTGTGGTCAGAACAAGCCACATTCTCTCCCCAACAGCATCGCCATACACACATGCATCAGCACACACACATACTGCTTTTCAGAATTTAATCTAGACCATATTCTAGAGCAGGCCCTTGAACCTTGCTGCAAATCTTGCTCCTGTAGCTAAAAATGCCTTGTTTCACTCCAGGACCTGAAATAAAATGGTACCCCTTGCAAGCCTCTTCAGCTCTGTTGGGCTATAATGGCTGTTGGTAGGAAGGAGTTGAAAAAAGACAGAAGCAGACTCAAATGTATATGTTCTCTCATTAGGAGGACCTAGGTTCTGTCTTTGAGGCATATGAAAGTGTGCAGTTTCCTATGCTAAGCAACCTCAGTTTGCTGTGCCCTTTAACAAACAGCAAGCCCTCCCGTTCCAATTTCCAAACTGTTTGTGCATGTCCGGCAAGGGATTTTACAAGGGTCACAACTCGGTCAGAGCGAAACCAAACAGTGCCGCAACACTGCGAGGCATTTTGTAGAGTGTGAGTTATTTCCGTGCTCAATTTAAAATTCCTAATCCCCTACTGTTTCAAGCTGCCTGTAATGGTCAGAGAATGGTTGCAAAGTGTATTTTTAGAACAGGAAGAATTGTAAGGAGAGTTTCCCTTGGCTTTGTGTGCTGTATAAAGGAAAGAATGTCAGGCCCATTTTTATTCAGAATTTTCTAAAAAGCCGCACATGCAAAACAGGGGGAAAAACACACAGGAAAAAAAACCCCAACCCTTTCTTATCCTCAGGCAAGACACAAATTCATGACATGTCAGCTTAGTACACATAAAAGGGGCCAGAGCTCGGAAGCTCAGTGTATGCTTTGCATGCAGAAGATCCCATGCCACGGAGTGAATCTGTTTGGTGTTTTCCTTAAGGGCTGTGCACTCATTCGCCCTCGACATGCACACTGTATGCACAGAGAAAGCGCAGCACACCTCCTAGCCCCAACCCTAGCATCCGTGTGCTATCTGGCCCTGCCCTCCGACATCCGGGAGGGCAGCCTATAGTTCTACATTATTTTTGTACGAAAAAAAATTCTAGAAAAAATGGTGCTGAAACTCACCATGAACGCCTCTCTTGTTCTCTTATAATGGCAATGGCGCCCACCTGAGAGGTGATGGAGCCAGGGGTGCCAACTTGAATAAAATATAATAAATAACTTGAATAAAAAATATAATAAAACATAATCATATGTTGCAGTGCACACACACCATTTGAATGGCAATTCCCAACAACTTGGGGGAGTCAGCCCCCTCAAATATTTTACTGGGGAGGCTGAAGGGACCTCAGCCCCTAGGAGTTGGCTCCCATGGCCAGAAGCGAGTTTCGGTGAGTTCTGGCTGGGGGAAAAAAGCCCTGGTCACAAGCATGGGAAACTTCCAGCCCAGCTGCCCCAAAGTGGCCCACTAGGCCTCACATCTGGCCCTCAATTCCCTCCAAGCCACACTCTATACACCCTGAGTGTTTTCACTGAAACATGTTCTTGAACTCTGATCGGGCCTCTTGTTTGTCTGGAGAGAGAAAAGAGAGGGGAGTGTGAGAGCGTGCAGAAACTACTAGCGCATACCACAAAGGTAAAATGTGAATTTATTTGCTCTGCCCACTTTTGTCTCTGGCTCCGCCCCTCAGTGGCATGTGACCCTTGGAAAGTTGCCTGGAAGAGAAGTTGGCCCTTGAATTGGAAAAGGCCCTTCTCCTTATTGGTCTCTCATATCATCTATGCTTTGGGGAGGAGACTTATCTTTCGCTACTAACTTTCCAATGCAAAGCCCCCCCCCCCTCCGCTTTTTGTGAAAATTATTTATTACACTTTTCCTCCCAGCAGTTCAAGGTGACATAATTTTTATATTATTATTAAAGGTTTCTCTCACATACCCATTTAATCCTTGAGTCATGAAAGGGGTTCCTTCAGAACAGGCAACAGGTATTTAGATTAGGGTTGTGTCAATTTTTCTCTAGCTTCAAGATTCTCCTTAAAAGTGAATTACTGAAATACCAAGTAATTGCTATTATCATAAATGATTACTAATATCCATAAATAATTGCGGACTCCCTCCAGATTCAGACACATTCAAGGGTAATTTTTCAAGGAAGAAATTATTTTTGCCAGTGTTTATCAGTTAAGAGAGAGAGAGAGAGAGAGCTATCTCCATTAGATTAAAAATATGGCCTACAGTGAGATGTTGCGGCTGAAATATTTATTTCAAAGAGTTTATTCATCAACAGCTCCGTGGAAAAAGCAAGACAATGAATTGGCTGAAAGCGTTGAATCAATTGGCAGCACCATTAAATACCCACAGCACCTATTTAACAAACAGACAACATTTATTCAAATACAAAATTGTTACCTCATTTAAAATAAATTTAATTAGGCAGCATCATTTACACATTGTCAAAAAAAGTCGTTAGGGCTTATATGAAACAGATGTAGACAATTTGGTGTCGGGAACGCAATAGTGACTTTTTAATATTATTTTGCTGATAGCATTCCAAATTTATAAGAGCCCTGCCGGATCAGACCAACAGCTCATTGACTTTGCATTCGAATAGTGGGCAAGCCAGATGTTTCTTTGCTACTTGCTCTTCCCGTACCCACCCCATCCCCAGCAGAGACAATGCTTCTAGTAAGAGAGGTGCCATTACAGAGCTGAACTCACATGAGGTGAAATGCTACTTGCGTTTAGTGTGCATGTTTTTTAGAAACTCAAGTAGCGACTCCTGGGGGCAGGGGGCTGATAATATGGAATCACAGCAGGCAAGGAGAGAGAGGCAATGAACCTCATCACAGTTCTGATTAAAATTACGTCTCCAGAGATGCTGTTTGCATTCAGAGGAAAGTTCCTATTGGCCTGGTTCACACATAACATTTATGGTCCAACAGCTGGACTATAATTTGTTTTACTGCTGACAAACCATTATCTGGAGTCATGGTTTGTTGTTGGCTCCTGAATTTTGGTTTGTTTTAAAACCAAGAACTCCAGAAAGCTTCAGCCACAGGCCTTTGCTGACTCTCTTCTTGTTCTCTATGGAACTGAGAACTCCAGCCATAAGCCAACAACTCTGCTATTGTGTACACAATATCTTAATCTGGGATACAAAAGGTGGATCACAAGTGCCTGATCTTGTAGCTTTCCCTCCAAATCGCTTCAAATAAAGCTTGGTTCAAATGTTAGTAAGTGTGGAGTGACTGTCGCATAAGTATTTTAAAACTTCCTGCTTCCATCTGTTGGGTGCATTCCATGCTTTCTCTGCAAATGTTTGCAGCTAATTTTCAGTGAGGGTGCGTTGGAACGTTCCAGTGCCAGCAACTACCTTCCATAGAGGCCAGTGGAAATTTAAATGCATAGGTGTGCAAATTTATGCAAGCGTTTTATGGTTGGGCCTGGCTTTAGCCCCTGGCAATTGGCAGGGCCACAGGCACTTACACCTGCCCTGGACCCTTGGCTGCAGGCTTGGCAGGCAGCAGCACACAGCTATTCAACTCCCATCAGCTGTCCATTCTCCATTCCGTGTAGACAGCACTGAGCTGCATGGACCTATGGTCTGAGTCGGTGTAAGACAGCTTTCTATATTCGTAGTTTCCATTATGCCCACAATATAGGGTAACTCCAGAGCTTTTCTAGAAATTAAAATGGCTGCCTACCTGCCACTGCCACCACCAGGATCCACAAAAAGAGTGCACTCTGCTGAGGATCTCCTTAATATCTGGAGCCACCCTGTTTTGGAGCGCATTGTTTAGGCAGATCACAGAATTCATTGTTTATCATTACAGTACATGGATGCTTTCAGTGCAGAATTGAATTCTCTTTTCGGAATGGTGTACATACCAGCCTGTCAATAAATAACAATAACAGCAACAACAACAGTTTATTTCTTTTACCCTGCCCATCTAACTGGGAGGCCCCGGTCACTCTGGGCGGCTTCCAACAAAAATACAGTGGAAAACAATGACCACAACAACAAACATTAAAAGGTTCCCGAAACAGGGCTGCCTTCGGGTGTCTACAAAAAATTCTATAGTCTCTTTGACATCTGCTGGAAGGGCATTCCACAGGGCAGGTGCAACTACCAAAAAGGCCTTCTGCCTGCTTCCCTGTAGTTTCACTTCTCTCAACGATGTGTGTGGAGATGCTCCTTCAGGTATACAGGGCTGAGGCCGTTTAGGGCTTTAAAGGGCAACAACAGTGTTACGTAATCCTGGTGGCCACTCCCAGTCACCAGTCTAGGAGTCGCATTCTGGATTAATCGTAGTTTCCGAGTCAACTTCAAAGGCAGTCCCAAGTAGAGTGCATGGCAGTAGTCCAAGCAGGAGATAACCAGAGCATGTGCCACTCTGGTGAGACAGTGTCCAGGAAGGTAGGGTCTCAGCCAGCGTACCAGATGGAGTTGGCAGAAAGCCACCCTGGACACAGAGTTGTCCTGCGCCTCGATGGACAGTTGTTGTTGGAATCAGGATGCTTATCTTGCATGGTATCTAGACACACACACACACATCAATGAGGTTTGAAAGCACCAGGGGCAAGACAGAGGAAGTGGATGAAAAGAAGAGTGTTTCCTTCACTGCAAAGTTTAATTATGTTCCCTTTAACCCTAGACTCCTCTTGCCTTTGCATTATTTGGTAAACATGACCTTTTAGAGATGGAAGAAACAGATGGCAGCCTGAATTAGTGTTAACCGCCTGCTCGGCGCCCTGGGAAAGGAAAACTTGGCTTCTCAGCAGCAGTCTTTCTGCCACTTCGACTCATCTCTCTCAGCTTCTCGTCCCCGAGGCAGACCTGAACATCACCAATTTTGCTGACAAAAGCCTGCTGGCGCAGCCGAGCATAAAAAAGAATCCCACGGTTACAATGAGCTGAGCTGAGGGTTGTGAGGCAGCAAGGCCTGAATGAGGAAGGAAATATATTCCATCCGACAAAAGGATATTCTTACATATAAAGCACATCACATCACCACGAAGGTCTCTTTATTTACCATTTGCAATGCAAACAGACATCAGCTTCATTCTTGTTCTCCTTCACGATAGGGTTTGTTATTGCTGTGCCCGTTTTACAGATGGGAGAATTGAGGCTGAGAAACTACAATTTAAGTTATCTAAAGACTCTCCTCCTGCACTGAACACAGCACAATAATAACAAAAGTGAAAAGATGCTGACAATCGGTAGTGACTGCCCATTCCTCACATGAACCTTTGTGGAAACAGGCTGGGTCCCAATAAGAAGCAACAGTCAACATAACCTTAAGTTTGCAGACAGCAGATGTATCCTAGCCACCATTCCATTTGGCAAATTCCAACCCAGATTCTCGGGAACTCTTGAGATCCAAAGCTTTGCTTTGATCAATGGCTACAAATGTCAACATCAAATGATCAGCTTCCCTCCCTGAAAGCCACTGTCTTACACATCACCCCTAGAAATTGCATAGATGTTTTCAATCTAATAATGCCACTTAAGTTCTTGTGTCCTTCTGTGTGTGTGTGTGTGTGTGTTTTATAAATCTTCACTTTCTGAAGCCCAATGTAAAAGGCAAAAGAGATTACTTGGTATTCTATGGAATACTATCCCAGGGAGGCTCAGTTGGTGTTGACATATTATTTGAGCCAGACAAAGACATTTCTTTCCTCCCAGCCATTTGAGTGCTGTTTTATTCTTTGCAGCAGTTGGCTATCTATGGTAGTTACACTTGTTTTGTTAGAGCAGGCAAAGGCAAACTTGGCCCTCCAGATGTTTTGGGACTACAATGCCCATCATCCCTGACCACTGGTCCTGTTAGCTAGGGATGATGGGAGCTGTAGTCCCAAAACATCTGGAGGGCCGAGTTTGCCTATGCCTGTGTTAGAGGATGGGGGGTGATGGCTGTTTCTATGGTTTGATTGTCTTGTATTATGCTTCACTCTTGTTTTTGTTTTTCATAGGTTGTATTGTGTATTTTACTATTATTTACAATTTGCTGTGGAACACAGTGAATAAAGCAACACAGCAATAGTAAGTAGCAGCACCCACTAGGACTTAGCTGTGATAATGTATGTTGCCATTACCCAAATTCCAACAGCTTAACGTGTGTTAAATTATGAACGTTAGAGGGCTTGTCCACACTTACTCTTGTCTCGTTGCTTTCCCGGAGGGGTGTGTGTGTTCTTTAGTGCACAATCAGAGCAAAGGGCAATTCAAGTTTTCTCCAGATTGACTTTTGCTCCAATTTAGCACTAAAGAGCAGGTTTCCCTGGGAAAGGAGCAGGGCAAGGAGATAGCTGCTTGGACCTGTGCTTTCTAGGCAAGGGGCAAGTGGAAGAGTGGATGAGCACAGAGTAGACAACGGCCCTGACCTGGCCCAATCCCTGCAACTCAGTCTGCATAGAAATCAGCAGCTACGTAACACATTTTTACACTATTTAGGTTTGCACATTATGAAGAGGTCAACTCAGTGCTCACTCAACAGGAAGCTACAGCTACCTGGCAAGTGTAGTCCTGGTATACTATGAGTACTTCCAAACATAACATTTGTTCCATTCACATTTTACATCTTTAGGTCTACACTAAAAAGCAACTTGGGTTACACCTAAAAAAAAAGTACTTGGGAAGAGGTTTTGCATGTATATCTAAAATTATAATAAACTAATGAGACAAGTATTTCCTTGCAAATATAAGTACCACTCTGGTACACTCGGAAGAGAACCATGATTGGCTGCAGCTCCCTGCTAGGTGCACACTCTGTTTCAAACCCAGGTTTGTCTCTGTGCAATGAGTGAACTGGTCCTGAAGCCGAGGCAGGTTGATGCTTTAAAGTTATGAACACCTCTGTGTCTTAGCAGGAAGAAATGCCTCTTTAAGATGCTGCTTGCCATCTGTAGAGCCTTTACTTTTCTCCAAAACCAATTTAGAATCTGCTGACCAATTAATTGGGTGAACTTTTTTTTTAGTCTATCAAAATGTCTTTAATTGGTTTAACCTAATTGATTAATCTACAGCAGCCCTGCTTTTGATTTCCTCTCTTGCCGTAAAGGTTTGGTGATTTTATATGGTTACCGGTATTGTGCTATTACATATGTGGTTTATATCAGCAGCAGAGAACCTTTTTCATGCCAAGGTGCCACATTCCCATGTGGGCAACATGCCAAGGGTGGGTGGGGCCAGAGGCAAAAAGAATGCCAAGCAAAAAAGGGAAAATGTACCTTTGCACAGTGGGCTAGTTTTTCTTAACACTCAAATACCCCTTTGCTATCCTCCATCCACACAACGAAGAGGCATTATCACAGAGTTCCATTCCTGGGAGGCAGGAATGTAAGCACACAATAAGAGCCTGCTGGATCAGGCAAATAGCCCATCTAGTCCATTGGTCTCACAGTGGCCACCCTATGGGAAACCCACAAGCGAGACCCAAGCACAAGAAAACTCTCCCTTCCTGTGGTTTCCAGAAACTGGTACAGGTATTCAGAAGCATTACAGTCATACCTCGGTTTACAACTGCCTCGGTTTACAACCACCTCGGTTTACAAACACCGCGGACCCATCCGGAACTGATTAATTCACTTTCCATTACTTTCAATGGGAAAGTTCGCTTCAGGTTAAGTACAGACTTCCAGAACCAATTACACTCATACTTTGGGTTAAGTACGCTTCAGGTTGAGTACTCCATGGACCCGCCTGGAACGGATTAATCCACTTTCCATTACTTTCAATGGGAAAGTTCGCTTCAGGTTAAGTACGCTTCAGGTTAAGTACAGACTTCCGGAACCAATTGTGGTTGTAAACCAAGGTACCACTGTACTACCACTGACTGTGGAGACAGGGCACAGGCATCATGGCTGGTAGCCTCTGATAGCCCTCTCCTCCATGAGAACACTCAAGGTGAGTATGAAGTAAGCCTGCTGAAAGTGTGGCCTAAGAAGAGTCCAAGGGGCCAGATAGATGAGGCTGGAGGGCTTTGGTTGGGGGAGGCCTGATTTTCTCCACCCCTGAGTTATAGGTCAACAGCATTCTTTCCCGGAGAGAAAAGAGTCGTGACAGCTCCCATGCAAACAGAAATCTAGGCATTGCAGTAATAACAGTATATCTTTCAATGCTGTTGAAACAGTATGGTGTATATCTGCTCAACCCTTAAACAAGGGAACAAGGGAAAGGGTGAAGCAGGGTAAACACAAAACCACAAATTTGTTTTCTCTGTGTTTATCAGCCTGAGGCTCTCAACATGAGTTGCCCATGAAACACAAACAATGTATGAATTCAGAACGAATCTTCCAGGATCCGAAGTGCAATGATCCTTAATGCATTCTGACTTCTTCCTTTGAAACTTGTTTCCTTTCTGCTTCCTTTCTCTTCAGGAGGAAGGAAATCAAGAGAGAGAGCTCAGCTTCTGAAAATGTATGACATAACTGGAGTCTGCCTGTTCCCCCCTCCTCAAAGCCCACTTAAGAACACCTCGCTTTGTTCACAAAACCCTCTCAAGTCACCTGAGGGCAGCCACAGAATCCATCAGCAGCCAGGATGAAAATAGCTGCAGCTACTACGGGGATGAGTTTGCAAGGAACCAAAGCTTTGGAAGGAGAGAGCCAATAAATCCCAGCTCATGCTGTCCAGGGTACTACCCAACACGCACAAACAGCAGTCTTTACTTGTAAGTAAGAAAAATATCTTTATTCAGGCAAGAAACAGTACAAGCTCGTTAGCAGACTCAGGAGGCATAATTCAGGAGTTCAAGAAAAGAGCCAAAAGTTCTGGACTGGATGGAAGCAACAAAGATGTCCCAACAAGTTCCCCTGTCCCTTCCACCAAGCTTTTAAAGATGAGGCTTTTGAAGATGAGGCATGGTGAAGGTAGCTGAAGGGTACCTTGGTGATTTAGCCATTTCCCCTGCATGCAAAGACAGGCTCTGGCCGATTCTGCAGACTAGACCAATAATGGGTCCAATGGTCAAGAAGCCATTTTCTGCACATGCTGGAGAGGGAAGTGAAGAGCAAGGGGGGCTCACCCACCTCGGAAGGTAGCCCATCTAGGAGAAGGAAAACTCTGGTCCTAAACCTCTACTGCCTTGCGGGATATCTTCAGGAGAAGAAAGGGCTAAGGAGTAAACGCTGCCCAAATCCAGAGTGGAGTCCCTAAGAAGGTTGGATGACGCCTTGTACGCCTTCTTCCAGCAACTCCTGGTGCTAAACGCATTGCTCTGATTTCCTTCGGACCATGTGAGTGAGACCCAGTCTTGTTGTCTGGGCAGCTCAGGACCTCCATACACACTGCCCAGGCTTACACCCCAAGGAGGTCACTTTGTATTGCACCCCCAGAAGCAGACTCCATTGTCTCTCAAGCAGACGGATGCCAAAAGAAATGGTTGTAAACCACTGCAATATATTTTAATGATACAGCAGCATATGAATATGTTTATAAATCAATAAATAAGCAAACTACAGTTCCCTGGATTCTTCGGGGAAAGCTAGGACTGTTTAAAGTGGTATAGGAGTACAGTCGTACCTCAGGTTACGAACACCTCGGTTTGCGAACAGTTCGGGTTACGAACTGTGCAACCCCGGAAGTGTTTTCGCGGCGCACGCGGTCTGCGCATGCGCAAAGCATGAAAATCGTGAAAATCGCGCTTTGCGCATGCGCAAAATGGCGCTTTGGGTCGCGTTCGGCTTACGAACTTTTCGGGTTATGAACTGCGATCCGGAACGGATCGCGTTCGTAACCCGAGGTATTACTGTAGTTTAAATGAACGATATGGGTGTAGCCGTTGTCAAGATAAAGATAACAAACTTGAATGGTTATTTTTAGTCTAAGCTCACTAACACCTGTCTTTTTCAGAATCTTTTTAGAAGCTGCATCTTGTGATCAAATACCCACACCCAACATTTGGATCAAATGGTAACTCAGCAGATGATTTGGCACCTTTTCCCACCCCCTCAGCCCTCCATCTCCTTTTGTAATAATAATAGATCACACACTGATCTATTGCCAAGATAAAAGAGACGAGAAAAATAAACTGCTCTAAGTGGTATTATAACAATTATTAATAATCTTAGAAGCATCTGGATATGTCAGGTCTTTGGTTTAAGAGGTGCTCTGACAATACCAGACTTCAAGGGGAAAGCCAGATTAATTGGTGCAGAACAACTGCTGCTCACATCATAAAAACTGGAGGTACTTCTCTGGGTCATGAACTCCAGTGGAACCAACTGGCACAGCTATCGGATGCTGACCTCAAGGGCAAACTGATGGTTGCCTTTTCTCTTCTTCTTCTTCTTTTTTTAGAAGATCAGTGTCAAAGGAAGAGGGATCCCACCAGAGAAATTCAGTTTCATAATGAACTGCAAAGAGCCTTTTGCACTAGTATTCCCCCCCCCCCGCCTTCATAGATTAACAAAGTTGATGGCTGCTAGCAATACTGTGTACTAATAGGGACAGGTGGACACACCAGGAAAATGCAAGGCATTGGGAAGCTAGTGAACTAGTTCTGCATCAGAGAATTTGAAAGCTGAAGGAAGCATCAGTAATTGAATGAAAAAGGGGGAACCTTATTCAAAGTGGTGGGTGTGGTCTCACTAGCAATTGACCACAGGTTTCCCATAGCAAGCACCACCGAAAGTGTGTGTGAGTTTTATACTGTATACACAACATATATTTAAGGCACATGACTTCCCCCAAAGAATCCTGAGAACTGTAGCTTACTCCCCACAGAGCTACAATCTACAGCACCTTTAACAGACTGCAGTTCCATGGATTCTTGGGAGGAAGCGATGTGCTTCTAATGCACCAGGCATAGGCAGGGGCTCATGTACTGCAGGAGTCATGGTATGCTAGGGTACGGTACTTGGCTTTGACCAACAAAGTTACACAAAGCTGTAGAGTGATGCATGGATTGGTTTATATTTATGTTCTTTATACATTCTCACCTGGAGAAACCTAGACCCCATTGAACTCATGGAATTCTTTGGCTTCGTTATTCAACTTAACATGCTGCTAATTTTTTCTACCTTATACAAGTCATGACTGCATTTTGTTTTGTCACTGGCTGCCAATACGTATTATTTGTAGTTTGCATTGTTTCCTGTTATTCTTAAGAGATGTTATATTGTGTTGTTGCTTCCTTTTTTTCCTGTGGCTCCTTTGTACAGTGTGTCTCATTTCATGGGCAGCCTTGGTTGACTCCATGACTCTACCACACTCTTGAAATATCAAGTCAAACCCTTCACCAGCTCCTCCATCCACAACCTTGTGCTCTTATGTTAGAAGTGTTTAGCAATTTGAAGTTACAATGGGGGAGGCAGCAGCCTGACCAGACTGTAGGGAGAACTGGTCCAGGACGAGACCCAAGAAAATCGATTATATTATGTTCTTCACTGCTAATTGGTGCTGAGGCTGCAGGCAGCCTCCTGGTTGCCGTGATGAGTAATCCAGTGGGCACTTTAGGAATGAGTGCACAGCTGTTTGATGCCTAAACTGTATTGAGTTGGAATTTAATTGCTCCATAATCACGAAGTAAACACTTGCCAGTTGCATTGATCATGTTTCAAGTCTGATCTAAGCAGCACTTTATACACGAGAAAATTAAACTTCAAAAGGAAGCTAACACATGCAAAACCCCTGGGCAGGGAGCCCCCCTGCCTCCCTTCTTTTTACAGTAATTAAAAATCCAGCTCTGCTGGATTTCAATTTCTGGAACCTTTTCCAGGTGCAGCTTGAAACTCCACCTCCATCCACCAAAGCTGCAGTTTCCCATATCCATAACTGTGTGAGCCCCCAATTCTGCATAAACGCAACATAACCTCCAACACTGCATGGGTCTGCGCTATACAAAAGATGCATTTATTATCCACTCGTTTTCTAGAGATGCTGGGAAGAGAGGAGCTCGGAGGCTGTGTGGTGCAATGGCTAGAATATTGAACTTTGACTGGGGAGACCCTGGTTCAAATCTGTACTCAGTCAAATCTCTTGGGTCACTTACCACCTCTCATTTTAGTCTACCTCTTGGGGTCGTTGTCAAGAGCAGCAGGAGGAGAACTATGTGGGTGGGACTGAATTGTAATAAATAATCCCTCAAATAGGACAAATTTAACAATTCAGAGAAAAGTTGGTAAGACATCACCTCAAAGACCAAAACAAACAAACAAACCCCAAACCAGGGGGATGCTGAATCACAACAGCTCTAGGCCAATGTCTGAACTTAGCAGAGGAAAGCTGAACTATGGAACTCCCTGCCAGAAGGAAATTGCTGCGGCAAAGAATTTAGCAATTTTGAAAGAGGCATTAGATACCCACAGGAAATTATGTCAGCAATTGCCTTGTGATTATGCTAAACTCTACCTCCACTTGTCTCCATTTTTTTACTAACTGTATTCCTGCGGTCCTCAGAAATTGTCGGCCATCTCTCAGGGTAGAAATCTCTGCTACAGATGATACTTTAAGAAACAACTGGGGAAAGATTATACAGCTAGTGTTTCCCATAGAACAAGGGAACAACCGTATTGGATCTATAATATCTATTGATGTTGCTATTAATAATAATTTCTATACGAGTTTGCTCTAAAGGCAATACATACCATAATAATGTGCAGCAGTAATAATAATAATAATAATAATAATAATAATAATAATAATAACAATGCATAGCACTGTTTTTGGGCATTGCCTTGAACAGCAGCATGGTGGTTTATTTATCTGGTGATACTAGTGTAAAATAGCACAGAATCTTTGGTTATAAATACTTAGTATATGTATATTTTGTATAAGGTAAAAAGGTAAAGGACCCCTGGATGGTTAAGTCCAGTCAAAGGTGACTATAGCGTGTGGTGCTCATCTCGCTTCAGGGTGAGGGAGCCAGTGTTTGTTTGCAGATAGCTTTCTAGGTCGTGTGGCCAGCATGAGTAAACTGCTTCTGGTGCGATGGGACACCATGACGGAAGCCACAGTGCGCGGAAACGCCATTTACCTTCCTGCCACAGCAGTACCTATTTATCTGCTTGCACTGGTATGTTTTCAAACTGCTAGGTTGGCAGGAGCTGGGAGAGAGCAACAGGAGCTCACCCCATCATGCGGATTCGAACCGCCAACCTTCTGATTGGCAAGCCCAAGAGGCTCAGTGGTTTAGACCACAGCGCCACCCGTGTCCCCTATATTTAGTATATGTATATTTAGTATATGGCAGAGCATGAGACTCTTAATCTCAGGGTTGTGGGTTCGAGCCCCACATTGGACAAAATATTGCAGGGGCTAGACTAGATTACCCTCGTGGTCCCTTCCAACTCTACAATTCTATGATTCTATGATTAATGGGGATCAGAGGTGAGGAATCTTTTTCAGGACCGCAATCCCTTGTGGGCAAATTTCTTGGGATCACATGTCAATAGTTGGCAGCACCAGAGTCAGAAGGGAGCAGAGCAACGGATGTGATTCTTACCTTGTACAGGAGGATATATTCCAGCCACCCAACAGTCAGGGGTTTCCACACACATACACCACACATTCTTCTCTCCATCCGGGCAAACAAGACACATTGTCATAATTCCGGGACACATCCTACGCTGCCCCAAGCACTGATGGAGACAGTTGAGTAGGACCAGTGAGGGATGTGGCCTGGACAGGGGACCTAGCTTGGAGGAGGACCAGATAGAGAAGGCTGGAGGGTCATCTTCAGACTCTAAGTCTGAGGTTCTCCAACCCTGCAGGGGATAGATAGAACCTCACAATTTGTCTCCTTTATTGATGCGAGGAGTTATGTCTGAAGAGACATCAGGACTTTGTTATCCATTTGCGAGTGACATGCCTTTCGAACCAGAACAGTGTTGATGGTTACGATTATGTGCAAAATGGCAGCAACCATTAAATTTTATTCAGGTAGGCTTAATGTTACATCTCGATTCCTGAAAGACTTGGAGGAAACTTTTGCCTTTCTGGAATAGTGACCTCTCATAAGAAAACATTCCTGGCTACTGTAGATAGATAGATGATAGATAGATAGATAGATAGATAGATAGATAGATAGATAGATAGATGATAGATTAGATGATAGATAGATAGATAGATAGATAGATAGATAGATAGATAGATAGATAGATAGATATAATGTTTCATCTGGCATGTGAATAGTAAACTCATTCTCTGAAAGTGGATCCTTATGTGGCCTAGAAACAGCACCATCTTTTGCACAAGAAGGAGATATTAGCATACCTGGAGGAACCTCCAAAATGTGTACAAGTACAAAAAAAACTTTAGGGAGGGGGAAACAAAACTAGGGTGGAGGAAGAAAACCAGCCCAATGAGGGCTGAGCACCCTCTGTGACCACGGAATGCTGGTTGGTGGAGGGGAAAATGGAAAACAAGGAGGGGAGAAGGACCCCTGAATAGAAGCACGCCACACTGCAATAAGTTGTTCTGTAGATTGTTGTGTAAACCACTTTTGTATGGTGTATGGTGAAAAGCAGTCTTAAAGAAGCAATGCATTCCTCTTGGCCAGGCATCCCCAAAGTCGGCCCTCCAGATGTTTTGGGACTATAGCTCCCATCATCCCTAGCTAACAGGACCAGTGGTCAGGGATGATGGGAACTGTAGTTCCAAAACAGCTGGAGGGCCGACTTTGGCGATGCCTGCTCTTGGCTCACCCACACATGGATCTTCAAAAGGACCGTAGAGTTAACTGGCTGTGTGAGTCCTTTTCAGCATCTTCTGCTTCACACACTTTGGAATGCTTTCCTCCATTGAAGGCAGAGTGTAGAGTTTCTGTGCTGTCATTCCATTAATCTCCACAGGGGAGTCCCGGCCAGCTCCTGCGATGGACGATGACCCCATTGCGTGTGCCGTTACATCCCACTGTGCTTCCAACTTTCCTGTCATTACTGGGACAGAGACGGACCTCTCTCATCTCGACACCATTAATAACTTGCACAAAAGCAAATGTGTGGGATGCCGTCCTGTCAGAGGCGGAGGGTTTGCCAGGACCATTTTAAAGGTCATTGTTCTGGAATGCTAAATTCCACCGGAGTGAGACTTGGAGAAATGGTGAGGCAATTACTGGCCTATTCAAATCCCCAGAATGCGGGCCTGTCACCAGCAGATAAAAGCTGGCAGGGAAACAAGACACTTGTTCTTGAAATTGTGGGGTTGTGTCTATATTCAGCCGCGCAAGTAAAGAATGGGGCACGCCAGTGACACAGCCTTTGTCCAGTCTTCCTAACTTGTTAATTGGGATCGGTTTGCCATGGGTCTGTTGAAAATGATGTTTGGCTCAGGGTTGTCATAAACACAGGGTGGCCACGGCTGGTATTCAGCCTATTCTGCTGCCTCAGTTTTTAGATGATGCATGCTATTGTTTTTTAATTATTCTATTGATACAACTGTGTAATTGTTCCTTTTATGTTCTGTAACTCTCCCTGGTATCTATGGGTGGGGTACAAATATTTTCAGTAAATAAATAATTGCAGAATAGAAAATTATTTACAGTACTCATTTCTAATTTTGCGTCCATACATATAAATGAGAATGGGTTACTTTTATGCAAATCTGTACCCCCTTTCACCATCATTTTAAGCGAACTGCAAGTGGCCAAAATGCCAGAGCTCCTGCTGCCTTGTCTCGCCCCCTCTCTGCCAATGCCCATGATGTGTGGCAATAGGAAGGTGCAAATGGCCATGATGCTACAGCAAAGTAGCCCTACCCACAGTGTTCCACTGGCTTTTACTTAAAGTGATGGCTGCGTCTTATGGAGATTCAGAGGTAGACTACCCCTGTCCATGTAGGTTCAAATTCAATGATTGCTAATAGCTATCCTGCATTCAATCAGTGTTATAAATGATTGCCATTTCAAAAGGAAATGAAAGTAACTTAGTGAGGCTCCTTTCATTCTCCCTCCCTAACCTGGTTTTCCATTTTAATTTATCTTAATAGGTTTTTGTTTTTTTTACCATGTCATAGTGCAACAGGAATCCCCAAGCCATTTACAAATCCCAACAAACGCCCAAATCTTATTTTTGATCCCCAACCTGCCAGTCAGTATTTTTTGCCCACTAAGCATGTTCAGTCATCATTGGACAGGGTTTTCCTTTGAGGGTGGTGTTCCTTCCACAGGTGTTGTTTTTGTTATTCCCCCCCCAAAAAAAACCCACCAACAACCCATCTTATATCTAAAAATAAAGCCTAAAATCTGAGGTTCAGTACAGAAAATTATATGGCGTGGAACATATACCGTATAAAATTTTACTAGATATAACCCATTATAATGACATTTTTACTAGTTTTGATTCTGTTTAATGATGCTTTCACTGATGCCCTCTATAGCACCATAACACATTCACCAATTATCAATTTAATATTATTGTACTTCTGTAAGCCATGGGGTTCCCTCCACACCTGCTGATACCTGCCTCTTATGCGGGGATGGTGCCATTAAAACTGAATAAAGATCAGTACTCAAGAGAATGAATTTGCTATTAGTAAGTAGGACGTATTTATGTATTCTTTCCTTCCTCAAAGGAGCTAAGGGCAGCATAAATGATTCCCTGTTTCATCCTCCCAACGATTTGGTGAAGTAAATTAGACTGAAAGGCAACAAATGCCTCACGGACACACACTGAGCCTTGGGGCAGAGCAGGAATTGAACCTGTCTCTCCCAGGTCTGAGCCTGGCTCTGTAATCTAGCCCAGTGTTTCCAAGGTGTTGGAAGGTCCCTCTCATTCTCAGCCAGCTTGGTCTATGATCAGGGATGATGGGAGTTGTAGTCCAACAACATCTGGAGACCCAAGGTGAAAGACACTGGTCTAACCACCACACGAAACTTGGTCACATTTTGTTGCACCAGTAATACTTCATATTACTTTATAACCACATGCCAAGTTAGTAGCCCAGAATAAAATGCAGTGCAACTGGTTGAAAGTGAATCTGAAACTATGTTTCACATACAGAATGCATAACATTTTCCAGATTTGAAATGTCAAGTTTTGAATTTAAAATATATATCTAAGCTTCACTTGTTAAATGTCATTTTTAGAGAACATTTGAGGTGAAAATAAATCTATTTTCCATGAAAAATAGATTCCATGAAAACAGAAATCCAACACACACAGAGAGAGAGTTCACTAAGTTAAATATTCAGAAACTGAATTGTGCATTCTTGAAATTCCATTTTCAGCTTCAGAGGCTTGGCTATGAAGATTTAAAGCATTGTGGGATTGCATTTCACCACATCCCTGGGCAGGGAGATGTTTCTGTTCCTTCTTCCTAATCTAGAATTAGGTCTGAGCTGAATTTTCAAACAGTCTTTATTTTGACCAATCAAAAGGCAGTGGGGACAAAGTGAAGATGTTTCAGAAAAGGACAGTGTGTGTGTGTGTGTGTGTGTGTGTGTGTGTGTGTGTGTGTGTGTAGATGTTTGCATTAAAAGAAAGAAAGACATTCCAGGACTGGTGTTTGTCTGTTTGCGTTTACCTTATGAACGCAACAAGGCAACTGAAGGAGACCCCCCACTCCACATGCATGCACACTTAAAAAACAGGTATAGAAGGCCCTGATTGAACTTGCAATGGGGCAGGGCTCTTTGAAGAAAAGGAATCCATGCTCAGCAGGCATACTAAGAAGTGTTGCCAAGTCAAAAGTCTGTCTTCAAAGAGAGGGCTACTGAGCTCACATCCTGCTTTCTGGCTTCCTATAGGCATCTGGTTGGCCATTCTGAGGACAGGATACTGGACTAAATGGAGCCTTTGGTCTGATCCAGCAGACCAGCTCTCCTTATGACCTTACCGAGTCTCACATTACTATGAGCACAAAGGGGGTGCTGTTTTAAAGGAGGGGAATCCTATGGCCACTTCATAAGTACACACACATACTGACCACTCAAAAATGTCCCCTAAGTTCTCAGTGCCTGCATTCTTTCGCAGGAAACACAAGTTTCCTTGGGAAACGCGTGCAATGTTCAGTTCAGTACAGTGCTATTCAGAATAGATGGTATATCTACACTACACATATATATTGGTTTCAAGAGTGTTCAGCCGTCATGGCTTCCTTCAAAGAATTCACTGAAGTGCTGGGCGTTCTCTGCTAGACATTCCATTTTACAGAACTTCATTTCCCAGGTTTCCTTGAAGAAGAAAAATGTCTAATAAACCTATTAAGTCTGTGGTCTATAGATATGCCCAGAGACAAAGGCTGCATATGCACCATACATTTAAAGCAAATTACAAACACACACAGCCCGGAATCCTGGAAACTGTAGTTTACTCCTCCACAGAGCTACAATTCCCAGCAACCTTAACAAACCAAAGGTCCCGGGATATTTGGAGGGGCGGGCGGGCGTACTGCTCTTTAAATGCATGGTGTGTGTGCAGCCTTAATAGGGCATTTGACAATAACTTTTGGAGAGGAAAACACCACCCTTCCCCTCCCCGCTGTTCCTTAGTGTTGATAAGCATCTTGAAGCTTCTGCAAGCCACGGTGTAGTGTGGCAGGTTTGCTCCAACCGCACATTCTGCAGTGGAGGAGGAGGTGGAGCCAAGCAGCCCGCCCACCCCGCTGCCGAGGCCCCTGGGTCCCTTGAAGAGACGAGAGTCACTTCTCCGTTTATACTCCTTATTAGTCCCTATTCTATTTAATCGGCTTAGACTGATGAAGCGAGGCAGCGGCAGGGATCAGCCGGGCTGTTTAATTAAAGGATTGTGGCTCAGCCCTGCAGTTTGGGGGTTTGTGTAAATGAGCTGCAAGTACATTATTTAATCCATCGCGCGGAGACGAGACGAGGCATTAATGAAGAAAACTCTAATTAAAACTAGACGGCTGGCAGTTATTAGCAGCATCACTTCTGACAGGCTTTCTCATTTGCAATAAATATATATATATATATATATATAAAATAAAACTGCCTGTTCAGAAAAAGAAAAAGGGAAACAGGGAAGAATCCGCTCTGTGTTATGTAATTTAAGATGCAGCAGCAGTAGGCGAGCAGAGCAGGGCGGGTTGGAGGGAGCAGGCCTCTAAATCAGGGCTTAGCCTCATCAGGACTCCTCTAGAAATATGGTTGCCTCAGCGTGAGTTCTGTTGAGCTAATTCTAAAGATCTGATTGGCCCCAAGTGAGCCGATTTAGCTGACTGCTTATTCAGGATGGCAGGATGGCATATTTAAGTCCTGATTGGTCTCGCTTGCTCACCATATTTTCTCAGGTCCCCATAATTTTTAATATATTAAAAAAAAATTAAAAATTGTCCAGTAGCACCTTAGAGACCAACTACAGTATGTTTGTGCTTGGCATAAGTGTGCATGCACACTTCTTCAGATACACTGAAACAGAAGTCACCAGACCCTTATATAGTGGGAGGGTGGGGTGGGGGTTTTTCTCAGGAGGGTAGTAGAAGAAGAGATAATTTTTAGTTATTCTAGAAGCAGAGACAGGTCATGGAAAGATAGACCTATTGCAAAAGGATTGCTGTAATCAGGTGATAAAACAAGGGCCATTGTGCCTGTTCCACGAAGGACCAGCCGTATTGCTGAGTAGATGGTGGGTGGGGTGATGTGGGCAGCCATGGTGAGGTGTCCATATAGGCTAATGCCACTATACATGAGACTTTGAGTGAAAGAAACAGTTTGCACACTGCAAAAAAAAGCCTCACTGCATTTACCACAAAAATAAAGAGCATTTTGCATCGCAAGAACAGGTTCCATTCTGGTAGGAGAGTTCTGCAGAACTGTGAGAGTTCTAGAGGTTGACACAGGCAGACAGGAGAAAAGATTGTGTGCTCCTAGGTGGCACATGTGCGAGATTAAGATAAAAATGCAAGTGTGCAATCCAATTCTCTGTGTTTGCCAGAAAATCTCAGCCAGAGAGCTATGTTTCTCCTTGGACATAGCTAGGAATTAGTTATGCACAACTTTTCTCTATTATAGCATCTCAGCTTGTTAGCAACCACCAAGGTGCTGAGTGGGGAGTTTCTGGAATTGCCTGATATAATAACTCCACCGGATCCCCAGCGAGAGCGCCTCGATGCAAACTACTTTGGGGAGGACGGGCATGATTACAAGTTACAAGATATATTGTAATTAATTCCCCTACATTCCCTCAATTCCGTGGTAAATGCAACTTTGCTATCGCAGCGCTGGCTCTCGAGGGGAAAGTGTATCAGTTACAAGATCACTTGTTGTCAGTTCTTTCTCAAGGGCTGCACCCCTCCCTCTCTGCCCTCCCTGCATATTCATTCCATCCCTGGAGAGATCTGCATATGGGAGGGCAACTGCATCAGTGCAGCAAATAAGATAAACCCAGGGTTTTGAGAATACTGGCTTGAGAATATTAGTTGTAAACTGCTTCTTTCTGCCTAACCAGGAACCTGTGTGTTTCACCGGCTTGTAGTTTCAAACGCCACTGGTGGGATTGCGATGGAGCCGGAGTAATGGTCATTCAACTTCAGCAGCCTAACCTCTGGCGCTTTCAAGACATAACACATTGAATATTACAATTGCTGTTTCGGGGGAGAATTTTTTTTTCATGCTTCCACATGGCATCATTATTGTTTCATCGCTATTCCAGAACATTTGGGCCATCAGCCCATTTCCCCCCCCCTTCTATCAGAAAAAAATCTAGTGAGTTCGGCAATATTTCTGTAGTGTGGAAGGTGCTTTGCACAATTTCCTGCAAAACAAGGGAGGGCAAATCAGGGCCAGTAAGGGGAGTGACCTGGAGAGAGGCTGTGTAGCTGGAGGAAGGATGTGGCCAAGGGAGAATCCTGAGTGGGTTGGGGGACTGAGCTCAAGATAATCAAATGCTTGACTAATAGGTAATACTACCAATACAGAGCTAGTTGGCAGGAGTGGGGACAGATTCACAGTCAAATTCTTTAAAAATGCAGTGCAGTTGGAATAACAGTGGTTCTCACTGTTCGAGACTGTTCAGATGAACATCTGGAGCTTTTTCGCAGTGTTCTAAAATTTAAACGGGCATCCACATTAGGAAACACTCTTTTGTTTCCAAACCCGGCTCAGTGCCAGTGCAGTTAAGTGAGCCAACTAGGAATGCAAGGGAAGGTAAATGCACCACAGCAAGTGAATTAATGTGACTGTTTTGTAAATAAATAAATAAATAAGGTTATCATATATATAGACAAGCTTTTCATCTGCATGTTTAAAGAGAGGAACCAATGAAGGCTTGCCATATCCAATACAGGGGAGGCAGGAAGCTTGGTCGTAGGAAACAAACGTGGAGAGGACCAGCCTTAAGCTTTCTTGCCCTGTTTCTAGCACCTTCTCCCCACATCCAGTGAACTACCACCATTTATTTTGCAGCCACCTCCGGGCCTGCAGGGCTCCTAATCTGCTCCCACCCACCCCCCGCCAACTGCTACGAGAAGCATCCTTAGCTGAAAGCTCTTTGGGAAACTTTTAAAGCTCAAGGGCAGGGTTGTGTGTGTGTGTGTGTGTGTGTGTGTGTGAGAGAGAGAGAGAGAGAGAGAGAGAGAGAGAGAGAGAGAGAGAGAGAGAGAGAGAGAGAGAGCGCATGTGTATGTATGTATATAAAGGTTTCACAAAACCAGGTTTCCCCACTCCCAACTGCCACCACCTGTTCAGGTTGTTTTGGAAGTGGTGATGCTTCTGTTCTTCACTTGCATTGTCATGAAGCCCATTCAGAGCGAGGCATTCAGCAGCAAATTATGCTTTCTGCTCTCACTCTGATTTGACTTTGCATGTGTAAGAAATATTAAGGAAATGGCACTGGGCAGCAGCAAGGAGTATGAACAGCACCAATGTTAAATAGGGTGCATACTTCACATATTTGTTGAGGAAGGTGGGGGCGTTTTGGAGCATTTTGCCTCAACACTGAATAACACACTCCCACCCCACCCCCCGCTTCTCTCTATTGCCATTCCTTCTATTCTGTCCCTTCTGCCTTGAGCCTCCCCCAACCTGCAGAAACTCCCAACAACTCTCATCAGCCCCAGCCACCATGGCCAATGCTTAGGGATGATCGGAGTTGTAGTCCAAAACATCTGGAGGGCACAAGGTTGGGGAAGGCTCCTCCAACATAAGAGAACCAAGCAACTGGGGCTGGGGAGGGAAAGTTTATCCAATTTCATGCTTGTGCAAAAAAAGAGAGGACCCCCCTGCCAGCCACTTCTTGGTGCAGCTAATCCCAGCGGTTTGGTTGTGAATGAAATGAAGCCTGCATGTTTTGTGTGCAGGTGAAAGCAGGGAAGGTAAGGCTGGTGGAGGAACACAGGAGCAAGCAGGGTATGAATCGACAAAGTTTCCCACCTTGGAGAAGAGTCTGCAGATGAAGACTTCTGCTCAGCATCAGCTGCGGGGCAGCAGAACTGGTGTAAAACAGTCTCATTCCTGTAACAGAAGACAAACAGGGGCTGGTAAGAGTTCAGCTCACTCACTGGCAAGCTAAGGGGGTCATGTCCTCTGGTCCACATCCACTCCTGGCCACTGATTCCCACTGCTGGTGTTGGTCCTTTAAGAGATAAAGGAAAACTTGGATTATTAAAAAATGAAACTCCTGCACCATGTCAAGTGATCAGCAGCCTAACCCTGAAAGCCAATCCAGACAGTCCGCAGAGCACACGGAACAGTCGTCACAGGATAGCACCATCTCAGATAGGCACGGTGTGTGTGTGTGTGTGTGTGTGTGTGTGTGTGTGTGTGTGGCATTTCATGCTGGGATTCACCTCTTTGTTAAGATCTTTCTAGAAAATCAAGTAGAATGCTTAGCCAGAAGGCTCCTTGATATTCTATCTTCATATTATAGGAGAGGTGCATGGCAAAACACACAACACCGCCCCCCCCCCAAATGTAAATATCTAAATTGGAAAACTCATGGGCAGGACTGTACCATGTGTCTTGCTGAGCGTCTTGTTCAAAACTCACACATAAAATCCATGTGGTTGGATACAACACATTGAACAAATTAATCCAGTTCCTTCCTCATACTGGGCTGAAGATAGACAAGTCTGCTGTCCATGAAATATGCCTGTCTTCTCCAACTTGTTAACCTCCAAACATTTTGGACTACAACTCCCATCAGCCCCAGCCAGCACAGCCAACGATCATGGAAGATGGGAGCTATCCAAGAATTCCTGGCCAACAGCAGTTGGGGGAGGCTGGTACACACACAAAGGTATGTGTATGTTATTTTTAATATCACTCTAAAAATGATTATAAAAAAGAAAGTGAACTATATGGATTTACATTGCTCCCGTATTTGTTCTTCCAAAACAAAACCATTATTTTTACATAATCTATTCTGCTGTCTTCCTTCTCTCTGCTGAACAATATTGGTAAACTTTGTTATGGAAACCACATTCTGAAGCACCAGTTCATTAAAGATGAGGGCACTTCATCCTTCCATTTGCTAGCAATTGCCATGTTAATGAATCTCACAAAACATCACAGTCAGAATCATCAAATGACCAATGCAGCTGAGCCGATGAAACAATCTGCTGGAATACCGCATCCCGTCATCTCCTTCACAATTTTATTAATACTTCTAACCAATAGGCCACAATAATTTGGGGCTCTCCAAAAACAAATCTGCAACAAAAACGCTCCTGCATTAACAAGATTAAATTTCCAACAGCAAGTATTATTACAGTTCAAGATCCCTTTCAGCTTATATATTATGTAGACTTATGCCCCACCTTTCAAATACTTCATAAGAATGGCTTAAAATAAAATATTAAAAACACCATAAAGTCACTTATAAGCTAAAAAGAGCCAGTCTATAACAGCAGCACCCAAATAAAAGAGATCAACAAGGTTTAAAGCATTGAAATTTGGGTAAAATAAAAAAGGACTTTGCCTGGATTCAGAAAGGCATCAGAGGCTAGTCCCCCTGGGGAGAACAGTCCTAAGCCAAGGTGCCACCACTGAGAAGACCCTTTCCCAAGTGGTCACGTGCTGCACCTCAGATGGTCTGGAACCTGGGAGAAGGCACTGGGGAAGGGATGTGCAGTTTCCTGCCAAGGATTATGGGATTTGTAGTCCTAGTCCCAGGCGGTAAAAGCTGTTCTGCTGAGGACTAGGAGTGTCCACTTCTCCCACTACCTCACCTTTGCCAGAAGCTAGATTTTTGGGGGAAGAGCCAATAGCAGAGGATAATAATAATAATAATAATAATAATAATAATTTATTTATACCCCACCCATCTGGCTGCGTTTCCCCAGCCACTCTGGGCGGCTTCCAACAGACATTAAAGTACCATAATCTATTAAACATTAAAAGCTTCCCTAAACAGGGCTGCCTTCAGATGTCTCCTAAAAGTCCTAAAAGGATGAGTGAAGTTAGATGGATCTTGTAGAGTCTGCAAGCAATTAGCGACTTGACTCCACTTACAAGAATTCAAGCAGGAGTGCTCAGTTATGCCCCGTTCAAATTCTCTGGACATCTCTAGTTCCATGCTCTCTACCACAAGCTACAGAAGCAACATGACAGCTGTCTTGCATAACTATGCAGGGTTCTAAATCACACACGGACAGGAGGCTCCTTGCTTCGGCCCTTCGCTCACCTTCACAGAGTGCTGTAAACAGGGTGAAGGTGACGTGCCAGGCATGGTCGGGCTTAGCAGCATGCCCTGATCAAGACTGTGTTTTTGCACAGGGCACAAGGTTAATCTAAACAGATGTTCCTTCCATTCCAATATGAAGTCTGAAATAAGCTGCAGGCTAGTCTTAACTTTTTACTGTCACACAATTTTCCCAACCCCATTTTAGGTATTATTATTTTTAACATACCCAGCATGAGGATGAATTTTGTGCAGCTCAAAAGTTCGCATGTCAGCAGTGCTAATTTTGATAAAAGTTATTCGTTTTATGACCCTGCGTAGTCCAAAGAGCAATCCTAGAAAAGATTTGGCCGTGTCATACAATGTTATAGAAGAAGCTTCAGCACAAATTCCAGGCACAGTCCAGCCGTCACCAACCTGGTATTCTCCAGATGTTTTGGATGACAACTCCCATATTTGTGCAGACTATGCTGTCTGGGGCAGATGAGTCCAAAACCTTCGGAAGACACCAGGTTGGCAGACAGTGTTGTATCCTGCCTGGCTCTGCACAATCCCATGCTTTTGCCCCAGAATTCTCTGCTAAACGATTAAAAGCAACAACCCAGAGGTGCATCCACCAGGCTGTGTGGTCCTGTACCTTGGGATGCCTTGAGATGCCTTTAGCTGCTCCAGCAGTCTGCACAACAGAAGATGGATCTCTGCATGCTAGGCTGGATCTAACTGTTAATCCCTCTTGTTTACTGGAGATATAAAAGCAGCCCCTTGAAGCAATTTTCCAAGTTCTGCTTGGCTGGCTCATCTCTAAACTGTAATTTGCCTTCAGTAACTGCTTTTGACTCACTCGCTCCCACCATGCTCACCCCAGGCTGTATCGGGGACCCACAACTGCAAGGGAGAGCAAGTTTTGCCATTTGCCAACACTCCCCTGTGTTAACCAGCTCTCCCCATATTATTATGGCTCAGTTTTAAGAGTCACCTGAATGGTCTGTACCTGCCAACAAGCTGGGCCCGTGTGCTTGGAAAGAAAGCAGCACAGCCTCCCCTGACCCCCTCGGAGTGACTCATGCCACAACGTTGCTCAGATTTTGCAGCGCAATCCTGTGAATCTGCTGCTTAATTTTGGACACCAGCATTATGTGATCCCTCAACCACTCTGCCCGCACTGCAAGGGGTAGCCAGAAGTCTCCATGTGTAGTGTTCTCAATCGCTTTGTCAATCCCCTCTGGTTCTGCACTTTCCCTGGGACCGATGCCACATAGGCAGATGAAATAATGAGAAAGTGAACACTTGGAAAGAGGATTAAAAGCACACAAGTGGAGGGTGACTGTGTCCTTTCCTTCGAGAGAAGCCAACATAATCATTTTTTTGCTAACTGAGTTGGATTGCTTTAAGTACCTGCAGAGATGGCTGAAGAATCACAGAATCTTGGATTCTTGCATTTATGACTCTGGGAGCCAGGTCATTCCATTGTCTCAAGGCTGCTGATCTCCAAGGGCTTGCAACCATCCCAGGGGGCCGGGGGGGGGAGTGATCTTGGTAGACCATGTGGCCTTCCTCTGAGGCACAATGGCGAGGGTGGAGATATAAGGATCCTGCAAGACCGAATGTGCTGGGTTTACCATGCAACCACGAAGAAGGCTTACCAAGAGAACCGCAGTTAACCGCAAAGAGATCCTCAACAGCACAAAGACGAAGAGTAGGAAGGCAATTTTTATAATCTTCCTTTTCTTGGCTTTGGAAATGATTTAAAAAATGATATAAATATTAAACCCCCAAAGAGGCTCTGTATAATTCCTGACACAAACTGCCCTGCAGATTTGCACAGGCAGATGGCTAAAGATGGAACTATAAAAAGTCTGAGAAATGGGAGCACAGATTTAGCAGGTGGGAAGAGGGGAGGCAGGATTGTAATTTCCTACTTCTCCATGTTTTTTTCTTCTTTCCATTTGCTGGGAGGAGGGTGGAACAGAACCTCAACAGAACATTGAGAGCTATGCTATTCCTCTCCCTACACCAAATGCCTGACAGCCGCAATTAGGCTCCGGAGTCCAATCCGTCAGCACCCCTTCTTACCCTAAAATGCTACATGCATTACAGTTTTCTGAATAATTTTTAATATTTGTCTTTGATTCACAGAACAAATTGATTGTATGAAGCTGCCTTCTATCTAGCTCAGTAGTGTCTACGTGTTTTTATTTCAGTCTGGTTTTTATACATTTCTACTGCTTTTATCAACTGCCTGCTAATGTTCTAACTGCTTGTGTTCAATTTTAAGGGGGTGCAATGCGGCTTTAATGGGGTGATTATTTTATCATCATCGTCATCACATTTTGTGATGTGTTTTCCACAAACAGGTAGCATCTTTCCAGGGCTTCATGAAGGAGAGGGCACATTTTGCATTCACAACATGTCCTCTTTGGCCCCAGCCTAGCTGAAAAGGGCCATTGCACAGGGACAATACTTTCTGATAAACAAGGCATGCAAACTAACCCACACATTATTATGACATACACACCACCAGACAAATATTGCTATGACACAGATTTGTACATGTTAACACATGAAATGCACCATTTCCCTTCCATATGGAAGCTCTCCATCTCATGCTGGAAATGTCATTCATGTGCTGGCGCACTCATTCATTTGTGTTGGATTCCACCCCGAAGCAAAACAATACTGGAAACCTATTGCTTGCAAAAATCAATGAATGAAATAATATGTTTTAAGATCCAGCCTTGACCCTGCTTTGTTTGACAACTTATAAAAGAAAACATCACTTCTATTAATGTAGCAGTCATGGGTGATTTACTCCAAACACTGGAAAGCGGAACCAGAGACTTGTTAACAACCTTGAAGGTCAACTAGTTCAACTTCCAGCTCAATGCAGACCTGCAGCCAGTGGAGGTTGCTCTATGAGGCCAAATGGAGGACTGCCCAACCAACCTCACTCTGCTCAAAGCCAGCCCATCACTTGCTTGCCTTCTGATTTGCATCCAGTCCAGGGAGTGGCACTGCCTGCCAGCTTCCTCCTCCTTGGTCGCGGGAGGGACTCAGGAAGAAGGGAAATGGGACAAAACTACAATTAGTAGGCTCTGTCTTTCTCCTGGTTCCATCTGCTGTTGGTCTCCTTGCCTTCCTCCCTACCAGTCATTAAAGGGCACCAGCCATCACTCTCTATCATGCAAGATACAAGAGCAACATCTCTGATAGACAGCAGCCGTTTAGATATCTGAAGATTGCTGTGATGTCACCCTGAAATCTCCTCTTCTCCCCAGCTAAGAATACCCAGGTCTGCTAACTATTCCTCAAAGGACTTGGTTCCCAAGCTCCTCACCTTCCTCTGGACATCTTACAGTTGATCAATGAACTCCTTAAAATCTGACACCCATAACTGGTCAGGGTGTTCCAGAGGTGGCGGGGGGGGGGGAAACAGAAAGAGAGTGGGGCTATTTCTATTAGCAGTTAAGCGGCTAAGAAAAGCACAATTGTGTCAAAAATAACAAGCTGTGTTGGTGTAAAAGACAGCAGGCAATAACAGGAAACATTTCTTGGAAAGGAAAACTAGATATAAATTTGATTAAAAGTAATTAGCTGTAGAGTATTATAAACAGTGGGGTTTTTTATTTTTTTAAAAAAGCATTCTATTCTATATGGGGTTGTCTAAATGCTTCACGTACGACAGGAATCTCAAACTTGTCACTTTTTTATAAGTTACAGGCATATAAGAAGCTTGATTTATACCAGGTCAAGCTATTTGTCTGTGTCGGCTAGAACTTCCTGCTCTGGCTGGCAATGTCTTTTCAGGTTCTCAAGCAAAGATCTTTCACAGCATCTGCTACCTCGTCCTTTTAACTGGAGATGCCAGAAATTGAATTGACAACATTCTGCATGCAAAGCATGTCTGCCCGGCCTCTGAGCTATGCAGGCAAGCATCAGTAGCAGGGCCAGCCCATCATGAACTACATGGCTCAGGCAGCAGATGGGGAGGGTGGCAAACTGTGCACTCCCCAGTCGCCACCAGCAGGGCCAGTCAGCCACCCAGCCACTACTGCAAATCCACCAGCTGGAGAACTGTCCAGTCAAGACTGTTGCTGCTGCCTCTCCTCCCTTCTGCTTGCCTGACCCCTTGCAGTAGTGGTACAGATGTTCCTGCCTTTGCTCTTAGGAAGGGGTCCTTCCTCAGAGTAAGGTGCTGTGGCAGGTGTCACCCAGAGAGTGCCTGAGCTACCAAAATACTCTCGAGCACTTTGAAATACAAGTTGAATTCCTTTGCTTGGATTTTTAAAGTGCTGCAAAGCAGCAATAGTGCAGGCGCTCTCTGGACCCCCATGCCCACAATTCCTCGCTTCGAGGAAGGAGCCGTTCTGCAGACTGAAAGGGGCAAGCACCCACTCCGCTGCCGCAGCCAGGAGAGTGGGAGAGAGGAAGAATGCGGAGCAAGTGAGCAGTGCAGGGAGGAAGCCAAAGGAGAGCAGAGGCAGCAAAGGAGGAAAATGAAGGAGGTGGCGGCAGCAGAAAGGAAGATGTGACAGCCCTAGGGAGCAGGAGGCGGTAATGGAAGGCAGTCCAGTGTCAGTGGCCCAGACCAGTAGCAATTCCTTGGGAGCGAGAAGCACACAGGCAAAAAGAATTCAGAATCCCACAGAAATTCATTTCACTTTCTCCAGAATTCCTTCAGATGTTTTGCATGGATCCTTCATGTTCCGCTTTAAATGGAAGTTGGTGGAAACTCTCCTGGTAACCAAGAGAACAATTCGCTGGATTGAAGCATCACTCAGGAAAGCCTTTTCTCTTGGCATGTTGCATATGAAGAGATCAAAGTTTGGAACCCAGCACCTATTTTAGCACCTGCTTTAATCACCATTAAGCCACCTGGCACAAGTACAACTCATGTGAATGCCTTCTTGGTTAAGCAACAGCTATTTCCCATTCACTATCATTAACACTAAATCGGTTTCTTGGGAGCAGTCCCAGCAGAACAGCTGTGCGGAGATACTGTGTCCTAATGAATAATGAGGACGCCCAAATAGGCTTGGGATGAGTCCCAGAGCATCTACACCACAGACCGAGGTGAACAGTGAGGACTGCTCTGAAATCCAGGTTTGCCACTAGAGGCTCAAGCCACTCCAACCAGTTGAGGTAAGTGCCAACTGGGACCTCCTCCTCTTGGCAGAGACAGCCTAGTCACCAGCATCTGTGCTCTCCCAGCCTTCGTATTAGACTACTGTTGCATGCTGTATGCGAGGCTGCCTTTGGAGACGGTTCAAAACACAACTGCTAGGCTTCTGACTTGGATGATATCTCTCCAGGGATGTCACGGGACCCTGGGAGGGAAGCGAGTTTGCCCAGGAACAGGAACTAAGGGGACCAGCCAAGCAAGAGGAGGGCTGACTGGAGCGCGAGCCGGAAGGCGGTGCAAGGGCTCTGAGTGAGGCGGAGGACCTCAGGGGTGCTACTGACGCGCGCGCAGGAGAAGAGGTGGCTGTAGGTACTGCAGCAGGGGAGGTATCGGAAGTAGGGGAATTGAGGAGGCTGTTTAGCAGTTCGGGGGACGGGTCTGGTCTCGCTCCCTCCCCTGAGGTCCAGAGACGGGAAAAGCATCAGGACAAAGAAGGAAATGAGGCGGGCCGAGGTTGCTTTGCACGGCAGTTCCAGATTCTGACTCAGAATAGGCGGTCATGTCTTTCTGAACTCTACATATGTATAGAGTATTAAATTCTGAAAAGCCATCCCTGAGTCTTGGTGGTCTTTGGTCGTGGGAAGCCGCACACCAGCCCTGACAGCTGCACAGGCAGCTCTCTCTGGTGCTTATACCACACTGGCTCCCTGTCACTTTCCAGCACAATTGAAAGTGCCAATGCTTCCTTTAAAGCCCTGAATGGCTTGGGAGCAGTGTGCCGTATCCAACACGAGCCTGCCTGCACACTGAGGTCGTCACTAGGAGCCCTCCTCGGGATGCCTCCACTATGGGAAGCAGGTGGTGGAAAGGGAAAGGGTGCAACCCTGTTACGTAGACGATGAAGCAAATTTATTTGCTGCTGTTCCAGATTGAAGGATCTGAACTAAAAGGTCCAAATGACAAGAAGGGGTTGTTGTTGTTGTTTTACTAAACATTACAAAGGATTGCCTGGTAGTATAAGCTGTTCCAAGTGGAACAGACTGTCTTGGAAGATAGTGGGCTCCCCTTCATTGGAGGTTTTTAAGCAGAGGCTGCATGACCACCTAGAAGGGATGGTGTAACAGTGGATTTCCTGCATCAGCAGCATTTAGGGCCTGTTGCCCCTTCAAGGTCCCTTCCAGCTGTGTGATATGATGTGCTTTGAAAACTCTGAAAGCCCACCCCAAAGCTGCAAGTATGATGGTGCCTTCAATCATGTCTGGTGCAAGGTGGTCCCAGGAACCACATGTAGCCCTTGATGCCTTTTTTGATGGCCCTCTCAGCAATATTTGACACCACTGCGCTTTGGGAAAGAGCCATGATGGCTCTGACAGGGTCCTAGAGTACTGCTTCCTCCTTCCCAAAACCTAGTTGGTGCTTTTCCAGCTTTGGGAAGGATGTGAGAGCACTCTAGGGCCCTGCCAGAGCCTTGCAACTTCTTCCCAAAGCCCAGTGCCTCATTTACCTGGCTTTGGGAAGGCAGTGCAGGAGTTGGAGGGGGTGTCAAATTTTGGCCTCACACACCCCGCCCCCCACTGTGTGACAAGGCTATGTGCGCCCCATGGGTTCTGTGTCAAAGTACTCTTGTGTCCCACTTGTTCTGGGAGGGTGGACTGCCTTGGTCTAGTCAGTGGGTAACAAGACTGTTGTGTTGCTCAGCTAACATGCATCAGTAATTTGAAGTCATAGGGAAGCATTGCAGCTGCCTTCCCAAATATATGCAGGTGTTTGCAAGCAGGCTGTAGATTGGGGCTGGAGATGCACCTGCATTGCCTGCCAGATGTGGTTGGGACCGCCAGCTCCCATCGGTCAGGGAGGCTGGGAAGTAGGAGTCCAGCAGCAGCAGATGGAGAGGGCCACAGTTTCCCCAGCCCTGCTGTAAACACAAGCCTGTGCAGATTCATTGTGAGGCCCTGGGCAAGTCTTAGTCTCAGACCCCAATCCATCAAATGAAAATGAAATAGTGTGACCTATTTCACAAAGCTGAAGTGAGAGCACTCACGATAAAGAGAGTAAGATTGCGGGTGGGCGGGGGGGGGGGGTTGGACTGCTGTAGGTTTCTCTCACAGGCAAAACTTATGAATGTAGGGCACCATCATGTAAATGGATGAAAATATAAATTTGCACATGTATGGCTATTAATATTTCATTTTATTGTGGCTGTTAAATTTATTACCCGCCATTCACCGGCAGGTCCCTGGATGGGTTGCAACAATTTAAAATTCAGCATTAACAACAGTTGGAATATATTACAGTCAGAGGAATAGGGTGGGTCCTAATAACACACATCTTAGATGTCAAAAGCCTGGATAAAGAGGTACAGCTTCAATATTCAATATTCACTACAAGCTGTATAATGAAGGTGCCAGATGCAAATATGTGGAGAGGGAGTTACACAACACAGGAGCCACCACAAATAATGCCGTCTCCTGGGGGTGGGGCACACACCAAACTACTGAGGGTGTTGCAGCTACCAAAGAGCCCCCCCTCTGCAGATCTTAACACCCGAGATGGTCTGCAGGAAAGACAACAGTCTCTCAGCTATATGAAGCCTAAGGGTTTTAAACACTGCCACTAGCACCTTGATTTGGGACGGGAAATGAACTGGAAAGCAATGCAGCTGTTTTAGAACGGGGGTTATATGAGTTCTTATCTGGCCACCACATTTTGAACCAGTCAAAGTTTCTGAGTCATCTTCAAGGGCAGCCCCAAGTAGAACAAATTGCAATAATCCAGTCTGGAGATTATCATCCAAAGGGGGTTATAGCTCATGAAGCAGCCGTAGCTGGAAACAGATACAGCTAGGCACTGAGACCACCTGGGCCTCAAGGGACAATGCTGGATCCAAGAGTACCTCCAAGATACAACCCTGCTCCTTCAAGAGAAGTGCAAACCCAATCCAGAACAAGCCGTCTCCTCACCTCCTGGGCTCAAGAACCAGGAACACATACCACCTCTATCTTTTCAGGACTGAGTTTCGATTTGTTGGCCACATCCAGCACAAACACCTGTCTCAGCCACCTCTCCTGTTTCCCATGGAACAGAGAAATATAGATGAGTGTTGTTTGCATGTTGGGGATACTTCGCTCCAATCTCCTGGTGACAGCATCTAGCAGTTTCATATGGATGTTAAGTCCACGGTATTGGACAGTAAAGGTAAAGGACCCCTGGATGGTTAAGTCCAGTCAAAGGCGACTATGGGGTTGTGGCACTCATCTCACTTTCAGGCCGAGGGAGCCGATGTTTGTCCACAGACAGCTCTCCAGGTCATGTGGCCAGCATGACTAAACCACTTCTGGTGCAACAGAACACCATGACGGAAGCCAGAGCGCACAGAAATGCCATTTACCTTCCCGCCACAGCGATACCTATTTATCTACTTGCACTGGCATGCCCCCACATAACTACAGATTCTGTAAGTCTACAAGGGCACACAATCTCAACAGGTTCCCCCCAACCTGGGTATTATGCTTCTTCTGCACCGAGGGTGGCCAGATTTAGAAAAGGGCCAGGGGGCTCCTGCATTTTTAACAGTTGTGCAAGAGAAAGAATTCCAGCAGGTGTTGCATGCAAATGACACCTGCTGAAATTCCCTTACCTACACAACTATTAAAGGTGAGGGAGCCCTGGCCTATTTTTGCACACACACACCCTACCCACTCAAATCCCATCCTTCACTGAAAAGCACAGGGCAGTTTATGTGGAGCTACAGATGCTCTCCCATCCACGCATCCGTCTGTTCAATAATGGCATGGCTATAGCATGTTCTGCTTTTAGACCCTCATTGGGCTCAAATGTAAAACTGAGCTGCTGGTTGTTTTTTAAGGTTGTGAATCAAGCAATCTGGAGGAAGTGCTGCCAGTTGGTTTCTTTGTGTTAAGCTGTTGTTAAAGGAGTGAGAGAACAGCAGGCTGTGTGTTCTGGTCAACTGGCAACCCCTAACAAAATTCAATTACGCACGAAAGCTCATACCAATGACAAGCTCATGCGCACGAAAGCTCATACCAATGACAAACTCAGTTGGTCTCTAAGGTGCTGCTAGAAGGAATTTTTAAATTTTGTTTTAAGAAAAATCTAGACGCTGGACATTTTGCAAGGTGCAAATTATCCTGACAATACTTCATAATCTTTCTGCAGGGAAAATATTACATCAAAGTTCTAAAATGCTGAGTCACGCACGCATACCAACCCAGGTAGCATAGAAAGATTTATTAACTTAATCGCAAACTTTGGAATTGTTCCACTTCTGCAAAGCTGGAAAGGAATCGGCCCTTTAAATCTTGTCCTTCCTTTCATATTAAAATGGGCATCAAAATTTGTGTGTTATCCAAAAGGGTTTTCTACAGTTTTCATATTATTTTTTATACCAAGTCACATTACTGGATTATCCAGCAATTTACTCTACTTTGGCTCGTATCAGCTCTCCTGGGTCCTAGGAGGAAGTCTCAAGACTGTCTACACCAGCCTTTCTCAATCTTGGGCCCCTAGATGTGGTTGGGCTACAACTCCCATCATTCCTAGCCAACATGACCAGTGGTCAGGGTCACATAATACAAACCAGTTGGATGCCATGAAATAAGTGGCAAACTACACATTTCATTGAATCTCTGGTTTCATCTAGTAGGAGGCCCCAATCAGGACTGTGGTGACATAGGACTCTCCCTAGTCCTCACAACCAGTGAGTGCTTTTAATTGGCTAGAATGTGTTTACACCTCTTGCTTGCTTGGACAGAAATGGAGGTGTGTGCCAGTACACTTTGTTGTAAACTGCTTTGAGGTGTTTTTTGTTTTGTTTTTGTTTTGTTTACCATCAAGCGATGTCTTACCTTTGTGGAATGAATGAATGAATGAATATTAAAAGTGCAGAAAGGATTGCCATCTTTTGCATCCAGCCACTCTTAGCCATTCCCAAGACTTACCTGCTTCTCTCATTCCCTGATATACAGAGATGGGATGAATACACCTGGAACTGAACCCACAAAGGGCACAATCTAGTTACAGTCTCTTCTCCTTCCCAGGCCCCACGGAACAAAGCAGCAGATCTTGTGGGAGCAGATCCTAGCAGACTGCATGCTCACCAATGTATGTTCTTCTGCTCAAACAAGCAAAAGCTTTAATTACAAAGGAAATTAGTAACAGCGAAATGCTTGTTTTTAATTATGCTTATGAACGTTCTCTAAATCCTCTCCAGTTCTTCTGGTCTTAATTATAGTTTGTCATACTGATACCTCTGAATATGGATTCGTCCCAAAGAGATTTTAAAAGAAGAAGAAGAAGAAGAAGAAGAAGAAGAAGAAGAAGAAGAAGAAGAAGAAGAAGTCTCACTCTTTGTGCCCATGTGCTGTGTTAGTGGAGTTTAAAAAAGAAAAAAGAAAAAAGAAGCAACAAAATAAAGCACCACTTCCTTTTTGCCCTTCTAACATGCATGATGAACCCTCATGACAGCTCTAAGATTTTATTTTTTATTTTTTAAATATATTTTTATTAATTTTCCAATTAAAACCAATTATATCACATTCATTATTTCAAATTATACACATATATATATCAATCAAACCGAATGTTATGCCAAATCGTCTAGAGAATTTTTTATTTGGGTTCCCATGCTTCAAGAAATTGGGGATTCCTCGCAACCGTCCACTGCCGTCTTTTTTCTAAAGTTCAAATCGTCCTCCAAGTTCATAATAATCCAGATCTTCCCCTTACAGTCACATAGATGTTTTCCACTTTCAACCGATTGTTTCCCAGCTGCTGAGATAAATATCAAACAAGGTTTCACAAATGTTCTTTCTCCTGTGTGGGTTAATCAGTCCAGCCTCCCCATAAATCTTCTTAGTCTGGAGCTCCCTGTTGCGTCGAAGCAGCGCCATCTTAAAAAGCTCAAATCACTTTCGTTTTCTCTCATAGCCATGAAGATTAACGATCTTTATAAAATTTACAGCTTTTCCAGGCAGAAGACCCAAACATCAAACCATAAACTCTTGGTAAATTAATGGATCTCCTTGCCCTATAGCTGAATTTAGCTTCAGGTCGCTGCTCCAATTCAAAGTGCGTCACAGCTCATAAATCCTCCGAACGCGTCCAGGACTCCTTCCGTCCGACTAGGGGGGGGGGGGGCTTTTCTCATCGGCAACTCCACATCTTTAAAAAATATGCTCAGTAACAACAGTTTATAAAGTTCAACTCACACAGTCTTTTGCTTCTCTTTCACTCCAAACAAGCCAGGACATCGCGTCTGGGAAGGTACGAAGTAACTCATATGAAGAAAAATAAAAAAAACTCAATTCCCTTATCGCTCCGTCCCCATCAATCCTTCTTCCAGATGATATACAGCCTTTGACTCCTCTCCCTCAGCAGCATAAATTTCTCAGCAGTAAACAGCGCTTCTTCCCCTCCTTCTGAAGTATGTCCATAGTTTTAAGCCTAATTATCTTCTTTAACCATGGAAATCCCCGCCATGCAGATTAGCGTCCGGGAGTCCTGGCCCTCGTAAGTGCTTTTCAGCCCAAGCTCCCCCCACTCCATAAACAGTCGGAGTGGGTCTGGGGGCATCGCGGGCCAGCGGCCCCTCTCCGTAACCCCCGGAGAGGGTAGGGGGTTGCCATTTACTCCCCTAGCAACCGCCAAATTCCTTACGAAGGTCAGAGGGATGGAAAACAGGTCCGCCATTCCTGCCGGCGGAAATCGGAACCTCAGCTCTAAGATTTTATCCGTGAAATTGGTAGCCCTTTCCTTACTCTTGGGATTGTGAGGTCCTGGTGGAATTTTAAAGATTAAATTACTCAGTCTCGAATAAGAATGCCCTTGGATGAGACATAGAAAATGTGCCTCCATTCATTTACACACATTTGTCTGCAATTGTTTCTCATTTTAATTTGCTTCATTTATTTCTCCTGTTTCTTCCATGCTCATCACCCACTTTTCTGGGTAACTTTTTAATTCCTTTAACAAAACAAAAATCCAAAACAGCGGGAGAGGTAAAAGCGGCGGCAGCCAAGGGGAAGTGGTGAAAGGAAGAGGACAGACAGACAATCCAAAGATATTCTAAAGATTACCATAATCAAATTTCAGCCTCTGCAATGGGAGCCTTGCAAGGTGAAAGGCAAAGCAATATAAATCAGAGCTCTTTTCAGAGATAATCTGGGACTCCATAAACATGCAAATCCCCTGCGTCTTAAGATGGAAAAGGCACAATTTCAACTATTCCAAGGGCCCTGATTGCCATCTCATTTGTGTGCCACTTTGGACCTCTGCTGGGCTTGATGGAGTCATTCTAGATACATAATGGGAGTGAGAGGAGAAGTTGGCTCTGATTGGCAGCTGGCATTTCCACAACTGCAAGATAACATGGCAGCAGGGCAGCATAGGAATTTACGATCAAGTGCCAATCTGGAGGTCACTAGGAAGTCAATGAGGAGGTGCCATCCCCACATAGGAAATTGCAGGGCAGCGGCAGCAGAGCCATGAATCACTCTGTTCTGCGGCATTTCAACTTCCTTTCTCCTGAGGGCAAAGCAGAAGCAGAGTTGGCTGGCAGAGGAGATAAAATACTGGGGCCACGGGAACTGGACCTTCTAGGATTCCTCAAGTGCCAACCTGTTTCCCCTGTTTTGTGTTGTGAGGTGCGTCAAAACACTATAGTCAAGATGTGTGAAGGCCTGTTGCTCGTGGCCTAGGGGTTAGCATGTTGGAGAAGGACTTGAGAGACCAGGATTCCAATCTCCACTTGCCATGAAGTCCCTTGGGCCAGTCACTGCCCAATCCTACTTCAGAGGGTGGTTGTGGGGGGATTCTATGAGGAGCGGTGAACCACGTACACCACCTTGAGCTCATTGGAGAGAGAAAAGTGGGATAGAAATGTAATACATAATACTAGTCAAAGGCATAATGGGCTGGGAAAAGCTCAAGCAGCCAGCCAAAGAAAAGGGATTGCACACCAATGAAGTGTCAAATGAAATGGATGAGGTCAAAGGATTGCTTGCTTGTGCACACACACATCCCAACACACAAGCACATGAGAATGCCCTGGTGACACTAAGTGTTGTTATGCTCCAAAAAAGAAAAAGGTAATTTTTGGTCACATCCCAGTTGCGCCATGTGTCTAGGGGGGGAAAGGTCTGTAACAGGCTGTGACAGGTTTTCATTAGTGGCACTGTTTTGTCTTGCTGCAGATGAAATGGAGCTTGCATAATTATGCTTAATGTGCCATGGAGATTAAACACTCCTTCTTCAAGGTAGTGGTGGGTGGGTGAATTTCTACCTACCCTGGTCAACCAGGCTTCTTCTGGCTTTGCCTTATCAGGGAGGTGCAAGCTGCATGGGAACGTTAAGATTTTCCATCCATCCTGGGTTTTTGCTCTTTAGGGTAGCTTTGTACCTATCTATCTTAACAGCAACAGCACTGGGGAATTAAACAACTGGCCATGTGTCCTACATTACAGAGACAGCCATCTATTTGAAGGGATATAAAAGAACAGTCTGGGTTTCTACTTGAAGGGCTGTGCAGTCCAAATCTGATTTAAAGATGGTTTAAACCATCAGAAGGGAGAGCAGACAAGAATCTTAATGTAGCCCATCAACAGCTAGAACTTGGGCAGCAAACTGAGCAAGTGGACAGGTCACCGTTTCCCCTACTAGAGGAAATGTATTCTACATTATAGAAATGATTTCTACATTTGCATCTTTGCATACAAATTAGACTATGCAAATATTGCACAAATCTGTGCCCAGTTTTGCCCTCTTTGGAGTGATGTATTTCTGTTTTCGTGATGCATAAGTGGACAAGCTTACTGATATTCTGTTAATTTATTTTTAATCCCCGATGGAGTAGGAAAGAGCAGCTCCACTGAAATCTGGGGAGGGTTTTTTGTTTTAATTAGACTTGCAGGCAGAAGAAGCTCTAAAAGGTTCGAGCTGAGACGGCAACCTCATTATACAGGTCCAAATAAACATCTCAGAGATATTCTTATAAAACTGCTTGGCAGTACTTTAAAAACACTGATGCAACAGAAGCCTATTTTGATAATTGGTCAGACCTTAATACCATCAGATTTAATCACCCGAGCCTTTTTTTAAAACAATGTGTAGGTTGCAGAAAGAAATTACTTCTACATTGCCATAGAAAAGGGTAGTTTCCAATGGGGTTTCCCTTTCAAATTGATTAGGGGTTTCCCCTCAAGACTGTGACTGCCCAGGAAGAAGAGGGTGCAAAGAAGGGCTGGTAAGGGATGTAACCTGGGAAGACTTTCAAGGGCCAGACAAAGAGGCTTAGAGGGCCACATTTGTCACCCAGGACTGAGGCTCCCTATCCCTGATCTCCAGGGTCTTGGGGGAAGGTCTTTCCAAACCATGCCACCAGAGGTCTGATTAATGGAAGGTGCCAGAGTCAGAACTTAGAGCCTTCTGCATCTCCAAGTCTTCTCCTAGACAAAACGTGTTTGTTTTTTTATAAAGCATTTTATAAAGTTTTCCAAATAAACATTTAAAACAATAAACAAAACAAACAAACATTCAACAACACAACAAATAACACATACATCTATCTTTTTAACAATTCTTCCCAAATTTCTCTTTCTCAATGCTCTGCCGAGCTTGACTTCCCTCCCTCCCCTCATTTGGTTTTCTATTCAGCTCTTATCTCGCAGTTCCTTTATTCCATCCATTTAAAGTCAATTCGGAGGATTTATTTCAGTCCTGCAAGTGTCTTTAAACTTCTACAGTTCTTTTCCATATAGTCCACAAATTTACTCCAATCTTTTTGGAACCTTGTTTCCCCCTGGTTCCGGATCCTGCTAGTCAGTCTCGCTAGTTCCGCATAGTCTATCATTTTTTCTGCCACTCTTCAACCATCGGTAAGTCCTGAGTTTTCCATTTTGGGGCTAATAAAGTCCTAGCCGCGGTTGTCGCATATGACAAAACGTGTTTCAGTGATGCAAGTGCCATACCAAAACTGAGCTCCCAGAGCTTAAGAGTGTCTGGGCATGTCCAGAGTGACTTTCCTTTCACACCAAATGCCTAGGCTTTAGGGAAGGAATCAGAAAGCCCCAATGCCTCATATTACAAAATTAACCTCTATCTCTCCCCAATATCAGTGCAAGGAAACTTAGTTTTCTCCTTCAGTGGAACTGGCTTGATATTTCTGGAATAATTAATAGAAGTAATTTTATGCTTTATTAATAGCCCAACTACACAGCTGGATGAAGCATCCCATTGATGTTACTATGGGCAGTATGTAATGAATTTTGCTATATTTCTCCAATAAATTACTTAGCGCTTTGGGTATATTATTCATCCACCTCTGTTTAATTGGGGGATGTCATGGCCTGTTTTAGTAATTCAGAGCTGCACTATAAATTTATAAAAGCTGGGTCAGATATTTCTAAAAAGAAAGGATTTCATTAGACTAGAGAACCCATGCAGAGATACTCATGTATAAAAGGGGGTACTGGCAAAACAAACAGAGTATGAGCATAATACCACTGCGGATAGACATTTGTGCCTACAGGTATATTAAACCCTTCCACTTTTACTGAGCAGTGGTAAGTTACCTGAGTTTGACTTCTAAGTGGCTGCCCTATGCAGCTGGTAGGTTGTGTTGGGTTTGATGTGCTCCAAGCTGTGAAGACTATAAACTGATGCTACAATCCCGCACTTGCTCATCCCACAAGTCCTGGTGCCCACGCTCTTTGCAGCAGGAGCCTGAGCGAAAGAGGGCTGCTGGGTGAAAAGCAGGCTTCAATGGAATTGGGAAGAATGGTGTGAATTGGAGCGAGGGTGCAAGCACCTTCGAATTCTTCCAAGACGACTCATGCCAAACACCGGCTGCTCACAGCATGCTTGATTTTCCTTGCAGGCAGTCCCCTCTGCTGCCGGGTACCCCACCCTGAAGCAGCAACAAACTCTTGATAGGGAAACAACAGAGGGCTCCTTCCAAGACAGCAGTGGCTTGCAGGGTTTCTCCTCCTTCCCCTGACTGTAAAGTGAAGATGCTGCTGTCGCACTGGCGCTACCACCGGCTGGCCTCTATTTCTCAGCAGTCTCATTGGTCCATCTGGCTGGAAGCGGCTCTCCAGAGTTTCAGATGGTGGTATCTCCAAGTCCTACATGGAGATGTGGGGGACTGAACCTGTGACCTTCTGCATGCAAAACAGCTGCTCTAGCACTGAACTACAGGCCCTCCTCCAAGCTGGCTTCTCCCATCTTCAAGGGAACTGCCTCTAGCCCCATCTGCTGCCCCATCAGGGACCCCAAGGTAAGCTTTTTTCACTTGGGCATGGGTAAGCAGACAGCAAAGAGAACCAGACTCTTTGAAAACTGCTTTTTAAATGCTCCAAACATACTGCTTGGAGGTTTTCGAGCACACTAATGGAATGCTCAAAGGACCCAAATCATTTTCCAGGCGAGCATAAGTTTGCTCACCCATCTCTGAAGTGAATGGCCTGGTGCACTGCAGCGTATCGGGGACAGCAGCCATCCACTTAGCTGGTGACACCAGCAGAGGGGAGGGGAGAGTTATGCCCACGGGGAGCCACTCCACACCTTGTGCTTTGTGTGTAGATGGGGCAGGACTGTAGCCTGAAGCTTCTGAAGCTTGCCTTTAAGTGGCAAAGCACACACTCTTGTTTATTCATGAATGCAACTGCATGCGGAGGATTAAGTGAAGCACTTCACAAGCTTTGAATTTGAGCCAAGTTAATTTTCCACATATGGGAGAGCTCGCTGCTGAGATTCCAACAAGTGGGAAAGGGATCATTCTCTCTGTGCAGTTCATTCCAATACACTGATCCCTTCACAGTAAACAGAGTTGTGCATTTTCTGAGGTTCAACGCAAACACAGAAGGTAGTTATTTAATTGCGGGCGGGTGGGGAAATCAGCTTGCTGAGAATATGTTTTTAAAGAAAAGTTTCTAGCTTTTATGTCTCTGGGGATTTTGTTGTTCTTAATATATAGGATTTCTATCCTCAGTTAATAAGTCACATGTAGTAGCTTAGGGGGGAAATCAGTTGGAAGAATCCAGAGGAAAGGAGAGGAAAGGAAGAACAAACACCATCATTAAAATCATAAAACAGCATAAACATCTAAAATGAACCATGGGAGATTAAAACATTATTCCAGTCATATTTTAAACCCATGCATACCAATAAGTGCTCAGTCCCCCCAATGATTTGACTCAGCCTTCCAACTGCATTTCAAACCCATCCATATCCATAAGTTCTGAGCCACAGCATTTTATCAGTCTTCCCAACTTCACTAAAATAATGTAATTGTTCTTATTCTGATAATTTGTTGATCCAGTAGTCAAAAGTAAACACCATGCCAGGCTCACCAAATGACTCACCAGAGCGTCTTCATTACCACTTTACATCAACCCACTACTGCTAAGGAAACCCATGTTTCCAGAGAGGAATCACATTAAATGCACTAAACTACCAGAACCTTTTTGAGCCAACATGTCATGCAATAGAGTGTTTGACTTAGACCAGGGAGACCCAGATTAAATCCCTCCTCAGCTAAGGCACTAACATGAATCAGGTTCTCTCTCTTGCTTGCTATTCCAGTTATGAAGCTAAAATGTCAATTTGGGAAAGTGCCCCATCAACTTTAGTCAGCCTTCAGCCAGATGCCACCTGCTTGCCTCCTGACTCTCAGCTTCCTCCTCCTTAGCCTCAGTTTTGCCCTTGTAAAACTCAGCAAGGACAGAACTCAAATGAGTTGGCTCGGTCTGACATTGCCTATGGCTCCACCTACTGCTGAGACTTCCAGCCCAACCAGTTCCAAAGGGCATCTGACAACAAGGCAGGGGGGAAATGGCACAAATGTCACCTTGGATAAAAGGTAGGACACAAGTGGAAATATATATAACAAAGTTTGACTGGAGCCAACTGTAAGAGCTTGCAAGTTTACTCTTAACCCATGTCAGAATTGTTGTATCTATACACATCTCTTGCCGCATCCTCTCTGTGTGGCCATCTCAGGGAGGCTCCACTCCTCCTGGCTTTCTCTATTTGATTACCCAGCTTTTTGACTCTTGCCCTTAATTTCCATTGGATGAGCTTTCCCAGCAACCACATATTGCTTTTACTTCCTATGGCCCAGTTGAAGACTTTTAGATAATTACTATCTGGACATTTGCCTTAAGGAAATAACCCCTTAATTCATCCTGTTCTAAAACTTAGCCAGCAAGTTTTTAAAAATGAGAAAATAGGGAGGCACTAGTAAGCTTGCAGTCACTTGTAATGGATATGCATTTTTGATTTAAGTGAACATTTGTAAGTTCTAATAAGATTTGGTTTGTATTATTAGTGAATATCAATATGTATCCAAGCCTTGAGAACCACTGAAGAACCCCAGAAACTATTGTGGGAGTGTGCTATCTGCTAACCACGGCCAAAGGGCCCCGTTGGGGGTGAATAGCGGCCTCCTAAGGAACAGGACTGCCAGGGCGAAACAGGTTGAAAACGCCGGCACCCTGTCTGCCTACATCTTCATCCACATCTTCAATAACATCTGTCTACAACTCTACCAGCATCTCTCGGTACTGTGAATAATATCGAACTTACCTCTGTTGGTATCCTCATGAACTGATCCAAATGAAATTAAAAGACTGAGTTAAATATCATAAAACCTATTTGAATTGGACACTTAGAATGAGTCAAACATCTGAAAAATTCATTGGAATCAGTTCCTTTCAGATTTGGTAGTTTGCAAGTCTCTGTGGCTTTCACATAAAGTTTTGTATTTTTCTCAGAAGTTTTGATAAATAATGTATGATGAATAATGCATAATTAATTTTGAGATTATTGTGTGTCGCCCACGTGTTGCATGTTTTATACCACTCTCAATGGTTACTAGCCACAATGGCTATGGTCTGCTTCCATGGTCAGAGGCAGTAATGCTTCTGAATGCCAGTTGCTGGAAACTGCAGGAGGGAAGAACAATAGAATTGTAGAATTGCAGAGTTGAAGTCCTCTTGTGCTGAGGTCCTGCTTGCAGGTTCACCACAGGCATCTGGTTGGCCACTGTGAGAACAGGAGGCTGGACTAGATGGGCATTTGGCCTGATCCAGCAGGCTCTTCTTGTGTTCTTGTGACTCACTTCTGTTTCATCTCAAGAGAGTGTGATGCAAAGAACCTATGATGAGTGTCCTATATAGGCAATATTGGTGGAGTTCACTATTCACTAAAACAGTTTTCCTCAACCTGGTGCCTTCTACATTTTGGACTGCAGCTCTAATCGGCCCCACCCAGGCAGCCTCCCTGCTGGCTGGGTGCAGTACAAAATATTTGGAAGTGCACAAGGTTGGGGAAGGTTGCACTGGAAGCTCACAAAAAAAAATGGAAGAATAATTATCACTGGTAAATAATATCTTCAATGTACACCAAGCCTTTCGGGGATATAGCAGGGTAAAAATTCAAAGAAACTAATAACTCTCCTATTAAAAGAAGAAGTATTTGTTAACCAACTGTTAATATTAGTAGGCTGAAAGACCAATCTGAGAATGTTAAAGTGATCCAGAAAAGAGCAGCTTAATGGCAGGGGGACGACGACGACGACACTCTAAGTTTAATTAATTGTTAATCCACTATTAATAGTTAATTGGCTGGAAAAGTTAATAAGTTGAGAATCCTATTAGTGACATAGAAAAGAAGAAGTTACATGCAAAGGGAACTAAACAACTGGACTTAATTGTTCAATTCTTCTCTTGGAAGAATAAAAAAGGAACATAATCAGCTGGTGAGAAGTTTGCCATAATTTTTGTCCAATTCAGTCCTAAAGACTATCATTCATGCCTTCTTAACTTCGAGGTTAGATAATACACAGTCTAATTGGGTGGCTCTAGATGAGTGTCCTCAAATGCACTGGCCTGCCTTCCAATGGATGTAGCCACAGAGAGCTTATTACAGGCAAAATTCAATGCTCTGGGCTTGACATAGAAAGCCCTTTGTGGCTTGGGTCTTATGCTGTCCTCAGCTGTCCAAAACAGGCATGCACTAAAATTATGTACCTACGCGATCTGAAGTAATATGCCATTATATGGCATTTGATCAGAAATACCACTTTCAATCCATTGCCCACAGCTCTATTGCACAATTACTGCTTTACTGCCCTAGTCTGGGCTGCACTCATGAGCATTGCCTTCTGGCCCTAATGCCCTCAGCTGCTGGTGCACCGTTTTCATATTGCATTTGAACCCACTGCAGAGAGGAGGGTGAGAAACTTCAAGGTAGCTGTCATGGATCGTTTCTGGCTACTGTTGAGAGACGAGTTCCACAGCCATTCTGTCTTTAAGACTTTTTTATTTGTGCCTGATATATACAGTGCAATTCCAGTTTCAAGAACACATGTCTGACGCAGATTCCCCCAATGCCCCTTGCCTGCTCTTCCCCCAGCATGACAACCGCGAGACTCCGAATCTCCTCCCTTTACGTTTACGTGCCCTGGAATGTCTCAATTCAGGCGCGAACTTGAAAGGGCGGGCCATCTCCCCGCTGGACACTTCTCCCTCCCCCTCCCCCTGAGCGTCTGTCTCAGATTGTAGTAATGGCTGTAGGATGCTGTCTGAGCTTTGGTGCCTCTCCAGTCCGGTAGTCAGGGAATGTTCACTGCTAGAACCTTCCCTGACAGTAGCCTTTGAGGAATACTTGGCTGCAGCAAACCCCTCAAAGTCACAACCAGCTTATACATGCAAGGCGTTGGATTTTAACCTCAGTGCTGTTAACCTCAATGAGCCCTCGTAAAGTGGAGAGGGGCCAGACACCCCAACAAATCAATAAAGGACGGTGATTGAATAGATTCCCACCTGCCTGCATGTAATCTATCTGCGGCAGAGATGGCATGAGTAGAAAGAACAAGGAACAATAACTGAATATTGGACATGGTAGAAAATAAAGCCAGGCTTATCACACTTCACGGCGTACCTCAAACAGGCAAAAAATCATACCTTTAGCCAAGTGATTGCCACGAATAGTACAGCAAATCAGGGTGCAGAATAGGGGGGAGAAAAATAACATAGTCCCGAGAAGGGCTCCAGCAGGAAGGCATGTCAGAGAATGCTTTTCACCACACTAAAGAGCACAGAGGAAGAAAATGTTGCCTCACATAATTGATTCCCATCTGTAGTTCTGCAAGGCAGCTCACAGCTAAATGCCAGCAATAGGATAACCTGTGGGCTGGAGTCTTTAGTCTAATAGCTTCAACATACAGAAAGGCTCTACATGCTTTTAGAGCAAATGCCTAGTTGCTATGCAAAACAGTTATGTATGTACCAGGTCAATCAACATGTTTCCCTCCTTTTGTGTACAGACTGCATCCAGACCTTAGCTTTTGGCACAGGGCTAATGTCTCAGCAGTCATATGGAAGTGCTGCCAGAGTCCCAACAAACAAGGAAATACTATTTCTGCCTTTGCACTCCACTTGCAAAGAAAGACACCTCTGCAATAGGGCCAAACAGGAACATGACATCATTTCCCTTCCCCATGAGGCAGCTAATGTCATCTATCCCATGTGAACAACTGCTTTCACACTAGGGGGGAAAGTGTCGAGAGCCGGGTTGTTGAAGACAACAAAGAAAAAAGGAAGGTTGAAATAAAGCCCTTTAGATTTCTCTCCAGTGTGCCGTTTAAGGGTTGTAGCATGGCCAGTACGATGTAAGAGGTCCCCACCTTACGCCTTTTGTTTTCAAACCTCTCAAATTATCAAAGCACTAATAGGGATTTCTGAGGTAACACTAAACCTCTCCACTCTTCCCTATAGCCTTATTGTAATCCCCCTATCCCTTGTGGGATTTACAAATAAAATGAGAGTACTTTTCCAGCCCAAACGTGGCCCGGTATCTTTTTAAGCTCTGGGGGTGAATATGAGACTATTCTTAGTGTACACACCAGTAAGGGGTTCTCCTCACTTGAGCTTTCCCCACTGTGAAGCTTTCCTCCCTCCCGAGGAAACTTTGTGTCACCCTTGAACCAGTCTCCTTCTTCCTCCCCCTCTCGGTGCACTCAAGGGACAACAAACTATCCTTTCTGCTTTAGATAGGGGTTTTGTCCTTTTAATGAGTATCCCCGCCAGATGAGCAATAGATACCTCTGCTGGAAAGATCACACAGATGATAGTTTAGATGGCACTTTAACTTAACATTTAATGTCTTAAAAGCTTAACGGTTGCATTCAAGTTTCATGTGTACAAGCATGTGGTTTCAATAGAACTGTTCTTGTTAATCATATAATTACAAACCTAACCAATTCCTCATCTACACCTACTCTAGTAACCTACTTCACAACCTCCCACACGCTCCTGCTCCCAAAACCCTCTCTCCTCCGAATTAACGGCTACCCATTCTCTTTAAACCCGTGGCTGTCCTGCCCCTCATGGAATGGAATGCCGTCAATCAACTAAGAGGCTGGGTTTAACACTTAACACCCTGGAGTTCTACTCAAGCCAGCCCAATCCGTCACAGCCAGCACCCACGAAGGCATGCAGGAATGCTTCACGAAAGCATGCAGAACAACTTTGGATGTGCACACTATGAAGGAAGCATAATCACTGGCAACCAAAACAGCAAATTTCCAGCTAATACCACTCCTTTATTCCTTTTTTAAAAATGAATATCAAATATGGATTTATATAACTGATCTGATGTACAGTACGTTCTTGAGACCATTTGAAACCATAAATCATCCTGTAAGGACCTTTGGCCCTTCAGATCAAGCCATTGGCCTTGCTTACTAGGGCTGCTGGGAATTATAGTTCAGTACATTGGGAGGGGGGCAAAGGTTAATTTCTAACATCCTAGCAGATTCTAGTGTGAACAACAGCCCACGAAACAGCTAGGCAGTTATGAGCAAGCTGGATTCTCACTAAGAGTAGTGAAGGGGCTGGGGGAAGGACCCTTTCCAGTCTGAGAGCTGCCCTGCCTTTTGAGAAACCTTCTGAGGGCCACTTCCTAGGTGGTGGGCAGGGACAGTGGCAAAAACATGTGGAGCAATTGGTGTAAATTTTACTTTTGTACAGTATGGGCTAGTACTGTACACACAGAGAAAGACCCCTCTCTGCCCTTCAACTAGACAAGCAAGATGCTTTATATGCAATGATACATTCCAGCCAAGCAGAAATATTTAGGCCCAGCGAGTGGGTGTGGCCTGGAGGGAGGGGTGTGGCCTTGGGAGAGTATGGCCAATGTTCAGAGTTGAATGGTCACTGTAATCCAACATTGTATAGAGGGCTGCAGGTCCCCCATCCCTGCTGTGAATGAATGGCTGAGACTCACACCTATGGGAAATAGCGAAGAGTAAAACTTTCCTTCTACAACCAACAATGGATGGCCCAACCTGCAATGAATTCTACATGCTTTCCTTCTAGACTAGCAGCTGGCCAACCCTAATGGTGATGGACACTTTACATTGGAACATAAGTAGCTGCCTTATAGCTTCACCAGACTTGGGTCTATTTAGTTCAGCTTCAGCTATACTGGTTGGCAGCGGCTCTCCACATAGAGATGCACACAAAAGTCTGAGCTCTACACTATGGAGTTATGGCTGAACTTCCCATAGCCAAGAATAAATCATTGCAACTGAGTTCCATTCTCACAAATCTTCGTGTAAATTTAAAGCAATCCAAAGTCCAGGCTGCATTCTCTTGCTGCTCCTTTATATTCTGCCAAATCTAGCCCCATGAGCATTCTGCATTCACAAATCTATCTGTACGTCTGTTTTCCGACAAAACAATTCTTGCCATGGCCTCAAAAATGGCTTGGAAGAAATTAAAATGGGTGGTAGGTTGCTAATAGGTCTTCTTTTTTGAATAACTTGCAAACAAGTTTTCTTTGGAGAAAGTTTCTCCTCTCCTAAGAATTGCCAATGGAGGAAAAAATGGCAAGGCTGCCTAGATCTGCAAAGCAGAATGCTTTTGTAACATCCAACAAGCAGGTCAACTTCATCTCTCCCTTCATACCCAGGAGAAGGGTAAGCATGGTTACCAGGATTAGCAATCTGGCAGTCCTACCTGTGTGCCCACCCTGCCCCTACCTCACTGCCGCCCTGACCCCAACTTGTCTCAATAAACAACAGTGATCCTGCAGGTAAGAGGCCAGCTTTGTGGCACCACAATGCCAAGCCGGTCACTCCTGTTCATACCTATTTACATGTTTATTAACCCTCTGCCACTGACTGAGCTAACCCAAACTATGTACTTTCTAGCAACCAAGCTACAGTACCTCAGAATGAGTACTTTACATGTCCAGAGATGTCCTAGGAAAGGAGTGATGATTGCCTTGAATAGGAGGACTGGTGGTGCAATAATTGCCATTTCTAGAGGGAAGTTCCATTTCTAGAGGGAATGACAAACCTAGACAGCATCTTAAAAAGTAGAGACATCACCTTGCCTACAAAGGTCCGTATAGTTAAAGCTATGGTTTTCCCAGCAGTGATGTATGGAAGTGAGAGCTGGACCATAAAGAAGGCTGATCGCCGAAGAATTGATGCTTTTGAATTATGGTGCTGGAGGAGACTCTTGAGAGTCCCATGGACTGCTAGAAGATCAAACCTATCCATTCTTAAGGAAATCAGCCCTGAGTGCTCCCTGGAAGGACAGATCGTGAAGCTGAGGCTCCAATACTTTGGCCACCTCATGAGAAGAGAAGAATCCTTGGAAAAGACCCTGATGTTGGGAAAGATTGAGGGCACTAGGAGAAGGGGACGACAGAGGACGAGATGGTTGGACAGTGTTCTCGAAGCTACGAACATGAGTTTGACCAAACTGCGGGAGGCAGTGCAAGACAGGAGTGCCTGGCGTGCTATGGTCCATGGGGTCACGAAGAGTCAGACACGACTAAACGACTAAACAACAACAACAGAGGGAAGTTAACACAGACCAGTTTTGTTTAGATCAACAGGCCTCCTTTCCCCCTTTGTGAAAGGCTGAATTAAATACACATTAAGATGTATGCACTATTTATTAGTTCTGGATAGCCTGCATTTATTATGCTGCCTCTGTGGTATAATTGTGGCTGACAGAAAGAAAAAGAGAGGAATATATATGGGCAGCTGGGGAACTGAAAAGCACCTTAAGTCTGCAGGCTGGCCTGCAGACAGGCCAGCCTTGGTGAGCAGCTGTGGGACCATGGCACTGGAGGTGGGTGATGGGTATGGGAGAGAGTGATAGCTTTGCACACAAGGCTAGGACTAGAAAGTTATTTGCTGCCTTAAAGTGTGTTAAACATGGCCCAAATATATCAGAAACGAATTTTCCAATTCACTTTCTTTTGGGCACTCCCTTCCAAACTTTTGGAAGTCTTTGGTAGGTGTCAGAAGTTCAGTTTCTGTCTCACCTCAACTGAAAGGGAGTTCCATAAAATACCAACACACGGCTCTTTGTGGATATGAGTGGGGGATCACTATCATATCACTATCACTATCACCCCAAAGACCTCTGTGATCAGGCAGAGATATGGGGGGATCAGGCAGTCCCTGAGGTATCCTGAGCCCAGGTTGTAAAGGGTTTTGTAAATGAACACAAGAACCATGAACCTGACCAAGGAGTCTCTACGTTGTGAGCCACCTTAAGATGTCTGCATAACAGAAGCCTATACATGTTACAATAAATAAATAATATAAGGATAGCAGAGTCAGCAGAAAAGCTAACGTGTCTGGGGAGGGATTTCCGTAATCAAGGCACCACCACAAAGAAGGCCCTGCCTGCCCATCTTCCTTCCCAAGGTAGCAGAGCCCAGAGCCCAGAAGCAGATGATGATCTCAGCAGATAGGCAGGTTCACAGATGAAAAGACAGTACTTCAGATATTGAAAGGCCTGACCAGAATGAAATGTTTTGAGAAAGGCAAGAGCTCTGACAGCTTCATAACCATTAGAATAATCTCATGAAAGGGGAGCGCCACCACCAGAATAACTTCTATAGAAGAAGGGGTTTTTGATTTCCTTCAGAGGTCTCCCATCCAACCACTGACCAGGCCTGATTCTCTCAGCTGATGAAATTTGACATGAGCATAGCCCAAGGAGTTATAAGCGGTATTCCATTACACACTGTTAGACACACACGGTTTCATCTGTGTGGCTGTGATAAAGACCTGACACGGCCTGTTTGCTTTAGCACCATCCTGAAAATCATACCCTATCATTTAAGTATCTTCGCTGCTGGAAACAGACAGCTGCAGGCAACAAGGGAACAATCATACTCGATGAGTTATTGTATTAGATGGTCAAGAAATCTTCAGTGAAATGAAGATTTGGGATGACAACTGCTTTTGTGGGTTCCCCCCACACGCACACTGAATAAAAACTGAGAAGGAAGCTTAGCCTTTCCAATTAGCTACAACTTTTAAATGATAATTGAAGTTCAAATAAATAAATAGCACACAGGGAACATTTATTAACCTAATCCTCTCCCTGGTGCACGTCAAGAATATTTTCAAAATGAGAGCCTCCATCTAGAACAGTACATAGGAAGTTCTAAGGTCACATTCACACCCTACATAGAACACACTCTTACACCGTGTTTAACAGTCACTGCTTCCCCCAAATAATTCTGGGAATTGTGATTTGCTGAAGGGACTAAGGGTTATTAAAATACCCCTCAGATAGCTACAATTTCCAGAACCCTTAACAAACTCCAGCTCCCAGTGTCCTATCCTATATTATTCATATGAAAGATACTTTAAATCGGACCAGAGTTAGCCACCCAGAATGATCTGCAGCTTTATTTAAGACTCGGGTCACATTCGCACCATACATTTAAAACATATTATTTAATGCACCTTTAAAGCAAATGGCTTCACCTAAAGAATCTTGGGAACTGTAGTTTATCTAGGGGGTTGGAAATAATAGATTTGTTGGGGACAAACTACAGTTCCCAGTATTCTTTGGGGGAAGCTATGTGTTTCAAATGCATGGTGTTAATGTGACCTCAGTCTGGGATTGCCTGTTTGAGACTTGCTTCTGTGAGTTTCAATCTGGAGGCCTCAGTGGAGCTGTCCGGGGTGCTACCTGCATCCAAAATCCATCCCTTTGTTTTGCCTTGCCTTGCTTCATGCTTGGTCTGCCTCGTTTCACCCTGATCTGATCTGCCGTGCTTAGCTTCACCAGACCCTGCTTTGTTGGACCTTGAACTCCTCTCTCTCTCTCTCTCTCTCTCTCTCTCTCTCTCTCTCTCTCTCACACACACACACACACACACACGGACCAGAACTTTCAGGGCTGGGAGGGGAGTACTGATGTCAAAGACAGCCCATCAAGGGGCACTTTGCCATTTATGAAACCATGTGTTCCTTTATGGATCATAAAAGACTCTGGAAGGACAGAGCCACCAGGACACGTAAGGATATTATTGTGCTGTTCTGAAAGCAAAGCAAGACACACCTTCAAGTAGTACAGCATGGAAAATATATTCAAATTCCTGCAGAAAGTGCCTTCTGATGCTGAGTTGGAATCTCCTTTCTTGTTGGTGCTGACCTTTAAAGCCCTAAACGGCCTCGGTCCTATATACCTGAAGGAGCATCTCCACCCCCATTGTTCAGCCCAGACACAGAGATCCAGCGCCGAGGGCCTTCTGGCGGTTCCCTCACTGCGAGAAGCAAAGCTATAGGGAACCAGGCAGAGGGCCTTCTCGGTAGTGGCGCCCGCCCTGTGGAACGCCCTTCCATCGAAGGTCAAGGAGATAAACAACTACCTGACATTTAGAAAACACCTAAAGGCAGCCCTGTTTAGGGAAGTTTTTAATCTGTGATATTTTAATGTATTTTGGTATTTGTTGGAAGCCGCCCAGAGTGGTGGGGGAAACCCATCCAGATGAGCGGGGTATAAATAATAAATAATAAAAATAATTCTTGTAACTTGAAGACATTGGTTCAAGTACTACATTCTGGAACAGGAAGAAGCAAGCTTGCTCCATCTTCCATGTAGACAACCCTTGAGATATCTGAAGATGGCTATCATATTTCTTCTCAGTTTCCTCTTTTCCAGGCTAAACACACCCAGTTCCCTCAGTTGTTCCTCATAAGGCTGGGTTTCCAGACCTTTAATCATCTTGGTCACCCTCCTCTGCACACGATCCAGCTTGTCAATATCCTTCTTAAATACTGGACACAGTGCTGGACACAGTACTCCAGGTGTGACCTGGCAGCCATTTACACTGGAAAATTGCAGCAGGATGGGCAAGCTCTCCCTGTATGTTGAATGTGGAAGGGAGTTGCTCATAAGCAACAGGGACAGAAGATAGAGAGAGAATTGTGCCTTTTTACATATTTTCTCATGCAGGGCACATCCAAACCAAAGGAGGAGAAATTCTGCTTTTAGGCAAGAAATCAGCTATAAAATGTACACTTAGCAGCCTGAGGCATTCAAAGAATAGGATAAACCTCCAATTCTAGTCATTTTTCAGTCATGGCATCACTTATAAAGGAGGACAGGCAGCACTCAGGAACATAGAAATGGGAATGTACTGTACAGTGAATTCTATAATGCAAGAATAATCTTCTCCATAGATGTGCACAGGATTGCACTGTAAGTTATAATCAGAATGTGAAGCTTCCCTTTCCTTCAAGTAACCGCAAAGGTCCAACACTTGGCGGGGGGAGAGGGAGGCAAGCTATTTGCTAGGGGGAGCTTCCCTACCCCTTACCCTCTCCCAGGGCCACCTATGCTAAGAAGGTGGCTATGGAGGAGTAACATAGGAACATAGGAAACTGTCTTATATTGAGTCAGGCCATTGGTCTATCTAGCTCAGTACTGTCTACACTGCCTGGCAGCAGCACTTCAGGGTTGATACCAATAGCTGTTTCCTTTACAAATACATTTAATCCTTTTTAAAGCCATCTACATTTGTGGGTAGTGCTTAGGCATATCACAAACAGGCAGCACCGATCCACCAACCAGAAATTGGGGGCAGGGGGTAGAAAACTGGAAAAAAGGAACCATGAGAGGGGAGGTGTCAACTATACAAGGTGTCTATGCTGGGAGGAGACATGAAAGGCAAATCCTGAGCTGTGGAGAAGTGAAATGCACCCACCGAGATTACGGAAAGGATGCCTAGTAACTAAGGTAAGGCACCAGGTATGCAGTCCTAGAAGGACTGAGCCCCTCCAGAGCAGCCTCACCTGAGCCTGCAAAGAACCTTACTTGCTGAATCTGGAAGAGCGACTTGCAGAGTCTTAGCTCTCTTTTTTGTAAAGTTTCTTTGGGATGCATCTCAATTAGAAGAGAGCTTGCTTTCCAAAGCAGCAGACCCCCTGACTTCTATGAATATGAAAAACAACTAAAATGTAAGAAGCAAACAAACATCACAAGTAGTTTTGCAGCTCCTGACAAGGCACCTATCTGGTAACTGGAAAGTGATCCATCAACCCCATCTTGATGTTTGTGTCCCAAATATCCTGCAGTGACTCCTGTTTTAATTAACCCAGCCTTTGGAAGGAGAAAACTGAGCACCATCGGCCTTCTATTTAACACCCATCGTGAATAAAATTGCTAATGGATATTGCCGGCACCAGACTGATTACTGGATCCCACATGAATTCATCAGCATAAATCATTCTGCAAAAACTCATTTGTCTTAACAAGTTCTTGCATCAATGTTCTCTTTATTATCTCATTTCTGGAAGGTCTGCAGGCGGCTTGCAGACCTTCAAGCTTCTAATGCAGAGGGCAGAGTGAAGAGGACTCATTAAGCATTCAAAACAAAGGGACTCTTGCGATGACCAAGCCTCATATTATACAGCATTAAAATGAAAGGGGAAGACACTCTTATGAAGACCAGTTTTATAGCCCCTGTTAACAAATGACGAAAAAGCAGCAAATGACTCAGCTGGAGCAATTGCTGGGCCTAGCAGGGGACCCACTGAAAGTGCTGGAGGAAACTGGACCCAGCTTTCAAAGGAGCTGGTGGAAGAGTTCTCCTGAACTTAAATGTTATTGGCTGAGAATATGACTCAGCTCAGTTGGCTCAGAATATGGCTCAGAATAACCCAAGCTATTGGGGAAATGCTCCACTTTCCCCCAAGCCAATTCAATTTTGCAGTCCATCCATTTTCAAGTTTACTGCAGTACCTTTTGGGGAAATGAAATTTATTGGGGCACTTTGCATCTGGTGCACTGTGTGGCACCAAAAGCAGGGGCAGCGAAGGAGAGAAGAGACCCTGTCTGCCTGCCTGCCTTTCCTCCCTCCCACTTTCTAACTCTGTTGCTGTAGCAGCAGCAGCTGCCACCAAGAGAGTGAGTGTGGAGGAGGAGAGAAGTGGAATTTATAACGATCCTGATGAATGGGTTGCGCTTGTACTCTGTTCTGAAGACCACGTGGAGGGGGATTCTCCTCTAGCTCAGATTAAAATCCAAACCGGGGAAGAATTTAGGGGTTGTAAATTTAATGAGGCCCTGAGAAAAGTAGCATCATGTGGCTAATCTCCCCTGACTGTTCCAGAGGCATTCTGGGAAAATTAAGATGGCTTTGGCTGCATGGTGCCAGCTGGCCCTACTGTTGCTTGATGTGCAGACCCCGTCATTCACCCTTCCACACCCTGATAGGAACACAGAGGGCAGTGCATGAGGGGCTGCCAACCCCCGGGCCCACCCTGGGCAAGAGTGCCAGTATAATATGTTGTCTACAGATAATTGGACTGGAAAGATCAGGATCTAAATTCCTGCTGAGTGTATCACCAGAACCTAACCCAAACTACTTCACAGGGTTATTGTGTAGATAAACCCATGTATTCTGGCAAGCAATCCAAACAGGCAATTTGATTGTGTATTTTTGGTTTTTTAAATGTTGGATTTTTTCGCCACGTCTAAGTAATTTTCTTATGTCTACTTGTTTGTAAAGACTGGTTTGTTTGTTTGTTTGTTTGTTTGTTTGTTTGTTTGTTACAAGGCTATCTTCCAAGGATCTCAAGGTGGTCTAAATGGTTCTCCTTCTCACCATTTCATCCTCATAATAACCCTGTGAGGTAGGTTGGGTTAAGAAATGTTGCCTGGCCCAAGCTCACCAAGTGAGCTTCATGGCTGAGTGGGGATTCAAACCCTGCTCTCCCAGGACCTAGTCCAACATTCCAACCATTACGCCACACTGGCTCTTGTATTTGCACTTTCTTATGAATATTTCATATTATTTTATGTTACCTGCTTGGGGGAAGTGTTGGTGTTTTTATGAAGCTGTATATATAAAGGTAAAGGGACCCCTGACCATCAGGTCCAGTCGTGACCGACTCTGGGGTTGCGGCGCTCATCTCACGTTATTGGCTGAGGGAGCCGGTGTACAGCTTCCAGATCATGTTGCCAGCATGACAAAGCCGCTTCCGGCAAACCAGAGCAGCACACAGAAACGCCGTTTACCTTCCCGCTGTAGCCGTACTTATTTATCTACTTGCACTTGACGTGCTTTCGAACTGCTAGGTTGGCAGGAGCTGGGACCGAGCAACAGGAGCTCACCCCGTTGTGGGGATTCGAACTGCCGACCTTCTGCTTGGCAAGCCCTAGGCTCTGTGGTTTAACCCACAGCACCACTCATGTCATCTTGTTAAATAAAAGAAAATAAAAATATCCCACCCTGAACTATATCCAGGCAGAGGAAAAAGAAATGTGTGCAATGTCACCAGCCCACTTTGCAGTGCTGGAGTGACTGTTCTCCTTCATTGTTGATACGAAAATAAATAAATACATCACACAGTAATGAATTGGGTAATCAGCTTCCCATGAGTGACATTAGAACAAAAGGCTCTCTCTCATCTCTCATTTGCACCTGTTTACACAAAGTCAGGCTCTGGTGGTTTGTGCCACTTTGGTCCTTTTGGCTTCTAGCTTGAAAGGAAAAAAATTAAGTTTATCATGTCGGTTCCATTCAAAAAGTAAACCTCCATCCCCTAATCCCTCACCACCTTCTGTTTGGTTATGCCTGATTTACGCTTCTGGTGAACTTGATAGATGAATCTGCAGCCAATTAGCCTGGGGGCTTTTGACAAACAACAGAAATGGCAATCCATCGTTGCAATTAACACTCTCGTTTGTGCCACGGCTCGCTTAACCAATAGTTGGCCAACCTGGGGCACGGAATACCACAAGTTGCACGGGCAGCAGCAGGAGCATGTGGTGTGGCTGGTGGAAGAACAAGACCCCCCATAGGCCTTCCATTTCTAGGCTTTGCTGCCTACTTCCTGGCTCAGCGGATTAGATGCATATCACAGAAGAAGGCAGAGTAGACTGGATTACTCCGTTCCAGGCTGCAGGTGAATTCCCTGGCATTAGAACAGGTGCTGCCCACTGTGCCACCTCAGATTTCTGACATCTTACTGCACACATAGATCAGGCCTGAGAAAGTGACACTTTCGAGAGGTACTAGCAGTGAAGTAGTCACTATGGGCTTATGTCAGGGGTTGGAAACCTGAGGCCCCCCAGAGGTTGTTGAGCTACAGCTCCCAGTATACTTGGCTATGCAGGCTGGTGGTGATGGAAGTTGGAATCCAATGACATTGAGCTTGATAAACCAATGGTCTGAGTCTACATCATTTAGCTTTGGTGTCTACATACGATGTTCAGGTGCAAAGCTGCAAACAGGGACAGTCCAAGACACTTTGCTGCTCCAGGCAAAGGACAACATGGCACCCCCTCGCCATCCCGCATAGAGAAGTGGACTGGACTGCCAGAGGACTCTCGTTTCAAAACTGGCAACAGGACTGTGTCTTCCACTACACCCGAGGCAGCAGGCTGGTTTGGGGAAAACAGGGACAGGCCATGTGACATATACAGCTCTGCCTTCCAATAGAAGAAGAGCTAGGAGGTTCAGAAGGGACAGACTCTGCCCTTCAGAAATTGCCACTTGAAGTGGCTGTCTCATTCTGTCTAACACTAGGGCTGGCCCTGGTTGCAAAACCCTTTATAACAAAATCAGTATTTCCCTTATTCCTTTCATTCCTGTTTGGCATCAGGTTTCATACTATGCTACTATTTTAGTTACTAGTAATATAATACATATTCTTCAATTTGTTTTTGTTGATTTGTTGTCGTTGTTTAGTCGTTTAGTCGTGTCCGACTCTTCGTGACCCCATGGACCATAGCACGCCAGGCACTCCTGTCTTGCACTGCCTCCCGCAGTTTGGTCAAACTCATGTTCGTAGGCTTGGTTTAAAAAACAGTGTCTTGAATCTCTTCAAGCTACATTGGCTGCTGTGTAATTTGCCTAAGGCCTGAAGAAGCAGAGACCGGTTCTTTAGACCTTTGCTCCTTGAGATTTTGGGGAATGTCCAGCCTGAGAATCTCCTGGCTCAAGTTGGGTGGACAGGCAACAAGAGTGGTGGCAGCTTACTACCTTGAAGGGTTGATTTGACCCTAGGTTCTGAGTAACATCCAAACCCACCAAGGAAGTGCTGGCTTGGGTCTTGGGTCAGGCTTCCGTGGCAGCACCTACCCATTGAGATCATCGTCAGAGGCTCTACTGAGTGTCCCACACTCCCCCAGTCATTGTTGGAACCAGAGAGAGACACACACACACAGAGAGAGAGAGATTTCAGTGGCTGTGCCCAGTCTTTGAAATGATCTCCTGAGGAAAACTCATCTCAGCCCCTCTTTTAGGACCTTCTGTAGTAAATTGCCTAGTTGTTGGACTGGGACCTGGAAGACCAGGGTTCAAATTCCCACTCAGCCATGAAGTTCACTGGGTCAGTTACTTTCTTTCAAGATAACCTACCTTAGAGGGTTGTGTTGAGGATGAAATGGAGAGGAAGGGCAAGGACCATGTGCACCACTTTGAACTTCTTAGGGAAAAGGTAGGATGTAAATGTAATAATAATGATGTTATTTTAAAATGTGGAATTTATACTTTTTGGCTTATTTTTAATTGTAATATTTCATTTCCCAATGTTTAGGAGATATTTTGCTAAGCTGTTTACTATTTTTTACCATGTGGAATTTTCCTTGTATTTTCATAGCCGCTTTTTTAATCCTTAATGCTTATTTTGAACTCAAAGAGGATGCTCTGTTTAATTGTTACTTTCTGACTGTTGAAACTCCAGATATAAAAACCCCTTTATTGATATGGATTTGCTTATTTACTTATGAACTGTTTCCCATGACGCATCCCGAAAGCGATTTACAATTCTTCACCAGAGTTTAAAAACTAATTCAATTCTGTGTCACCAGAACCGTTCTGCAATGACTCTCTCAACATTTCATTCACAGAGCAAGTCAACATAATCCTTTGTAGTGGAGGATCTGGTATTTTATTCTCTAGAAATTCCATTAGCAGGTATTGTTAACTTGCATTAACTGAAAACCATCACCAAGCTGAACTGATTGAGAACAGACTGTGCCGCTGAAAGGGAATAACACCACGTAGCTCCCTGGATAAACAGAGCTTTAAGCAGCCAGGTCAGTACCTGGTAATCATCCTACACTCATCATTTTGATGGACAGGACAAAATTGAGATGTCACATTTCTAGATTCATACCAAGTTCCCCTTGATATGAGTTCATAAATATGAAGCTAAACAGCATCTTCTATGGCATTTGGGCATGTTTTTCCCCCTTCATAATTCATATGAATTTTTGAGAAGAGGGAGATGAATAACACTGGGGTGGTGCCAGGTTCTGCAAGAACAAAGACCTGCCCTTCTTCCAGCTCTGCCAAATGTACCACTGCCCTACAACAAATCAAAAAACCGAATCTGCAGGGATCTTCTGCTAATGCTTCCAAATCACATTCATGCAGTTCCGTAAAGTCATTTTACCATTTACTAAGTGCATGGTGTTGAGTTAATCTCATAACTCGGCTCTTCCTGTGCCCTGTCCTGTTCCTTTTGCCTTAGACAGAGTCAGATCATTGGGTCCATCTAGCTCAGTATTGCCATGCTATTATTAGGAAAAGGACTGGAAATAATACTGCCAGTGTTGTAATCCATTTTATGTAAGTATTTGGTGCAGTTGCATTTGGGATAGTGTGTACGGTTCTGTACACTGCATCTCAAAAAGGATGTTGTTGAACTGGTAGCGATGTGTGGGTCTGTCAATGTCTGCTTCTCTCAGTTTCTCTTTTTAAAACAAAGACTTCATGAAAATTTATCAGCATTTTAGTCCAAAATTTCTCTGAATTTGAACATGCTTTCAATGCAATTTTGCATGACATACACATCTCTGCAAAGCTATTTTCCCTGATTTAATGTGTTTTTGTGTGCTGTTCTAATTAATATATGCATTTTAATGCACACTAATGGCCTAGTATACACATATGATGTTTTGTAAGCATCACCACTCAACTGCAATGCAATGTTTGTTGTTCAGGCAATTCCATCAGTTCACCTCCAGCCATCACCACCATTCCATAATATTTGGTTGTGTTATTCTACAGAACCCCTCCAGAACACCCGCGTTCCAGTCTCCATCTCTATTCATCTGTCACCCATTTGCCCTTAAAAAGAAAGAAAGAAAGAAAATCTATATACACCATCTCTCAGCACCTCTCATTTCCAGCCTGCAGTACAACTTCACTAATGCAGCAATGATACATTCTGGGAAGACAGATGCCCAGCCTTAATGGACTTTGGCATATTTTTGCAATCTACCAAAATATTGGCAAGTTTCTGCAACATACCTTATGTTGTTATGACTTCAGCAAAAACTAATAATAAATTTGACCTGACTTGCAACATACCGTAATTCCCTCCAGGGAACAGACTGAAATCACTTCCGTCAGTTCTGTTCAAGGTCAATCTAGACCTTTACATGAAGCCTGTGAAACTGAAAGCATAGTCTGTGAGTAGATGGGGTGTAAACCATAATTCCTCCCACTGATGTCGGGTTATGCAGCTGCATGAACATAAGGAAGCTGCTTTATACTCAGTTCAGACCATTGGGCTACACTGTCTGGCAGCTCTCCCTGCCCTAACTGGAGGTGCCAGGGATTGAATCTGCACACAAAGCAGATGTTCTGAGAGGAGATAGGAAAAAATGTTCATACGCAAGGGCACTGCTTACAGAGTACAGGAGTCACCCACATTTCAGGCTTACTTAATTTAATTAATTAGAGGGGAGTTCCATCTATGGAATGTTCTCCCTAGGAAAACACACCTGGTGTCATTTTAGAGGTCAAGCTAAGGCATTTTTGTTTACTCAATGTTTTACGGCAGGCATCCCCAAACTGCGGCCCTCCAGATGTTTTGGCCTACAACTCCCATGATCCCTAGCTAACAGGACCAGTGGTCGGGGAAGATGGAAATTGTAGTCCAAAACATCTGGAGGGCCGAAGTTTGGGGATGCCTGTTTTACGGTATTGCCAGACAAGCATTTCAGGAATTTAGTTTCAATTTTGGCTTTTTGGCTTCGGATTTTGGTGTGTGTTTTTCCTCCAATGGCTGCAAGAAAGAAAGAAAGAAGTGAATGCTCTATGTTGACACCCACATTTGTTCATACTTCTCCGTAGAGAAATACTATTGGAACATCAGAAAAGTTCAACCAAATCAGATGAAGGGCCTACAGTTCAGCATCTTTCCCCCCAAGTGACCAGACACAAGGAGGATGTCTAGCCATCATGATGACTAGTAGCCTGGAGCATACAACATCCCCTATGCAGCTGCATATTCAAGCATGTTGATCAGTTAAGGGACTGTCCTGCTGAAAAGAGGTTAGTGGTGCAAATATAAAGAGAACTTGAAGGGAACTTTGGTTTCAGTGTGCAAAGAAGTATGCTTATCTGAGTTGGAAATGGTTCTTTTTCTGCCATCATCTTCTCACAGAGCAAGACTCTCAGCTGGGAGGTAAACGCTGCATGTATAACGTAATGAAGCTTACAGGCAGAGTTGTTTTTTGCCTCATCAGAATGTGGGAGAAGAGAAAGAGTTTTGGCCCTACACATTATCGTTTGCTGCTAATCAGGACAAGGGAGCAAAGCATTTTGCAGCATCAGTGTTGTATGTCAAACAGGAGGGGTGAAGCAATCAACTTATTACCAGAAATAAAAGCTGCAATCCTGAATCAATTAAGCCATGCACTTCTACCAAACAAAGGCATTGCTTTGCCAGGTGGAACACAAACAATGCCTGGATTCTAACATATGCTCATGACCTCACATTTGCACAGCCTTTGATCCCCAGTTAATCTGAGCCTAACCTCACCATGGTCAACCCCGAAATCTGTAGCTGAGCCATGCAAAAGGAAGAAGGAACAATATCAGGAATGCCTCTGAGCATGTGCAAAGTGCCTTTCCCATGCCATTAAATCAGGTGTGGTGAACCTTTGGCCCTGCAAATGTTGCTGAACTGTAACTCCTATCAGCTCTAGCAAGCACAGCTAATGGCTGGGGATGATGGTCACTGCGGTTATGCAACATCTAGAGAACCAAAGGTTCTCCACAACTGCATTAAATGAGCCACAACCTACCTGCAGGCAGGCAGCAGTTCATTCCTCAAACTGCCTCTAAGGAATGCTCTATTATTATTTATGTGGAATCTTTCTGATGAAGGTTCTGGAAAATGCAGGTGGCAGCTGTTAGAAGGGTCACCGTTCCAGCTGCATATTCTGTTTTCCACTTCACTGAATACTGCCCGCTATCCCTGTGAAAAGAAATACAGAAATGCCCCCGCCTGCTTTCACCATATGGGAATGGGGCAGTGACTACAGGGGTGCATTTTGGCTTAGACGCAAATGCAAATTTAAACATTTAAATAAAAACTTTACTCTTTTTAAAATAATAATAATAATAATAATAATAATAATAATAATAATAATAATAATAATAAAGCAGGTCTAATTGTGCAGAAAGTTGCATTATAGTGAGTCAGACCATTGGGTCCATTTGGCTCAGTATTGCCTACACTGACTGATAGTGACTGTCCAGGATTTGAGACAAGGGTTTCTCCCAGCCCTACCTGGAGATGCTGGGGACTGAACCTGAGACCTTCTGCATGCCAAGCAGATGCTCTCTCAGTGAGCTACAGGACTCCCCCAGTTGCTGCTCCTGCTCCCTTTCCTCCTCGTTGCTGTCACTTGCTTGCCTGCCAGGAAGAGAGTCAGCTGTTTCTCCTTTGTCTACTGCTCCACCATTGTTTGGGCCAAAATGAGAAGCAGGTGGAGAAGCAGGTTGCAATAGTGAAGAAGAGGAGAAGATCCAGGGGCAGAAGCAGTGAGTGGGCCCCTGACATATGCCCAACCAAGCCGACAAGATGGTTAACTAGCTGTGCTCTGGTTGATGCTTTTGAATTATGGTGCTGGAGGAGACTCTTGAGAGTCCCATGGACTGCAAGAAGATCAAACCTATCCATTCTTAAGGAGATCAGCCCTGAGTGCTCCCTGGAAGGACAGATCGTGAAGCTGAGGCTCCAATACTTTGGCTACCTCATGAGAAGAGAAGACTCCCTGGGAAAGACCCTGATGTTGGGAAAGATTGAGGGCACAAGGAGAAGGGGACGACAGAGGACGAGATGGTTGGACAGTGTTCTCGAAGCTACAAACATGAGTTTGACCAAGCTGCAGGAGGCAGTAGAAGACAGGAGTGCCTGGCATGCTATGGTCCATGGGGTCACGAAGAGTCGGACACGACTAAACGACTAAACAACAACTCTGGTTAAGTACAGGTGAAAAGCCGAACTCAACACACAGGTGCATCACCAAGAAGGAAGAAGAAAAGGAAATGTGTATCACAGTTTCCCGGCCTCACTGAGCCAATAAAACTCCATTGATACAACACTGCTGAAAGAGAGAGGGAGAGATGACAACCCATGAATTAAACAACAGAATTGAAAGAAGCACCTGAGATGGGAATCTAAGGAAGGGATTAGCGACCACTTCTGGCAAAATAATATAGGTAAGGCTTGATCTAGAGAGGTCATTAAGGAGCAGCAGGGTGGACTTTGTTTCCTGCTTTTGCAGCACCTGTTAGGCCCGCAGAACCAACTTATCTTTTCTAAATGCAAATAAACCACTTTGTTGGGCTTTAAAGCATCCTATTATGTGGGAAACGCAATGGGTGGATTCGCAATCTTTGGGGGCTAAACACACATTAAGTACCGGTACACACATAAGAGACCCCAATGCCTTTTTAAAAACTGGGGTTTTGTTAAAGTTGTTCCTTTCTCTCAGCCAGGTTTGCTTCCATTTTCAGAGTCCACGTAGCGTAGTGGCTAAACTATTGGGACTGTAGAGACCTGGTTTCAAATGGCCTCTCAGCCATGAAGCATGTTGGATAACATTAGGACAGATTCCTCCCCCCTCTCAGCCTGACCTACCCCATAGGACAGTTGTGGTAATAAAATTTGGGGCAGGGTAGGATATAACTATGTGCATCATCTAGAGCTTTTAAAGTGTAAACAAAGAACTGGACACTCCTGCCCCCAATTACATTAGCATTGATGAGGGAAACAGAAATTCCATATTCTTCTTTAACCTAAGGTTACCAGACGTCCCCGTTTTCCGGGGTCAGTCCCCGGATTTACAGATCAGTCCCCATACAAAATCCATTGAAGTTGTAAAGTGTCCCCGGATTCATTTGAAAAAGTCTGGTAACCTTACTTTAACCTCTGGACTAGAGAGATGAATTTCCACAAAAGAGGGAGATTCTTCGCTCTTGGTGAATGTGGAACTCAGGCTGCATTGTAACACAGTAAAAAAGAATGAAAAACATTTTGCAGTCATGGCCATTTCATTAAATTTAACCGGTTTTAATTAAAAAGTTAGCTTACATTTGGATCCTCCATATTTTCTTGTCATTTTGCAACATGCAGTAAATGAAGTTCTCAAACACAGCTCCAGTTCCAGCTGCTCAGTTTGAGATACTTATTCGTTCAGGCCACACCACCACCTTTCAAATGAATGGCTAAAAGCCAGAGTGACAAGCCTTTGCCTGGCCCCTGAACATATATCAAGATGAAACCAGGCATGCTGCCCTGGGGAAAGAATTCAGAAAGTGAGGGACCACCACTGAAAAAGGCCATGTCACAAAGCAGGCGCCCAAAGCAGAACCGTAGCTAGCGGTTATACAACATAGCCTCCTCTTTGGGTTCATGTTTGTCTCATCAGCCTTCCTTTATGCTAGCCCTACCATCACTGGTGCCATTTTGCCGGAGTGACAGGAGCAGCTGACTTCATCAACCGTTTGGGCGAAACTGTAATATGTACATGAGAAGCAAAAGGATTGAATGCCCCCAGTCCCAAGCCACCTCTTTCACAGCAACTCTGAAGCATCTGCTGTACATGCCTGCCGTGTTTCTACTGTGTCCCTTATGCAAATTGTCTTAGCAACAGCTCTTGACCTCGCTAGCCTTCTAGCCAGGAAATAAAACTGTGGAGCCCTTGAATAAAAGCAGGTCTTACGGACAGATGGACCTTGGACAACCTTGTTAAAACCCCTGTTAGACGTCCACTGCCCTTCAATAAAAACAAATGTCAGACAACATTCTTCAGTGACAACCGAGCACAGGAAAGTTTTGCAGCGCACAGTGGCATTGCATACGTTGCAGGCACCTGTGGTTGGGGATGGTGCATGAACCTGGGGGAGAGGGGCAGAGGGTGAACGGATTTACCATTTGTGTGGGAAACCTGATACATGACAAACACAGAAATGATACATCCATGTTAAATGGAGGCAATATCTGAGGTGACCTACTGACGAGAACAGTGCTGTGAAAAATATGCCAGGAACCCCTACTGAGTCTACTAAATCTGCCCTGTTGAAGCAACCTCTTCCTCATCAGCTGTAAATCACCCCAAAATCCTCCAGTACACCCCGGTCTATCTTTTGCCTGCCGTGGTTGGAAGGAGAGTGAGACACACTTGTGGACTTTTTCTTTCTTTTTTGCCTCAGATGCCCAAATAACTAAACAAGCCTTGGGTGCTATGTGCCATTTGCTGCTCCACCTCATGCATCAAAACGTTGTACATTGGCTTTGGTCCAGTTGGTGGACCTTGGGGCTCTCTCTCTCTATATATATATGTGATTGATCTTGCCATTCAGAGCCAGCCCACTCCGGTGCAGGCCTCTTAGCCAGTTTCCTCCCAACTTTGCTTTTTTTCCTGAAGGTCAGAATTTCGCTATAGATTCTTCCTGCTTAGCGGGCAAATCCTCTAGTTCAGGGATGGGGAACTGCCATCTTACCTGCCAGCCTTGACCCCGCTAAGGGGTCCAAACTGGTCCACAGCTCCATTTTCCCTAAGCCATGCCCACCTATCAGCTGACGGCAGTGGATTAAATGCACTGGCAAAGCAGACCCTGCAAAGAGCATGATCAAACTCTCCACTGATCAGCTGATGTGTGGGAAAGTCCTCGTGAGTACTGCTTTGCCAGAATGTTTCCCGTGGGTTCCACCCACCCGTCAACTTTGATGGGTGGGTGGGACCACTCCCACCCATCAGTCACTTGCTATAATCATGATGTCGGATGACTGTCAGGTGGGTATCTCAGCTCCTGTCTGTGGGGTGAGAGGAGATATAAAGACCTGGCCCAGCAAGTCATAGAAGATTTCCCACCTCTCCAGTAGTTATTTATCAAGCATTTAAGTTGTGCTAGGTGCTGTGTAGTAAAGGCAAGTCCCTGTCTACAGCTTACTAACCTATCATACATTATTATTTCCTTCTTCTTCCTATTCTTCTCTGGCTGCAGCGCAACTAAAGATAACACAAGAGATGCAATTTTGCAACAAATCAAATAATTCCCCCCATCTGTTGCATTGAGAACATTTCTTTCTGCTTTCTCTAAATGGTCTTTCCTCCCCGAGGGGAAAATAAAAGAAGGATTCTTATCAGAGATAAAGAGGAAGAAATAAACCATAACTGAATGCTGAAAAGACGAGAGAGAAAATAATAAGAAGCAAATTCACAGTGAGAAACAGAGGTAGATGAAATCCCAGGCAAATCCAGGAGAAGGAATAATCTAGCAGACAAAGCAAAGTAAACGAGAAACCATGTGGGGGAGGGGGCAGATTGGATGGGCAAGGAGACAGTGGGCTGTGTTCTGTCACACCTTGGAAGGCTAAAACCAATGCAGGATCGGGACGCCATTCCAGCCAACCAAAGTAGCACCCCCAAGTAGCTATTCCAAAGTAATATCCCCAAGATGTATTCTTATTCTAAACCACCAGACAAAAGGCAAGAACTCTGCCTAGCAGTAAAAAAAAATCTCTTCATGTCACATATCTGTGGCTAAATCTGACCATGAGCACATTTTAATTCTTGACGTGGCGTACTAGTGAGCATTTGTAATCACTACGCTGTGTGGGCAGTCTGTTTCTATGCTGCATAAACAGAGGATCGACAGTTTACACAGTATAATATTACAAAGCATTTGTGTTGTTAGAAAACACATGCAACAACAAGCTGATCCCATTCCCCAAAACACAACCTCAGGCAATTATGGTACCTTATAACTTAGGAAGCTTTATAAACTTAAACTGCAGTGAACTGAGGTTTGCCACAAAGCCTATACAGTACTGTACCTAGCAAGGAGCTCCATCCAGTACAACCTCTCTAATGAATGCACCTGTGAGAGACACGTGGTTTCAAATATGTGTTCTCACGCTCACAGTTTTCACTTTTCAGCTGTACCCCTCAGATTTTTCCCTGGCAGGACTAGAAACAGGAAACCACAGATCTGTGCAGTGCTTGTCCTTTGTGTTGAGCCACTCGGGCTACACTGATTTGAAGGTCCATTGGGTCTCAAGTTCCAGTGGTGCCAGTCGTCAAAGCTGGCTTTGACTGTCCCTGACCTGGAAGGACTAAAAGCGCTTCCAGGTCAGGTTCTGACTTTGCCTTTGGCAAAAACAAGTCCCTACTGTGCTTGACCCCTACCTTCTGACTTCTGGACGATGTCTCCTTGTTCCTGACTTTTGGCTCCCTACAGCCCAGCACTGACACAGACAAATAATGAAGTACATGGGAATTGGACCGGCAATGCTAGGAACTGCTTGCCAAAAGTGTGTTCTTGGATAAATACTTCCGGTTAATCGTAAACAGGGTTGTGTCTATCCTGCAATGTCACTAATGCACTAGGCAAGACACAGAATTCAAAGATGCAGGGAATTTCCACTTTTAAAGAGGGATCATGATAGTCTTGGAAGGGTTTGGGGTGAGGAAGAGTTGGAGGGTAAAATGAATGCTAGAAAGGTTTTCTCCAGCTGAAAGGAGAATAGGGGTATCTGTTCCCTGCTTAATGCACTTGTTCAAGTCTTAAAGAAACAGAATAAGCAATGTCAATGTAATTAAATAAGTGCTAATTTGCATAATTTAAGCTTGATAAATTAGCTAATCAAATTGAATTTAGATTAGGTTTGGAAAGGACTGTAACTCAGAAAGTTGCAAATATCAAACTCTGATGCCTCTAGTTAAAATTATTTCATACAGCAGGCTCAGAAAAGTTCCTGTTCAGATCCTTATGTATTTATTATAGGATTTCAGCAGAAGCGTCCCAGGGTGGATTATAACAATATGGTCATATAATTTTTTTAAAAGAATTTAAATAAGAAAGCAATACAATCTGTAAGCAGTTGTGTCAGGCAGGGTAGTACTTGTTATCTTCAGTTGTGACTATCTCTAGCCAGTCTTTATAAAGTGAATGGCATATGCAACTTCTGGCTACTATTATATTATCCCATCATCATCAGCTAAGGTGACTGTGCCTCCTTCTCCCTAATGGTTTCAGGAAAAGGCAAAAGCAATTTTTCATTAAAGATTTTTTCAAATTAATAAACCAAAGAAAATTTACAAACCAAGAAAACTCACATACAGTCAATTAAAAAGGTAAAGGTAAAGGGACCCCTGACCATTAGGTCCAGTCATGACCGACTCTGGGGTTACGGCACTCATCTCGCATTATTGGCTGAGGGAGCTGGCGTACAGCTTCCAGGTCATGTGGCCAGCATGACAAAGCTGCTTCTGGCGAACCAGAGCAGCACACGGAAATGCCGTTTACCTTCCCGCTTGGAGCGGTACCTATTTATCTACTTGCACTTTGACGTGCTTTCGAACTGCTAGGTTGGCAGGAGCTGGGACTGAGCAACGCAAGCTCACCCCGTCGCAGGGATTCGAACTGCCGACCTTATGATTGGCAAGCCCTAGGCTCTGTGGTTTAACCCACAGTGCCACCTGCGAAAAATAAATCAGATATCAATTCAAATCAGTATTTTAAAAATGCTATGCTTATTAAAAAACAAAGAATAGTGTGGCACCTTAAAGATTAACTACAACAAAAACATAATTAGTTATTTCTATAATGCCCTTCACACAAAAAATGGTGACAGGGTGGTTTATAAAAGTAAGATAATATAAAAACATAGCAAACAGAAACATTTAAATAATTATCTTAAGTTATATAATTGTCATCATAAAAATCAACTCATCAGCCACTAAAAGTCTATGTCTTCCAGAATGCATTTGTGAAATCATAGGTTAAACAACTCATTGTGTTTCCAAAATGGTGACTTTGCCAATTAATTATCCAATAGGAAACAAAAAGCCTACTGTATCTCAGGATATCTAAGCAAACAATTTTCTAATATACAGTACGTACTCTAATTTAGCTCATTTTCCCTTGCATAGATACCACACTTTCTTTCTTTCTTTCTTTCTTTCTTTCTTTCTTTCTTTCTTTCTTTCTTTCTTTCTTTCTTTCAGCTAAACTGGTGAATCCCCCAGTTTATGAGCAGCACCCAGTTTAGCATCTGGACAGAATGAGCTGAATTAGCCATCACAAAATGACACATCTCCCAGCCTTGTCTCACATCGTGATTTCATGTCACATGCTATTTCGATTTGATGTTAAGAGGAATTTTAAAAAGAGACCGAGAAACAGCAGCAGATGTGGCACTTACATCACATTTAGCCCTAATAATAGTTTGCATTATCACCACCCATTAATAAGTCAGCCAGAACCACCATTAGACAATACGTGGTCATAATCCTAATTTGTCTTCAACACGTTTTTTTCTGACAAACCCAAAGAATCAGATCAGATTTTTTGGTTCACAGCATTTTAAAGCATTAATTGACTGTCCCTCTGCTTCAAGTGGAAGACTTGCTAGCACAGGATGAATTCTGCTTGTCATAAATCTATTAGGTAAGATAACTGATCAGTACCAAATTTCATGTACGTCAGCGCAGGGGCGTAGCCAGGATCAAAACTAGGGGGGGGCAAGCCATGGTCGATCAGGGGCGGGGCCACAAAGTGGGAACGTGGGCGGGGCTACAGGGCCAGCTGGCCTGACGACATTGTGGCGGCAGCGGCAGCGGCCACCTTGTGCTTCTGGGGCTGGCAGCGTCGGCGGCTACCCTGCTTGGCTGGAGAGGACGGGAGGGTCGGGCAGGCGAGAGGGGGTGGCAGGGCGGGCGAGGGCGAGGCAAGGCACGGCCGCAGTCACGACGGCTCCGAGGCGTTGCTGCATATCAGCATAATATTTCAACCATGTCGTGGGTTCAAGCCCCACCTTAGGAAAAAATTCCTGCATTGCAGGGGGTTGGACTAGATGACCCTTGTGGTCCCTTCCGACTACAATTCTATGATTCTATTGATATATTGCCATAGCATATGCATCATTCTGCTTTCTTGAATTGTCCTACTCCTAGGCATAGCAGCCAACTCCTAGAGGTCTAGATGCCTCTCCCCCCCCCCAATTACTAGTAAATACCGTATTTGAAAGAGTCATCCCCCCCATGTTGATGGGCTTTCTATGTGGGGCTTATCTGCCCCCCCCCCCGTATTTTATTAAGAATGGAAGAGGGAGGGAAGGAAGGAAGAAATAGAGAGAGGGATAACTCATATTTGTGGGTGCCTCTGGGTGACGCTGTGATGCTGGAACTCTGCAGCAAGAGGACGGGAGGGTCAAGCAGGGGAGAGGGGGTGGCAGGGCGGGCGAGGGCGAGGCAAGACAGGGCCGCAGTCACGATCACTCCGAGGCATTGCTGCATATCAGCATAATATTTCAACCATGTTGTGGGTTCAAACCCCACATTGGGGGGAAATTCCTGCATTGCAGGGGGTTGGACTAGATGACCCTTGCGGTCCCTTCTGACTACAATTCCATGATTCTATTGATATATTACCATAGCATATGCATCATTCTGCTTTCTTGAATTGTCCTAGGCATAGCAGCCAACTCCTAGAGGCCTAGGTGCCTCCCCCCCCCAATTACTGGTAAATACTGTATTTTAAAGAGTCATCCCCCCCCATGTTGATGGGCTTTCTATGTGGGGCTTATCTGCCCCCCCCCCCAGTATTTTATTGAGGATGGAAGAGGGAGGAAAGGAAGGAAGAAATAGAGAGAGGGATAACTCACATTTGTGGGTGCCTCTGGCTGACGCTGTGATGCTAGAACTCTGCAGCAAGAGGAAGATACTGGTACGCCTGTACAGGAGCCTTGTAAGCAGCTTTCTCTCTGCTTGATTTACAGCAGGCTTGTCCAACAGGTAGATTGTGATCTACCAGTAGATCACTGGATGTCTGTGGTAGATCACTGCTAGATCACTGGCACCCCTAAAAAAAGCTCACCCTCCCTCCTAAAAGAAGCTCAACAAGTTTGACCTAACCCCCCCCCAAACAGGGCTTCCCTTCCTTAAAAAAACTCAACAGCTTTGATCTGAACCCCCCAAAAGGGGGTAGATCACTCCCAGTTTTTAACTCTGTGAGTAGATCAGAGTCTCTTGGGAGGTGGCCACCCCTGATTTACAGTATACAGATGCAGAAGGAGGGGCAGACTCGAACACCACTGCTTTTTATAAACATCACTGTGTCTATCAAAAGCTACAGCCCCCCCTTTCTTATTCACTTCCTTTTAGCCTTTTAGGGCCACCTTAGTCAAATTGAATCCTCTGCACCCTCATTAAATCGCCAAAAGAATTGTTAATGCGATCCCTGAATGCTCATTAACAGCTCCCACTGAAGAACAATAGGGTGAATAGGGTGAACCTTGCCTGAAGGGATATTCTTCTCCCTTGTCTTAACTGCTTAAGTACTGGTAGCCACTTTGCTTTATTTATTTGATGTGTTTTTGTTACAGCTGTGTTCCTGCCCCCCCCCCCCGCCCCAGCAAGTGGAGAGCTGCTCTTGCTAAAGCAAAGCCCTTTCCACTTCAGTTTTTGGAGGGGGAAAGTGCTGGTTTTGGTCTGTAAAATACAATAATTTTTTGCTTCTAGGGGGGGCAACTGCCCCCTCCTGCCCCCCCCTGTCTACACCCGGTGTTTAGTTCAAATAAACTGAAGGGCCAAAGTCTTCAAAGTATGTCAAAGGGTAAAGTCCATACTTTTTCCTAAAAAGTACCTTTCACCAGCAACTCACCACACTGCCAGGATGCCCCCCTCTCTAGAATCATAGAGTTGGAAGAGACCACAAGGGCCATCCAGTCCAACCCCCTGCCAAGCAGGAAACACCATCAAAGCATCCTCTAAGGTAAGATATGTTTGTCCCCTACCTATTTTTTCATATATACCATATTTTCCATGTATATGATGATGCTTTATGCTAAAAAAAGGCAAAAATTGGGTGTCGTCATATACACAGATAGTGTATATGCAGAGCGTGTATGTGCGATTAATGGCAGCAGCAAGCAGGAGATTGGCAGTGGCGATTGGGCAGGTGATTGGTGGCTGTGGCAAGGCCTGCTGGCGACTGGCTGTGGCTGCGGCAATTGGGCAGGCGATTGGTGGGTTTGGCAAGTGAGCTGTTGGTGGGCTGTTGGTGGCGGTGAGCAGGCAGACAATTGGTGGCTGCGGCGAGGTGTGCTATCAGCCATGGCTGTGGCAAGTGATCAGTGGCAGGCAGACGGGTGAGCGATTGGTGGAAGTGACCTCCCCCAGCCCCAAAAAGGCTAAACAACTTAATTTCTTAATTTGGGGTTAAAAAAAATAGGGGTCGTCTTATACACGGAAAAATATGGTACACGCACCAACCACTTAATAAAAAGATCTCTAAGGGGTATAAAATATTCATTTTAAAAATAGCAATAAATACAGACATGAAAAACAGTGGACATAATACAACCAATGGTTTCAAATTATATATATAAAAAATGAGATTCTGACCACACATCAGGAAGAACTTTCTGACAGCAAAAGCTGTTCAACAGTGGAACAGACTCCCACAAGAGGTGGTAGACTCTCCTTCCTGGGAAGATTTTAAGCTGAGGTTGGTTTAGTTGAGATTCCGGCATTACAGGGGTCTAGATGACTTCTGGGGTCCCTTCCAACTCTACAATTCTATGATTCTATGGATTATCAAAATACAGATAAAATCAACAGCTTAAAAGGGCCGGGGGAGGGGGGAATTACAAGGTAGGCTTGCCTAAGCAGCGTAAAAGCTTTTAGAAAGTGTCAAAAGCCATGCAATGAAGGCTCCTGCCTAATACAAATAGGCAGTAAATTCCAGAGAACAGGTACTGCCACACTAAAAGATTGATTTCTAACAAGTGCAGAACAAATGTTATGTGTCACTAGTGCATGCAGACTAAAGATGTATTTGTTCACAAATGTCTCCTGCAATCCCAGCAGCTGGTGTTATTTATATTGGGTTCTTAAGGATATACAGTATTCTTAGTCTTTTACTGTATAGATTGTATTTTTATTGCTGTTCACGCCCATGGAAGGAAGGGTAATGTAAACATGAAATCAGCGACAGCAGCAACAACAAAGCGTGACCCCTCAGGTCACTGCCAACAAGATGGGTCAGTATTGCCTGCACAGTGTAGTAAGGCGGACCGTGGTCCACAGGAGAGACAACTGAAGGGTTAAATGGCTGTGCTGCTTCAGTCTCTGGAGGACTGATCACTTTTTAAAAAAATGATTTCCTAAAACCTTTCTGATTCTATATGGAGGAGCATTCAGAAGAAATATCCCTCCACCTGCAGCCTCAATTGACAACAGTAAATTCTACCACATCTGGATTTTATCAAGTCCAAGCATGACCTCAGCTGGCAGAAATGTGTTTCATATTACTTTAATTGTACTTTAATTGACTGGTTCCAAGAGTCAGACTAGCAGATCTAGAGTGCTCTATTGCTCCTAGCGCCCTATAGTGCTGATAGCATTAGTAAAGCCCTTATTTCTTATGCGACGGACCAGCATTCTTAAGCAATATCACATCTTGTATGGTTATCAGTTCTCCACACTAGGATTCAGTCTCTTTGGCTGGGTCCCTTTGCCAAAGCATTCACTTCTCAGCTTGAATTTCACAGGGATCAGTCCTTAGCCAAGGGCTCTTTGTCCCCCTGCCTGGCATGTCTCACTGCATCCATTCCACTGTCCACCCATTTTGCTTTGCCAGGCTCTGATGCATTTTTATGTTGCACAAACTTGATTATTCCGTTCATGCCATGCAATTTTTCTTGCTCTCTAAGCAACATTAAGTTAAAACGACTGCTGTACATTTATTTATTCATGTATTACATGCACATGACCCTCAAGGAGCCCAAAGCAGCACATGTACCTTATCCTCACAACAGCTTTATGACACAGGTGAGTCTGAAGGAACAGGACTAGCTCAAGGTCACCCAGTGAGTTTATTGGCTGAGTGGAGATTTCAGCCCAGTCCAAGTCTGAAATAATAATAATAATAATAATAATAATAATAATAATAATAATAATAATAATAATTTATTTATACCCCGCCCATCCAGCTGAGTCTCCCCAGCCAGATGGGCGGCTCCGAATCGGACACTAAAACAATACAGCATTAAATATTAAAAACTTCCCTAAACAGGGCTGCCTTCAGATGTCTTTAAAAAATAGGGTAACTGCTTATTTCCTTGACATCTTTTGGAAGGACGTTCCACAGGGCGGGTGTCACTACTGACAAGGCCCTCTGTCTGGTTTCCTGTAACCTCACTTCTCGCAATGAGGGAACCGCCAGAAGGCCCTCGGCGCTGGATCTCAGTGTCCGGGCTGAATGATGGGGGTGGAGACACTCCTTCAGATATACAGGACCGAGGCCGTTTAGGGCTTTAAAGGTCAACACCAACACTTTGAATTGTGCTCGGAAACGTAACCCAGATACAATTCCCATCATCCCTGACCATTGGCTATGCAGTCTGTGGCTGATGGGAGTTGGAGCCTAACAGCCTCTGGAAGGCTGCCTTAACCACTGCATAAAATTGCTTGCCCACATGAACAACTGACTCAGATAATTTAATAAATAGGGCAGTTGTGATCACAATGCTATCCTGAATTGGAACCAACACAGTTAACTCAGTCAAGGAGTTATATAGAATGAGGTTCTATTGTACCTGGACTTATAAATAGGCAGCATGCATCCATCACCCACATGTAGTACAAGTTCTGAAGTCTCCTATTTGCAATAAATGATTTGAAATAACTATTAATATCTCTTAAACAACAGAATGTCTATTAAAAGGCAGAATTCAAAACAGTTCCTTTGGTGAAGGATTTGCTGCTCAAAATTTCCAACTGCAAATTTTGATCATGAATATACTTGCATATTTGCTTAATATTTCCCAGATATTTGACATACCATGACATTTGACGTGAATATTCAATGAATGAATGACAATTGCTATTTGGCAGTTGATGTGTAATGTGTATTTGACACCATTTAATGGCTGACACCCATTTATATTTTCCATGCAATTGTTTTAGCATCTGATGGATGACATGCAATGGTATTAGTCAGGTGACTAATTTGATGCCTGCTAAAGCTATCAAGAGATGACAATGACTTGAGTTTCACATTTTGAGGTTAGAAGTTTGTATTTAAAATTCAAATTCTGAAGTCTGAATTTCACTTTCAAGAGATGAGTAGCAAAACTGGAAATGTTGGTGACTTTTGAGTATTTGCAAATATTTGTTTCACTTTTTATAGTCTTCTTTACATATTGAAGAATTGATGTGGGATCTGTTTATCCATGGTTTCATCCGAGGGCCTTCTGACGGTACCCTCATTGCAAGAAGTGAGGTTAAAGGGAACCAGGCAGAGGGCCTTCTCAGTAGTGGTGCCTGCCCTGTGCAACTCCCTCCCATCAGAGGACAAGGAAATAAACATCTATCTGACTTTTAGAAGACATATGAAGGCAGCCCTGTATTTTGTTGGAAGCCACCCAGAGTGGCTTAGGCAACCCAGTCAGATGGGTGGCATATAAATTTTATTATTATTATTATTATTATTATTATTATTATTATTATTATTATTCCACTGCAGTGTTGTCTTGTTCAAAGGTCCACCACACAGTGTGGATGAAATCTCATTGGTCCTTGACTCACCTGCCTGAGATCAGGAGCAATAACTGGACCTGCACCATTAAATCTGTTAGTAGTGGAGTGTCCTTTAATCATTACAGCAAAAGCTGTGGATATTTGGCTTGTACATCACTGCTGTAACACCTTCATTTCTTGAGGCATATACATGTTCAATACATTTTAAACTACAGATGAGCCAAATATTTTCTTATTTCTTACCCCTTAGGAAAAGGCCACTTTCACAGAATTTTGGGGTGGTACGGACATTCCCTTCCCTCACAACATCCCATCATATTGCAAGAATCAGAGTATTGCTGAGAATACAAAACAGTGCCTAAGCTGTCAACACGTCTGCTCAACTTTCAGCGGCAAAAGTGGGCGGGACTACCATTCAGAGAAGAAGATGAAAAAACCTGTGATACCACCATCTCCCCCTCAAGAAACAGCCTGCAATTTTTTTCTTCTCCCTACAAAAATTCAGTAAAATGGTTCCCACCCCACCCCCCAATTTCTCTGTCCACAAATAGGGTGGAGAACATTCAAGTGGGCATTGGGACACAACTCTGTTTCAAACAGGCTGATAAGCTTAGTGCCTGTTGCTGTCCATGGTACTGAATCTGTTCTGTGTCCATTCTTCTGTCCTGAACTCTAAATCTCTTTTAACACCATGCCACTGGTTGAGCCTGGGCATTCAGCTGGAAGCATACTGTTTCATTTTGGGGGAGGCATGACAGAATCACAAAGAAGGTGCATCAGCACTGCAAACAAATCCAGAATGCGGATAAATATGTGTACTTCATAACTTGATTTGCTGGGTGATGACAGAAGATAAAGCCTCAAAGCATCATGGCTGAATCTGAGGACAAGACGTTGGCGTGGAAAAACAGTCAGTCCTGCATTTCTTATTCCAGCTGTGTTCAACCCTTGCCCCTCTTTAAATCCAATCACTCAAGATTCTGTGAATGCAGGATCATTACTCAATTATATGCATTTTACTGGGGCAATGAACAAATATAGCTAGAATTATTTTAACACGAGTAATGGCTCATAATATTTACTCTAATTTTAGTGCTAAAGTAAGTAGCTGTTTAGGGTTGTATAACGACTTTATCGCAGAGAAAATCCATTATATAAAGAACTAATGCATAGCCTGCTTTTTTCCCCCAAATGGAGAACAGCACCTCCTGCAAATGCAATTTCTGTTTGAAACTTACATAATTGTGTTTATTGAACTAAAGAAAAAAAGAGCATAATGGCCTCAACTCTTAGCAAAACAAAACCAACCCCCCCCCAAATGTTTCTCATATTTATCTTTTTGTTCACATCTTGTGAACAGACCTACGTAAGACCTATGTAAGATCTACGTAAGATGCAACGTAACCCACTTCTGGGGGGCAAACTGCATGTTACACACATAATGCACATAATGAAAATCCCAGCTATTTTAAAAAATAAGAAACAGCCTTGGAAGGCAACGATTATTCCTTGCCCACAAGGCATTTTCTGCATTCCTTTTGCACAAACATGCACAAGAGGGGAGGGGGGGTTCCCATATCTGTGTCTATAAAAGTAATTATACATCTAGAGCCCAAGTGAGAAATTGTTGGGGTGGTTTTGAGAAGAAAGATGGGTGACAAAGAAAGGGTGAAGTTTTAATGCTTGGGAAATTATGGTTGGACACACGAAGTAGCTGAGCTTGGTTTGTTGGTTTCTCCCATCACAAATAATACCTACGGAGGACAGAAATGAAGGCAAATACAGCAGAGTTCAAGGGTGGTGCATTCCTAAGAAACTGGGGGGGGGGGACCAGCACTAGATTGGGTTTATACCATATGACTAATCACTTCTGTTGCACAAACACATCTTTGATTCATCAGAATCAGGTTTTGTTCCTGGCAATGCAAAATTTATTCAGATACAAGGAGGATGCAAGTGTTTGAAGAACATAGACCTCTTGATGAGGCAAGAAAAAAGTTCTCAGCTATTTCATGTTTCTTTTCCTTGAGGGCCAACATGGCAACCCTGCTTTAAACCATAGATCTACTGAAAACTAGCAAGAAAGTTAGTTTAGACATCTATGGGCCTTGTAAGTTGAAGTGAATTACAGTGGGATTTATTTCCAAATCAACATGCAGGCGATTCAACTAAAAGTTAGGGCTGCAAGTTTATGTACCCTTACATGGAAGTAATGCTTACTTAACTTCTGAGTTACTTCTGAGTAAACATGTACAGGATTGCACACATTACCCAATCCCTAAGCTCTCAGGGCATGGTATTAAGAAGAGGTAACAACCCTGTGGCCCTCCAGATTTTATTGGACTTGAACTCCCATCAACCCCAGGCAGTTTGGTCAGTGGTGATGGAAATTGCATACCCACAATGTCTGGAGGACCACAGGTTAGCTACCCCTCATCTTAAGGCAGCTGATGAAAAAGCCACTGCAACTCTGGGCTGCATCAATAGGAGTATAGCATCTAGATCAAGGGAAGTAATAGTACCACTGTATTCTGCTCTGGTCAGACCTCACCTGGAGTACTGTGTCCAGTTCTGGGCACCACAGTTCAAGAAGGATACTGACAAGCTGGAACGTGTCCAGAAGAGGGCAACCTAAATGGTCAAAGGCCTGGAAATGATGCCTTATGAGGAATGGCTTAGGGAGCTGGGTATGTTTAGCCTGGAGAAGAGAAGGTTAAGGGGTGATATGATAGCCATGTTCAAATATATAAAAGGATGTCATATAGAGGAGGGAGAAAGGTTGTTTTCTGCTGCTCCAGAGAAGCAGACACGGAGCAATGGATTCAAACTACAAGAAAGAAGGTTGCACCTAAACATTAGGAAGAACTTCCTGACAGTAAGAGCTGTTCGGCAGTGGAATTTGCTACCAAGGAGTGTGGTGGAATCTCCTACTTTGGAGGTCTTTAAGCAGAGGCTTGACAGCCATATGTCAAGAATGCTTTGATGGTGTTTCCTGCTCGGCAGGGGGTTGGACTGGATGGCCCTTGTGGTCTCTTCCAACTCTACGATTCTATGATTCTATGATTCTACTTTACTTAAGCTAAGCAGGCTTTTCTAACAGAAAGCCAACATGCTCAATTCTCACAGGATTGGTTTGTTCCCCCTTAGGCACCTTGCTCCACACTGACCACAGTTTGACTCCATTTCTGCCAGAATTTGCCACATGAGTTCATTATTGGAAGGCTTCCCTCCCCCTCTAAAAAAAACCCCCATTCTACTTCACATTTCAGACCACACATTATTATTCAGAAACACCCATAGCTGATTATTATGACGTAACAACAGCAAACATTGCACACTGGCACTCTCTATTCGTAATTGCCTTGAATATATTTAAGAGCAAGCCTTTGAACCATGCTGCACTTTCTCTCCTATGCGCACACATTGAAATCTCTACCCTCTCCCCCAAAACCTCGACTTGAAGTGTGCCACCTCCTCACATCTGTATTATAACAATAACACTGACTTTTGCTATAAGGGTGGTATACACACACACTCAACAGCTGTATAAATGTTATTTATTACTATTGTGTTCTTGTCCTGCCTGTGTGTGACTTGACCTTTGTGGGGCAGAGGATGCTGGACAATAAAAGCTAACCCAGTAGCCAGGCTTGCCTGACATTCTTATTTACACTGGTCCCTTTGCCTGCAACACTGACCTCTTTGATGCAAGCAAGGTGAGACAATCTGTGCCACTCAAGTGGCCCAGCAGTCATTATTCTGCATTGTCAATAATTATTCGGGCTCGATGGCAGTTACTTTAAATAATTCAGACTAACAATGTTTATTTGTGTTGAGCATGAAGCCATGAAACACTTTAATGTCTGCTTTTTACAGGTCAGTGACAAAAAAAAGCCCCCAAACATTGTAAGTTATTGGATTCTAATTCCTGCCTCCCCCCCCCAAATGGTTCAGACTCACAACCAAGCTGTCTGTGCGCCCAGGAATGCCTGTTTTGGGCTTCTGGTTATGTAAGTGAGTCCACCGAGAGAATTCTGTCTAGATAGGAAGGCAGGAGGATGTGAAACCATTTAGGTTAAGGAGTGTAATTCTTCCCTTGCTGTAATTCAATCATAAAAAGGGTCTTGAGGGAACAGCAAAAAAAAAATGGGGATGGTTGCCTAGTGTTCTGAAAAATGGTGCGGGGGCAGAAATTATGCTCCATGCATCTGGAGTAATTTGAAGCTGAGTCTTACAACAGGAAATTGCCTGATCAAGGTAGTTTTCTTGCCTGCTTCTGCTGGATACTAATCTGACATGCTTTTCTGGGGGTAGGAGAGGGGGAGACACCAAACATTCCAGAACAGATTACCTTATTTTTAATTTAATTTCATTTTTTGCATTTGGGTGAGGGAAATGGTTGGCTTCTAAAGATTTAAGAGCAGCACTCATGCAAGAGGTTCTTAAGCAGAAAAGAGGAATGAAATGGAGCAACCAGCCTCATTCCCGCAGCAAAATCAACACATGCACCCCCCCTTCCACCTATTCCTCCACCTCTCGTTCTGCAGGAAAGATCTGCATTAGGCCTCAACCACCTTTTATGCATAGCAGCAGTTAACAATTCTCTGCATAAGTGATCTCTTTCTTGCCAGAGAAATAGTACTCACTGTTACTAGAACTATAGTGTACAGTTTTGTGAATTTGTGTGTGTGTTTTGGTGGCTTTTGCCTACAATTCCTTTTAAGGAACATTTACAAGGGAAGAGCATTATGAACACAGCATCACCAATCCGCACAATGCTTCACAGCACAACATAAATGAAACAAATCCTACCACCTACAAGGCATTTAAAATCTGCATCTCTACAAATGGAGGAAGAGGTGGCAGAAAGAAGAAAGGATAACAGGGGATTTAATGCACAGAAAAATGCAGTTAGGCTTTCTTTCAGCTAGTGGATGGGGATTCAGGGGTTAGTGGAAGGCTTAGTGGAAGAACACAGGAAGCTGCCTTGTACTGAGTCAGGACACTGGTCCGTCCAGCTCAGTCCTGTCTACACTGACACCTTCCAGGATTTCAGGTGGGGGTTTCTCCCAGCCCTACCAGGAGATGCCAGGGATTGAACCTACAACATTCTGCATGCAAAGCAGATGTTCTAGCAATGAACTATAGTCCTTCCCGGAGGTAAATAATACCCACTCTAAGTATATATGACTCTACTTTTATGCTGTCTTCTCCGAAGCTCAGGTTCAACCCTGACATCTCCAGTCAAAGTGCTCAGATAGCAGGTGATAAGAAAGCCATTTCTCCATCAGAGACCCTAGAGAGCCATTGCTAATTAGAGGTGGAAACAATACTGGGTTAGATGGGCAAGAAGCCTGTCTGGGTATAAGCTAGCTTCCAGAGATCCTCTCTCAGCTGTTTAGTTGCTCTCAGGCTAGGGACACAAACTGTACCTTCTCAAGATTCATGTACACTTTACATTTCCCCCTTTGCTTGCTCTATCAAGATGTAACTTCTGTATTTAGCAGCCTGTGGCTCTCCAGATGTTGCTAAACTACAACTCCCATCATTCCTGACCATGGCTCGGGCTGATTGCAGTTGTTGCTCAGCAACATCTGGAGATCCATAGGTTCCCTATCTCTGATTTAGCTCATGGGTAACCACAAGCTTCTAACTCAAGTGTTTTCCAAACTTGGGTCTCCAGAAGTTTTTGGACTACCACTCCCATCATCCCTAGCTAGCAAGACCAGTGGTCAGGGATAATGGGAAATGTACTCCAAAATAGCTGGAGACCAAAGTTTAGGAAACACTGTTCTAAGTGAGCTAAGTGAGAACCTGCTGGGGAGAACTTTAAACCATCTTCAGTATAACAGATGTAAACTTTCCTATTTAGAGTTACTGGAGTAGAGAACACACAGAACTATAGGGAAAGAAGATGAGCCCATGTCACAAAACTCAGAATGTGAGTATGCAGTCTGAGCTACAAACGTGGATACACAAATGGCGTGGGTTCAACATGACTGAAAGAATCCTTATCCCCATTAAGTATCCTCACTCACAAAGTAACATCAGCAAGGTTGAGAAAAAGACCTTTCAAACTGGTAGTTCCAGTTATCTTGAATTACCTCATTGGAGAACCTCATCAGTACCAGTCCTTATTTCTCCTTAAAAATCAATCCTACAGGGTAGCGAAGGTATTCTTGTATTCTTGTTCAAATATGCCTTGCTATTACACCCAAAAGACTGAGATTTTTAGCTGGCTCTTTATTTCTACTTGTGATGCTCTTTCATTACAGCTCTGATACTGTTTTTATAAAATGATTAACGAGTTCAAGAAAGACAGGACACTTTTAAAACCAGAATTTAATCTATTTTCATTTCACAGAAGCCTCCAGATAGCACCCTGATCCTAAGACTCACTAGTAGTGCATCAAGTGCTTAGGATGAGGGATGCCAAGAGCTACACCAGAGTAAGTTCACAAAATATAGCATTGTACTGGCATTGCAACACACCGGTGCCACAGACCAGCAGACAGAGCTGAGTTTGATAAGCTGTCATCCTCAGAATAGGACTTATTTAAAAGCAAAACCCACTGAAATCAATGGGACCTAACTGCTGACCAAGGACGGTATTTTTCGCTCCATAAGACACACTTTTTCCCTCCCAAAAAGGAAGGGGGTAAGTCCGTGCGTCCTATGGAGCGAATGCGAGAGCCAGAGCCCGTGCAGAGCCAGAGCCCTGCCAAAAGCCAGAGCCTGACCAGAGCCAGAGCCGTGCCTAGGGCAATTAAAGAAAGCAATATTTTTTTCTTGTTTTCCTCCTCTAAAAACTAGGTGCGTCCTATGGTCAGGTGCATCCTATGGAGCGAAAGTATGAACAAGACAGAGATGGAGAACTATTCAAAAGGTAACTTTGTTTAAGTGCTTTGTGGAGTACAGCCTAATAATACAGACCACAAGAAGTTCTCCTTCACCATTTTACCTATCTATTTGGTTACTCTGCTATCCAACCTTTCCTCCAATGCATACGTGATGTTCCTAGATGGTCACCCATCCAAGAACTAGCCACATCAAGATATACTTAGTTCCATCAACGTGGTGGCCTCATGTGCCTTCAGAGCACACCCTGAGACCAGGATGGATGCCAATAGGCCCTTTTCATACCTATCTAGAATGATTGGGGGGGCCTGCAGCATAGCTCCTCCCCATGCCCCTCCAGTACCTGTAAAAGGGAAACCATTGCCTCCAGATGACTGTAGGAAGTTACCACATCAAACCAGTTTCCTATGTGACTGCTTCACTTCCAAGGTCATAAGAACAGGAGGGAACATGCCAGCATCACACCAGGAAGTTTGCAAGAGCACTCCATGCAAGAGAACTCCCCAGTGGATCATTCCCTAAGTAAAAGCCACCCCAAAGTGCTCTCTTCATGATATGTATTACCAATCATGATACATGAGATCTTTAAAAAGGTAAAGGACCCCTAACAGTTAAGTCCAGTTGCGAATGACTCTGGGGTTGCGGCGCTCATCTCACTTTACTGGTCGAGGGAGCTGACGTTTGTCCACAGACAGTTTTTCCGGGTCAAGTGGCCAGCGTGACTAAGCCGCTTCGGGCGAAACCAGAGCAGCGCACGGAAACGTCGTTTACCTTCCCACCGGAACAGTACATATTTATCTACTTGCACTTTGATGTGCTTTCAAACTGCTAGCTTGGCAGCAGCTGGGACCAGGCAACAGGAGCTCACCCCGTCGCGGGGATTCAAACCGCTGACCTTCCGATCGGCAAGCCCTAGGCTCAGTGGTTTAGACCACAGCGCCACCCGCATCTCTTTTATGAGATCTTTAACTGAGGATAATAGAAGGACTGAGCACAGGAAGTCAGCGGCACAGCAAATGTATTCAATCTGGATTTTATGAAGTCCAGAGCAGTACCCTTTCCATTCTGTGCTTTGCACAGTGAGCTCTTCTAATGCATGACTACAGTGTCTTCAAAGCAGACTGGTTCCCAAATGATATCACAGTAATGATATCATAATAAAGCAAGGCCTTTGAGTGGTCCTTGAAGATGAGAGGGCATACATATACATGCAGCAGAATGAGCTGTCTGCAGTTTTGTTTCCAAAACATAATGCATTTGCAAGACACTGTATACAATATCATTATTCAGCCCTTTCAGGTGATGTGGGGAAGGAATCAGTTCAAGCCTCTTCTACCCATACATGATAGTTACATATTAAGGAAGCTCATGTGTGTACTGCTTAGAGAGTGGCCATTTCCTACCCAGATTATCATTCCAGTCAAGCAACAGGAGTCCTGGATCAGATGAAAGAAGCAGTTCCAAAAGCAGCTACTACAGCATTTAGGGTTCAAATTACAACTGTGAAAATACTAGAATATTATAGACAAAGGGTGGTAGGGATAGCTTTGCTCACGCATGGTTTTGAACATAGGGTACTTTCAATAACCCATATTTCCTGTCACCACCACCTACCCACCCAAAAAATACTGCATAAAAAGACCCTGATATTGCCTTGTAGGCACTTGGGGAATATTCAACACAGTAGTCAAAAGCAGTAAAAGATACTTCAAGAGGAAGTTCTTGTTATATACAAGGGGTGTTGAAGACAAATCTCCTAAACATGGTGCACTTTGCATCTTTACTCAAACTTTCTCTGGCTAAGCTATATAATAAAACAGAAGGCTATCTTAATTACGGTGAGCAGAGAGGGCACCAGGGGTTGTTCTGCTGTCTCCTTTCAACAACGAGTGCCAGAGTCCTGAAGACTTTCCTACCTGGGCATTTGGATAAGAACTAACCAGGTATAGTCCCATCCCCTTCTTCCCTGTTTGCAATAAATAAGATTCGTATCCCAGGAAAGAGCTATTCAGACTCATGCATTGAAACCGACTCATCGTTCTGCTTAGTGACGTATGTGAGAAATTAGGAGATGAAGGGGAAATCTTGCCAATACTATGTTTGTAACACTGGCTTCACCGCATAAAACCCACTAAGTTTTGGGTTTTTTAAATAGATTTCTGAAATTCCTCTCTAACACAATCGTTTTTACGCTGATATAGTAGCGCTGTTTGAATTGCATTTCAATACGTGGAATTTGCAGCAGAAGAGACCTTGCAACTTCATTTGGAGGGAATATGGGCCCGATCCTGCAATTTATTTACCCCCTGGCAAAACACATACCTGCAAAACACATAGGCTACTACTATTAGTCAATAAACAAGATGTTGACTTTTTGATTACAAGCTGCTCATACAAAAGGGCTAGCTATAGTTTGGAGAAATATTCATTTTGCACATTGGGGGAAAGATGACTACCATAATGTGTTCTTTTCTCTGACCAGCCTCATTCAGAGAGAAATGGGCCACCTCTCCAAACAGCGAAAGATTTCACAGTTCTGCTGCTGCCCCTTATTTGCAGAAAACATCCTATATACAAATGAAGATCAAAAAAGATTCCCCACTTACAACAAATAGGAGAGGGTAGAAGGAAGCAAGAAACCCACTCCTGAGACTAGAAATGAAATGTTGTTCATGGGCCTCAGTGCCATTAAAGTCAAAGGTCAAGGCTTGAATTTAAAAACGCAACTTTACTTCTACATCCTTGAAGTACCTGCAAGTGAATTTTTATTCTTATCTCTCCCCTGTACCATAGCAGCTCTGGCCTCTATCATCCACATGTATGCAAAGAGGTTAATGGAATCTGTCGACTGAAAAGACCTTGGAGAGACAGGTGAGATATCTCTAGCTAGATGCATTTGCGAAGGTACTAGGCAATTACAATTCAGTTTATGCATAACTCAGGAAAAAACATAATTCCTCTGTACCACTTTAGAACCTTCATTGCAGCAAAATTTGAGCTCTTGAATACCACATATGCATACATAAGAGGCACACACGCACACACAGTCGCACTGTACACAAACACACAACCAAGCTTTCTTTGCTGATAAAGAAAACCCTTTAAAACAATTCAGAAACTGAGAGTCACCCAAGCACACTATATAAACCCACAGGTAAAAGAAATCTGAATCACAAATATATGAAGGGTTTGTGTCAATAGGAAAAGGTATCTGCAATGTTTTCCTACTGCATCTTTAATGAAAGGGGAAATCCTAGTTGTGTAATAGGAGCTATTACGGTTTGGAAATTTTTGTTCTGTAAAGCAGCTGCACTGCCCAATCAATTGAGCAAAATCTGACACCAGCCTATGTATTCCTAGGAAATCCTCCTTTCCTGCTTTGGCTATCGCAAACATATTTACAACCGGCAGAAAACAACCAAAGCATGCTTTTCAACAAAAAGGGGGGGGAGAGTGGCTTGTGTTTTCAAAAATGTAGACTTCTTCTGACGATATATCATCACACATAGGAGAAAGGAAGCTCGGAAGCAAGGAACTGAACGCCCCTTGCCTAGGCAGCATTTCGTTTTTCTGGCATCCTATGGAAATTGGAAATACACCGGGGAAGGGATTTCCCCGCCCGCCCACTCCGTCAGATTGCAGCGGCAGTACGCGGGGCAGGATCCTTGCTCCTAGGACCACCTTCCTTTCGTCTTTTGAACCTGATTGCACACCGATGGAGACGGCAGCGTTAAGCGTGGTGTATCAAGGCTCCAAATAAATGAATTTCTCATCTTTGGGGCGGGGGGCGGCGGCTCTTGGCGACCCAGAGCCCCCTCTTTCCTCCTCGCCTCCCCCCTCCCCCCCCGTCCTCCTTCTTGACTTACTCTGGTCTCCTGCTCAAGACGCCTTTGGCAATGGCCGGGGGTGTTTTGTGCTGGAGCAGGACCGCGCAACAGCTCTTCTCCCTGCCGTCCTTCTCGGGGTGGTGGTGGTGGTGGAGCGGAGGGTGCTGGTGGGGGGCGGGCGTCCGGCTGCCGCTGGGGCTGGCCTGAGCTTGCTTGCTGCTGCTGCTGGGAGGCTGCGGAGGCGCCGGGAGCTGTTCCGGGTGCTGAAGCTGCTCCTGCCGAGGCTGCTCCGGTGGCGGCGGAGGCGGCAGCGGCGGCGAAGGCTGCTGCTGCTGCTGGCCCTGGGGAGGACCCGGTGGGCAAGCCGGCGGCGGAGCGGGGAGCCTGGGCTGCTGCGTGGGCTCTTCGGGCAGCGCGTGCTGCTGGCGGAGGCTGCGATTCTCGGTGCTGAGCTCGTCCAGGCGCCTCTCCAGCTCGTCGATGCGCTGGCGCTGCGTGTGGATGAGGCTCTGCTGGTTCTGCACGATGGCGGTGAGCTCCTTCAGGTAGAGCACGGCGCGCACCGGGTTCTCCAGCAGGCTCTCCATGCCCCGCGGCGGGCCCCGGCGCCCGCCTAGCCTAGCCTTCCGCCTGACAGAGGACTCCGGCCGAGGGGAGACGAGGAGCAGCAGCAGGAGGGAGGAGGAGGAGGAGGATGCCGCCTCCGCGCCCGCGCGCCTTCTCCTCGCTCCCTCGCTCGCGTGGACACACGCGCACACGCAGCCCAGAGCCTACACACGCAGCAAGGGCGGCGGGCGGCAGCCTCGCGGCCTCCGCGTCACGCGCAAGCGGGGCGGGTCCAGGGCGGAGATGCGCCGCCCACCCGCTCGGGCGGGAAGGAGACCGGGAGGCCGGGGCGCTTCCCCCGGGGAGCGCGGCGAGGGGAGACACGGGCGAGGTGGCGAAGTTGGCGGCGAGCGCGAGGCGAGTAGGGCTGGAGAGAAGCTCGTTGGGGAGCGCATGACAATACTTTCTGGAACAGGCCTGCCCTCCTCGCCCCTCCCGCCACGCGCAGCCGGGTGAAGAGAGGCGAGGGAGAGAAATTGGGGAGGAGGAGGAGGAGGGCAGCAGGGAGGGGCCGGGCAAGAGAGGCGGCGGGAGAACGAGCGGGGACATGAAGGAGGGGAGGCGGGGGGGGAAGGAGCGGGACGGAAGGGGGGAAAGGTGAGCGAAGTCCCGAAAGCAAAAGGAGAGGGTCGCGGAGCGTGAGGGAGAAAGGAAATCGGATATGGGAGAAGGATGCGAGGTAGAAAAATAAAGGGCTGTGTGGAAAAGGAAGGGGCATAGGGCAAGTGGCTGCGTGCGCACTTCGAAGCCCACTCTTTCCCTCGCGGGATTCTGGCCACTGTACTTTGCCCCTCAAAGAAGTACTGTTCCCAGCAACCCTTAACCAACCACAGGGCCCAGAATTCTTTGAGGAGGGGGAAATGTGCTTCAAATGTGCTTTAAAGGTATAGCTTGTGTGCAGCCTAAGTGCTTGCCCCGCTACTTTTCACTGTATAATGTGGCTGCCTTCCACCCCATTTATCCCCCCCCCATGCACTCCCATCAACACCAGAAGACCTGTTCAGCGTGCCCCTTGGTGCAGACGGAAAGAGTTGGCCGTTTCTGTTGTGTCAGTGGCTCGGCATCATGCGCCCCCTGAAGAGGCCTGCCTAGACCCATCCTTGAATAGATTCCATTCCCTGACCAAAACATGGCAATTTGGGGAGCTTTCAACAGAAATTGTTAGCTAGTTGTGGGCTGCTGTGTATTTTTCTTATTCTGCAGCTTTCAGCAGCCAATTGCTGCTATGTTATTTGCTGATCTTTTTTACTTTTTGTTTTGCATGATGGATGGATGGATGGTTCTTGTTTAGATTCTTTTGGGGGGGGATATTTATTTCTTAAATATCAGCACCTAGTCAATAGCATGAAAGGTTCTTCATTTTCTTTTCTACCCTTTTCTAGAGAAACTGCTGTGTACCACCTCTGCCCAGATTTACTCTGCTTCCCTCGCTCTCCTGTTTCCCTCACTGCTTTCTTGCAAATGCCATGGAACAGTTCCGACTTCCAACCCCATGAGCAAGAGGAGCTGTTACATCATAGAAACCCCACAGCCATCTGATGCGGCAGGCCTGGGTTGCCTTCATTTTGCCTGATCGTAGGAACTAATTTTCTAGATTTTGCCCTTAATATTCCAGGCCAGCATTTTATACAAAATGTGCAGAATAATTCTGGCATGCTTTTGACTGGCATTCTCAATAACACTCTGGCATCTCTCCTAATATGGAGCAGCTGGTAGAAGAGAACATAAATCCCTATGAAACAAAGGTATATTTCTTAGTAACAAAAATATTGCATTCCCCCCCTTCCCTTAAAGTTCTGCATGAAAGTCTCCTTTATTGGTGTATTTTATTCTTCTATGCTTATTGATATCATTCCCCAGTTTGCCTGTTTCTCCATTTTCTGCTTAATTTCTTAAGGATAAATGTTATAGCTCAAACCAGAGTAAAAGTTGCACTTCTGCTTCTGCTTCTGGCTTGGAGCCTTTACCTGCAGTCTCAGAAGAGTGTGATGTTGTCCTGGTTATTTATTCAGCCAAGCAGTGAATAGAATTTTGCATATGCTCAGAAGAATGGAACCTCTTTTTGTGCCACTGTATACCAGCTTTTGGGGAACAATCCCTGTCCTGCTTGTGTAGCTTGTTAGAGGTATCTAGTTAGCCACTGTGAGAAGCCAGAAGGATTAACTAGATCAGGGATGGGGAATTTTTTTGGATTTGATATCCCGCTTTATCAAGAGCCTCATGCCATTATAAGGAACCACATGCCAGTGGTAGGTGAGGCCAGAGACAAAAAAATGTGGGGAGCGATTCTTACCTTTGTAAAGTAGGCTACATTCCAGCTATGCAAGAGCCAGGGGTTTCTACACCTATACACACACACCTGCTTGGAATCAGAATTGTAGAGTTAGAAGAGGTCCTGAGGATCATCTAGTCCGACCCCCTGCAATGCAGGAATCTCAATTAAAGCATACATGACAGGTGGGCATCCAGCCTCTGCTTAAAAACCTCCAATGAAGTTCTCCACCCACCCTCCCTCCCTTCAAGCAAGCAAGAGGATTCTTGTAGTTTTTAGGACACATTCCAGGGAGGCAAGAGCACATGGGGGGCACAGAACAGAGTTGGTAAAGAGTGTGGCCTGGGGAGACTTTTGAGGGCCAGAAAGGCCTGGAGGGCCACTTTTGGCCCCCAAGCCTGAGGTCCTCCAGTTCTGGAATGGATATAACCTTGAGCTAATCCAGCAGGGCTTTTTCTATGCTTGCCACTTGCTGTTGAGCATTTTGTATGTAGAAGGAGGGCCTGATAAATTTCAGGGCCCCTGTTTTGTAAGCCACTTTGAGTTTCCTTTTGTTAAAAAAAGGGGGGGAAGGTAACTTATAGATTCAGTAAATAATAGGGGATGCAATGTATCTGCATACTCTGCGAAACACATTGCAGGTCATTCAGAGCCAAAAATGAATTGCTAGAGTTGAGCCAGCAACAGAGGCCAATGTCCAAGGAGGCCATTCAACATTAGGATGAAGAACAGATGAAAGAGAAGAAGAGCCAAAGGTAAGAACAAAGTAAGAGACAGTGTAGGTAGTTTAAAAGGGCTGCTTCAACCATGATCGCCATGAACTATCTGGTTGGCAGACTCCAGTCCTGTTCTCAATGGATTCTCACCTGTTGTCCCAACTCTTGATGTAACTCCATTCTTCCAGTTGCATGCTGGATGGCAGCCAAGGCTCCTGGGGGAAAACCCTGAGATGTAGTGTCCCGGGTGTAAATGCTGTAACTTGAATGTTGACACAGAACATTTCTACTTCATATTTCTATGATATTTCTGTGTTCTATTGTCATAGAACATGTGAAAGTTTGAATTGGCTTAATTCCCACTGAAAATTGTCGGGAAGATGTGGACTAATCATGTATATATTGATATGTGGCATGCCATCATCATAGTGTTTCTCACAGGAATTTAAATTAGTGGGTTGGATTACCTGAGAGAGAGAGAGAGAGAGATAAGGGGTGAGATTCTTCACCCTCGGCAAAGATGGGCTCAGGCTGCATAAGGGGGGGGAGGGGAGTGATATTTCATGGTCATGATTGTTTCGTTCAATTTAACAAGTTTTAATTAAAGCTAGCTGTACTCTTTCTGTTAATTTTGGTCAAATCTGTTAATGCTGTGGATTTCTAGCCAGTTGCTTCACGTTCAATTCCACTTAGCGCTAAGACAAATCATGGCTATGCGTGAACCATGTAGGTACTCAGAGGGAAAATAATGGCTGCTTCTCTCCTCTCCCAATCCTGCTACTTCTGTGCTAAGCTGTTGTTTGGCTTAGTTCGTTCCAAAGCAGTCATAGGCAAACTCGGCCCTCTAGATGTTTTCAGAATACAATTCTCATCATCCCTGACCACTGGTCCTGTTAGCTAGGCTTCATGGGAATTGTAGTCCCAAAACGTCTGGAGGGCCGAGTTTGCCTATGCCTGCTCCAAAGTGTGAGCCATAGTCCAGGTTTGTTCATGGTTTATCATTTGTGGTTTGCCTGGTGGTAGAGATAAGCTATAAGCCCAGGGTCACACGTAATGCTAAGTCAAACCATGGATTAGTTCTAGGTAGCATAACAGCAGTAGAACCAAGGGAGGAGTGAAGTGGCCATAATTTTTGCTCCATGCACTCATTAGTGTTTGGGCATGGTTTGGTTTATTGTTACATGCCAACCAAGCCACTCGGTTGATAAATACTTATTCATTCATTCACATGATAAGAAATAAGGGTTGTTTTTTTTAAAGAATGCAGAATTCTATACAGTGATGGGGGTGGGGGGGAAACATTTGGCTATAAATTGTCTTTCAAAGTAACCAGTGATGATACCCCCCAGCTTGGGTTAAATAAATGTATATGCTCTCCTAGAGCATGGCAACACTACATCTGACAAGTTGTTGGGGGCAGGAAGTGTACAAATAATTTGGGGGAGGGGGAGTTCCCTACTCCATCATCATGTTGGGTGAAGGATGTTTTGTATACTGCAACAACAGGAGAGGGGGCGGGTTGCAACTCTGCAAACATAGGGTGCTTCTAGACTAGACAGGGGCTTAATATTGTTAATGGACTTTTCAGGTATTGCAATTTATGGGGGGGGGGTGTGTGTGTCCCCGGGAAAGGCCAATCTGGATTAAATGGGGAAGGAAATAACAGGTTCATTTTGATGCCAACAATGCCATATGGATGCTGCAAAAATCAAATAAAAATGCATGCATGAAGATCACCAATTCCACAATAAATGCCTGTCTGGAAACGCCCACAGAGAAACACTGCACCCCCTGCAGGGTTTAGGCCACTGGGCCCCAGGAGACCCAGTTTCAGCATATAGGGCAGTCTTTGCTGCACCAGAGCCCCAACTTTGCTTTTCTCATGGAATTAAATAGTAATCACTCACTTCTACGGGAGAAATAGAGACCCCAGTGACCTCAGCCATTGAGAATCAAGCCTAGTCCTACCTGCATAGCATCTTGTGCATTGTTCCATCCTGTGTTCTGTTTCTTGACCACACTTCAGCGTGGAGGAATCATTGGAAGCTGGCTTCTATACCTACAGTTTTCTTATGTTTCTTTTGCAATTTCGCAGAAGATTGAGCATTAAGTATGATCAATAAGCCTACAGTGTGTTTCTGTTTGGGGTTCCCCCCCTCCTTTCCTTTAAAGCAAAATGAAAAATGTTGTCTTCCATCGAAACTGGCTATCATCCAATTCATCTCATTAACGTGAGGGAGGCAGCTTATGAATGGCACAGCTCAAGCTGATGTGTAGACAAGACCAAATAGAAAACTCTTATGCTATCATTCAGGCAGGTTGCTCCTTTTCCCTGGAGATGCTCCAAAGCATGACCGGATTCCCTACACAAAAGTACCTTGGTGTCAGAATTTGCATGGGCAGAGCTCTGTTCATCATTCTGTTGCTGACACCTTCATCCTGAGCAGGCAGAATATAAGGCAACAGCTGGAGCACAGGGGGGGAGATGACAGACAAGCAACGGCCAGTTTTTACCCTGCATTTGAGCTTGTGTGTGTGCACGCGTGAGTGTGTACATATAGGAAAAAACAGTTTAATAAGAGCACAGCAGCCAGCATTATAGGAAGCAAAGCTGCTTAGCTGGATTGAAGCATCTTAGGTAATAAACCTGCATCTGGGTTGTACCACTTCTGCAAGGCCATTAAATGGCCCTCCGTCCAAAAATACCCCTCCACCCAAAAACTAGATATCCATGAGAAGGATTCTAGCTTACTTGCTCCCTAATATGATAGCTTACCACATGGAGCGAGTTGTTTTGTATACTGAATTTAAGATTCAGTTGTGAGAACTACCCCCACCCCTAGCCCTGGCTGTCTGAAGTGGTGCAGCCCAGACACCGGTTTAGCACCTTAGTGAAAAGTAGGCTTGGGAAGCAGTAAGAATTACCTAATGCAGGACTTGGAGCAAGGGGTATGAACTGGCTTTGCAGGTGGTTTGGAGGAGCTCAGTCCACACTGAATGGGAGAATGCCTGGAGTAGAGTTGGGCCAAGAGGAAAGAGGAAAGAGTAGAATGCTTGAGAGAGGAACTGCAGGGCTTTGTTCTGAAGAGCCCTCCTGGATCAGACCAAAATCTAGATCTTGTTGGCCAACCAGGTGCCTCCATGAACCCTCCGAGCAGGACACAAAGACAATAGCCCTCTTCCACTCTTGGTCCCCAGCAGCTGGTATTGAGTCACATTTACTGACTTTGAACATGAAGATTGCATAAAGCCATTGTGACTAGTAGCCAGTGATAGTCCTCAATAAATTTGCTGGCCCACTCCTGATGCTGTCACCCTCACCCCAGTCTTGTGGCAGCTTTCATTCCTGTATTTCATCCAGAGTGCATGTTATTAATTTACATGTTTAGAAGACACAGTGTGGGTCCAGGATTTGGGCAGTGTTCAGCAGTTTATTCCCAAGACATAAGCAATCAGAAAGACCTCTGGGGTTATATAAGCCTGACTCCCATCCTGCTGTTGCAATTATTCTATGAAAAACTGCTTGCTGTTTGCTATAGGTCAGCTCCCGTAACCTACACTTCTCACTGCCATCAGTGTTTTTTTTTCAGAATTCACAAACACACATACACACACCAAGAAATATATCTATATATCTATTTGGTTAAGACTGTGTGCCACAGTGCCATCTAGTGATCTATGCCATGGCAACAAATAAAAATGATGGCTTCATTATTTCTCCATTCCCAAGTAACCAGCCTAGCGTTCCAGCTGAGAGATCCAGAGTCACGGAGGGTGACCAGGTCTAAGGTGGTAGAGGTCTTGAGTCATTAACAGTAATGCAGAAAAGGGAATGTCAACAGATGCAGCTCTTTTTTAGCCTTGCATGCCAATATTAAACAGTGGTACACTACTTACAGTCGTACCTCGAAAGTCAAACAGAATCCATTACGGAAGTCCGTTTGACTTCCAAAACATTCGGAAACCAAAGTGTGGCTTCTGATTGACTGCAGGAAACTCCTGCAGCCAATCAGAAACTGCTGGATCCCCGTTGGACGTTCAGGTTCCAAAGAGCATTCACAAACTGGAACACTCGCTTCCGGGTTTGCAGCATTTGGGAGCCAAAACGTGCAAGTACCAAGACAATCGGGATCCAAGGTATGACTGCTGTATTTTTAATGAAGTATTACACGAAGGGGGAAAATATGAATTGTTTGGGGACAGGTTATCTTTAGAAGGTACTTCCAACCATGTTAATGTGCCTAGTCCTTGGAATTAGCACCAGAGGGCCTGTTTTCCAGCCCATAATAAAGATGCATGGACAGAGTTTCATTGGTTGTGGCACCAAAGGGTGTGGAAAGGCAGTGATGGCCACCATCTTGGGTGGCTTTAAAAGAGAATTAGGCAAATTCATGGATGATAAGGCTATTCTGTTGTAACTAACTGATGGCTATGTTCTACCTCCACTGTTGAAGGGAGTGTGCTTCTGAGTACCAATTGCTGGCAACCACTGGAAGGGGGGGGGTGTTGTTGTGCTCAGGTCCTGCCTATGGGCTTCTCCAGTTTAAGATCTTACATTCACAATAACAGCAGGGCAATAGACCCAGTGTGGGGAACCTTTGGGCCTGCAGATGTTGCTGAACTACGACTCCCATCATCCCTTGCCATTGGTCATGCTTCTTGGGGTTAATGGGAGTTGTTGTTCAGCAACATCTGGTGGGCCAAAGGTTCCCCACGCCTACAGTAGGCAGAGCAAAGGCTTGTCATTATACAAGACTATTAGCCAGGCATAGGCGAATTCGACCCTCCAGATGTTTTGGGACTACAACTCCCATCATCCCTGACCACTGGTCCTTTTAGCTAGGGGTGATGGGAGTTGTAGTCCCAAAACATCTGGAGGGCTGAGTTTGCCTATGCCTGCTATTAGCTATAAATAGGATTTGCTTTACTTCTGGAGCAACAGGCGGGCTTAAGTCATTTCCAGGCCTAAGGCAAAGGGCAAGATGGTGCCCCCCCCCCTGCCCATTCAGTGTATAGAACTGGAACAGAAGTTCAGTCAGACAAGGTGCCATTTGTTCAAAGAGGTATTTTCACTTAGGCATACCAAAATGTCTGGTATATTTCTGGATGTCTAGCAACTTTGACTTAACATTTGATCTCCTTGAAGATACATTTTGAAGTAGGCCTCCTGTTGGAGTTAAGACAGATAGTCTTGCCATAGTTTGGTGTCATCTCTAGAGAGATTTAGAGTTTTGTTTGAGTAATGAATGTGAGGCCTTTCATTTACGAGTGTACTACTTTCATGTCAGGATCCTGCAATATTATGAATGTTGGTGATGAAACTTCACATTGTACCAACGGTATTAAATATTTGTTTCACGTGTATCGTTCTATTTATAAGAGGCCACTTTGTTTCTCTTCCTAACCTTGTTTCGTTATCTCTTTTTGGATTCGGTCGCTCTCCACTGTGTTTTGGATTGTGCAGTTGCTCAGTGCTAAGAGCATCTGCTTCACCTGCAGATGGACCCAGGTTCAATCCTTGGCATTTATTTATAGGGCTGGGAACACTCCTCCCTGTCTAGAACCCTGGAGAGCTGCTGCCAACCAGTGTACAGAATACAGAGCTCAATGGCCTTTCTCTGTATCAGGCCACATCCTCTATTCCTTCCCACACCATTATATTCCCTGATGCTTCTGTAGCATCTCTTGCCTACTACTGCTGTCTTCCTCTTTCTTCACCCTTGCCCTCTGGGCAACACACCTGGAGCCTTGTTTGTTACAACAGGTGGGGAGGGAAGAGGACCACCAGATGGGAGAAGCTGCTGCAGCTGCTGAAGTGTCTCCCACTGTGTTGGGAAATTTAAAGAGACAGTGAAGATATCTAAGGCCCAGCATCTCTAGCTAAGCTTTCTTCACTTAAGATTGGCTCTTGTTCTTTTAATGTCCTCAGATGTCCTTCTACAGACCACATCTGGACTAATCTTCTTATTGTGCTCCACTCCTTATTCCTGCCCCCCTCAATCTGGCTTTGCTTACCAGTTTGATCCCTCTCCTGCTACATATCTCTGCTTCAAACCTATTGGATGGATTCCTAAACTAGCCTCCAGTTTTGGCTCCTTCTTAATGTGTTTCTGGTTATACTGTTTCTAAGTACTTGTGCGCTGGTCCTGCTTGCAATCTTGGCAATGCTGATCCTGCTATTACATGTTGACCAACTATCTGCCACTCAGTTCCTGTTCAGCCTCTCCCAGCATTGAGCGAGCTCCCTTAAACATGCCTGCATTTCATGGATACCCATTCTCCCATCCATTTTGAACCAAAGAGAAGTCCAAAGAGTTTTCTTCTCATTAGATGTAGCAGCCATTCGGTGTTATGCTACACACCATGGCAGCCATTTTGTGTCATGCCATGCTTCCTATGGCAGCCATTTTGTAACTGCCATCCATAGCGCTTTCTCAAGATTCACAAATGTACCAAGTTGCCCAAAATCATTGGCAACTCCTGCTGCACAAAATGGACAAGAAAGAAGCTTCTTCTCTTGAGTAAAAGTTCTTGTAGGCATTAAAGGGAGTGGTTTGAAAGTGGCGTACACATTCAAGGAAAGCTCAGTAATTCTAAGCACGGTTTATGAGCAGCAGTGACATAAGTCATTTATGGTAATACTTCCTTGAGAGCTTGGCTCAGCACAGGATGTAACAAGCCTTTTAAGTACATCATTCATTTTGGGGCCATTAGTATCAAAAGAGCTACTCACAATCTTGACATTAAACATGTACAAGAGCACCCAGCCAAATCCAGATGATGCCAATCTCCTTTTCACTTCAGTGAAAACCTTGATGTCAATTTGTATTAAATTGAAATATCAAAACATTTAGTATTTTCTTCTTTCTTTTTTACTACATCTATTTCATCTTGGTTCAATCCCCAGCAACTCCAGGTTGGGACTGAGAGAGAACCCTGTCTGAAGTCCTAGAGACCCATGACCAATCAATGCAGACAATACTGAACTAGATGGACCAATGGTGTCGCTCGACATAAGGCAGCTTCTGATGTTCTTATGACATGCCTTAAATTAGTCCCTGTATTCACAATGTTTAGACAAGGAATGATGTTGCTGGTGCAGCCAAAATGGCATAACACACACACACACCGGGGGGGGGGGGAGAGACCAGCAGGCTTAGAGGAAGTACAAAAAAAAATGTTGTGGGCAGAGGTGGAGAAACATTTTAAGCCTGAGGGCCACATTCCCTTCCGGGTACCCTTTCAGGGGCCGCTTGTCGGTGGTGGGTGGGGCCAGAGTCAAAAGTGAGCACAGTCAGAGGGAAAATGGGGGTGGGTGGGGGTGTATCAGATGTGAAGTTTACTGGCAGCCCATTCAGATGGGCAGAGTACAAATAATAAAATATTGTTATTATTACCTTTGTACAGTAGGCTAATTTCCGCACACACTTGCACACCATCCAAGCAAGCCAGGGCCTTTAAGTGTTCAAGGACCCATTTTATTGGGGTAAAGGCACTCCAGGAGGGTGCAAAGCAGGGCTGGTGAGGGGTATGAAGGGCCAAACAGGGGGCTTCATTTGGTCTGAAGTTCCCCATCCCTGCTTTAGGAGGGAAATCTAAGCGGATGGGGGGGGAAACCTGCAAAATAACCTAATGGGGACTAAAGATGCTCAGTGGGCATGGAATTCTGAGGGATTGTTGGGTGTGGGGAATGTAATGGAGCATCATGGAGGAGGTTGTGGCTGGCTGATTGGAGCAGGGTACTGGAGCAGACTGTGTACCAACGTATTTGTGCAGGTCCTACTTTTTACATAATTTATTCATAATTATCGGAATGGTAAGTAGTGAGTGTTCTGCTCTAAAACCCTTCCCACCATGCTACTTAATCTTAGGTAATATCCCTGCCACTCTGTCCACTGGCATTAATACTCCAGACACCTGGTGAAAGGTTGGGTGGGTGCTTGTGCATAAAGAAGACTATGCTATACAGATTAAACAGATTTAATGAGAACAAAGAGGTAAAAACAAAAAAATATGAAAACAAATAACTTGCAGCAGTCTTCACCCAACTTCACCCACTACTGTTTAATTAACTATTGTATTTATTCAGAGTGCTGGTTTTGACTTAGAGTGCTCAGGACTCCAATATCTTCTGGAACACCTCTTGCAATATGAACCTACCTTGTCCCTTTGATCTTCTGAAGCCCTTCTCCAGGTTCCCCCTCTGAAGGAGGCTTGGAGACCAAAAGGTGATGAAAAGGGAGAGGGTCTTTTCAGTTGTGGCTCCAAAACTGTGAAATGCTGTCCCTGGTGAGATACACCTGGTGCCTTCGCTAACATCTTGGTACCTGGTTAAGGCTTACCTTTTTCCCTAACTAGGCATTTGATGGACAGGGATTATTTTGTTCTGCTGTTGTTGGACTACAGCTCCTATCAGGCACAACCAGCACAGCCAATAAGCAAAGGTGGTGGGATTTGTAGACCAACCATATTTGGAGGGCACCATGTTGGCTTCCCCTGCAATGGATTGTATGAAAATTAGCCAGTCGCATGGCAGGCTGTTTGCCTGAGCAGAAGAATCAAGGATAGGCTACAAATAGCATCACCCAAAGTGCAAAGTACCCATCTCCTGGGATGCTAGAACACTGGATTTGTTCCTCAGCTGGTAACACACTGTTTAAAATATGCATACATCCATGTACCAGTAGTCAAATGAGCTTAAAAAATAAAAAAGCATTAGAGAAAACAAATCCTTTCTGGTTAACATGCTTCACATTTGTCTAATTTATAAAGCAGTATGTCTCCCCCTTGCTTTGGATAATTTTTCCCCTCATAACCGAATGAATTAACAATGAAACAGCCCCATTGAGCCTGTATCCAACGTACTGTGGAGTTTTGTGAAAATATTTTGAGGAACTTTGCAGAGAATGATGGAAACGGCAGGTTAGAGATCGAGCACGCATGCAGATAAAGGAATCTCACATACAGAAGATGTTATTAGAACTGGGCTAAACACACATAAGCAGAGCTTGCTTCTCTTGGTTAATTTGGTTAAATAAAGAAGAATTCATATGAACCTTAGATCCAAATATGGGGCAGAATACTCTCCAGTAACAGAGATACCCAGCAGAGGTTTTAAAACACAAAACATGCAGCAAAGGAAAGCATGGGACTATAGGCAGTTAGACCTGTTAAATGTTCCACTTAATTTTTTTTATTTTTTAAAAAATAATTTTATTGAATTTTACATAGAGAAATAAAGAAAAATTTAAGAAAGAAATACAAAAAACAAAAATAACAATATTATCACACCTTATCTCTTCAAACTTCTTCACTTCCCCCTCTTACAGTCCTTGTTGATAATTAACTCTTACCATTTCCAGATCTTAGCTAAACATCACAGAATTACGTCCTATCTCCCAATTCATGACCTTATTCTTAAATAATTCTTATTCATTTTATATAGAAAAGTGAAAGAAAAATAGAAAGAAAAAAACCCAAAAAAAGACATAATCACATTATCCAATTTCTAATCTAAACATTTTGGACTTCCTCATTTCCCCTTCTTGAGTTACTTATTAATAACTAATTATTGCAGTTACCAAATCTAAAATTACATTCTTTCTCCAAAATGTTCCACTTTAGGTCACTTACAGTGCTTCCCCTTTCTACAGAAAAAAACACAGTTTGTTAAGTTAAAATTGTTCTTAGTTACAAACTTTTCAAAGATCAGATTCATGCATTTTTCCATACAGCAGCAAGAAAATACAGGCAGAAATATTGTGTTGTAGAATATGGAGAAAAGCTTCTGAACACATGGTCTGAGATTCTTAGCTGCCAAGTATCCCATTTTTCGCGGGAAACCCCTGGATTTTAATCCATTTTCCACTGTTATCCCGAATGGAGAAAATTCCAGGAAATCCCCTGGATTTTCTACCTGCCAGGGAGCCTCCATTTTGGGTGCCGCTTTGCCCATGTGTGGGCACCGGAAATCGGGCAGAGCGGCACCGGAATTCGCTTCTACGCATGCCCGGCGGCCATCTTGGTGGTGGCCGCATGGCGGCAGCCGTCACCAAGGTGGCCGCCGCCATGCGGCCACCACCAAGATGGCTGCTGGGCATGCATAGAAGTGACTTCTGGTGCTGCACCGCTGCTGATCCCGCATTTTTCAGCGGGAGACTTGGCAGGTATGCTGAGATTATAGCAATCAAGCTCACACATCCTATCTGGTTGGGTTCACATGGTGCAAAAGAGTGTACAAGAAAACCTGACTTCCTTACTTCTCAGGTGAGAGAGTGTGACCTAGTTAAGTTAAGCTTACTCTATTCTGCTTCATGTATTAACTAGAACTAAGCATGTTGGTTAAAATGATGTTGAATTTCCCACAGCTACTCCTTTCAACCTCCACAGAATCCTCCACTCAGGTCCTACCTGTTTCCATTGACCCTGCACAACTAGATGAATGCTCAATAATGAGCCATGTTGGACAGAATAAACACCTTTCTCCCTCCTTGTTATAATACTACCAGGTATGTGTGGAGCCTGTACTGGGCATAGAGCACGATACAAGATGGAAGCACACATTAGGACAGAATTAAAGGAACCTGTGGCCCTCCAGGTGTTGTTGGGCTCCAACTCCCATCAACCCCAGGCAGCATGGCCAAGGGTCAAGGATGATGCAAGTTGTAGTTCAGGAGCATCCAGGGGACCAGAGGTTGCCAATCTGCAACAGGACATGTGTGCCATCACCTTAACTTTGGCAATGAATGCACAAGGCAGTTGAATAGGCAGCAATACACAAGGACCTGGCTTTGTTTTGTTGGGACATTTGTCAGGATAGCTATAATTACATGTGATTTCCAGCTATCCTCCAAGTAACCAAAGTGGCAAGCACAAGGTACCCCATGAATAAATTTGGAGAATGTTGAACTTGGACCAGGGAGATACAGGTTCAAACCCCAAGTTTGTTATCTTCTTCACTCCCCCCCCCCACATTGTTGTTTCCTTCCCTTATTTTGGTTTGTTCCCAAACGGTGGTCTGTGGCCTGCCAGTGGTCCATGACATGTCTGTGGATTTGTGGCATAAGTTAGGAGAAGACACATCTATCACATTAAATATTCATATTGAATTTTAATTGCTTCTTTTATTTCTTATGTTGCATTTTATTGTTTTCCACTTTGAATTCTATAATAAAATTCTATAATAAAACACAGTGTGTGAGAAATAAAAGAAGCAATAAAAATACAACCAAAAATTATACATCATCTACCACAGCTCATGGTATTTGCCACAATGGGCGAAAAACCCATTAAGTGGTATGCAATTTACTAGATGTGGGGGAAAGGTTTGGGAATCAATCCACATTTGAAGTAGGTACATCCAATGCATATTTAAAACATATGACTTTCCCCTGGAGAATCATGGGAACCATTGTTTGTTAAGGGTGCTGGCAATTGTAGCTCTATGAGGGCTACAGATCCCAGGATTCTTTGGGGGAATCCATGTGCTTTAAACGTGGGTTGGATGTGCTTTAAATATCAGTGCTGAAATAGACACTTCTTGCTTCACAGCTCAATCTCTACTTTTTTACGTTTATTAGCTCTTGATAGGTTAGTCATGGATTCCAACACATTTTAGATAATGGCCTTTTGTAACTCTGGAAGTTGTATAAGCCAGTGCTTACAGGGTTTAAAGCTGCCTTTTTCTTGTTTTGTACACGATTAAATCATTGAAGGACGGCTCTGACTAGGAAACAACTCTGGGTGCATTTATTTTTTGCTTGTGAATTTCCTGTCTGCTGTGTTTTCTTGCAGAGATCAGCACATGAATACAATACCCATTAACGGGGAGGGGGAGTCATCCAACCATGACAGAAAGAAATATGATAAAGACAAAACACATTTGCAAAAGGAAAAAAAAATGGAAGCCCATCTGAAAGAATATATGCCTCTCTAAATCATGACCAATGAGTGTAATTAGAATAATAAGCGCATCTTATCTATGGCAGAGCTGTTCATCACAAACCCTTCCATAGATAACAAGTTGCTTATTCTTCCTGCCCTCTCCTCATGCGGAGAATCCCAAAAACAAATTTCAGTTTTCTAGCCAAGTTGACGTGGAAATGGCTGCCAAAGGCCGACAGTACAAATCCAATCCATCTCTCAAAGGGAAAGTCATGTTTATCAAATTAAATGAGAGTGAAGAAAGAGGGAGAAAGAGAAACCAGCTTTTGTCTTCTGCTAATAGGATACATAATGCGTATCATAAGCATATAGCCAGGGAGACCAAGAGTGTAAAGAAGATGTTAGTGGTTCTGGCACGCTGAGAGTGTTTTTGCACTTGGCAGTTTATCCCATCCCTGGGTTACTGCTGGGCGTGCTTCTGCCGCTGGAAGCAGCAGGAATGGGAAGACTTTGGACCTCAAAATGTTGCTGGACTCCAGTTCTCATCAGCCCCAGCCAGCATGACAGATGGTGAGAGATGGTGGGGGTTGTAGTTCAACAACATCTGGAGGTCGCAAGGCTTCCCATCCCAGCTTAGGCTTCAATTTTATTAGCAGAGCAGTAACTCAGCGTTAAATTACTTCTGGGATGTATGCAGTATGTGAGTCCTCTATTTCTGTCTCCCCCCTGCACTTTGCAGGTATGTGGGGACTCCCTGGTCCTGAATGGGTTCCTCCCCTCCTGCACAACCCAAAATTGGCTCTGGGGGGTTGAGAGAAGCCCCCCCAAAACACGTTGGGGAGAAGCTGCAATGCTTGCACAGATGGGACATTCACCCTAGGCCGACGCTGAATGCTACCCATAGAACACAGTGATACAGCAAGTTTAATAATTCCCTCTACAATTTCCTTCCATGACAATGAGAATAAATACAGAGATAATAGCTAGTTACAGGTAGGTAGCTGTGTTGGTCTGCCGTGGTCGAAACAAACAAAAAAAAAAATTCCTTCCAGTAGCACCTTAGAGACCAACTAAGTTTGTCACTGGTATGAGCTTTCGTGTGCATGCACACTTCTTCAGAGATATTAACTGTATAAGCTTACCCTATATCGCAGGTTTGTTGTGGGGATTAAATGAAGATGGGGACAACTATGTACACCACATTGAGCTCCTTGGAGAAAAAGCCTCAGGCAATTTCATTCTCTGTGAAATATTTGGAAGCAAATCATATTTATGCAGGGTAGTGTGACAGGGGTGGGGGGAGGAATCAAGCCTGCTTCTAATTTCCTGTCTGAGTGGTGCAAAGATGTCTTTGTTTGAATGACAGCCGAAATTCAGCTGTAAGCAATTTTTTGCAAGCAAGAGCCCACAAGGGAAGAACTGCTTTGGTATGCTAAGCTATGATGGCCTTGATCAATGCCTAGCAAACTGATCAATTGAGCTGAAGCAGTCAACACCCCTTGAATGTCCCAGAAATCTGAGGAAAGCATGGGCAATCTGCTGCCTAGGGGCAAGCTTATTCCACATGCAAAACTAATCCACTAATTGCTTTCACCAAAAAAAAAAAAAGTAGGGGAGAATGTTAGCATGGCTTTGTGACAGTAATTGCACCTAACCACTAGTCATGATATGGGGTGAAAATCCCCTCCCCCAACTTACTATATATACAGGGGCAGTGGGAACAGCCTTTAGAAAATGTATTGTTCTATAAAATTAATGTGTAACGTAATGAACGGACAAGAAGTTAAACTGGGCCACTGTAAGGGATTACAACGCTAGTCAAATTTAAAATCCAAACTAGTAATTAACTTCTTTTCAAGTGACAATCTCCAGGAAGCTTGTAAATTTGTGCATATAGCTCTCTAGGCATGCTAACATTAGTAGGTTAATCATGCTAAGTGCTTCATGGATTTTTGTCCCTAAACAAATATTTCAGGTGAACTATTTTTGGCTATTGGGATTTTTATTTATTTTTAGGTATTTACTTAGCAAATGAAATTAAAATGGCATTCTTCTACAGATTTGTTCACTAAATAAGTTAAATCTAAAGATTCCATTGACATAAGGCAGTAGAACGTCAACTGATCCCCCCGCAAAAAAATCCTGTATCACAGACCTGCAACAGTTTACACCCTTCCAACGCAGCATAATATCTGAAACTGATCAAGCTTATTGTTTTGCAAAAGTTTAGAGGATGAAATGAGGTGGGTTAAAATGAAGTGAGGTGGTGAAGCTACCAAGAGGAAATAATAATCTCTGGGTGTCTATTGCATTCACACATTGCGGAAAGCCAGCCTTCCCCAACCTGTTGCCCTCCATATGTTTTGGATGACAGCTCCTATTATCTCTGACCATGCTCACTCTCACAAGATGTAGTGATGGCCAGCAACCTGGATAGCTTTAAAGGAGAATTAAGCTACCCATGATGGGTATGTTCTCCTTCCACTGTCAAAGGCAGTATGCCTCTGAAGACCAGTTGCTGGGAGTGCTGCTGCATTCAGGTCCTGTTTGTGAAATTCTCATAGGCATCTGGTTGCTGGACTAGATGGTCTTTTGACCTGATCCAGGAGAGTTATTTTTATGTACGGTACTCATAAGACAGCCACAGAGATGGTAACAGTCAAGGTTTTCAAAAAGATTCGATAGTGCAGAAGAGTCCAATGCAGTTCTGTTCTGCTGTTGCCCAGAGTTGTCTGTATAACCTTATTTAAACTCTTCACTTAAAAAAAAGGCAGACTTTTTTATTTGACTGTGTTTCTTTTCTTTTTTTTCTTTTTTCTTTTAAAGCACATTGGCACTTTCTGCACAAGGCTACTTTTGCAGCTGCTTTGTCCTTAATGCTCTTTGACTTTGCTGTCCGAGCCTTATCAATGCCCAGCCCACCTTGCCATTTGCTGAAAAGGTCAAGTTCCAAAGTTCTTTCGCACACACTGCTTCTCATAGAAGGAAGGCAGATGGAAAGAGCTCCAGGGGATTTTGTGCTGGAGAAGAACCACCTTGAATCACACTGCTCGGGAAGGGATGCAGCTTGGCTCCACAAAATATGGGTGACAGTTGTAAGGTAAGCCCCACACCTTGATTGCATGATAAATTATTGGGGACACCTTTTTGTTGGTCAAATGTTTTTAAATGGGTTGATCTAACCGATGGATGTTTTAAATGTTGCGTCCCTATCTCAAATGCACATGCTATAGCACAGCCGTAGCTCTTAAAGATAACATGCTAAGCAATATGACTAAGGGCAGATCCACACCATGCAATTAAAGCACATTTAATGTACACTGAAAGCACATGACTATAGCTTATTTGCAGAATTCATCATGCGAAAGGCTGGACTGAATGAATCCCAAACCGGAATTAAGATTGCCGGAAGAAATATCCACAACCTCAGATATGCTGATGACACAACCTTGATGGCAGAAAGTGAGGAGGAATTAAAGAACCTTTTAATGAGGGTGAAAGAGGAGAAGCTCAACATCAAAAAAACCAACATCATGGCCTCTGGTCCCATCACCTCCTGGCAAATAGAAGGGGAAGAAATGGAGGCAGTGAGAGATTTTACTTTCTCGGGTTCCATGATCACTGCAGATGGTGACAGCAGTCACGAAATTAAAAGACGCCTGCTTCTTGGGAGAAAAGCAATGACAAACCTAGATAGCATCTTAAAAAACAGAAACATCACCTTGCCAACAAAGGTCCGTATAGTTAAAGCTATGGTTTTCCCAGTAGTGATGTATGGAAGTGAGAGCTGGACCATAAAGAAGGCTGATCACCGAAGAATTGATGCTTTTGAATTATGGTGCTGGAGGAGACTCTTGAGAGTCCCATGGACTGCAAGAAGATCAAACCTATCCATTCTGAAGGAAATCAGCCCTGAGTGCTCACTGGAAGGACAGATCCTGAAGCTGAGGCTCCAATACTTTGGCCACCTCATGAGAAGGGAAGACTCCCTGGAAAAGACCCTGATGTTGGGAAAGATTGAGGGCACAAGGAGAAGGGGGCGACAGAGGACCAGATGGTTGGACAGTGTTCTCGAGGCTACGAACATGAGTTTGACCAAGTTGCGGGAGGCAGTGGAAGACAGGAGTGCCTGGCGTGCTCTGGTCCATGCGGTCACGAAGAGTCAGACACGACTAAATGACTGAACAACAATAGCTTTCCCCACAAAAAACTACAATTCCCAACACCCTTAGCAAACATATCCTCTGCCACTGAACTTGATGACCTTGAGTCTTCTTCTTGTTGTTTTTGCTGTTATCATGCAGAAGTTTATAGGCTGAGCCCAGTCCTAGTTCCTTGAGATTCCTTGATGCAAGGATAAAGCTCCAATTCTAAGCTCTAACAAGCTACAGTTCCCAGGATTCCTTGGGAAGAAATCATGTAGCTTTTGATGTACAGCATGCACACAGCCCTAAATCTCAGGTGTGCTGAGCAAGGCCAACCTTGTTCAGGAATTGTGTGGGACTAGTAGACGGTTATCGGGGGTGGGGGGTGGGGGTGGGACTGCCTTTGAAGGAACTTGCTGCTTTCAAGTGTCAGATATTCTAAGATACATGTCCCCATCCACAGCTCTGATTACTCTTTCTTCCCTTCCATTCTAATAAGATAATTTGTTTCTGTATCTTTTTCCTCAAAGCTGAGCTTAAGAAAAGGGCACAACTATAATTTAGCCAAAGTTAAACACCTCTTAAGTCTCAGTCATTTCAGTAAGTGCTTTAAATCCTTCCTGCTGAAATGGATTCATGCCCAGGCTTTATGTATGTCCTTATTTAATGTATTTTTTTATTAAAGATTTCTTGGTTTACAAAAGTATGTGTCCTTTTTTTCAAGTTACATTTTCTACAGGTCAGTTTCATTTGTTGAGACATTAGTCTTTTAAGAGGGCTTCCTTTCCTCTTCAGGGATATCAGAACAGAATCAAAGCTTCTGAAATAACAGTCTTAGCTGATGCATTAATACGATACTACTTCCCATTTTATTACCCCTTGATTTCATTTCCACCTCTGCCTCAGTGCTCCCTCTGATGTGGCTGCAATTGCAGGATACCATCTTCTTCAGAAATTATCAATGCACCTCTGGTGGTGTCATTAGAAGGCATCCTATTTTAGCAGAATGAGCATCCTTGGTTGAATGAGAGAATAGGCTCTTTGCTAAGGAGGAGGGGCAGTACCTCTAATGGGGGTCATGCTCCTTCTGGGGTAGTTTGCCCACCTCTGGTCCCCACCCTGCACTCAGCTCCTACCCGTGGCTCCTAGAAGCTATCTATATGCTGCAGCAGCTACACCCTGGGGACACCTTCGACAGGCCGGCTAAACCAGATGAGGGTAGCCAATGGGTCTCAAACCCTCAGTGAATTAGGGACTGCAAAGACAGATTCTGGGCAATTGAGCAGATGAGGCCAATAGTGGGTCCAGTTTCTGCACATCCTGTAGAGGGAAGTGCAGGACAGGTGAGACTCATCAACCTGGGAAGGTAACCCATCTAGGAACAGGACATTTCTGATCCTAAACCTCCACTGCCTTGCAGGATATCTTCAGGGAGTGGGGAAAGCTAAGGAGTAAACTACACAAATCTGGAGTGGAGTCCCTAAGACGGTTAGATGGCACTTTATGTGCCTCCTTTGAAGGGCAGTCCGGTTCAAGTATAGTTTCAGGAAGGGCAAAGAAGGCTCTTGAAGTTTCCCATTAGCAGTCAGCACCTGAACAGCAAATTGAGCAAACCCACTACAGGCCTGAAATAGCATTTTTGTCCACCCCTCTGACCAATTAGACCCAATCTTCTTCCTTAAAAAAGGATGTACATGATTACTGCTCTAATTTCTCCAATCACTTGCAAAGTTCTTTGCATTCTTTCTTGTATTCACTGGTAATGTTTCTTTATAAACATTTATAAATTGCCATTCCGCTATAAATCACTCGAGGCAATGTGCTGTATGTGAAAACCACTTACAGTTTACAGTTCTTAATTTGTTGTTTTTTAAAAAGAAATCCCAGTAATACTGTACAACAACCTGCAGTGAATGAAAGAGGAGTTGCAATTAAACAATCTCCGTTAGCTACCTTCAAAGGTCTGTTGGACAGACTTTCATTTTTCTAAAACTCAAGATAGACTCACCACTAAAATTATATCTGCCTACAGCCCTTGTTTAGCAATGAAGTAGCAAGGCAGGCTTATTGAGGAAGAGTATTCTGTATCTGTGGTACTAGCATAGAGAAAACAACCCTTCGCAAATATTTGGTTACAGGTGGAATGTGAAGCAGTGCATTTCCCACCCTACAGGAAATCTCCTAAGGCAGGGGTAGCCCTCTGGATGTTGTTGGATTACAACTTCCATCATCTCTGACTGTTGTCTGTACTGGCTTGTAGTCCAACAAAATTTTGAAGGGCACCATGTTGGCTATCCCTGTTAAGGTTTGTATATTTTAAAAAAATGAAATCATAGGGATGGAGGAAAACCCAGTGATCTCCCAATACCTTTTCAAGTGAATGAAATGAGAGATAAATGACATGTTACTCTGTGTTCCAGCAGTTGGGGGTCTGAAAGCCTCCAGTTAACTTTGCTCATGGGACAGTTCTGAAATAGCTGGCATGGATGGGTTAAAACAGGCATTCCCAAACTTCGGCCCTCCATATGTTTTGGACTACAATCCCCATCATCCCTGACCACTGGTCCTGTTAGCTAGGGATCATGGGAGTTGTAGGCCAAAACATCTGGCGGGCTGAGTTTGAGGAAGCCTGCTCTTATGCAACAGACCAGACATCCCCTAACTTCGGCCCTCCAGATGTTTTGGATTACAATTCCCATAATCCCTGACCACTGGTCCTCTTAGCTAGGGATCATGGGAGTTGTAGGCCAAAACACCTGGAGGGCCAAGTTTGAGGAAGCCTGCTCTTATGCAACAGACCCACAGTGGAGCTCTCCATGGTCAAAGGTTGTAATGCTTCTCTATAACAGCTGGTGGAAACCACAGGAGGGGAGTGTGCTCTTGTGCTCAGCTTGCAGGTTTCCCACAGACATTTGGTTGGTCACTGCGAGAACAGGTTGCTGAACTAGATAGGTCACTGGCCTGATCCAGCAGGCTCTTCTTATGTTCTTATATAACCCACATTCCTCCCAAAATTGCATGTAGTAAACCTTCACCCATGACCCAAGCACAAGAGTGCTTTCCAGAAACTAGCATTCAGAAGTATTGAGGCCTCTGACCATGGAGGTAGAGTCATCGTAGCTAGTATTAATTGATAGCCTTATGTTTCATTAGTTTGTCCAATCCTCTTTTAAAGCCATCCCAGTTGGTGACCATACTGTGAGAGTGAGGTCCATTGTTCAGCTATGTGCAGGACATGAAGAAGGACTTTCTTTTATCTGTCCTGAATCTTCATTGAATGTCCATGAGCTTTTGTATTACAAGAGAGGGAGAACAACTCTACTCTGTCCACTTCCTCTGCACCGTGCATAATTCTATGAACTTTTATCATGTCTCTCTCCTTTTCCCAAATGGTGCAACCTTTCCTCATAGGAGAGCTGCTCTATCCCCTTGACCTCCCTGAAGAACAATTCAAGAGGAAAGATGGGACAGCGATACCAGGGGGGAAAGGATGTTAGACCTTGATGCTCAAAGAAAGACCCACTGAGGAACCTGGGCAAGAGTAATATCATTCCTGGCCAGTTTCTCCAGGCTCAGCCTCCTTGGTTCCCACTTGATGGCCATCTATGGCTTAACTCTGCCTTTAGCTCAAACCTTGGAGTCGTTGATGCAACAGGCTGTTCTCTTCTGATGTCCTTCTTCCAAGTCTCCCTACATGTCCTTTGCCATTCTACCAATTGGCACCTCTTCAATGGCAATGCCTCATGACAGCCTTCTGGCGATCTTTTGGCTCCTCCAAAAGAGCCACGCCAGTTCATTGATGATAATTGTATTCTGCCTGCTTCCTTCCTTCCTTGCTCGCTCTCTATCTGTCCCATCTCCAACATCTCAAGTTGAATATTCAAAAGTATTGATTTTCTCCAGGCCACTGACATTTTCAGCGCAATCCAGATTGTTTTATCCCTAGCAGGCTGGCAATGTGGTTGCCACTGCAAAATGATGTCATCTGCGTATTAAGGACACTGTGCACTCAGTTCAGCATTTTTACAGTTTCTGCAGTAACTCAGAGGATTATCCAGAGATGTCATATCAGGGCTAATTCAAATATAATCAGGAACTGGTCACGCCACACTAGACTTTCAATCACCACAGCATTGTATCATAATGCATTTGGCAATGAGCTTCCTCTTAACAATATCACCTATACCCTATAGCTGAAAAGCCAAAGGACACACACAAAATGGTGGGGACCAGTTCTACCATCAGGCAAAGTGAGTCAGCTTCCTCACGTGGCAGATGCTGAGAGCAGGGAGTGACAGCAAGGTGGCAGAAGAGAAAGGTGTTTGTGGCATGTGGTCAACCCTTTGCACTCTAAGCTAGCCTGCTGCTTTGGGAACAATGGAGGGTGTTGTTCCATTACCACTGCAGTGGGGCAGAGACTCAACTGCTAGTCTTCTGAGCTTTGTACACGACTGACTCTCTCTGCCTTTTTCAACCTTAGGTCACCAAATGTTTTTGGACTACAATCAGGGGTCAGCAAACTTTTTCAGTAGGGGGCCGGTCCACTGTCCCTCAGACCTTGTGGGGGGCTGGACTATATTTTGAAAAAATAATAATGAACAAATTCCTATGCCCCACAAATAACCCAGAGATGTGTTTTAAATAAAAGCACACATTCTACTCATGTAAAAACACACTGATTCCCAGACCACCCGCGGGCCGGATTTAGAAGGCGATTGGGCTGGATCCAGCCTTAGTTTGCCTACCCATGGACTACCTCATCCCTAGCTAGCAGACCAGTGGTCAGGGATGATGGGAGTTGTAGTCCAACAATATCTGTGGACCCAAGGTTGAAAAAGGCTGGGGTGGGGAAGAGAGAGGAGGGAGGAAACATTCCACACAGTGCTTCACCTCAGGTGATTGAACCTAGTGGCTGCCTTCAGATATGGATCATAGATTAGTTGGCAGATCATGAGGCTCTTAATCTCAGGGCAAAAAGATTCCTACATTGCAGGGGGTTGGACTAGATGACCCTCAAAGTCCCTTCCAACTCTACAATTCTATGATTAAAGGTAAAGGGACCCCTGACCATTAGGTCCCGTCGTGACCGACTCTGGGGTTGCGGCGCTCATCTTGCATTATTGGCAGAGGGAGCCGGCATACAGCTTCTGGCGAACCAGAGCAGCACACGGAAATGCCGTTTACCTTCCCGCTGTAGCGGTACCTATTTGTTTACTTGCACTTTGACGTGCTTTTGAACTGCTAGCTGGGCAGGAGCTGGGACCGAGCAACGGGAGCTCACCCCGTCACGGGGATTCGAACCGCCAACCTTCTGATTGGCAAGCCCTAGGCTCTGTGGTTTAACCCACAGCGCCACCCGCATCCCTAATTCTATGATTAGGCACCCACAGTTCTTACCAATAATTTTCAGGCCGTTGTGGCCTGGGGCCACCTAGCAAGTTCATGGCAGAGGTGAGATTTTAATGAAGTACTTTCTGGTTCAGCTTGCCTGCTGTGCTAAATAATTTCTAGGATCTCATCGTACACGTAAACACTACAGCCTCAGTTCATTGACTCTAGTACAATCAGGCAATTAGATATGTTACTGGTAGACCTTGATGGTACAGTGTTAATTCCCCCCCAGCCTGTTTTTTTGTTTTTGTTTTTGTTTTAAATTGAAATATCCCGACCTGCCTCATTCTGGGGTTTCTTTCTATCTCACCACCGGCTTCCTTTCCATTCTCAGCAGGGTCCTGTGGTCTTGACAGCTGCCAGTTCCCCCCGTTCTCTTAACACTGGGTTTTCTGAATTGGATTGAATTGGATTTTTATCTGAAGTAATTGTGAAGCACTTGAAGAGCTTTCCATCAGCCACAGAATAAATAAAAATGGATTGGAATAGATTGGATTACTGCCGCTTCATGCGCTCCCTTCTTTCTGGTTCTGACAGGCTCCTACACCCACACATGTGCTCCGTGCTCAGTTGCTTACAGCTTCTTGTCTCGCGGGCCTGGACAACACACACAGCAGGATGAGGTGGCGGAATGAACTGAAGCTTTTATTTGGCTTATGATTGCGTTTTTGAATGCTCTCCTGGGTTATAGAGCCCTCCAAGAATAGAAAAGGAGGAGGATGGATGAACAGTAAGGGAAGTTCTTGTGCCACCACATGATATCCTGAACTTGCAGGGCTAGTTGTGAGGACGTTCCACCTCATAAGGATCCACCTTAGCCTCACAACACCTGTCCAAGCATGTAGAAGCCAACCCCTTTGCTACATCGCCTTCCCCTACACCTGACTAAACTACCCTCCTTTTACACCTCACCCACCCCTCCCCTCTCCCCTCTCAGCTTGCCCCCAACATCTCTGTGAAACACCTCTCCCCACTTCAGTTAAAAAGCTTGCCTGGGCTACTTGCCACCCTGTCGTCATGTAGACTGCAGCATGATGGCAGCCTTACATCTCTCTCTCTGTGTGTAAGTATATTATATACATAAGTATATAGTAAAATTGCCTTCAATTACTCTTTGCTCACCACACCAGCCTTCCAAGTTCATGTCCCACCATTATATTATTTATTTATTTATTTATTATTATTATTATTATTATTATTATTATTATTATTATTATTAAAACACCACTGTTAGATCACTCATGGGAGAGCTGAGAATCACTTTTTTAAAAAGATCCCCCTATCTGCAATTGAATCAGTCAAGAAACTCAGCCAGTGTTCATTTATTTCAAATGCACTTTAATTGCTTGGAATCACAAAGGAGTTCCGGAGGGAGGAAAGAGCAAGCACATGAATGTGAGTCACTACTTTCCAGCGACTTCCTTTATTTCTTCTCTCTCTCTCTCTCTCTCTCTCTCTCTCTCATTCAAAATCAGTAGTACACAGAAGCGGGAAGACAAAAGGAAAGGAAGGCAAAGGAGATACTGTGCTTCAAGCTGCAGGCCCCCAGAACGAATAGGAAACGATGCATTTGAGAAAAGATGGGTTCTGGGAATGCCAGCACACCTACCTGCTCAAACTGCAGCAATTTACACCCACGTTGAACATTCCTTTCTTACTGCTGGCATTACCACTTCAATGGAGAACAAAACTATTCCTGTTTCTCTCTGTTTTATCCCAGGCTGCAAAGAAAAGTTTTGTCTAGCTGGTATTTCCCTGCATCAAGTTGGGCCGGCGTTACCCACAAAAGCCTTTCTCCCCAGGACAGTAGCCACACATACCCCTGAATTGCTTTTATTTTATGTACCGGTATGTAAAAACATTCATATACAGCTCTCCTTCCTGTTAGGTTTTCTGGGTGGTGTACAACCAATTAGGTTGCAATACAATAAAGCAATAGTAAAAGAGACCGCTGTGATGGACCATATACTAAGGGCTGCTGCCCCTGCTCGTTCCACTTGCCTGGGTGGAATGTGTCATTGAACTGTGATATTACTTGTTTACATTACAGTAATTAATGATAGTGTCTCCAACTTGCCTGGGTGGAGAGAGAGGTGCGTGGAAATCTCTTTTACGTAGCTGGAATGCAGCACTGTGCATAAGTAAGAATCACATTCATTGCTCTATGGCTATGCCCTGCTACCTCTGATCCCAACCACCATTGTCACATGGTTTCCAAAATGTTCCTCATGTGGGAATCACCACTGCATTATGGGTTTAATGTTGAGTATAAAAATAAGGCTAGCTGTCAGAATACCAAGACAGGAGAGATCATATTGATCAACAAGTGCTGTATATCCACTTTCATCAAAAAGTGATGTCACCATACAGTGGTGCCTCGCTAGACGAATGCCCTGTAAGACGAATTTTTTGCTTAACAAAGTGATTTTTCGAGCGGAGGTTGCCTCGCTAGACGAATTCGTTTTGTGAAAAATTCGTCTAGCGAATTGCGGTTTCCCATAGGAATGCATTGAAATTCAATTAATGCATTCCCAGGTGGCGCTGTGGTTAAACCACTGAGCCTAGGGCTTGCTGATCAGAAGGTCGGCGGTTCGAATCCCTGCGATGGGGTGAGCTCCCGTTGCTCGGTCCCAGCTCCTGCCAACCGAGCAGTTCGAAAGCACATCAAAATGCAAGTAGATAAATAGGAACCGCTATAGCGGGAAGGTAAACGGTGTTTCCATGTGTTGCTCTGGTTTGCCAGAAGCGGCTTTGTCATGCTGGCCACATGACCTGGAGGCTATACGCCGGCTCCCTCGGCCAATAATGCGAGATGAGCGCGCAACCCCAGAGTCGGTCACGACTGGACCTAATGGTCAGGGGTCCCTTTACCTTTATGGGCAAAATAATAATAATAATTTCAATGCATTCCTATGGGATTCGCTAGATGAATTTTTCGCAAAACGAATTGACTCACAGAACGAATTAAATTCGTCTTGCGAGGCACTACTGTACTTGTTTTGTGGACACAACTAATCACCTGTTGCATTTTTGCTTGCACTACAGCTGCTAAGAACAACAGTGTCAAATTTCTTGCAACATAAAGAACAAAAGGCTAGTACTTATATCGTATTAAATGAAAGACCCTGATGCTGGGAAAGATTGAGGGCACTAGGAGAAGGGGACAACAGAGGATGAGATGGTTGGACAGTGTTCTTGAAGCTACGAACATGAGTTTGACCAAACTGCGGGAGGCAGTGGAAGACAGGAGTACCTGCTGTGCTCTGGTCCATGGGGTCACAAAGATTCATCGGACACGACCAAACAACAACAAAGTGTTTGTGAATCAGATGCATAAAATGTTACCCTTAGTTGGCATATAACCTACACAAGGAGATATTGATATTGATAGGGGTTGGGTTACGAAATGTACCCCCTGCATCTTTGGAACCCTTCTACCTACATTTTTTCCCTCTGTATTGTGTGTGTGAGAGAGTGTGAGTGTGTGTGTGAGAGAGATCTACTAACTTTCCATAGTTCAAGCCATGCCCAAGGCGGCTTGGAATACGGTATGAAAAAAGTGCATAATTCAAACATAGCAAAAGTAGCCATAAACATCAAAACATAAAAATACACAATTTTCATATAAATCATAAAACCTAAAACAAATGCAAACAAAATTAATACCGATAACAGCAACAATTCCCACCCCGGCCGCAACAGCCCCCCCCCCTAAATTACCCCAGCCCAAGAGTCTCCCTCCCTGAAAACAGGTTCCACGCAGATCGCAGCAAGAGGATGCAGAAGCCGAGTTCGAGAGATCAGGTCTTTTGGGACCTCCGATGATCCGTAGGCACGCGGAGCCTTGGCAACGGCGGGCGGAAGCAAGAGCCGCCGGAGCCGGTGAAGAAGCCGAGAGCCCTTGTTGGGGCGGAAGTGAGTATAAGGTGTGGGCGGAAGTCCCGCGACGTGCTGTTTCCTCGCTGCGTCCCTCACCTCCTCGGTTGCTAGGAGCGGGGCGGCCTGCCTCGAGTCTCCGTGCAGGTGAGAAGCCGGGAGGGTCCCTCGCAAGGCTCGCCCACCTGGGCCCGAGCTCAAACGGGGCGACGGCTCCGCGGCCTCGCCCGTTCGCCTCTCTCTCTCTCTCTAGGGCGGCGAGCGAGGGCCTCTCGTAGGGCAGGAGCCGCCGCTTGAGGTCTGGTTCGAAGGCAGCAGAGGGGTCGGCTGCTCGTATAGGGTAGCTGCCTTTGAGGAAGGTTTGGATGCGAATGGCCGGAAAGGGGAGAGGACTATTGGGGAAAGGAATCCGCGTGCCCTTAATTTACCACGTCAAGCCACTTTTAATCCGTGTTTTATGAAGAATAGTTTCCCAGTGTCCGTCGCTCGAAAAGACAGAATTCCAGCCTCCCTCTCCTCACCTGCAATGCATTACAGAGTGATTTTCTCTCTCTCACACACACACACACACACACCCTCGGGTGTCTTGAGGAAATAGGGCTGTGCTGTTGTTTTTAACAACAGTGTTTTTCCTATAAACCGGCAGCCTTCTGCAACGTTTTGTCCCATGTTGTTGTTGTTGTTGTTGTTTGTTTATTAGATTCTATAGAGTCGGACACAACTAAACAACAACAACATCATACCCCCCCCCTTCATCTGAGGATCACAGGGCGGTTTACAATCTTCTTTGTCACCATATCTCTACACTACAAACTGGTTCAGTAATTTTCTCCCCACCACCTGAGGAATCCTTGACAACAGTAGTTCTGTGATGGAGCGAGAGCTATGTCTTTTTATTTTATTTTAATGATTCATTTCACCTATAGCTTGCTTTTCTTTTGTGTCATGCAGGTGGGGGAGCTGTGGGGCCCTCCAGATGTTTCTTCCATCATCCCTGAACATTGGTTGTGTTGGCTGAGGTAAGTAGAAGTTAGGAGTCCAGCAGCATCCAGAGGGTCACGTGTTCCCCATCCTTCTATAACGTATTTGGGGCTTCCCTACAATATCACCTGCTGACTGGCCCCAGTTCAGCTTACGCTACAATCCTCTTCACACCTATCTGGAATTATGCACCTTTGAACTCAGTGGGATGTGGTTCTGAGTAGTCTAAGTTAGTGCTGTGGTGTCATTGCAAATGAGGTTAATGTGATTTTAGAACCATTGTTTTAAAGTTATGGGAAGCAATAGTTCCACTTTGTTTCTGCACAAGCTTAACTCCATCTGGAGTTCTGGGACCAGGGTTTTTGGCACCACACTGTAAGAAGGAGTTGCACACTAGAAATGGTTCAGAGGAGGGCCTGCAGTGCTCATTAGCATGGAGAAGAAGCATGAGGAAAAATTGAAGGAACTGGATAGGTTTAGCAAGAAGATAGTGAAGGGGCTGATAGTATACTTCAAGGGCCTGGAGGATTGTCATGTAGAAGAAGGTAAGGACTTGTGCTTCCTCAGAGGGCAGTGCTAGGTCAAGTTTCAGAGGGAATAGTTTTACAGTATTGAACTTGATGTTAAAATCAATTTGGCAATGGAACAATTCAGAGTATTGGGGGCTCTTGCTTACTGGAAGTAGGTCAAACTGTGTGTTGGGAGCACCCTATTTGGATTTCTTGTATCAAACAGGCGCACTGAATGGTCTATATAAACTGGATGGTCTATATCATTCTATAATCTATTTGTATGATTGTGCTGTTAGCTTCAGCAAGCCTGAGATAAAATATGGATAACATTTATACACACATGAAATTGCAGTGGAGAATTTTAAACATGCCTTTTTGGAATTGATTGGAAAAGCCTCAAGCAGATTCTATGTTACAGGTGAAAACTAATACAGCTGTTGAGACTTTCACAGTCAAGAACTATAGTACCTAGGATTACTGAGTGAGGAAAGTTCATTTTAACTTGTCTTAAGGTAAAGGTAAAGGGACCCCTGACCATTAGGTCCAGTCGTGACTGACTCTGGGGTTGCGCGCTCATCTCGCATTATTGGCCGAGGGAGCCGGCGTATAGCTTCCAGGTCATGTGGCCAGCATGACAAAGCCGCTTCTGGCAAACCAGAGCAGCACAAGGAAACGCCGTTTACCTTCCCGCTGTAGCAGTTCCTATTTATCTACTTGCATTTTGACATGCTTTCGAACTGCTAGGTTGGCAGGAGCTGGGACCAAGCAACGGGAGCTCACCCCGTCACAGGGATTCGAACCGCCGACCTTCTGATCAGCAAGTCCTAGGCTCAGTGGTTTAACCACAGCGCCACCTGTCTTAGTGCTAGCGTAATAACATGGTATTTGGATGTAATGTTAAACCAGGCATCCCCAAACTGCGGCCCTCCAGATGTTTTGGCCTACAACTCCCATGATCCCTAGCTAACAGGACCAGTGGTCAGGGAAGATGGGAATTGTAGTCCAAAACATCTGGAGGGCCGAAGTTTGGGGGTGCCTGTGTTAAACCATAGTGTAGTGCTACACAAATGAGCCTTAAGTTCATGCTCATAGCTGTGCTCTGGTGCAGAAGCAAGGAAATCAGAAGCATCTGTTTCTGTTTTCAACTAGCCTCAATTTGTCAAAGGATATTTTCTGATCTTGGATTGTTTTGGAAAAGCAGTGGTTAAAATAACTACAGTTTGTCCCAGTTCAGGCGAAATGATAACCTGTGGTTAGAGAACTGGATGCTTCCATTCTTCTTCTTTTTTGTGTTGGGGTGGGGGAGGTGTGCATGAGTCTCAGGACCATAAACTGTGGTTTAGTGTTACATCCAAACGCAGCTACAGAAGCTGCCACGTGAAATAACAGAGAACACTCTGCTGTGCTTGCCCACTTTGATAGCAGTCTCTGAAGTCTCCACCAAGTACCAACTTTTGTTGACTGAGATCCTGAGACGTCAGAGACAACTTTTAGACTTTCTGCGTGCAAAGCATGTTCTTTGTCAATGAGCAGTGGCTCTCCAATATTGCATTGGCATAAATGCTGGGTGGCTGACCTTTCCAAAAAAAGCCTGGATAAGCTTGGACTCGGCAGACATTGGCAGTTGCTTAAATTTATTTTGATTTTGTTAGATAGGTTTTCTTCACTATGGTACTTTTAAAGAGGGCGTTTTGTGTATTTGGAAAAGTTGTCAAGACACTGAGGTGCATCTCCTAGAGTTCACACTCCTACTAAATGTGGCATGAGCACCTTCCCTGGGTCCCTCTCTCATCTTGTTTCTGTATGGCTTCTTGCTCTCATCTAACATTCATGGTTCCAATTGGGCTGCATTTTGTTCCCAGGCCTAAATGCCCTCACTTCTAGCTTAGAGGAATAGTTGCCTAAGCCACAGAAAGAGGATTTAATGTATTTGTGTGCAAAGCCATGTTGTCAGCAGTTGTACGGAGTCAGAAATCCACATATTAACCATTGAAGTTGTCCATAATTATTTTCTTACAAGATAAAGGCAGTCTGTGAAGTAAATACCATGTGTACTGTCATTTAGCGCGGCAGCAAAATTATCACATGTGTTTTGAAAGGGATTTTCTTTGTTGCATAAATGCAGTCCTTTTGAGAAGGACTCCGGCTGGCTTATTTAGTAGATAATCATGATTAGCTGAGGTGCTAGTTATTTGCCCCAAGGTACGTTAACTGAAAACAGATAACCTGCAGAAAGAATGGAAATCATTTATTGAGTATATACAAAATTATTGTAAACAAATTAAGACGTTAGCAGGCTTAATATAAAAACGTGCAGCAGTGGAAAATAAATGTATATGGAACATAAGGGATAAATAATAAGTTGGTTTAATTTGGAAATGCAGTAAAATATTATACAAACAAGGAGCCACAGAAAGAGGGGGAGGGGAGTCAAAATAAGATATATATGATAAATTGTTTGCTTTTCAAGTTTTTTTTGATGTTGTAAAACTAATTTTGTAAAAATAAAATAAAAAGGAAAACAGATAACCTGCACACAGGGTTTGAGTGCATTTTAAAGCCTATCTCTTACAATTCAGCAAAGGGTTTACAGAGCCTGACTCCAGTCTGAAGATTCTAACTTGTCCATTCATTTCAGTGGGTTTTCTCTATGATTTAGTCACATACCACCCACTGTATAGATACCTACGCACTGAAATTATTATTTCATGCATCTGACAAATGATTCGCCTCTAAACTTTCACCTTTTAATCTCTACATCTTCCCTCTACACCAGACAATGCAATATAATTGCAACTGTTGTTAACATTGAACAAGTTATATTTTATTTTTAAATATTAATGTAGGTTTATATAAGCAACGGAGCTTAAGCATGACCTGTAGGGGCTGATGGAGCAAATGAACGAGCCTCTGTCCAAAGTGAGCTGCACATTGGTGACTGTGGGTTGTCTTGTGGGGAGGGTGTTGGATGAGCAATCTAGAAACATGTCAAAATATTACCAATGGATTGTGATCTGCATTTTGAGCAGCACTTTCACATTCTGCAAGAATATTTCTCTTCTGCATTATGCTAACATGACTGCCCCCTTGGAATATATTTTTTCTCATTTGTTTTTGTTGGGCTGACTCAAGGGGTGGACTAGGGGGATAGGTGCAAGCCATTCAGAATGCAGCTTTCAGAAGAAAGCTGTGGGGAGTATGTTGCTCAGTCTTAATTGATGCATCTGGTAATAAAAATATTGCAGACTGTTAACTTTTGTACATGTAAAGACAGCAACCATTTTAGGCATGTCCAATTGATGCACAATTGCTGATGCATGGGTCCTTTTTGACCCAGAATAGGGCAGAACGGGTGTAATGGGGGCTGGGCAGAACAGGGCTAGGGTGAGGCATGCTTATGCGTGCTCTACTAACACGCACGGGGGCCGGGAACACAACCCCCACACAAAATAGTTACCACCTGTAATTCCAAAGTTGACAATACATGTTGTCATGTACATTTTAGATATGCAAACTGTTGTGGGGTACTTATTCTTAGAGAATCCTGTGGGAGAGACTGTAGCTGTTCTCATTTTAGAGGTACGGAAACTCAAGCTGAATCATGATGGCTTGCCTTAAAGCTACCCAATGAGTCAGTGGCTCAGATAAGAATTGAACCTGGTCTCTTGCATCTTAGTTCTGTAGTGGGTGACACCAGCTGTTAAACTCTAGTCTGAATTTACTATTTAGTGCTCAGAATGCTTCATGGTACCATATCTTGGTTATTCCACGGCCCTGTAAACCAATTCATATTCTTTTTTTTACCATATTATAGATAATAGGGCTGCTGTGGAGAGATGTTGGCTTACCTCAGAAAACTATGGTTGAGCAAAAATCTGGGACATTTTATATAAGAATAGTCTTCCTCTGTGGCTCTTTTCTCAAATTATCATTTGGTTTCCTCATCAATATTAATGTTACTGTTCTGTTATACCTGCAACATATATATTGCCTTACCCAGGTTTGGGGCATCATAGTTGTTTTATTATATTTTGTTACCTTCTTGCTTTGGAGGATTGTACTTGTTGTCTCCACAGTAATTCTTTTAAAAATTAATAAAGATCATGACAAGAAGAAGAACCACCTTCATAGATTAGCCTAAAGCCTTATCTATGAATATATTCTGTTTCCCACAGTGGCTAACCAGATATTTGTGGGAAGCCCATTGACAGAACATGAGGGAAATACTTCCTCCCTCCTGTTCTTCTTCCCCAGTAGCTGGTACTGAGGTGCCTACTGTCTTTATGAGACATACAGTCTGATTCACAGCTCAGTCTGTTAACCATTAGAGCAGGAATGGGAAATCTCTGGCCCACCAGATGTTGTTGGATTACGGTTCCTATTGCAGCTGATTATTGGCCATGGGATTTTGAGTAGAAGACCATCTGGAGGGCCACAGGTTGCCCATCCTTGGAGAAGACTAAGCCACTTGAAATAACGTTACTAATCACTGATGACACTAAATCTGCATTTTGATTTGCAAACACTGGGGGTCTCAGTCAACCCCGCCTCTACTCTCTCATCACTAATGTTTATAAAATGAATACAGGCGCTGCTATGATGAATGCCTTTGTTGTGATCAAAATTCTCCACTGCCTAAAGTAAAATAATAAAAAAAGAAATGACTCGGTGAACTGTTAATAGCATTTGCAGTGGTGTTAATTTTGTGCTCAGAGGGAGATTGCTGGAAGGCAGAAGTGCTGTGGAAAATGCTGTTACAAAGCCCACATCAGCAGAGGTGGACACAGCATGCTGACCCGTAGATCTGTGTTGAGATTTTTTTTAATGTATGTGGAACTCTGAGAGGCTGAACAATACCCTGAAGAGGCAAGTTTAATATTGCATCTTCAGAGTCCTTGAGCGGAGGGGTTCTGTTACTGGTAAAATAAAATAAAAATGTGGTCTCCAGATCTTTTTGGCAACTTGGCTGTGACTGCTACTTCTTTCTTTATTGAGGTAGATTTCACTATAATAGCTGTCCTTGCAAAATGAGACAGTCTACACAATGGCCACTACAGTGGTACCTCGCTAGACGAATGCCTCACAAGACGAAAAACTCGCAAAACGAAAGCATTTTGCGATTTCAATGGAGACTTGCAAGATGAAGTTTCCTATGGCACGCTTTGCAAGACGATTTTTTTCATCCCATAGGGTGCCTTGCAAGACGATTCCCCCCCCCCCCCGGTCTTGCGAGGCACCCTATGGGAAACCGCACTTCACTGCGTTCCTATGGGAGCCACTTCGCAAAACGAATTTTTCGCTATACGAAGCGACTCGTGGGATGAATTAAATTCATCTAGCGAGGCACCACTGTATCAACATTTCTACTATATTCTACTAATACTAAACTCTGAGTGCCAATCCTTGAAAAAGAGGAGTTAACATCAGACTCGGGGAAACCTGGGGTTTACAGCACTACAAAAATGTTTTGATAAAGAAAAATACGTTGTAAAATCACCTTCCAAACTGCTCAGTGTCTCTGGAATGATGGGTAACTCTGAGGTGGGGTGGGGTAACACATAAAACCTGGGAGGAAATGCAGTAGAATATCCTGGCTAGAACCTTGCAGTGGAGCACTCCATGTGGCAACATTTTTTTTCCTGCTCTCCGTAGCACAAAGTTTCTCAAGTGTTTTTGCCAGCCCTCCATTCACAGGCCAGACTGACCCTCTGCATGCTCCTTATCCAACCACGGACAGTGTGACAACTGGCCTTTCTGTACAATCTCCTGTTGCCGCTGTGGCTTCAGCTAGGCTTCAGTTAGCTATGAGATGTGTGAAAAAGCACATGAAAGGTTTGCTGTGCATTTATTGTAATCCTTAGATGAGCAGGCTTGTGAGACGAGCTGCAAACTCACCAAGGAGTTGGCAGGCCTCATGGTCCACTCTAGACCCTGCTCACTTGTCTTAGTGACTTGGCCACTGTCATCAGCCACAACCTGCTAGAATGAGGACCAGAGGTTGACAGGACTTTTCTCCTCATGGCAAACCTTACAGGACAAATCAGAATAACTTATGAGACAAGCACTTTGGGAACCTATTTCCTTGCTTGTCTGCCTGCATTTTTTGGTGTCCATAAAATGCAAACTCCTGTTTCTAAGCTCTATTGCCTGCACTAATTTGCTCCTGTTGCCTTATTTACATTGATTACTTTGGCTCCTTTGGTTGCTTTATACTTGCTGGCCGATTTCCCTGTAGTTACATCAGATCTGTTCTGCTCTGCTGCTGTTCCATTGCCTTTGGCAAGTTTGCAATTGTGGCTGACTTGTTGCTGCTGAGCGTAACTTTCCCCCTGCTTCTGTAGGTCCACAGAATACAGTGGTACCTCGGTTTACGAACTTAATTAGTTCTGGAAGTCCGTTCTTAAACCAAGGCGCACTTTCACTACTGAGGCCTCCCACTGCCAGTGCCCTTCCATCGTTCGCTAACCGGAACACCTACTTCCAGTTTTGTGGGGTTCGTTCACTGAATTGTTCATTAACAGGGCTGTTCGTAGACCGAGGTACCACTGTATATCGGAAGTGTTTTCTCTCCCACACCAAGTTTTTGGGTCCCAGTTCTCTCTTTCCCCTCCTATCTTAGAAATACAGCTACTTTTTCATTTGCAGATACCCACTGGTTACTTAAATATAACTTTAGTAAGCATGTGAGTCATAAACTATGGGACAATAGTTTGAAAAAATCTGGGTGTAATATGCATCTATTCTGTTTCTTTTCCTATCCACCCACAACTTTGGGGACCCTGGTGGGCTTCTCTCTTACATTGGTCCACTGTATTTACAGCTTTGTAAATCTTGTTTGTCCCTTGCATGGGGTCTTAACAAGTGTGATATCTCTGCTATTCAACTATTTAATTATCCCACCTGGTTCCTTTAAAAACATTTTTCCTAGTCTACAGTTGAAATATTAGTGGAACTAGACTTCTTTTTTTTACACTAATGGTATTGGTTTTGTAGCCTCCTTTTTTTTCTCCTCTGACCATGCCCACTTAGCACCTATTCCTTTTTTAAAAAAGATAATTTTAACCTCTAAACATTATAATTGGTACCTACCACTAAACCTTATGACTGTCTGCAAAGAGAATATTCTCAGGAGTGGCCTATTAATAAGTACTAGCAAAAGAACTGCTGCTGGGATGCTTATATAAAGGACAAATTAATACATAGCGGATAATGTCCTCTTTCCCAATGAGCCCCCAAGTGCAGAAACTTTGATCAAAAGGTGTGTTAGGGGATATCCCCTCCAGAAAGGCAATGTATATATACCAAGTGCAAGGCTATTAATTTCCTTAAAGGTAGAATGGTAAGGGCTATAAAACTTTTGGCCTGGAGAAATAATGTCCTTTTCAACTGGGAGAAAGCCACAATAGCCTGGTATGCACATTAACACTAAGCCAGAGCTTATTTGATCATGTTGCAAACCAAGTCCAGCCGACTAACTACGGTTTGTTTCAGCTAACAAGCCATGATGTGAAGCTATGATTTGTTGCTGATACATGATCCATGGCTTACTTTTAACTGTGGTTTTGTGTTACGTTTGAATACAGTAGTAGCCTTACTTAACCATGGTTTGTTTAGCTACCCCACCCCAAACACTCATCAAGTTACAATGGCCCAGGGCAAGAGCTGCTGGAAAACAGGCAAAGCTTTAGTGAAAAAAGATGTGGCTTGCCTGTGGGACAACTCATTGTTGTTGTAGTTTAGTCGTTTAGTCGTGTCCGACTCTTCGTGACCCCATGGACCATAGCACGCCAGGCACTCCTGTCTTGCACTGCCTCCCGCAGTTTGGTCAAACTCATGTTCGTAGCTTCGAGAACACTGTCCAACCATCTTGTCCTCTGTCGTCCCCTTCTCCTAGTGCCCTCAATCTTTCCCAACATCAGGGTCTTTTCCAAGGATTCTTCTCTTCTCATGAGGTGGCCAAAGTATTGGAGCCTCAGCTTCACGATCTGTCCTTCCAGGGAGCACTCAGGGCTGATTTCCTTAAGAATGGATAGGTTTGATCTTCTTGCAGTCCATGGGACTCTCAAGAGTCTCCTCCAGCACCATAATTCAAAAGCATCAATTCTTCGGCGATCAGCCTTCTTTATGGTCCAGCTCTCACTTCCATACATCTCTACTGGGAAAACCATAGCTTTAACTATACGGACCTTTGTCGGCAGGGTGATGTCTCTGCTTTTTAAGATGCTGTCTAGGTTTGTCATTGCTTTTCTCCCAAGAAGCAGGCGTCTTTTAATTTCGTGACTGCTGTCACCATCTGCAGTGATCAAGGAGCCCAAGAAGGTAAAATCTCTCACTGCCTCCATTTCTTCCCCTTCTATTTGCCAGAAGGTGATGGGACCAGTGGCCATGATCTTGGTTTTTTTGATGTTGAGCTTCAGACCATATTTTGCGCTCTCCTCTTTCACCCTCATTAAAAGGTTCTTTAATTCCTCCTCGCTTTCTGCCATCAAGGTTGTGTCATCAGCATATCTGAGGTTGTTGATATTTCTTCCGGCAATCTTAATTCCGGAAGAAATATCAACAACTCATAGTATTACGTATTGCATTACTGCAATAATTGCATTACCGCAGGGATGTGAGATTCCAGGGATTCTAGGAGCTTATTTTAAGGTTGATGTTTCCTTTGGGATGAGGTACAGTGAAGACTGTGGTGTCTTTATGATATATGGTTTATTTACATCCTGAGCCTCTGATGGAGGGGGTCACAGCATTAACACCCCAAGATGGTCTGTCTTCTCCCATAGCCACAGCCTTGGATTTCAGCAGAAATCAGGCATGGCTTTATCTCTTGGCCTTTTCAGCCTGCCCCTTTTTCTTCCAGCTTTTAGCTCACATAACTCAAGTCTCCACTCTTAGCTTTTGTTTATTTCAGCAATTGAATCTATGCTGGATCCAGGAATTAAGAAGCAGGGCTCAGGCATACAGCTTACTCCTGCTCCAAAAAAGCAAGCAAGCAAACCAACCAACCCCAGACCCTCATAGCAGTATGCTGAACAAACCAAGACTAAAATGGGCCATAGCTTAGTATTATGCAAAAGCAGCCACTGGCAATGTGATATACATCCCATATTTTGAATCAAAGTAGAACCCCCCCCCCCCTTTGAGCAGCTGTTCTACTCTACCTGGCAGGGAAATGTATGTGCAGCTTTAGATTACCTTCATAATGCTGCAGAGTTCTCATTGCCTGATATGTAGGTCAGCTGTCTCTAGCAGCCAATACTTGGTGTGGGTAAGCGTTCTCTGATTCATCCATCTGATTATATTTCCTCCCTTGGATTTTTCTGGGGAGATTGCCAGCATGGGTCTTGTGGGTTCTGGGGGTTTGTGAATTCTCTCGCACCACAGTCTCACACTGTCCAAACAAGAAAGGCCACATCTCATCTTGCAGGCTCAAGGAATTCCCATGTTTACATAAATGTGTGATTTCCTTTTTCAATCTTTCACTTTTCTCCACAGCGAGGGAATGGGCAGGGAAGGAAGCATGCAAACCCAAGACTTTCTTCCCAGATACAGTTTGAGAGTGGCTGCGCCTTTGCAAGCACACTGCTGTAACTGTCTGCTACTGTAAAATGTATGTTTTCCAAATTGGAGAAGTTAATGAAAACGTCAAAAGCTTTGACACGTTTCATCTCATGCATCAACATAATATAAACCATTCAGCTGAACCAAAATATTTAACACTTGTCAAGTGTTCTTGTTGGAACTTCATTTAATGCCCCATCCTTGGTAGCTGGATTCAAGTCAGTTTAGTTATTGCTCAAAGGTACAGGCATTAGTTGTGAAGATCCCAGGAGAAGCACCATTAAAGGGATGGACACTCATTGTTATATGAATGAATCTTTGCTTGCAAGATGAATTAGGGTAGAAGTGAGCATCATCTTCCATACTCTCTTATCACAATGAATCTTCAGGCATTAACAAAACATTTCGCAGCATGAAATGTTTTTCTTGTAGAATGGGAGAAGGTATTGTTTTCCAGGTAGGTAGTCATGTTAGTCTGTTTCCGAAAGAGCAGCAAAGAGTCTTGTGGTGCCTGAAAGGCGTAACAAATTTTATTCTGACAAAAACATTTATGGACTAGATATACATAAAATGTCCTAAATTGCGAGGCATATATACACATGGTTTAGGAAGGATGTGTGAGAATCTTAAGTTTTGATACTAGTGGAGTAAAACCCCATTACTGTACTGTATCTCTATTCTGGCCACAGGTGATAGAACTGAACTTACTGATACATTGTAATTCAGTGGTTTCATGCTGGCTTCTCCCTTTGAAGTTCCTTTGCTCAAGAATGGCCACTTTAAGGTAATTTATAGGTGGAATAGCTCAACACTTTTGCTGAAGTATAGTCAGTGCTGAAATTTTCATAGGAATGGGAGCAGGAATGGAAAAAGATCTGTTTGAATGCAGCAAAGTATGTTTTTTTAATGGTTGTTAAATCTCATGTAGTTCTCAAGGGAGCATTTCGGCATCCAGAGAGCACTTATGCTCACCTTTTGCCTGATGAATGAGAGACAGTGCTTACTTGACTTGTAAAATAATAAAATGTAGTAAATTGGGGTTGTTTACGGCACTACATGCACATTATCTCTGTAATCCTTATAGACACCAGGAAAGCTAGGCTAGTATAATTATCCTCTTAATAGTGGCTTTCTTAAGGACTGCTTGTGAGTTCGTGGCTGAGAACTGGAGGCTTTCTGACTCACTTAGCTGTAGCTTGTTATTTTTATTTATTTATTTAAAAAACCCAAAATGCAAATTTGGCACCTGTTTTTTTTACAGTCAGCTTTCTTCAACTTTATCACTGCTCAACAGGCAGCTGCCCGGACTGACAGAATTTTAGGAGCACCAGGGTTACCATCCCATCCCAGAAAAACAGGGATTCCCCAGATTCCAGTTCCTTTCTCTTCTCCATGCATGTAATGGGGATTTTAGGGGATATGGAGCAAGGAAGGCAAATCATACTGTCCTTGCTTGCGATATCCCAGGAAGGCAAATCATACTGTCCATGCTTGAGATATCCCAGACTCTTATTATGCTTCATAGCTTAAATGCCCTTGTATTCAAATGAGGGATGGGACATGACTAGTTATTATTTTATTTCTTGATTAATTTAATAATAATAAAAACACCGCTTGATTGTAAGAAACCTCAAAGCAGTTCACAAAAAGATAAAACAATAACATCTTGGAAAAAATAACAGCCATAATTAAAAACATACAAAAGTTAAAATACTAAAACAGATTAAAATTACCCCAGCTTTCTAAGCATCTGGGTAAGGTAAAGGTAAACCTGACCATTAGGTCCAGTCGTGACTGACTCTGTGGTTGCAATGCTCATTTCACATTATTGGCCGAGAGAGCTGGCATACAGCTTCCAGGTCATGTGGACAACATGACAAAGCCGCTTCTGGCGAACCAGAGCAGCGCACGGAAATGCCGTTTACCTTCCCGCTGTAGTGGTACCTATTTATCTACTTGCACTTTGACGTGCTTTCGAACTGCTAGGTTGGCAGGAGCTGGGACCGAGCAACGGGAGCTCACCCCGCCGCGGGGATTCGAACCACCAACCTTCTGATCGGGAAGCCCTAGGCTCTGTGGTTTAATCCACAGCGCCACCCACGTCCCTAAGCATCTGGGTAGGCTTGCCTAAACAAGAATGTTTTTAGCAGGTGCTTTAAAAAGTACAGTAAAGACGCCTGCTTGATCTCAATAGGCAGAGAGTTCCAAAGTTGCAGGTGCTGCCACACTAAACAATCGAGTTTTTACAAATGCGGTGTGGATATTCTGCGGCTGCTTTATTATTCTCATTGAGAACCAGCCTGATTAACTTTCAGGTATAAAGCACACACTTGCAGTAGATTAAAGAGGGTGGACAAGAGTTACAGCGTTCCTCTTCTTTCTCCCGAGAGTAAACTGTTAAGAAAACAGCAAGGTTGTGTTCTTTGGCTGCAGAGCAGGAGAGCAAAGCAAATTGTTTTTTTAGTGCTGGAAAGCAATTTTGTCTCTTAATAACCTCAGTGCTGACCCCATCCTGAGATAATCTTTGTCCAGAAGCAACCCAACCTGCCTTTATTTTCTAGCTTATTGATTTCCAGGGCAAATAAAAAGCTGGGCCCGAAGAAATAGGACACGTCCCTTGGCAGCCGTTCCCATTGGGGTGTTTCCTACTGGTGATTGCTAGGTGCTATTAAGACCCACTTCCTTGCAGCTTTGGGGGGGGGGTGAGAGGGGGGGAGGGAGAGAGAATACAGAAGCACTCAGGGCTGCCTCAGTTGTTTGTAAGGAGCACATTGGTGGGGCATACTTCTATATCAGCTTTGGATTAAAGTGGCTTCCCCTCCGAAAATTGAAACACTGAACAAGAGTTCCTGCAACTTCACATGACCTTTAGTTCCTGGATTTCCTGGGGAGAGAAAATAGCTATGAAGCCAAGTTTGGGGAGAAGACATGTTCTTTATCTAGATACCGTATGGACTCTACTGTGTCTTCATATGACACTTCTACTTTAATTTTTCTAACACGTAGTGTGGGGCAGGGGCAAGAGCTCAGTTTTGAAACTTATCCAACATCCTCTCCACAGAACCTATTCCTGCTTTATGTGGCAAGGGTTTTTGCTTTGCCATGCACTTGACATAGATCACAGAATGTGAAATTGAATATCACTCGGGTGATGCTGTGATCTAAACCACTGAGCCTAGGGCTTGCTGATCAGAAGGTCGGCGGTTCGAATCCCTGCGACGTGGTGAGCTCCCGTTGCTTAGTCCCAGCTCCTGCCCACCTAGCAGTTCTAAAGCACATCAAAGTGCAAGTAGATAAATAGGTTATGCTCCAGCGGGAAGGTAAACAGCGTTTCCGTGCGCTGCTCTGGTTCGCCAGAAGTGGTTTAGTCATGCTGGCCACATGACCCGGAAGCTGTACGCCGGCTCCCTCGGCCAGTAAAGCGAGATGAGCGCCGCAACCCCAGAGTTGTCTGCGACTGAACCTAATGGTCAGGGGTCCCTTTACCTTTACAGTAGCAAGCCATGGCCATTCAGGGCATTGTGGCATGTGTTCGTCTGCATCCTACAGTTTTCCATTTTATAGTTTATAACATCCGTTTGCCAGGCATATGCCAGTGCATGTGTGGCAGCACCCTCATTGTGCCACATGAATTGGGAGCAGTGGTATTTCTTCAGTAGGGTAAGATTATGCTTTTATTTACTTCTATCTAGAAGGACTCGAGAAACAGAGCCATCTAATGTGCTGTTGTTCCTTCAGACTCCCCAAGCATGTCTTCATAAACACAAGAAGAGCCTGCTGAGTCTGCCCAGTGGCTCATCTAGTCCAGTGGCCAACCAGGTGCCTGTGGGAAGCCTGAGGACATGAGCACTCTCGCCTCCTGCGGTTTCCAGCAACTCGTGTTCAGAAGCATTATCTTGAGTACTCTGACCATGGAGGCAGAGCATATTTGTTGTGGCTAGTGGATAAGCTAGTTCCCTCCACATAAAAAGAAAAGTAAGCTTAGGTCAAATACAGAAATATAGCCACCATGCCTTCCAAATTCCAATGAAAATCGCTGAGAAATGGGTATTCTGAATTCACCTCCTAAGAAAAGTCCTAAAATTGGGGTAGCAAAAGTGGTGCCCTCCACATGTTGGACTGCAACTGCCCATTGGCTCTGCTGGCTGGGGCTGATGGGGGTTGGAGTTCAACAACACGGACTGTCTTTTTCTTAAAAGCGCTTTTTAGTGTGGGGTAGGGAGTTTTGCGTCTGGGCTCTTAGACAGTGAGGCCTCGGTGCCTTGCATCCATAGGACCAGATAATGAGGAAGTTAGCTTTGAAGCTGGCCTTTCCCAGTGTCTTGTCTATTACTGAAGAAAATAGAAAAGGATGTCAAGATGGCTAAGGTGTTCCTTAAGATTGGCACTTATCTGTCTGGAAGGAAGTATATTGTGATTGAAAGGACAATGAGGGTGAGACAGTTCTTGCCTCACTGCTCTCTTTCTGAAAGGTGATGTGGCAGCCTCTTTTCAATAAAATATCTGGGCAAATTTTTAATCTATATGCAGCTGGTGGTCTCAGATATTTAACTAAAATGTAGATTCTCCATCAGGATGTGTGTCTAGAATTCCAGGGAGGAAGAGGGGTTCTCCCGACACATGATATCAAGCCTGGGGTGAGGACTGGCAGCATCATTTTTATCATCCTGCTGTGACTTGGGAAGATTTGTTCACTTTCTAATGCCAGCATCAGGTTAGTAGTGGAGTCTATAAGCCATGCCCCTTACAAAACAGATCCCTGTGTTGAATTTGATCCAGTCAATGCCGGTACATACTATACCACACCCTGACAAATCCACCAATATTCATTGGTTCCCCCAATCATGGCTTGAATTTGCTCAACAGCAACCCAGTGGAACAGGGATTTTTAAGCTTAACCAATGAAAATCACAGGCTCAGGAGTGCACCTGAAACAAATCACTTGGGGTTTTTTTGTGCAAAGCTTAATGGTAACATGAAAGTTTATAGAATTTATAGGAGATAAGTTACCTAAGATAAATATCTGAAAATAAAGCAAGTTACATATGATGAAATTTAAAGCATCTTAAAACCACTGGATATAACTGAGCAATGAATTAGTGGTTTAATAATGGTATGAACTAATGTATAGCATTGGAATACAATCAGTCTCCTAACTCCCTTGAGCTTATCTGGTTGTGAAGCAGTTCTATGTTCCCTAGTATATTAGATTAATAAAATTCATAGTTACCAATCAAAGGCAGTAGGCTAGGCTTTGTGGTGTCCAGTTGGGTGAAGCACGCAGAGCAAGGCAAATAACACAGCAAGAAAGAAAAAAAACCCTGAATACACCAATTAGTAAGAGAACCAGGAGGGTGGACTTTTCCATCAATTTTGCGTTGATTTTGTTATGGGTACACCCATGTAAGATGTAGACTGTGAATTACAATAATATCTGTTGATGGGGGAAGTAAGTAAGGAAGTAACCCTCCTTTATCAATGGGTTTCCAAACAGGGCACTTTGACGCATCCCAGCCTTGGCTTGACAAAACATGATATGCTTTCACCTTTGTTTTGGCTTTGTGACTGTTTTTCTGCTGCTGTTACCATGATGCCAGCATTTCAATTAGTACAGCAACAAAAATTTGCAGAGAGATCCAGGTAGCTTACACAAACATGTCACAGACACAACAGTGGCATCCATCTTGATCCATCATGGCTGCTCAACTTGCCATCATAACTACTGGTTATGCATGCGTGGCTAGGCCCAGGTTAACACCCTGATGGTGTCAAGGAATGGCTAAATTCCCTTGTGGAACTGGGACTACCATATCTGACAAGGTTATGAAAACTCTGCTTGTAGCAGCCAATGGATGCTGCTAGCACTTGAAGGTCACTAATACTCTTCATGCAAAAGAAGGAGGGGTTTGAAAAGAGTGGGGAAGCTGTGGTCTTCCAGCTGTCGTTAGACTTCAGCTCCCACCAGGATGAAAGCCTTAGTCCAACAGCATCTGGGGGGCCGACAGGTTGCCCACCCCTGTCTTAAATGTTGAGCTGTTAAGTAGATTGAGAAAAAGCACAGATGCCCTTCACAGCCCTACAAAGTACTCTGGTGGGAACCAAGAGCTGACTTGTCTAAAGCACATACGGGACTCTCTGTGTTAGCACCAGTTATTTAATGCAATGGGAGATAATTTGAGGCTTTCTTTTCTGATAGACACTGACCCACAAACAAAATTAAACAAGCACACATACAAGCTAGCAAGCTGCCTAAGAAAAGGGTTTCCTGGCTGCAGAACAGATAGAGTCAGTCAGTTTTAGTTGACCAAATACTTTTGTTGTTTAGTCGTTTAGTCGTGTCCGACTCTTCGTGACCCCATGGACCATAGCACGCCAGGCACTCCTGTCTTGCACTGCCTCCCGCAGTTTGGTCAAACTCATGTTCGTAGCTTCGAGAACACTGTCTAACCATCTCGTCCTCTGTCATCCCCTTCTCCTAGTGCCCTCAATCTTTCCCAACATCAGGGTCTTTTCCAGGGAGTCTTCTCTTCTCATGAGGTGGCCAAAGTATTGGAGCCTCAGCTTCACGATCTGTCCTTCCAGTGAGCGCTCAGGGCTGATTTCCTTCAGAATGGATAGGTTTGATCTTCTTGCAGTCCATGGGACTCTCAAGAGTCTCCTCCAGCACCATAATTCAGCTCCTGGGCATCAGTGAACTAAAATGGAAGGGAATGGGTGAATTCAGTTTGGATGACTATCATATCTACTACTGTGGGCAAGAATCCCGTAGAAGAAATGGAGTGGCCCTCATAGACCAAATACCTTAGAAATCCATAAAGTTTCTGCTACAGGGGAACACTGAGTGTGTTCAAAATGAGCTCCTGAGCTTAAAACTTCTCTTTTTTGTTGTGTGTGTGCATGTTCCTACAGGTGGGGAGAGTGATGTTGCACTCCAGTCTTGCTGGTGCACTTCCCATGGGCATCTGGTTGGCCACTGTCAGAAAAGAGTGCTGGACTAGATGGACCCTTGGCCTGATCCAGCAGAGGTCCTTCTTTCTTATGTTCTTGTTTCCCATTTGATGTCAGCATAGCTATAGCCTTCTGAGGGCGGGGGAAGCTATCACATAATGCTCTCATGCGACCTCACATTCCAGAAAAGCCGTTGTGAAGATGGCTGACCGGGAACCTATTATGCAGCTAAATGGGCTTCAGGAGGATCTTTCTCCCGCCATCCTTCACAGACACGCTGCAGTCCACCTCGGCGAAATTTGCAGCCACAGTTTGGAAACTCGTGGTTTAAACCATTTGTATGTGAACATTTTGTCTCTTGTGTGAACCAGGAAGTTAAACATTCTGCGTTCCAGCTGCCTGCTGGAACTACTGGAAAAGATAACCACCATATCTTTTAAAACTGCGGAACTGTTTGCCTCTTCTGCCAGCTCCTCTGTGTACTTGGTCGGGCTGTGCCTGCCCAGTTTAATTAGCTCATCCTGAGACTTGGGAAGGAGGGCACAGCTGGAGATAACAATTCCCTGTTGGGGCACTTGCCCACTTCAGATCTTGGGAGGATAGCTCCACCTGGCCTCCCTTGCTACAGAACAATGCATTTTGACAGTGAATGTGGCCCAAAGCTGTTTGAATTAAGTTGATATTGGTTCTTAAAATCTTTATCCAGGCTCGGCTCATCGGCACAGAAGCTGTATTTAGAGAAGTGCCAGGTAATGAGAACAGCCGAACAGCCTGTGAAGTGCAATCTGCTGGAGGGCCTAATTACACCTATACTTATGCTTCCCCCCCCCCCCAGCTCTTCCTTCCACCCATCAGATGATGATTAGACCTATTTATAGGGGCAAGTTTCTTATTATTCAGTGCAGTGAAACTCATGCCAATCAATTCAGTACCATCTGCATCTTTGATTGCTGCTTAATAACACCATGGAACGCAGTTTAATTAAAGCAGGGTATAAATAGGCTTCAGCTCCCCCCCCAAAAAAAACCCTTCATTTTGTCTTACCTAGGTATCTGCCACCTCCTTGCTTATTCTAAATAAATGCAAATTGAAGGTTGCTTGACTTGGAGATCAACACATCTCCACCCTCAAATAGCTCTGCTGAATCAAGAGTTTATCCTCCACTCTCCAAAGATTTATCTATCTGATTTGTGCTTCTTCAGAACAGAATGCATAATGCTTTCCCCCATTGGATGCAAATACAGACAAGAGGACCAATAATCTGCTGGGCAACGCAGATAGGATTTGACAGAACGGCAGTGTAGCTTTGGAAGGATTTGCATTTTCCAAAACCTACACGCAAATATCAAACTGCTAATAGAGCTCTAAGGAACAGCATTTTGTGGGTGTGCTTAAGAAAGCTTGGGCAGAATTGCTGGATGTTTTCTGTGTCCACAAAACTTTCAAATCTGAAGTCTGCTACCATGAAGGGCTTGTGACAACTACCGGTATCCCCTCCCTCCTCTTCGTCCAGAGCACTTCTATTGCGAATGGTACAGGTACCACAAATTGGTAGCAGATCTAAACTCCTCCTAGGACAAACACTAGGGAAGCAGGGACAATTCATAGTACTAATATGCAACACTAAAAATTATCAGTACAAATTGAGATTACCACCAGCAAAATACTGTTGTGGATGATCCTCTTTGCAGTTCATAGGGGATATCTTTGGACATCTTTAGAAAATTGCAGTGGAACTATCAGACAGGGTCCAGACATTTATTGTCCTCAAAAGGTTCTGAGATCTCTCTACAAGGGACTCATTATACCATGTAGGCTGTGCCTGCACTTTCTAGGATTCTTGAATAGCCAGCCAAGTGGACGCAGCCTTTACATGGACAGTTTGTATGCACATAAGCCCTCTTGGACACTGTGCTAAAATTTTGTCTCAAGTGGGATCAAAATGGCTGATTCTGCTCTCTGTGTGTCCGTTCAAACAAAAGGTTAAATGCACTCCTATATCTTCCACTTGTGTTTGCTACTTCCAGAACCTCAGCACAAGTTGCTATTGTTTTTCAACCTGAGGAAGCCCACTGTGGTTAGCTGTGAGGCCCTGTGTTCCAAAAAAAAAGTGTTCCAATTCTTCTACTTGACATCCCTGTTGTCCTACTACTTCTCATCTGGAAGCGAGGTGTAGCCCTCTCAAAATGGGCCACTGCTTGGCCCACTTCTGTCTGTCACAAAGGGAGATAAAAGCCTCTTTGACAACTTTTCATTTTTTTAAAAAAAAACATCGCAACTTCAAGGGTGTTTCTGGCTTCTCCTGCCAGTCTGTCGTTTTGAATTGATACTGCTCAACACTCCTGACTTATTTTGATGATGGAGCTGCCAAATCCTATGACCCACTGTCTGATGCTCTCTTTATCACTTCTTCATGGGGGGAACAATCTCAGTACCAGAAGGTGGTGGAGTAAATTCCTGTTTGTCAGATGGGTTCTGTTGGCCTAAGCTTTTTTCTTTTTCGTTTGTCTTACCAATCTGCCTTCATCTCCTAGTAAGAAATAAATCCCACTTGGACTTCTAGACACGTGCTTCTAGAGGAGTGGAGCTGGTGCTAGAGGTTGGCTGGGTCAACCCAATGCCTGGGGCCCTGAGGTTCACTCTGATCTTCTCAAGCACCCAGTGGAAAATGGAGGGTTGTGTTCCCCCCTCCAAATCCTCTGTAGCCTGACAGTCCCCAAATCCTGGTACAGGCCTTGCAGAGGAGTAAATTGGGGAGCTCTAGTTCAATGTAGCAGCACTTGGATTTTTGCAATTACTAATATTGTGTACAAATAATGGTTAGTGGCACTAGTTAGTACAAAGGGTATGCAACTAACTCACTAATGCAGTTGCATCTGTGAATTTGATCTGCTCTTGCATCTTTGAAATAATTGCCATGGGCTTGTGATCCCAGACCTTCTAGAAGTCCAAAGGGATGGACTTCGAGGTAACAATCAAAGCTACGCAACCTTTTGGAGCTGGTTGTCGGACCATTGTCTCTGGCTATTGGCCATGCTGGCTGGGGCTGATGGAAGTTGTTGTCCATAGCATCTGGGGGACACTAGGAGTGGGGAGGCTAGAATAGAACTCTGCTCCTAGGAATCAGGGTGCTGACATGGGCATGAATAAACTTTTAACAAGTTGTTGGTTGTCTTCTCAGGCAAAAATGGCTACTGTGACCCAGAAGTATTTCCTTGAGGGACAGACGTACTCTGTTCCCCTCATCCAGCCTGACCTCCACAGGGAAGAAACTATTCACCAGATAGCAGATGCACTTCAGTACCTGCAGAAAGTCTCAAGCGATATCTTCAACAGGTATGGTTCAGCCATATTGTGTGGTAGGAAACGGAGAAGTACATTTGGGGGGGTGCTTAATCACCCACTTAGTTTTTTTTAGCCTCTGGGTGTCTGGCAGTCTAAGAAGTGGGAGAAAGCTGGGATCGGAATAGGCCTAGATTGCTGCCTGCCCTCACATCTCTGCGTAATGGATCAGTGTTGTGAAAGCAGCAGCTCTGTGAGTCCAAGCAGCCCTTGCCCTTGTCCTGCTCCCCGCCCCCACAACAGAGGAGGTTGATTAATGCTTAACAAATTAAGGATTGGACAGTCTTCCCCTGCCCCCCCCCCAAAAAAACACACACCAGATGATCAAAATTCTGATAGCTCTCTCAGCAACAATAATATGTTAGGAAAGTCTCATGTAGGCCCTCTGCTATGCAGAAATCCAGTCCAGAATCTTTTCCACAGGAATGTTGACAGTAACCAAAATTGTGTTCAATATTTTGCTTGGTGCCACCTGTTCAGATAGTCTAAAAGGGCCCTGTTCTGCATTCCTTATTTGTGTGTGGTTGAATATCTATAGCAGGCGTGGGCATCCTGGCCACATTCCCCCATGCTCAACCTTCTGGGGCCATCAAGGTTGGCCAGGCATGCTCCACTCTCCATGCTGGCAAACCAGAGGCCTTATCACAGGTCAAGAACACGTTTCATTTACATGAATGTGTAACAGTAGAGGAGGATGCAGAGCAGGGCCAATTAAGAGGTATAGCAAGGATGTGTGTTGCCTGGACAGAGTCCCAAATACCATGCAGAGAGACCTTGGGCCACATTCGGAACTCCAGGCCTGAGGTTCCCCACCCATGCTATAGCAGGTAGCAGGGCCTTATAGCAGTAGCCTCATGTTTATGGAGCAATCTCCATTTCTGTCTCCCCCAGTAGCTTTTAGGAAACATGGCAGAGCCTGCCTGCCTTGTAAAATGAGACTGAATTACTATATTGGGCAGTTATTGCATTATGATTTGAATTGTCACTGAGACACAAGTGTTACTCTGACGTTGCATGGGTTTTTTTTAGTCTATTAAGTACTGCTGTTCTTAAACAGAGTGTTGTGTAGTGTAGTGGGCTGCCTCGAGCATATGGAGACGTGGGATACATAAATGGTCTAAATTAAACAAATCAACCTTCCAGTTGCAGCAGGGCTGTCAGAATTTGGAATACCACAAATGGGTGTTGGGGGTGAGGGTGCCACTTTCCAAATATAATTCAGCTTTCAAGAAAGCGGGTGCGATTTAGACTTCAGGCGTTCTTTGTTCTTACAGTGTTAATTCTGAGCACTGTTAGGCTGTGACAAATTAAGTGCTGTTGCATCAACAGCTACACCGACTGCAAGATCTTATTTCCGTACCCTTGTCTACATGCACATCACAAATGTAGCCTTGGATCTGAATGATTTTAGAACAGTAATGTGCACTAAAGAGGCTAGTCAACTGTTGAGAAGGGTATAGCAAAGTCACTTCTTACCCACCCACCCACAAAATAAGTAAATGTTAAAAATGCAAACATTCCCAGAGGTCAGGAATTGCAAGTAGAGCTTGTGCTGTTGCAGTCAGGTCTTGCTTGCCATAGGCCTGTCAAGTCCAGCATTCTGCTGTCATAGTGGCCAACCAGGTGCTTATGAGAAGCTCACAAGCAAGACATAACATGAGCTTAGCAGCTTTCTGATGATCCCCAGAAACTGCTATTCAGGGGCATTCTGCCCCAGATGCTTCCCCTTGTGCAGAAGCAGAAGGCAGAATGTCAGGAAGAGATGTCTACAAGATAATGACAAAAGATAGAGGCAGGACTCCAGTTCACAGGCGGCCCTTTTTCTTGAAGTGGTCTTACACTTTATGCTGGGGTGACTAACCTGCAACCCTCCAGATGTTGCTGAACTACAACTCCCATCAGTCTCAGCCAGCCCAGTCAGGGATGATGGGATCTGTAGTCTGGCAACATCTGGAAGGGGGCACAGGTTAACTACCCCTGCTTTTTTAGCCACGGGAACGTACGAGTTATTTCTGTATACCGCAGTGCCCCTCCCATCCTTCCCTGGGAGAAAGGGCTCCCTCTCTTTGCATGCCTGTCACACTCAAATCTCGGAACACCAGCCGTGGCACTGCTCCCTTACTCTTGAGTGCACTTCTGGCTTGTAATTACTAATTCTTTCCTACAACAGGAGAGACTCCATCAAGCCTTTTGTTTGCTTTGCCTTTCCTTGGAGCTCTCTGATATAATTAATAATGATTCGGTAATTATGCAGCCGTCTGATTAAAAGTTCCATAACCTTGGGTGTTCTGTGCCAATCAGAGGGAAAGCTTTCAAGGTGAGACTCTCACCACTTAGCAGAGAATGACCTTTTCTTTCTGCTATCTTGAGATAAGGTGTATGGATCTCACATTTTGGGGGGGAAGGGAGCTCTGGCTTATCAGGGGGAAGCGTTAAGCTTTGAGCCTTCAAAGAGAGTTTTGCTGAGGGTATGGATTGGAGTGCCTCTGGTGTGCATCTGCAGTGAACTGGTCGAAAGGACTCTGGGCCTTATATCACACCATCACAGGACTTCTTTGGGATGAATGTGCACTAAGATTTTCCCCTCATCCTAAAGGTGTTTTTTTCTGTAATGCAGGGCATTGTAATCATAGAAGCAATTGCTATTAGGAGAATAAAATAGTTGTTTTCTGCTGTGTAGGCATACCATTCCGTAATGGCTGGCAACACTCAGCAGCAACATTTTATGAGCCTTACCGGCATAGCCGCTTGTGGGACTTACAGGGCGTTTTGACTCCTTCCCTGTCCTTTCTTTATTGCAGTTAGCAGGACCTCATAAGCAACATCCACAGAGGGCCAATCCCAGGGATCTTGGATGGAATTGCAAGTGGCATCAGCATATTTATTAAAATGCAGCGTATATTTCAGGACAAGAGTCAAATGTCATTGAATGAGAGCCATACGACCACCAATTAGGGACCAGTGCCCTGGGAGAACAGAGCTTTGTATCGCTTAAGGACAACTTGTTCTAGCATCTCTGCATGGTGACTCTCAACTCCCCAGGAATGCGTGTTACTCACTGCATGTGTGTGCTTGCTGCCCCCTCATGTGTATACCCTCTAAGCAGTTGCATTCTGGGAAATGCCAAGTGCAGAAGGTTGATATAGTTAGCCCCTACATGCTTCGACTCTAAATGCCTGGTGTATTTAGCAAATCTGGCTGCAGTTCTTCCTTTACCCATATATTATACGAAGGTCAGGCTTCAGAGGAACGCTCTTCAGCTTGCTAGGATAGTTAGCACTTAAATGGAAGGGAAGGGCCAGAGCGGAATGGTAGAGTGTCTGCTTAGCATGCATGCAGGAAGTCCCAGCTTCGGTTCCAGGTAAAGCTGGAAAATACACCTGTCTGAAATGCTGGAAAGGTGAGCTAGTTGGACCAGTGCTTTGACTCTGCACAAGGCAGCTTCCTGTGCTCATACATAGCACATCCAGAGGGAGTCCCTGCGGAAGTTATGTCCTTAATCAGCTTTGGCTGTGGTCAACTTCCTTAAGTGTGGAAGGGTCACGCTTGTCTGGACAGGTTGCTCTAGGGTGGGATCCTCTGTCATGGGAGCTTGGTCTGGAAGTGTTTGGCTTGCTCAGCTACCCACCCAAGAGCTGAGCATAGAGGAGGCACTCACTCCCCAGGAGGAAAGAGTTGTAGAGATGTGAAGGCTCAGGAAAAAAGTGGGGAGGGGACCCCCATTTTCCTTAGTTTTTCTCCTGAAGCCTTTTGTTTACTTTGTTTTGGCCGAATAATTGAAAAGTTGGACTGTTACATGTGAAAGGATAGAGAAGCTTGTTTCAGTCCCAGCAAACCTTCAGTTTTTAGATGTCCATGCCTGGATAGCTCAATTAGTTAGAGCGTGGTGCTGATAATGCCAAGGTTGCAGGTTCGATCCCTGTATGGGACAGCTGCATATTCCTGCATTGCAGGGGGTTGGACTAGATGACCACCAGGGTCCCTTCCAACTCTCCAATTCTATGAAATTTGACGACAAATGCAAAGAAGCAGCCATTGATAGTGATAGCTCAGCACAGGAGACATTAAATTGGTTGGTGCCTGGCAGAACCTGTATTTGGGAACTTGGTGTGAAGGATGTACCTGGCTTGCTCAGGTGAAATGGAGCGCAATGGGTTTTTTGTGGTGGGTGGGGTGGGGCAGTGCTTCTTTTCCATTATAAAAATACCCTTAGATATTAGCAGACGTGAACAAATTTGACAACCATCTCAACATCAATGCTATCTGCACACTCCTTTAAATAATTCAGCAACACTCTCACCAAGGATGTTTATCTCCGGTTGCATGATATACCGGCCTCCTCCCCACCCACTTTTTTCAGGTCTCTTGTGATTTGCAAGAAGGCATCATATGCAGGTTCCTTTGCCAGTCTTGTTTATCTTAATAAAAGCAGGAAGGCCTGCCTTTTCCCATCACAGTCAACCACTAAGCCCTCCCACTGGAGTTCAATTTCATGATCTTTTCTTATGGGTACGTTTCTTCCATTCATTGGGCCCCCAAGGAGCCGATTCAGAGAAGTCACTTCACTTTACAGGCATGACTTCAGTCAGAGGTTTGGTGAGGAGGGAGCTGTCTGGAAATATAACACTCTGTAGCTTGAAATATCTCTTGCTGCAAACTCCCAGCAACAAAGTGGGGAGGGAAGGGAGAAGAAGTGCGAAAGGTCTGCTCTTCACACTTGGATGGCAGATTACGCTATCTCTCCCTCTCCCCCTCTCTCTAGTCTTTCCTTTTTGACTAAATGTACTGTCAATGGGCCGTGTCTGAAATTAGAAAAGGATTGGAGGCTTGGGGGGGGGGGCACGTAAAGTCTTTTGTTAACAGACTCATGAAAAAGGACAAATCTCTTAGTAGTTTGGGGAGAATAAATTTCTCTGTGACCGGAAGAGATACAGAACAGCACCAAGGATTTTAGGAGAACTACACAGTACCCATAACTGCATGGACAGATTTATTACCGTATTGGCCCGAATATAAGCAGTACCCAAATGTAAAGGTAAAGGGACCCCTGATCATTAGGTCTAGTCACGGACAACTCTGGGATTGCAGCGCTCATCTCGCTTTACTGGCTGAGGGAGCCGGCGTACAGCTTCTGGTGAACCAGAACAGTGCACAGAAATGCCGTTTACCTTCCCGCCGGAGCGGTACCTATTTATCTACTTGCACTTTGTTCTTTCGAACTGCTAGGTTGGCAGGAGCAGGAACCAAGCAACGGGAGCTCACCCCGTCACGGGGATTCGAACCGCCGACCTTCTGATCGGCAAGCCCCAGGCTCAGTGGTTTAATCCAGAGCACCACCCGTGTCCCACCCGAATATAAGCCACACATTTAAAATTCAAGAGGGGAAAAGAAAAAAAGACAATACCTGAATATAAGCCGCTCCCTTAAAATTCCGCAGGCACTCACACCCGTTCCGTTTTACCGTATGTCTGTTTCATTAGCGTTATCGTAAAAGCCAGTTTTTGTAAGGTGGCGATTTAAGCCACACTTTAACTTTTCATGGTCAGAATTTGGGGAAAAAGTGAGGCTTATATTCTGGCCAATACAGTATGTGTGAACACAACACAATTTTATTGAGGGAGGTAGCAGTTTTAAAAACCAATGTTTTTAAAAGAGGTATTGTTAGGGGGTAGCCGAGGGACTCTAAGCCTTGGGTCTTTGGGGCAAGATGCCAGATCTCCAATTCTTACCCTAGGGTTGCCACACGTCCACAACTTCCTGGACATAGCTGGTATTTTGCCCTCGTAAACAGTGTCTGGGCAGAAATCGCTGGAATGGCCGGGATAATCTGTACGGCAGCTCATGTTGGAAGTGTAGATTTTGTCAAATTTCATTAAAAATAGCTCAAGAACTCTTTCTTGTTCTGAAGAAGCTCAACAACTTTGGGCAAAACTCAACAACCTTTGTGTCCATATTTCCACTTTTTAAAACACAACAACCCTATCTTACCCCCTTTTAAACTTAAATTTTGTTTTCCTACTTTAAAGGGTGGGTGGTTGTGTGGCAAAATGCAGTGCTAGTGATACCCAAGTTGACTATCTTAATTTGCCCAGGGGCACATGATGGATTTTATTCAGTACTCTCATTCCTGTGGATTTTTGGCTGCACATTGGAGCTTCCCCTCCCTCTCTTTAAAAAGAAAACTTCAAAAGAACTAACACCACCAGCATTATTTTACTTTTTGAAATGCTAGAGCAGTGTGCAAGCCCCTTCAGATCAGGGATCTGCCTTGTGCTTATACTACTTTGTAAAACACCATGTAGACAGATAAACTAAAATCTTAAGAACAAACGAGCTGCTTATACTGACTACAAAAAGGATAAGGGAGTTAGACAGGAAGACCTATAGGAAGGGCAAAGATGAGGATGGAACAGCAGGCAGAAAGATCCAAGACAAGTGGCAGAACGAAGAATGCAAACAAGAGGTTGGGAGATGAGAAATGGGTAAAATCAACAAAGGGAACATTGCAATAGCGCAGATGTACGATAGCAAGAGACAGCTGGAAGAACAGCAGCGTTGACACAGAAGGAAGACTGGATCTTAGAGATTGCGCAAATGGAAGTGGCAAACTTATGAACTGATTTGAACTTGAAGAGTGAAAAATATAGAGGAAGGAGAAGTTGTAGGAAGTTAGAAGTGTGCAGTCTACAAAGTGTATGTCAGAAGTGCTACTTTTTTTTTTTTAAAAAAAAGGACTGTTTTGCATCTCATCCTGAACATGCAGCTGTAATAATACCCATGTCAGTGTCATTTAATGAAGGCTGACGCCCGAGTCAGCTTCCTTTTATATACTCTGTTTAGTGCAGATCTGACAACCATCTTCCAGTCTCCAGTTTACCAATTGCACAATAAAGTTTCACAGATTTTACATGAAGGTCACAGTATTATAGATCTGTACAAGAAACATACGTTGGCAGCTGTCTGTCTCGGGAGATAATAGAAGAGTGTACCTTTGGGGGTCAAGTCAAGGTGTTGGAGAGTTACAATGCCTGCTGTGGCTGTAGAGACCAATATGGAAGAGACATGTTTTGTTGCAGTTGGGGCAGAAGAAGGCATCCGTGCTGATGCAAATGTACCATAGCGTTTCTTCTTTCTACACTCCTCCCAGTGGTCATTCCTCCTCTGGTCACTTCTATGGATTCATGACCTGACTAATTGTCTCCAGGCGCTGTTGGTTGTTGAAATCTGACCTTACCTGCTGAATTAAAGCTCGGTTAAGCAAAAACTCTTTGAATTTTCTGTGCATCTGATAAGATCCAATTCAGCGGGTGTGATTGAATTTTCACAAGGCACAGCCGTGGAACAATAAGAAAAGCTCTTGGATCCGGGGGAATTAATCATTACATAATACAATTGAAATATGGGTCAAGTGAAAGTGTGGGTGATCCCTTGGTGTCGTCAGTCCCAAGCTGTGGGATTTGACTTTTGACTTCCATGTGTCTCTTGATGACTTTTTAAAATGTCAACAGGCCTATGCAATTGTTTAAAATCTTCTTCAGCATCCAGTTATTTTAATGCTTGTTCTGTACAGCCAATAACCGTATCATGCAAGTGTTCTGTTCCCAGGCCCCCCATGTGTCCACAGAGCACATATAGGCAGTTTTTTGCCCCGCCTCAATTTCACCTCTATTCTGCCTTCTTCTGGGTCCATTGCGTCAATTGGATGTGCCAAAAATGGTCTCCACCTATATTACTTTTAAGAGTTTTTAAATGTTGCTGTACACCTTTCTGATGTTTTGCAAGAGGGCAGTATGTAAATAATTTAAGAAAGAAATAAAATAGTCCTCCACACACACAAAAAAATAGTTCTATACACACTGAAAATTCCGTTTGGTTGCAGAAGGGGAGGTTAGGGTAGACATCTTCCTCTATTGGACATACTGGCTGTCTGAATGGGTCCCCCTCCCTTGTATGGGGGAGAATTCAGTCGTGTGAGCCCCCCCCCATTGCTACTTGAAGTGGTTCAGTCCAGGCAGAGGACTGTTCTCTCTCAGAACCAGGGGCAAGGGGGCTGTAGCACACATTACACATCAATAATGGAGCTGCTGGCTATCCCAACTTCCTGACAAGTTTCCCAGCATGTAGGCTTATCATCTGTTACGTTTTCAGTGTACATATAAACAACATAATGTGTGAGGAGCCTTGTTTAAAGACAGCTTTTACCCATGACAGATGGCCAAGTTGACTTGCTTTTATACTAAAAACCTCCAATAACTTAAACCATTGCTTGTTTTTAAATGTCATTATGATAACAAAAAGTGGGTGAGTGTGCAATGGGGCTTTTTAAAATAATAATGCAAGTGAAAAGCTGAGTTAACATTAGATGCCTGCAACCGCAACTTGCAAAATGTATATAAACTGTTTTTTCCAGAATGATAGATTTTGTGTACTTATGTAACTGTCTGTTCAATATTTCCAAGTCAATTTTACAATGTTTAATTCTTCAAAACAGTCAGATGAGATCTTGCTTTGTTCCATCACTGTTACTGCATCAATAGAGAAGTTGCCCATCAAGGTTATGAGCAGAATTGGTAAACATACCGAGAATCACCATAGATTTTCTCTCCCAGACCCATTTAAACTAGTGCTCTGTAGAAACTTGTTCTTTCAAAGGTGTTTTGTTGCTGCGAAAAAGGCTTCCATTTTTCTGCTGCTTTCTTGGGTATTATTTATTATTATTAATATTATTAATTGTCTTTTATATCCATCTCAAGGCAATTGACAAACGTACCCTTTAAACAGTGACAATACCAAAACAAAAACCCACAATTAAAAATAGGCTTAGAAACAAAAATGAACATCCAACGCAAAATAAGCACCTTTTAATCCAGCTGGGAAAATGTGTCAAAACAAAATGTATTTAATAGTTTCTGGAAAGTACACACAGTGGATGCTCTAGCTACACTGAAAGCCTTGCTCTCAGTTACTGTGCAGTGAGCTACTGATATTTTGGGGTCTTTAATGAGAAACACTACTGCAGAACGCAGGTGGTCTCTCAGGTAACCCAATCCTGATCTGGATAGGGCCCTTATATGTTAGTACCCTTTTTCACCTCCATCCTGTGCTCTTAAGGCGATGTCAGAAAGGAGCCCTGAACTGCATGGAGGGAACCTTGTCCATTGCTCTCCCTACCCTACTCCTTTGATGGGCACCACCCCTCCCAGAAACTAGTGCTTTTGGAGGAAGGAACTGCATAGTGGACTCATTCTGTGTGGGCAGGGACGTCCAACTCCCAAGACAGGGACAGGGACGTCCAACTCCCAAGAGATTGCGATCTACTCCCGGGGGGGACGACGACTGGCAGTGATTTGGAGTTCAGAGTTGTTGGTAGGGGAGGATCAGAATGTTGTTGACCTTTGGGGGGGGGCATTGTTATAAACAATGCAAGTGATCCCACAATTGACCACGGTAATCTGGGGGTCGACCTGTCGATCGCGGTCGACCAGTTGGACATCTGACATTACCTGAGCATCGTAAGACGGAGAGGGTGTATGGGGTGTTAGGGGAGGAAGAGTACCTCTGGTGGGGGACACGTTGTGCTCTTTCTGGGGTAGTTTGACCACCTGTGGTCCCCGCCCTGCACTGAGCTCTCACCTGTGGCTACTAGAAGCTGTCAGCATACGACAGTGGCCGCACCCTGAAAATGGCTTTGACTGGACGGCTAAGCCAGGTGAGGGTAGCCGATGGGTCTCAAACCCTTGGTAAGTTAGGGATTTCCCCTGCATGCAAAGATAGGCTTTGATCGGTTGAGCGGAATAGACCCATCCAGTAGCGCGTCCAATGGTCAAGGAGGCGTGCACATGCTGCAGAGGGAAGTGAGGGGTAGATGGGGTTCGTCAACCTGGGAAGGTAGCCCATCTAGGAAAAGGAAAGCTCTGATTCTAAACCTCCGCTGCCTCACTGGATATCTTTGGGAGAAGAAAAGGCTATGGAGTAAACCTTGCACAAATCCGGAGTGGAGTCCTTAAGACGGTCAGATGGCGTCTTGTACGCCTCCTTCTGGCAACTGCTGCAGCCATGCTGGTGCCAAATGTATTGCTCTACTTTCCTTTGGACCACATCAGCGAGGCCAAGAGGGGGGGGGTCTTGTCAAGTGGGCAGCCCTGGACCTCCAGACACATTGCTCAGACTTGCGCCCGGGAGCTCACTCTGGTGTTGCCACTGCAGCAGTTTGACTTTACCTCTGGAGGAGGTGCACTCCATTGTCGTTCAAGACAGACGGATGCCAGCAACAATAAGATCAGGCATCCCCAAACTTTGGCCCTCCAGATGTTTTGGACTACAATTCTCATCTTCCCCAACTACTGGTCCTGTTAGCTAGGGATCATGGGAGTTGTAGGCCAAAACATCTGGAGGGCCAAAGTTTGGGGATGCCTGAATAAGATGATGTAGCCCTTCCCTACTGCAGCAACATGAAGAAGATATTTTAAAAAGTGGAGGTCTGAGAACTGATACCTTTTTAACTCTCTGAGGAACAACTCTATTTAAATGCAAAGTTCGGATATCAAAGCAAATAGATAGGGCGAAAACATGCCCTGCTGAATCTGCTGCAGGAAAAAAAACATCCCTTTATCCATGTTCTGGTAAGTGTATGGGTGAGATGTCTTTCTGTCTGCCTGTGTGCAGCCTGACAGCTCTGATCTTTACAATTCCCCACAAGGCAGTTTAGCACCTCCCTAAGTGGGACTGTCTGCTAGCATTTCAGCACCTGCAAATCAGGCTCAAGGAGTAATCAAAGTGTGATAAACATTAATTAGGATAATCGCCAATAGCTTAATGGGGGTGGAAGAAGAAATCTTGATTACGTTTTCCCCCTCATGGGAATCTACCCGGCAAGTTTTTGATTGCACTTACTCAGACATGAAATAAGAGGTGGAGAACCTGCTTTGAATGTGAAAGGGGGAAAAGAGGCAAAGAAGTACGGTAGGGCTGGGGTGCCCCCCCCCCCGTGACAAAGAGTTGAACTTACTGGTACAGTGGTGCCTCGCTAGACGAATTTGATTCGTTCCACAGGTCTTTTCTTATAACGAAAAATTCGTCTAGCGAATCCCATAGGAATGCATTGAAATTTTTTTGTAATTTTTTTGCCCATAGGAACGCATTAATTGAATTTCAATGCATTCCTATGGGAAACCGCGATTCGCTAGACGAATTTTTCGTAAAACGCATTTGTCTAACAAGGCAACCTCCGCTAGAAAAAACCTTTCGTTAAACGGAAATTTCGTTAAGCAGGGCATTCGTTAAGCAAGGCACCACTGTATTTGGCTTTCCTGTGGGGGGGAGAACACACACACACACAAAAAAAATTGTTGCCTTTCAAACTTTTGAGGGGAAATTGGCATTCATAATGGGCTTTAAATGCATCCCTGATCACTCGTAAATTGCAAGTGTCTGCTGTTTTCCCCTGTGCTTTCATGAGCAAATCATAGATTGTATAGAAGTTTTGTGGGGGGTTTTATTGAATATGCAGCACTCTCCAAGGGCACCAGTGTCTCCAACTCTCTCCTGGCTCTGGAAAGCCATTGCCGGCCTCCCTCTGCCCCTCCGCAGCAGGAACAGCAGTTGTCTAAGCTGGGAGCATGCTTGAAGGAGAGAATCGTAGAATGTTAAAGTTGGGAAGGGACACCCAAAGGTTGTCTAGTCCGACCCCCTGCACTGCAGGAATCACAGCTGAAGGAGAGTCCTGCAACTTCTGAGGAAGTCCATTCCTCTGTCAAACAGGTTTTACCATCAGAAAGTTCTTCCTGATGTTTAGTCAAAATCTCCTTTCTTGTACCGCAAGTTGTAGCCATTGGTTTGAGTACTACCCTCAGGAGCAGGAGAGAGCAAGCTTGCTCCATCCTCCATGTGGTTTTGTATATGGCAATTTAATCATTGGGACTTGCAGTTATTTTTATTGTTCATAGTTTAGTAAGTATTGTAATTGTTAAGAGTGAATTTCTAATTACCGTTTGCTGATGTTTTAAGAGTTAATTTTATAGCGTACTATTATATTCCAATAGATTATTAAATATTACTTTATTTGATATAAGTCGTTTTATTTTAAAGTTACATTTTATTATGACCTTTTCTATTGGATCAGATTATTATAAGCTGTGTGTTCTTTGTGGTATACAGTCATACCTTGGTTTAAGTACGCTTCGGTTTGAGTACATTCAGTTTAAGTACTCCATGGACCCGTCTGGAACGGATTAATCCACTTTCCATTACTTTCAATGGGAAAGTTCACTTCAGGTTAAGTACAGATTTCCGGAACCAAATGCATAGCTGCCAAGTTTTCCCTTTTCTCATGAGGAAGCCTATTCAGCAGAAGGGAATTTCCCTTAAAAAAGGGGAGAACTTGGCAGCTATGCAATTGTGTACTTAAACCAAGGTACCACTGTATTTTGATGCTGTAAATCGCCTTGTGCATAGCAATATTGAAAGGCGGTATACAAATTAAAAGTGAAATGAAACTAAATGAAAATTCATCCTTGGCAATGCATCGCAGTAGTGCTGTGGCCGCCCCACACTCTTGAACTCATATGCGCGTGCACACACACACACACACACACACACACACACACCTCTGCCCACCCCAGTGCTGAGTCTATACTTTAATTCCCCTGTACTGTTGCCGCCCAAACCAGTGATGTTGGGGGGTGGGTTTTCCTGTGCATGCACAATAATTTCTGTCTGGATTTCAGCCTTGTGCTCACCCTTAATTTTTCCGTTTTGCATGTATTAAAGATGGGCTTCAGGAGCTCCTATGCTAGGCATCTGCCAACCTGCAAAACCACAGGGCATTCCTGTTGGCGACCGCTTGGTTTCAGCGCACAAGGCTGGCAGCTGTACAGACCACCTCTCCCTCCCCCTGGCTTCTCTCTCTCTCTCTTTTACTGCTCTATCCTATACATATGCAGTAGGTCTTAGGGGGACAGTCGTTTAATACTTGAGCTGTTTTATCCTCTTGTGCTGTTCATTTCTCATTTTGTTCTGTAATGTTCTTTCTCCTTGACTGATCATTTACTTTTCTACTTGAGACATGAAATTGGAGTTGCTTGGTATTCTGGGGAGGTCTACTTCGCAGCTTTCCTTGACGTTTCTGGTGCTCAGCTGTAATTGCCTAACCTCCCATTCTTTCGGGGGCCCTCTCTTTATTGGAGTGAGTTATTGTTAGTCGATTTGTGCCTGCCTAGGACCCAGCTACTGATTACAAATGACCCTTTGATGACTTATCTGCCTCAGGCAGTTAGTGCCGGCTGGTCTCTTGTTTATCGAGCAGTTTGGCACATATTAATTGCGAACACTGACCTTCATTTCTGAGCCATCCCTAGCCCTGTATTGCCCTGTGAATCCAGACCTTATAAACCACACTGGCGTTCACTCTCTTTAACTCCTAACATGGTCTCTCTGTCTTATTCAGGCCCCTCTTCCATCATTGCATGCATCAAATCCAAGGGATGCAAGTGGCTCTGTGGTCTAAACCACTGAGCCTCTTGGGCTTGCCGATTAGAAGGTTGGCGGTTCGGATCCGCACAACGGGGTGAGCTCCTGTTGCTCTGTCCCAGCTCCTGCCTACCTAGCAGTTTGAAATCATGCCAGTGCAAGTAGATAAATAGGTACTGCTGTGGTGGGAAGGTAAACAGCATTTCCGTGCACTCTTGGTTTCCATCATGGTGTTCTGTTGCGCCATAAGTGGTTTAGCCATGCTGGCCACATGACCCAGAAAGCTGTCTGTGGACAAATGCCAGCTCTCTTGGCCTGAAAGCGAGATGAGCGTCGCAACTCCATAGTCGCCTTTGACTGGACTTAACCATCCAGGGGTCCTTTACCTTTTTTACCTGCATCAAATTCAGCAGCAACAGCTGCTACCAGAGCATCGGTGCCTCATCTCATTAGACAGAAGGCACTGCATAGTTGTGAAGCGCACTGATTAACAAAGTTACCGTATTTTTTGCTCCATAAGATGCACTTTTTTCCTCCTAAAAAGTAAGGAGAAATGTCTGTGTGTCCTATGGAGCGAATGTCTGGTCAATTGCTGGCATCCTTTCTGGTCCCGCCCCCTTCCCCACGCCTCCATTGTTGAATGTTCTGCAGACAGAGGCTGTTTGTTTCCCCAGCAACATGTGACTGGCTGATTAGATTATCTGTCTGAAAACTGTAGAAACAGCTCCCTTTCCTTTCCTAAAAATGATGCAGAACTGTGGGTTGAACCCCATAAAAACAGGATTTTTTCCCTTTGCAAAGTAAGCTCAACAACTTTGAGCTGATCCTAAAAAAAGAGAGTTTTCCCCTTTGCAAAAGAAGCTGCACAACTGTGAGCTGATCCCCCCAAAGACAGGGTCCCCCCCGCCCTCCTCTAAAAACTAGATGCATCTTGTGGTCAGGTGCACCTTGTGGAGCGAAAAAATATGGTGTGCTCTCACTTGTGCATTAAGAGTATGGATTAACAAAGTTGCCACAAAGCATGGAGATTCTGGAAATGTACTGGTCATCTGTATACAGGTTAGAATAGGGAGCTTATGAAGAGGCCAAACGGCCAAATCCAGTGTCCATTTAAGTCCAAGGGTAGCCAATGTTGTGCCCTGCAGATGTTGTGGACTAACGTCTATCAGCTCCAGACAGGATGGTAAATGGATACACCCTGAGAGATGTAGTCCATATCAACCATAGGCCACCATGTTGACTACCCTGATCTAGCCTTAGCATCCTGATTTCAACAGTGGCTAACTGGATGATTCTGAAGGACCAGCTAATAAAGGCATGACGGCAACAAGGGCCTGCCCTGCTATTTGCCTGCTGGTATTCAGAGGTACATGGAAGCTGAACATGGATATTTTTTCAGAGTCTTAATGCCAAGGTTGCTGGTTCAATCCCCATATGGGACAGCTGCATACCCCTGCATTGCAGGGAGTTGGACTAGATGATCCTCAGGCTCCCTTCCAATTCTTATGATTGTATAAGGAGCTCAGGGTTGCATACACTTTTGTCTTCCTGTTCCATATTTTGTCTTCATAGCAACTCTTGAGTTACATTAGGCCGGGACTGGGGAACCTGTTGGGACTCCCAGCTCCCATCAGCCTCAGCTGACATAGCCAGCGGTCAGGGATGATGGGAGCTGTAGTCCAAAAACATCTAGAAAACCTCACATTCCCTATTCCTGCATTTGACTGTGAGATGGTGACTGACCTGAAGTTACCCAGTGAGCTTCATGGCTGAGTAGGGATTTGGACCCAGGTCTCCCCAGTCTTAGGCTGATACTCTATAATCAAACAAGGGACGAGGAATATTTTCCTGTTAAAGGTTGCATTCCCTTAGGGTTAAATTGAAAGGGGACCAGAGCCGAGCATGTGGGGAGAGCCCTGCTTCCTTCCTTCCTTCCTTCCCCACCCAGTGCGCTACCTGGGGAGGGTGAGATCACTCTCTTGCCAAAGATCTGGACAGATTCCTTGCAGAGCAATCACTTCACAATTGGAGGCAGTCATGCTTCTGAATACCCGTTGCTAGAAACCACAGGAGGGAAATGTGGTCTTGTGAGCTCGGGTCCTGTTTGTGGGTTTCCCCTGGTTTGCCGCTGCCTACTGTTTACCATTCTGCTACAGAGAGCTGGCCATCTGAGACCTTTATCGGTACTCCCCCCCCCCGCAATAATACTATCTCTGTCCTTCCATCTCGAACAGTTATATTCTAGTGCTTTTGCAATTCAGAGAAAAGGGGCAGATGTTGGTTTGTTTGAACTGTAGGTTGGACTCACACCTTTATCTGCCTCTTGAAGAAAGGACCGTTGCAGCTCTCTGTTTCTGAATTGTGTCCTTAAGACTCACCTGAAAGGAATTCTTGATTTTTCATGGCAGAAATTCAGGCTGTACTTGGAGAGGACTGTATTCCAGCTGGTTAAGTCAAGGAAGCCCTAAATAAAGTATAAGGTGAATATAAAATGCTTTGCAGATCACAGCCCAACTACAATTGGGGTGCATGCAGGTGACTGTTTGCCAAGTAATTTTTGCCAGTGCTGTTACACCGTGGTTGTGATTCCCTGTAACCACTTGGGAAGTAAGTCATCCTCAACTGCATTGGCTTGCAACTTGGGAAGGAAACCATGGCAAGCTTCTGCACCTGATCAGAAATTTAAGGAGCAGGAAGAGGAAGGCAATACTAGTGACCAGCTTCCTAAGTGGCCATATGCATGATATGGTGACTTCTCAATTGTTAAAATGTTCTCTGTCTTCATCCTTAATTCCTGTTTAAACAGCACGGAGCTTCAAGCACCATATTTTTCGCTCCATAAGACACACCTAGTTTTTAGAGCAGGAAAACAAGAAAAAAATATTCTGAATCACACCCTCCTCAAATACAAGCACAAATTCTTACCTGAATAACAGCAGCTTGTATATACTGTATCCCAAGGGAATACGGTACAATTTTTTTTTGCATACCTTCAATTGTACATAGATATACAGTGGAACCTCGGTTTATGAACACCTCGGTTTATGAATTTTCGGTTTATGAACGCCGCAGACCCATCTGGAACGGATTAATTCACTTTCCATTACTTTTAATGGGAAAGTTCGCTTCAGTTTATGAACGCTTCAGTTTATGAACAGACTTCCGGAACCAATTACACCCATGTTTCAGTTTATGAACGCTTCAGTTTAAGTACTCCGCGGACCCGTCTGGAACGGATTAATCCACTTTCCATTACTTTCAATGGGAAAGTTCGCTTCAGTTTATGAACGGTTACTCTGCGGACCGTCTGGAACGGATTAATCCACTTTCCATTACTTTCAATGGGAAAGTTCGCTTCAGTTTATGAACGCTTCAGTTTATGAACAGACTTCCGGAACCAATTGTGTTCATAAACCGAGGTACCACTGTACATGTCATTTTCAATGCTATACATGTCATGTTCAGTGCTATATAAGTAACTTACATTTATAATCATATTGTACTACTTGGCTATGTGTTTAATAAAATATTGAATTCTTGCATTGCAAAAAACGAAGATTATGATGAAAAGTGGAAAACATGAATTGCAAAAAAACTAAAGCTTACAGAACAAAACCGACTTCAGATATGAAATCAGCAATGAAAGAACATATAAGAACAGTTGAAAAATCTCATTCAACAGCAGAGGGAAAAATTGCCCCATAAGATGCACAGACATTTCTCCTTACTTTTTAGGAGGGAAAAGGTGCGTCTTATGGAGCGAAAAATACGGTAGTCACAACTCGTTGCCCCAGTGTTCTCAGTGTGGACTTGCTTCCATTGTGGATTGAGAACCCTTGCAACAATCAGTGCCATGTGGGAAGAGGACAGAAAGGAAGAATAGAATCACAGTTGTAGAGTTGGAAGGAACCCTGGGGGTCATTTAGTCCAACCCCCTGCAATGAAGAAATCATGCAATTCAGGAATCTATTGCCCAACACAGAGCTTGAACCTGCAACCCTGAGATTATGAGGTCCAGCGCTGAGGGCCTTCTGGCGGCTCCCTCACTGCGAGAAGTCAAGTTACAGGGAACCAGGCAGTGGCACCCGCCCTGTGGAACACCCTCCCACCAGATGTCACAGAGAAAAACAACCACCAGACTTTTAGAAGACATCTGAAGGCAGCCCTGTTGAGGGAAGCTTTTAATGTTTGACGGACTATTGTATTTTAATATTTTGTTGGAAGCCACCCAGAATGGCTGGGGAAACTCAACCAGATGGGTGGGGTATAAATAATAAATTATTATTATTATTATTATTAGTCTCATTGCTCTACCAATTGAGCTATCCCAGGAGTTAAAATGTGTAAGGCTTAAAGGCATATGCGCTGCGTATTTAAGATCCCAGGTTTAGTCCTTTGGGTTTTTAGTTTAGGGATCTTAAGATATCAGACCCGAAGGCCACAGAGAGCCTATTCCATTCAGGGTAGATAGGACTTGGGTGGGTGGGCTGCTAGTCTGACTTGGAATAAGGCACATATTCATTCGAGAATGAGAAGGTAAGATGATGCTGGCATGCTCAGCTGTGCAGTTTTTTTCCTTTTCATGTGGAAGTTCTTGGAGGTGCCATTGTTCACTGTGAGGCAGCTTTCCTTTCAAAATCAAAGTGCTCTTCTTATTACAATATTTTATGAAATATTACAAATACTCAATGACAGTAAATAGCAGGGAAAGTTCCAAACTATGGTTGAAATAAATGAAAATCAAAGTGTTCTTGTTCATAGTCACACCTGTAAGTATAGCGCCTACTCTAGGATGCAGTGTACAATTAACAGTGTGTATCCCACAATTGCTTGGTTTTATTTTTAGGTTCTCTACAGATGTGCTGTGAATTTGCTGCCCTGGCAAGGCTGCAGTAACAATCACTTTGTACACATCCCTTAGTCAGCAACAATTGGATTATTGACTTGGGGATCTTCTATGCAGTTTGGGCACTTGTATGTGCCTCAGGCGGAGATTTTGCTAGCACTGGTGAAAAGCTCGGAAGGATTAGATTTAGGTGGGAGGGGTAGGTTTCTTAATGGGGGGAAGGGGTAAAGGCAGGTGCAGAATGAAGCAATGTTAGTTATTTGGCCTGCCCACTACATTGCCACTCCAGCAGAGCTGGATTCTAATATTTTCCCATCAAAACAAAACCAAGCACTGTCAGACCCCCAACCCTGTTGCTTGCTCAATCCTTCTGTCATCTAATACAAGCAAAGTGTTCGCCTGGTCACTCAGCACTGCCAAATCTTGGAGGTGGTTTATAGAGGACAGTGTAAACAAGCACATTGAGATACGAGAAAGCTAAAACGTTTGGCAGACGCAAACTTATGGTAGCACAGAGATGGGGAACCTCAGGCCCAGGGCTCCAATACGGCCCTCCAGCCTTCTCTGTGTGGCCCTTGGAACTCTCTGCAGGCCACATCCTTCACTAGCCCAATTTCATACTCAAAGGGCCTTTGCCCAGCCAGAATGTGTGCTTGAACTCTGATAACGCCTCTTGTTTTTCCAGGCATAGGTTAGAGAGGGGTGTGTGAATGTGTGTATAAAGGTAAAATTTGCATTTGTTGCTCCACCCACTTTTGTCTCTGACCTCGCCCACCACTAGCATGTGGCCCTCCAAAGGCTGCCCAGAAAGGAATGCAGCCTGAAGACAAATGCAGAAAAGCAACACAGAAGCTGGTTTCAGGAGGCCACAGGAAAAGTCTGAAAAGTGTAGGTGGCTGAGCAGTTAAGTGGTTTGTTGGCTTAACAGTTGAGTATTTTGTCTGAATGTTGGATTCTTTCTTAGGATTTCCCAGCAAGTGGAGGCCAGTCGGACACAGCTGCGGGCTATTGATGAGAGAGTCACTCTTGCTCAAGCCAAAATCGAGAAGATAAAGGGCAGCAAGAAAGCTATCAAGGTACCGCGTGCTTGCTGTGGCTACTCATCTGAAATCCCTCGCACTGGTTTGACTAAAGGGCCTAGCTAATTATAGATGGGAATCCTGGTGTCGGTGGATGTGGGCTGGCTCTTGCAGTTGCCCAGTCCAGATTTTGCCCCCTGCACTTGGCATCTGTACTGGAAGAAATGTTTTCCCTGACCTGATTGTCCAAATACATACTACGTGCAAGGACAGCCAATGTGGTATCCTCCAAAGATTGGTGGGCCTCCGCTCTCGTCATCCCTGACCATCGCCCTTGCCAGCTGAGGCTGTTGGGAGTTGGGGCCCTATATGTAACACCAGTGCCCCCTTTATGGACTTTAGTTATCCTTTGATTTGGGTCGGAGGAAGAGGAGGTTTTCACTGGCAGAAAAATCCAGGGCATTACAACCACAAATTCGAGGTGTTTGGAATTTTTCAGAGCCCTTATGCTGAAGCACTGCACAGCTTTAAGCTCATCTGCAGCAAGCCTCTCTTCTCTTTTTGGAGGGGTGGGGGTGGAATTCTATTGCCTTTAATCTCCCCAATTCAGTTTCTCTTATTAAATCCTAGAGCATTACTGATACTGAGCCCAAAGGATGCTCCTCAATAGATGCTCCTGCTTTCTGATATTCCAAAGTCCTCTTCTCTTTTATTATTTCAGCCGCTTCCCCCCCCCCCCCCCCGGTGCATAAAGTGCCTTGCAGTATTTCTATCTTTCTTTCAGTGGCAAATGAAATGGCCGAGTTTGAGTGTTAGTAAGAGATGAGGGCTCGCCCACAGTCACTGGGGAGCTGTTTATCTGAAACAGGGCTTAAACTGATTTCCCCTGTCTGGAATCACATTGACCCACAAGGGGTCTCGCTAGTTACATTGCAAGGGCTCCATTCTCACATTGTGCCTATGGTTTTGAGTCCACTAAGTGCATTGTTGTAAAGGGTTCTCCTGGGAGGGCGCCCTTAGACAGTCCCACCTACTCAGGAGTTCCTTGGAAGAGGGATGCTGAATGACCAGGGTAAAAACCAACCCTGCTGCTACCTGTTAGTCCCCCAGGGGAAACTCAGACCCTTTCTGGACATCCTTGGGATTCTCAGAGGCAAAAGGCAGACCAATCGCTGTCCTCTGAGCCCCAAGCCCACAGTTACTCAACAGCCTAAGGCCAAGCACCCAGGTACCAGATTTAGAGCCAAGAAGGCACAGCAGGGTAAGTGCAATACTTTATTAAGGAGGGTATAAGCATAAAACCCACTGCCAATAAAAGACAACTAAGAAAAGGCTAACGGTGCAAAAATATATTCAGGAATTCGAGTGCAGAGGAGGAAATAACAAAGCCAGCTTCTCTCGCCCTCATACCAACCATTAAAGTCATGGGCCCCACTGAGGCAGCAGGCTACACCCAGGCCTGCATAGAGGTTGCAATTCATGACCCTTCTCTGAGCCAGGGCCAGGGGTAAGCAACCTCAGGCCCGTGGGCCGGATGCAGCCCAATCGCCTTCCCAATCCGGCCCGCGGATGGTCCAGGAATCAGCGTTTTTACATGAGTAGAATGTGTCCTTTTATTTAAAATGCAACTTTGGGTTATTTGTGGGGCATAGGAATTCGTTCATCACCCCCCCCAAAAAAAAAATATATAGTCCGGCCCACCACATGGTCTGAAGGACGGTGGACCGGCCCACGGGTGAAAAAGGTTGCTGACCCCTGGATCAGACCAAAGTTGGAGGCCATTTTAATACAAAACACTCTGCATATAGAGAAGGGTAGATTTTGTTTAGCCAATCAGGGCATTGCTGGAGGGTGTGCGTTCTGGTTGACCATGCAGCCACTCAGTTAATTCCTTTGCATAGTGATCTTGGCACCAGACACACACAGGTGGCAAGATGAACTAATTAATGGAGCTTTCCCCCCTCAGTGGAGACGGTACTCCTCCAATTCTCAGTAAAAAGCCATTTTAAAATGAGTCAAGGGGGGGATTTATTTGCATTTATATTCCATATCCCAGAGTGCCTCAGCATGACTTGTAGGTTTATTGCATGGGTAAGGAATTAAAAGCTGTGAATTGAAGGCACCCAAATGCCGTTCATGAGTCCTAGCTTTGCATTTACAGACTGATTCCATATGTGCTCACTTTCCATCGCCACATTGAATGTGTCCAGGCAACATGCCCTTTTCCTATTCAGATTCTATTTCTCCCTTTGCGTTTGTCCTCCCAGGTGTTCTCCAGTTCCAAATACCCTGCTCCCGAGCGGCTGCAAGAGTACGCCTCTATTTTTGCCGGTGCTGAAGACCTGGATGCACAGAAACGACCAAGGCGCAAGATTCAGAGCAAGCACAGAGTATTAGATGAGAAAACACTGCAGGTAAGGTGGACAGGCAGCTTGCCAGCATCCTGTATCGGCAGGGATGGGACTCCTCTTGGGTTTGGATTTTGAACGGTTGGGATGTGTGGATGAAAGCCTTAATTGGGGCGGCAGGAATAGCATTAGGAGAACCCTAGGGAATCAGAAGTATGGCAGAGAACAGGAGGGTTCTCTACCCCTGTTGCTGTATCAGGGTATCAAATCAGGGTGGCAAGTTGTGTGTGTGTGTGTGTGTGTGTGTGTGTGTGTGTGTGTGTCCTACTGATTGTGTCACCCAGAGGTGGGGGACAAACTGCTTTCTGAGTTGTTTGGGCCCCAGAGGGACAGACTGAGGAAGAAGAGAGGAGAAGCTCTTAGTTCCCTTGGTAATAGTCTACTTCTCCCAGGCTCTGGTCCGGAGGTTTTCAAACTCTTATGCCTAGGAAGTTATTAAGGTGTTCTCCATAATGTGAGCTCCCTATTCACAAGGAGCTCCATTTCAGAGTGTTGTGCCCTCACTAGAACATTGGAGCTACTGAACCAGAGTCTGTGCCCACAAACCTAGAGTATTTTTCCTTTTAGCAAGTAAGTTTTATAATGCAACTGGCAGTTCCTCCGGCTCTTAGGATTCCCTCTGGGATTCCCTTGTTGGCTGCGGAGAATCAGGCAGTTAAGTACCCAAGTAAGGCAAGCAATATAGCTCACCAATCATTTTACAGGTCTTATTTTAGCCAGGGAAACGTTCTGTCCTCAAGAGGAGTGCCAGCATGTGATGCTGCCTTCCTCGGACGTGGCTAACATGCAGTTCTGGGACCTGGAACAGATGGGAAAGCTCTTTTTTCTCTCCTTCAGACCAGAGATCAACTATAAACTGCTTCTGGGTGCACTCTTTCTTTCCTCCTTCCTAGAGAACCCAAAAATAAAGCTGCCTTTGAATTATTCAGTGCCTTAAACTTTCCTGCAGTTTAATGGAAGCGGAGTCTGTCACAGTAAAAAGTGACATGAATATTTCAGACTGGGCTCGGAAGTCATGGGAAGTGTGCGGAGAGCTTGTTAGCCCACCCAAAGGCACGGCTGCTTCCAGCTGCTCCCCTCTGGCCCTCGCTAGTCAGCTGGAGTCTGCCAGTGACATTTTTCAAAGAGAGGCTGATAAAGTGTGCCGTGTGCTACTCTCTGAAGGACACATAGCAGGCATATCTGGAAGTGTGTTGCTAGTCCTCACAAAGATGACCATTAAACTCTCACATATTCTCATGAAATGAAACAAAAACGCTGCTCCCCGCCACTGAGTTAAGAGGATCAGTTAGCAGATGGCAGGGAAAGATCTCTGCCAAGAATTTTAGTGAGCCACTGCTGCTTTGGGCTGGGTGGGCAATCCAGTCTGGTAGCTTCCCACGTGCAAGGCTCCAGTTTAAAAATCTGGAAAGTATGAGTTGAGAAGACCTCTGTAGAGCTAGCACCGCAGTGGAGTATAATTCTCCATTTGATGTTTGAATACCTGCTGAACCCATTACACCTATGCTATAGCAGGGGGAGGCAAGAGCGAAGCTACACCGTCTTGAGAGATGCGAAGCGAGACCTATCAGACAGAGTGGCAGGCATGCAGTGCTAATTGAAATTTATCAAAGGGAGGCTTTTGCAACCACTCGCTGCTCCAGGACTAAGCGAGGACAGGGAATGCTGCTAGCAAAGGCATCAGCACTCTTTGGTGCTTAAAAATTAAATGTTGATGCATGAATATTAATGCTCAGAGGGAAGGTTTTATTTCTGAAGTTTATTGACCCCTTCCCCAATAACAGTTCGTCCTTTCCTTTTACTGTGGAACATGTTAAGATGTTCATTTCTCGGTGTATATCAATTTATCTAGAGAGTCTTTCTCTCTCTTACTCTTATCTAAAAGTGTGTGTGTATGTGTACCATATATCATAGAATTGCAGAGTTAGAAGAGACCCCCAAGGGTCATGTATTCCAACCAAATCCAATTTGAAACCATACAGAACCCTGTTTACCTTTTTGCAAATGTGCTAGCAGTTTTATTGCTGCACTACTAGGTATATATGTGTATACACACACACACACATACAGAGAGAGAGAGACAGAGACAGAGACAGAGAGAGTGAGTTATTCAGGAGATACAGCTATATTTTCAATAAAGCAGTACCATAAAACAGAAATACAACATGAAAAGTTCAATGGCATTATGAAAACAGATGAAGCAGGAATTCAGTAGTAACAGGGTCCAGTCTTATGGGTCACACAGAGCCTGGGCAAAAAGGTATGTCTTTACAAGACATCTGAAGCAACTGATTTGTGATGCTCAATTTACAGCGAAGGGAAGAGCATTCCACAGTGCAGGAGCAATGGTGGGAAAATGCCTATTTTGAGGGTCACCACCCTGTGATACTCTGAAGGCTGCAGGGCCATGGGCAAAATTTCCCCAAATGATCTGAGCTACCTAACAGATCAGTGCAGGGGAAAGCTGTCTTTCGGGTTTTCAGGTCAATCTTACATGCTGGTAACAAGACCCCGAACTACTCACGCCTTTAACCAACCAAACCCCCTATATCTTTAACCTCTCCCCACCTCCAAATCACCCGTTTGGCTTTGGGAAGAGAGCAGGGGAGGCTACTGCAGAGTCAAAGACATGGCATGAAGCATTTGGAATAGGTGAGATGGTGAACCCGGGTAGGAGGACAGGGAGACCAGCTTGTGTGTCTTGATTTTTTACTTGTGAAGTGTTAGAGGAAACGTCTTCTTCCTGCTCTTTTCCATCTAAGTACTTGGCTGTAATTATTCCTATGCATTTGTGGGAGGGGGGGAATACAGTGCTATATTTGGAGGACAGAGTTGCAGTGGGTGGGTGGGTGGAAATCTGACCTCCCACCTTGGCAGGGACCGCGCAGGGGATTCCCTGAGCTGGAACAATGTCTTAGGGTGCACAGGGAAGGAACAATACTGTTTGACCCACCCACCCCTCAACCCAATAGAAATTGTGGCGAGCAGTGCAATGCTCTTGAGAGACAGAGGTGGCACCCCATTCCCTGGGAAATGGGCAAGGAACCTGCCGCCTCGTCTGCGTTGTTGGCAGCTGCATTGCTTCTGTTTTGCAGGAGAAACTGAAGTACTTCCCAGTTTGTGTCACTGCAAAAGTCCATCAGGAAGATGATGCAGAAGAAGGTCTCGGGAGCCTCCCTGGGAATATTAGTTCTCTGAGTTCTCTGCTGCTCTTCAATACCACAGAGAACCTGTAAGTGTTGCCTGCTAATTGATGCTTTTTGCTAGTCCCAAGTGGACTGAAATACCTGCTGTGAAGGACGGTGACGCCCTCCTGCAGCCCCAACCCAATACGGTAGCTCACTACCAGCAGATGAACCGCCCCTCCTTTTTTCTTTCCTTGCCACTACTCATGGCAAGGGATGAAGGATTCTCACTGCCTTACAGTGGTCTTCTTGGGAGTCAGGAGACTGCCAGGCAAATTCAAAGTCTCCTGCCTGGTCCCTTTGGCCTGTCACCCCTTCCGATCTCCCACACACATTAAACCAGTAGCGTACCTTTTTTTAGCTGAAATAGTCCAAGCAACACTTGAGGCAGCCAACACCTGAGTGTTCCCAGTAACCAGTACAGCCCAGAAATCTAATTAAGCAGTTTATTTAAGAGGTGCATTTTTAAAAAGTGGAGAGAAGGGGGGAGAAACAGAGAGTGTGCACAGTCCAAAGGATAATAAAACATTAAACTAGACTAATTCATTCTAAACTAGGCAAACAAACACAACACACTGTAATCTCTGGAGCTGGCAGCCCCTGCAGCTGGTTCCAGGATTGTTGGTAGCATTTGATTTGTAAGAGCTCTTGAGTGACATGTGACTCCAGAGTGCCCAATCAGAGAGGCTACATATAGCCAGGAAGGTGCAGGCGGCCTTTCTGGAAATTAAGAGATTGGGCAGCTTCAGTGTTGATTCCTGCCCAAGTGGTCCAGCTTTCCTTGTAGAATCATAGAATCATAGAATCATAGAATCATAGAGTTGGAAGAGACCACAAGGGCCATCCAGTCCAACCCCCTGCCAAGCAGGAAACACCATCAAAGCATTCCTGACAGATGGCTGTCAAGCCTCTGCTTAAAGACCTCCAAAGAAGGAGACTCCACCACACTCCTTGGCAGCAAATTCCACTGCCGAACAGCTCTTACTGTCAGGAAGTTCTTCCTAATGTTTAGGTGGAATTTTCTTTCTTGTAGTTTGAATCCGTTGCTCCGTGTCCGCTTCTCTGGAGCAGCAGAAAACAACCTTTCTCCCTCCTCTATATGACATCCTTTTATATATTTGAACATGGTTATCATATCACCCCTTAACCTTCTCTTCTCCAGGCTAAACATACCCAGCTCTCTAAGCCGTTCCTCATAAGGCATCGTTTCCAGGCCTTTGACCATTTTGGTTGCCCTCTTCTGGACACGTTCCAGCTTATCAGTATCCTTCTTGAACTGTGGTGCCCAGAACTGGACACAGTACTCCAGGTGAGGTCTGACCAGAGCAGAATACAGTGGTACTATTACTTCCCTTGATCTAGATGCTATACTCCTATTGATGCAGCCCAGAATTGCATTGGCTTTTTTAGCTGCTGCATCACACTGCTGACTCATGTCAAGTTTGTGGTCTACCAAGACTCCTAGATCCTTTTCACATGTACTGCTCTCAAGCCAGGTGTCTCCCATCCTGTATTTGTGCCTTTCATTTTTTTTGCCCAAGTGTAGTACTTTACATTTCTCCTTGTTAAAATTCATCTTGTTTGCTTTGGCCCAGTTGTCTAATCTGTTAAGGTCATTCTGAAGTGTGATCCTGTCCTCTGGGGTGTTAGCCACCCCTCCCAATTTGGTGTCATCTGCAAACTTGCTCAGGATGCCCTCAAGCCCATCATCCAAGTCATTGATAAAGATGTTGAACAAGACTGGGCCCAAGACAGAACCCTGTGGCACCCCACTAGTCACCCCACTAGTCACCCCACTAGTCACTAGTAGACAGTCATCTTCTCGGGAGGAGCTGTGACTTTTCTAATGGACTTAGTGGAGGACTGGAGAATGTGGCTGTCTTAAAGGAAACAAGGCAGGGCAAGGCGGAGCTGCATCACACCTGTTGAACTTGTTTTACTTCTGAAGCACCCACACCTGAGAATTCCTCTTTAGTCCTGTTTCTCCCTGTGAAACCCACCCACTTGAAGCCTGGTTTCCTTCCCAGACTTCTGATTAGGAGGATTCTCCTCCCTCCTTCCCACCCACCATCTACTTGTGTCCCCCCCCCTTTTTTCTTTTTTGGTCTTCTCATAAATAATTGTGCTTATAACATTCTGAAGCACCAGCTGTGTGTGCACTTGAAAGAGGTGTGTTCTTGGGGCAGTGGATTTGCCCTGGACAACAGTATAAAAAGAAAGAAATGGAGGGGGAGGTTTGAGCAGGAGAGAAGAAATGTCAGCTGGTTGATAGATGTGTCCCTGTTCTTGCAAGTTCCCCTTTGTGGTACCCTCACATCTCAGTTCCTGCTCTATGCCTGTGGAAGAATACTTGCCCTTGACTTTGGCCCTAGCTAGTGCAAATTTATGCAGTTTTGTGGCCCAGCAAATTAAATGTGAGCAGGATTTTAGAGGTTTGTCTCTGCTGCTGCTTCCCCGGGCAAGGTAGAATCTTTTAACCTTGGTTTTTCATCAGCAAAATGGGTACAATGATGATCTGGCTAGAGAGCATGGACAAAATTAAGGTTGTTAAGGAAGTGAAGATACAGATATGTTTCAAATCAGGCATCCCCAAACTGCGGCCCTCCAGATGTTTTGGCCTACAACTCCCATGATCCCCAGCTAACAGGACCAGTGGTAGGGGAAGATGGGAATTGTAGTCCAAAACATCTGGAGGGCCGAAGTTTGGGGATGCCTGTTTCAAATCTTCCTCTGACTTGGGAGTTGCTGTTGTCTGCCTCTTCAAGGTTACTGTTTTTGAAATTCTTTTTTAAAAATTTCAAATCAGTTTTGCTAGTTATCCCACAATAAATCAAGAGTTAGAACTGCTGCTGTCTGCTGTGTTGCTTTGATGGAGATCTGTGCAGGTTCAGGCTTGTGGCAGCATTTATTGGCTCTCTGTGGAGTCTGCAAGAAGGTGAAATCCTGATAATTGGAGCAGGAACTCATTTTCATTTTAGTCTGGCCCTACATTCCTGCCTGCGCGAGTCTGCTATGCTCTGGTTGAGATGAACTAATGTGATTTTCCTCCGCTTCCTTCTTTGTGGCCAGTTACAAGAAGTATGTTTTCCTTGATCCTCTGGCTGGAGCGGTAACCAAGACCCATGTGGCTCTGGCGACAGAGACAGAAGAGAAGCTCTTTGATGCCCCGCTCTCCATCACCAAGAGAGGACAGCTGGATCAGCAGGTGAGACATTCTGGGGTGTGAGGCTGAGGAGCCAGGGAAGGTTTAGGTTTCTTAAATGTGTAGGTTGCTTCCCACTCCGAATGCCCCAAAGCAATTTATAACCACAGTAGTATAATATTGCAGTGATTGAATTACGCAAACCATATTAAAAACAGATTTAACAGTACTGCTGTTATCACTGATGCTGCCCAGGAATGCAAAAATGCAATTGCCAGAAGCTGAAATGACCAGGTTCACGCCAGGCAGAGCTTTCTGGGAAAAGCATGCCATAAGTTGCAGGAGGCTTGCTGGAGAGACATCCCATTCTGTCATGACTCTCCACACCTCCCTCAAATGTGGCATGCAGAGAAGGACCTCAGAGGACTTATCTCGGGGTCTGGGGAGGGTCACAGAGGGGAAGGTGGTGAAGAGATTCCAAATTGCCCGTCTTCCCAGGGCTAGGCTCCAAGTGTTGGTGATGAGGGTTTCCTCTGAAAGAGATCTGTTGCCTCCCCACACCTTTCTGAGAGGCCTGTTAGCCCTTAACTACCTCACATTTGATTTCAGAGAAAGAAGGGTCACCGTGAGCTTGCCTAGAAACTGGCGAGGGCCAGTAACATTTACATTAAAAAAATAAACACCAAGTATATTTTTCCAGGTTATGAGAAGAGGGGGGCTCTGGTTGCCATTTCTCCCCATGTTCCTCCTGGCTGTCCTGCGTGTGTGTGTGTCTTGCTGTTAACCACAACTAATAGTCTCGGGGTGTTCTCCACTTTTTGTGTATATTCCAGGTGGCTGAAAATTACTTCTACGTGCCCGATCTAGGGCAGGTGCCTGAGATAGATGTGCCTTCCTATCTGCCTGACCTGCCTGGCATTGCTGCTGACCTCATGTACAGTGCTGACCTTGGGCCTGGCATTGCGCCTTCTGCTCCTGGCCCCGTTGTACTGGATCTCCCCACCTTCAGCACCGAGACTGCAGAGCCCTTTCGGCAAGGTATCCCCCCTCCTTTTTTGCCATTAACCAGCCAAGATGACTATACTGTGCCTCCACAGTCACAGGCAGCAATGCTTCTGAATACCAGCTGCTGGAAACCACAAGAGGGGAGAGCTCTCTAGTGCTGGGGTCCTGCTTGCTGCCTGTTTCCCATAGGCATCTAGCTGGCCACTGTGAGAATGGCCATTGGTTGATCCAGCAGGCTCTTCTTGCCTTAAGTAACTCCCTGCTAACTTTCTACATTATTTGTTGTTTGTAGGGAGCATAGGTGGAAAAGGGAGAGCATACCGATGTTAGCTTTTCTTAACTGTCAGTTTTTTACCCACAAGTGGCGTGTCCGAAACGACTGTCTCTGTGTGCTTTCTTACTATGTCATCTGAACGCAGGGGAATGAATAGGGCTGCCAGGTTTGCAGATTGCCAACTCATTTTAAGGAGGAAGTGATGATCTCTGCTCCTGATGTAAAGAATTAGACCCAGAACACCCTTGATTTAGTTTAATGGTTCTGGCGAACATTGGGGAATGGTGATTTGGGGCTGACTTGTATGGTGGTCCTGTTTCTTAGGAGGTTTGGGGTTGTGACTGTGTGTGTCTGATTTGGTTGCAGAGGGGCCAGACCATTTCCTTCTGCGAGTTATTCCTATTGCATTCCGCGCCCCCCTCCCCCGCCCCAAGTGATAATTGTGTTTTTTCTTGAAACATGGGGGTACAACTAATTGCTGTCCTAAAGGCCAGCAGAATTGAAAACTCAGGAGCATCCAGGACAGGGTTGGAAAACTTGTGGTGCTCCAGATGTTGGCAACTCCCTTCTATCGACTCCTGCTAGTATGGCCAATGATCAGGAGCAATTGGAGCTGCAGTTCAGTAACAGCTAAAGGGCCACAGCTTCAGCACCCTCCGTCTAGGGGGGAGGATAGTGATGCGGAAAGAGGGCTGACGTTTGCATTCGCCTTTCATTTTGTTAATCTTTATTCCGTTGTCCCTCTTTCAGATCTTCAGGAGGGTGCACCCCCACCCCCACCTCCTCCCCCTCCTCCACCCCCACCCCCACCTCCCCCGCCCCCTCCTCAGGCCCCACCTCTGTCCAAGTCTCAAGGGAGCAAAGAGAGCAGCGCAGAAGCATCAGGTAAGGCTGGCACTCCTCTGGGTTATCTGGAAGATTTAATTGTAATGCAGTTGCATAGCCCTTTCACATGTTCATGAATCTGCACAATCCAATTGTAATTCTTACAACAGGGGTAGCTAACCTGCAGCCCACAGGATATTGCTAGACCTCAACTCCCATCAGCTCTGACTACTGAGCCATGCTGGCTGTGGTTGATGGGAGTTGGAGCCTACCAACATCTGGTGGGGCACAGGTTCCACACCCCTGCTCATTACTATCCCCCATATGACAGATTTGAGGTGCAGAGGGAATGGGGAGGAGCTGAGGCTGACAGTGGCCTGCCTGAGTCCGCTTAGCAAGTTCAGGGCTGAGGTGAGAGTTGGACTGAGGACTTCAGTCTCTCTAGTCACTACACCAGCATTTGTTAAATTTATAGTTCGCTTGACCTCTCCTTTAAAGGAGATTTTTCTCGAGCTTGGAAAAGAGCATCAGCTGGCCCTTGGTCCCTCCCCTGGGATTTGCACCTAGAGAGCAGGGGGACCTTGAGGGAGGGCGTGGAGTGGTTTAACATATGATGCTCAGAAAGCCACGCCACGAGAACTCCAAAGCTCCCAGGGCAAAAACAGCAGAGCTCTTTAGCCAGGCATCTTGTCGCATCCTTTTGGACTGGTCCCAAAGCCAATTCAGGCATGCAATTACTGCTGGGGCCCACATTGCGGGTATTTTGAAGAGCCCATTTCTCTCCCTCTCCGCAGCTGCTGTTCAGGGGGCACCAAAGGAGGTTGTGGACCCGTCAAGTGGGAGGGCCACTCTGCTAGAGTCCATCCGCCAGGCTGGCGGCATTGGGAAGGCCAACCTCCGCAGCGTCAAAGAGCGGAAGCTGGAAAAGAAGAAGCAGAAGGAGCAAGAACAAGGTGCTGGCTGCTCTCCCCCTGTTCTGTGTCCCCCCCTCCCCAAAGTAAGACCCAATGGATTGTGTCAAATGGGATCAAACATGGCAGAGCCTAAGGTGCCCCCTCCAGCAGACTGGGCCCTGTATTTACTGACCACATTTAACCTGCAAGACTACACTACTGCATTTCCTTAGGAATGACGGCTGCTGGTTAGAAAGGTTATTATGGGAAGCAAGTAGGTAAACAACGTTTCCATACGCTGCTCTGGTTCACCAGAAGCAGCTTTGTCATGCTGGCCACATGACCTGGAAGCTGTACACCGGCTCCCTCGGCCAATAAAGCGAGATGAGCGCCGCAACCCCCAGAGTCGGTCACAACTGGACCTAATGGTCAGGGGTCCTTTTAAGCCCTCTTCAGCTTGGACTACATCATAACCTTGCATTTCCTTAGGCTTGGTTCAAATAAACTGTGTGGCGCTAATAGGGCCCATTTGGTCTGGTAGGGCAGGTGGCAGGGAGAAAAGCACAAGGGGGGGGGGTTGAGTCAACTAATGCTAGGTTTTGTCCCTATCTGCCCAGCCATGAGAGCTAGAACCTTGTTGCTTTTTAAAAGGAAAGCTCTGGACCTGGTTTCTGTGCTCCTTTGGCACTGCAACACACTCATAGCCCTGCCCATGTATTGTATACCAATATTGCTATAAACCTTCAGAGCGGTGCAGGTAGAGCAATCCCACCAGGTTTCCCATTGTCTTTTTAAAAATGAAGTCTGTCAAGTACTATATATACTTTGTGCATTCCGTTATTGTCTGTCTGATTTTGTATTTGTGGTTTTGTCCCCCGTCCCCCCAGTGAGAGCCACAGGGCAGGGTGGAGACCTCATGTCAGATCTCTTCAACAAACTGGTCCTCCGGCGCAAAGGTATGTTAAGATGCATCACTGTTCCCTCTCCAGGTTTCTAGCAAGGCAAAAGTTAGGGAGCCCCGTGACAGCAGAAAGTATGGCTTTCTTCTTGCAGTTGATCAAGAGGTTCAGAGCCAAGTTACACATTATGCAGATTTAGAGTCCCCCCAGCACTTTTTTAAAACCTTCAAAATCAGTTGTGTGTGTGAGAGAGAAATTCCCCATGGGGGGGGGGGGAGGTCAGGTTTACTCCACGTCCCAGGCCACTGTGGGAAATGCTGGACTAGATGGGACTTTTGCACCCTCCTGTCCACCAGAGAGGGTCTCATGCTGACTAGCAGAATTACCTGCTGCTCTGCAAGTTCTGTCAACCAGGTGGCTTGCTGTTAAGAGGTATTTTTTGCCCCCCGTCAAAATGAATTTGGATTCTCGAAGTCTTCCAAACTAATCAGTCACTCAGATAATGTCAAGAGGTTTCTCAAGTGTTGGATATGAACACTCAGATATCCCAGCTAAGCTGCTCTTCTTGCCCTCTGCTGCTTGTTAACACTTCCTCCTCCCCCAGGGTTTTCAGGCGCTTTTGGGTGGGGGAAAGGGGCAGGCAGGGCATGGCAGCAGGGGTGGCAAGGGGCAAGTCCATCTTGAGTGGAACAGTGCTCAATGGATGGTTCCCTTTCGCTTAAATTGGTGCTGACCTGTTCAAACCCGATGCACCCAACACTGCTATGAATATTCACAGTTTCATCTGTACTAGAAAGGTATTGATGTCGCTCCCAAATTGGCTTTTTTAGGAGACTTCTCTCACCTCCCCACAACGATTCAGTTTGCTCCCAGATCTGTTATATCTGGAGCAAAATCTGTAGCCCCCTACCAAGTGAAACAGGCTCCAACTGTGTTTCTTAATGTGAAACTCACTGCAACAGTCTGAAAATCCATGTGCAGCAAAATAGCACAAAAGATGCAACACCAGATTGCTTTTTGCTGACTTGGCTGTGATGGCTGTATGTAAGAAGAGCCTGCTGGATCAGGCCAATGGCCCAGCTAGTCTAGCATCCTGCTCTCAGTGGCCAACCAGATGCCTCTAGGAAAGCAGCAAACAGAACATGACCATGGTTTCAAGCAACTGGTATGCGGACAAATTACTGCCTCCACATTGACAGCCCTCCTCCTCCATGAATTTGTCCAAAATCCTATTTTAAAGCTTTTACCTTTCCTAAGTTATTCCAAAATTCAGCCTTGTTGTATGTCCACAAGTTCTAGTGTTAGATAAAGAGAGAGAAAGAATCTTTTCTGTATCTACTTTCTCCATGCCCTGCATAACACTTTTCTCTAAAATCCCAAATGCTGAAATGCTGCAGGCATACTGGAGTTCCTGAGAAGGAAACGTGAGCAGTGGCAAGACAAAATACTTGCTACAGGATTAGGTTCAGGCCTGACCATTGTGTTCTATGAGACATTCTCCTCCCATTAAGCCCGTAATGAGAACTTTCTCTCTCCCATCATCCCTGACAACTGGCTGGGACAGGGGGCAGCTATAGTGCAAAAGCAGCTTGGAAGGTCAAAGGTTTTCTGTCCCTGCCTTAAGCCTTCCTTTCCTGGGACGGGCACAGGTTTCAACAGAAGGCTTTCCGGTTCCCCCTCCTCCTGTTTGCTGAGCTAGTTTGCTTCCCTTGCCCTCTAGCTCACCGGCTGCCACTGGCTTCATGCAGCATGTGCTTTCCTTTCCTCCCAATGCAGGTATCTCCGGCAAAGGGCCTGCAGCTGGAGGAGACAGCAACACCCCCAACGTGCCAGCGGGTGCCTTCGGCCGCATCTCTGATACGATCCCCCCTCTGCCACCCCCCCAGCAGCCAGCTGGCGAAGAGGATGAAGATGACTGGGAGTCCTAGATCTGCCCTTGGGGCTTTGTTCACTTCCATGCTGTTAACGTGGGACGGCTACTGGGCTGAAGAAAGCACTTCAGGAAGAGAGAGGCAAACTCTGGTCAGGTACACACTGGTCTAATTGAGAGATCTGATGCTTGTCTTTCCCCTTCCCAGTCCTGGCTTGTTTCTAACTCTTGCCAAGTATGCTTATTGATAGACAATTGCTGCTTCTGCCCAGCTGTGTGAACCATCTTAAGTTGCCCTCTCTGCAGGACCTGCTTCTAATGCTCAGAAGACCAAAGTCACATTTTTTTTCTCTCCTTTTGAGAAGACCTGCCCCTGCAGTGAGATGGGATGCATGAAGAGCATCATTTACCTCCTTGGTCTGAGGTCTGCAGGGGGGAGAGATAGGGGCTTTTAATGGTGCATAAGGACCGGGAGAGGCTTTTCATTTTCTCTCTTAAGCCCACTTTTCTATGTAGTCGGCTGTGCAAGGAAGCAGCAGCCTTACCTGTCAACGCAATGGAGTACTGATTTTTAAAAAGTCAAATGCAAGTTAACTGCTGATTTGTTTTCTGCTATGTATCTTCAGTGCAGAATGTAAAAGTCAGAATTAAAATCTGATATGCAGGAAGCCAGGGGTGTGGCCACTTTTTTGTTACAGCTGGCGCCACTAACCTTTTTGGGGACACACACATACGCCTTGCCCTATTTGAATGGCCACAGGAGAAGCTTAATTGCAGACTGTCACCACTCTCCAGTTTTCTCTTCTCTGCCCCCAAACAATAGGAGATCATCTTATACAGAAGGTAAATCTACCTCTCCCCTTTCTCCTTACCCTCAATTATCTATGGACGAAAGATTACATTTCCTTATGGTCACATTAGGTTAAGGTAGTCAGTGGAAGCTCTTTCTAGTTGCTCTGGGGAGCACTTAACAGCTGGCTGCATCTTTAACAGGGAAGTATAATTGGCTGAGAGTTCTTAGCTATCAAATGGCTATGTGTATTATGGTCTCCCATTTATATAATACTTTAGGAACTGTAAAACGTGGGTCCCGCTTTTAATGCATGGAGGGCTAAGGAGCAAGTGGTTTCACAAAGCCTTCCGTTCTTGCATGCAAGATCTGTGTCTTCCTTCTCCCCCCCTAAACACAGCTTGTCTTCTTCCCTGGATGGACCAGTAACTACTTCACCAGTCCTGTGGCTGTTGCTTTGACAACAGGAACTCTTTTGCTTAAAGTTCAGATAAGCAAGCTGAAAGCTTAGCGCCCCCCTTGCTGAAAGGATTTATTCAGTTTAAACTTCTCATCAGCCAGGCTTACAGCTTCAAAAGCTGAAGTGACCCCAGTCAGTGTCCTCCTGACACACGTTTGCTCTCTTTCACTTTGTAGTTTGTCACATTTGAGCAGAGGGGAGGGGGAAAGAAGCTTTGGCTTCTCGCACTTTAAAGGATATTTAAAACAGACCTCTAAAGTTCTCCAAAACCTCTGCTTGGGTTTTCTCTCCCACCCATCTGAGATCCAGGACAAAGCACAAAGCACATCATTTCCACTAATGAAAATCCAGATGTATAGGAGCCCTTATCCTATAGAGATGACAAGAGAGAGGGGCCCAGAACCACCCCTGGTGCAAATATGCAAGGGGGGGAAACTAATGAACAAGGGATACAGCTGCTCACTTACCCTCAGGAACAGAGCAACTCTTGGTCTAGCACCAATAGAAGACCACCCCTCTCCTCCCACATGGTTTCTGTAACCTGATCTCATAGTACAACATGCCTAAAGGCTTGGCAACACAAAACTCCTTGAGCATGAGGTTTGAAAGAATGCTTTAGCTATCGAGAGGAATTCAAAAACAATATTGATATAAACAAACACTGAACATACTTCACACAGAGGGATGAGGCAGCTGCAAGCATTTCCGTTATCTGAAGGGTAAAGACTCACAACTTGATCTCTTCTCCACATGAAACTGCAGAACACAAAACGGAAATTACATCAGGCGTGGAACCACCAGAATCAACAAGGAGCACAATCCAACAGTTGAGCCATGAGCAGGTGTTAAGCAACTGCTGGAACTGGGGAGGGGGGAGGCAGAACCAACTAATTCCAAGCTTTGCCCCCACCATTTCTCCTGCTACATTCTACAGTGCCAACATTGAGCTGACACAGGAGGAAGCTGATAGGCAGTGCCACCCCCATTTACTGGATGTAGAGAGGTGACAGCCTAGGGGGAAGGGAAAAACTCAGGGGGGTCCCCAAAGCCTTTTTGGGGGGGTTCCCCCCAAAAAAAATTAAGGAAAAAAACGGATTACGAAATACTTTCTTTCCAAACAATAAAGAAATGTTTAAGACCAGGTGTTAAGAGTTTCAGAAATCATTTTAGGAGACTAAATATATTAACAGGAAGACTTTCTTTGTAAAACTATGCACAGTATCATTACAAAACATGTACACCAAGGGACAAGCAAGCACCAAGTTGTATACGGTGGTACCTCTGGTTACGAACTTAATTCGTTCCGGAGGTCCGTTCTTATCCTGAGGCTTATCCTTTTGCTAATGGGGCCTCCAGCATGCGATTTCCATTCACATCCTGGGGCAAAGTTCGCAACCAGGAGCAGCTCCTTCCAGGTTAGCGGAGCTCGTAACCTGAAGCATTCGTAACCAGAGGTACCACTGTACTCTCAAATGTAAGTGGAAGATGTATTTCTGCCTCTTGGAGGGTACTGCCATTGTCACAAGAGAAGGGAGAAGGATTCAGTGCTTTCTCGTTGGGCGTAGCTGGTGCCTGTTTCTGCCCTCTTAACTAGGCCTCAAAGAACTTGAGAGTGGGAGAAAGAACTGAGCAACATTAATATTGTTGCCATCCAATTCATGCTGCTGCAAATCTGTTGGATCGAAGATTCAAAAGACAAAAATGTAAGCGATGGTAGCACCACTTCTGCGTTTAACTGGACAACAAGGCCAAGGAATGCAGCCTGGGATTCTGCCAAGCACATCCCTCTTACAATATGGTGACAAGAGTTTTGCTCAATACAGCCTCTAACTCATCTTGCTTTCTTACACACTTCTTCCATTGTGGGGAGGGGGAACCTGGTCTATGCTTGGAAATACACCAAATCAAGAAATAAAATGACGTGGGGAAAACTGGAGGAAAAAGTATTTCCCCCCTTCAAATAGCTTCGAAATTTCCTTAAATGTTATGTCTATAACTAGATTTAAGAAAAAAGGCAGGCATTTGATGATGTTGGTGAGCTGGTGCTCCACACACCCTCATGAACCAACCAGTGCAGGCCATGGTAGCTTACCAATGCCAAGATTCTCATTCCATGCAGTGTGTGTGTGTGTGTGTGTGTGTGTGTGTGTGTGTGTGTGTTGTGGGAATAAGCAGAGCCTGGTATTAGGACTCACCTTTCTTAGTGCTGCAAAGGCTGGCCCAAAGACAGGTTTGGTCTGAGTCCTGCTCTTGATCCACTGAGGTAGCTTGTTGAAAATAGCTGGGCGGGCATACCTGTGATCTAAGAGCACAATGCTGGCAAAGTCCTTTTGATGGCGAATTGCTCTCCCTGTTAAGAGGAGCCACACACACAACTCACTCAGCTGTCAACCTATTACAGCAGGAGCAGCCAACGTGATGCCTCCACCTGTTGTTTGGCAACAACTTCAATCATTCCAGCTCACTGGGAATTGTAGTCCAACAACATCTGGAAGCAGGAGCCCGGTTGGCTTCTCCTGTAAACTGCAGTCTCAAGTACCCAAGGCATGGGTGCCAAGAATGGGCTCTGCATACAAGCATTTACAATGGTACCTCGGTTTAAGTACACAATTGGTTCTGGAAGTCTGTACTTAACCTGAAGCGTACTTAACCTGAAGCAAACTTTCCCATCGAAAGTAATGGAAAGTGGATTAATCCGTTCCAGACGGGTCCACAGAGTACTTAAACCGAGGTATGACTGTATTTGCTCTAGGAATGGGGCACTCAGCTGAATCAGTGGTATACAGTTGCTTATGTGATAGGTTTCAGCTTGACCACCCAACTTTCTCCTCTCATGTGGCTCCTTACTCCATGCTGCTAAAAAAGCTAAGCATCTGGAATCAAGGCAACATGCACGTGGTTCTTGTTTACCTTTTAAGTGTCCACGGCATACAGTCTATTCTGGCAGCAGCTCTCAGGAGTCTCAGGCAGAGCTCTCCCCAATTATGCACGTTTGAGCTTTAACAGGATATCCCAGGATTTAAATGTACAAGCAAAGCTGGTACTGTACATCTGAGCTTTCCTCCTCCCCAACTAACTGCTTAGTTATCTTGGTGACGCTAAGGCAGGTGTGGGGAATCTTTCATCTGCCAAATGCTGTTGATCCCTAGCCATCAGCCCCAGCAAACATGGCCAGGGATGATGGATGTTGTAGTTCAGCAACATCTGGAGGGCTAAAAGATCCCAATACCTGCACTAAGGCAACCTTACACATGTTCACAGAATTATTCTCCTCCCGCCCCGCCCCCCCAAAATGTATGAGATAACAGCAGCATGAAAAAGAATGCCAGTTCCTCTTCTGGCTTACAAAAGCTTCCTTGCCCAGTTACTGCTGCGGGGAGATTCTTACCCAGCTAATTACAAGGCTGGGTTAATGTGATGGACGGCAGCTTGAGGACTACACAAAATTATTGAGAAGTTGGTACTTTTGTTCCTGTTGCTTTCACTGCTTGAGGTTCAGGCTACATGCATCAGAAATAGCTGCTTCTAAACTCTGCCAGCCCACAGGAAGCCACCGTCACTGCTCTGTTGGAGAACATCAAAACCCACTTGCAAATCCTGCACTTACCTATTGACTGGTTGACCGCTTTCATGCACAAGTTCTCAATCAGAGTTCTGCCTGGTGCCTGGCCTGCAGTTTTTGGCTGGAGGAGGGAAACCAAGACAACAGGGAAAGGTAAGAATGAGCAAAGTATCCCAAGAGTCAAGAGCCTTCCTGGCTACCCACCCTGAACGCTGCAGCAGTTTCAGAGACTGCCCCTTCCTTGAGGGCAGCACCAGAGCAGGCATGAAAGCAGCCAGGACTTGAACTACATTTTGGCCTGCCAGTCAAGTCAGGTTGCATATCCAGTACTAGCTGGAGCTGAGCTTGAAGAAAGGGTAAAAGGAGGAGTCAGTTTTCAAAGGCACACAGTAGGGAGCTAACCCAAGTAATGGGGAAACACCTGTCTAGGTGTTTAGCTTTAGAATAAGGTGACGACAAATGAATCTCAAAGGCTGAGATTCCATCTTGATTTGGGCCCTGCATAAGAAGCAAAAATAAGAGGTCTCGCAGGAACGTGCTGCTTGAGGTACACACACACATCCTGCCTGATTCACCAAAGAACAAACCCCAAAAAAAACCTTACATCATGAAAGCAGCAGCACAATCTCCTTCCCAAGCCAATAAACAGCCAGTGCTCTCCATGCACAGGGACATTAAGGGCAATTAATACAACATGCATGGCTCATGCACAACAAGCAAATCCTGTCACAGTATCAAGGAGTGATGAATCGGCCACCTAAGAGGAACTGTGCACAGTTTCCCCCTCACCTCAGATGTAATAAAGTTTTCAGCAGAGGCTGTCTTATGAGCTCCCCGTGAATAAGCCCTAAGCGCTGTTCTGCCTGAAGCTATGAACCTCTGTTACCAGCCACTAATTTGATACTGCAGTAGTTAAATTCCATTACAAGGACCAAGCTATTAACCGCATGTAAGAATGGGGAATAATTACAAGCCTCTCTCACTTAAGATGAATGAAGCAAAAGTGTGTGTGTGTGTGTGTGTTTAAGCACTTTGGCTTTCAAAGGAGCAACATTAACTTTCTAATTTGGGTGGCCAATGGGGGGGAAGGTGGGGGGGACGTAGCTCTTTCCCAAGAACAGCAAAAAAGGTACATGGCTATGAAAAGAGATCTCCAAGACGCAAGCATGTCCTTACACTGCTTTGCCACATTGCAAAGCAGATCCAGCAAGAGTGGAAAGGGGTGGACACTTACCATAGTCTTGTCAAGGTATGCCATTTTCTCTTGAAGTTCTGGAGATTTGATGTTGGGGTAAGGCATGCCCACCATGATCACACACCTAGGGATTGGGGGGGGGGAGGTGAGAGAGAAAGACAAGACACCCACCCACCAACCGCAGGTATTTTGTTAGCTTTTGTAATAACACTGCAATCCCCCTTTTAGCAGGTAAACGTCAAAGAGGCCATGTTTCATCCTAACATTGCATTAATGGGATTGTGGACCAAGTACATTAGATGCAAGACAGTTTTCCTCCTCCTGGAATCATGCATAAGAGCTCAGGAAACTTTCAAATAAACTGAAAGAGAATTCGGGCAACCTTTTTTTGATCCAGGGGTGGGTGGATGTGGCAGAAGGAGGTTTAACCTAGTGCAGGTTTGCTCCCCGTGCCTCTAGGAGGAGCACTTCTGGCTCAATTCAATTTCTGAGACCTATTTTAGTCCTCTAAGTAACAGTGGGGTAGGACGAGCCTTAAGAGGAAATGGCTGCATCTTGCTAAAGGCAAATCATCGCTTAAGGAAGTCCTTCCAACACCCAGAGCCTGCAAGTCTCCAGTTTATGCATTTCATAAATTTTATTATTTATATGTCACCCATCCGACTGGGCTGCCCTGGCCGTTCTGGGCGGCTTCCAGCAAAAAAGAAAAAAAGCACAATTTCCCCCCCCCTTATTTCAGCTGCTGAACTGCACTGGAGAGAAAGGGTTAATGGGGGGATTTCCACATCTCCTGATCACAAGCCAGTCATTTACCTTCCCAGGTCATCGGAAAAATTGATTCCTTCGCTCATTTTCCCACCAACTACAGAGAACAGCAGCGCTCCTGTCATGGGGCCTCCTGATTGGCTGCAACGCTGCATAAAAGAAAGCCCCGCCCCCAGGGGGTGGGTGGTTAAAGGCTTGGAAACAAGCCCACCTCTGGACCAACGTAGCAGAGTGGCCATTCGGCTTAGCTGACACAAGGGCATTGCCTTTTCCCACTAAGTACCTTAGCAGCCTGCCAGCCCCTTGGCTCTCACCTTGATGCACTTGGCATATTCAGCCAACACCTGCTCCACCTGGTTCGCCCGCTTTGGTTCCTGAAATATCTGTTCAAAAAACACAGAAAACATCAGTTGATAGAAAGAGATGCTGAACTTACACAAAGCACATCATCATCATCAGTTCAGTTGCATGTTGTCTTTCTGCACACAAAAATCATGCTGAAAGTTGCTTAATAACAAGGAGATCAGCAGTACATCACAGGATCAACCCATTGCAAGAACAATTTCATAATAGCAAACAAACTTAACAGAATACAAAAACAACAACCCAGAATTTCAATTCAGTAAGTGTAGCAAGATTACACTTCCAGGCAGTAGCAAAAAACAACAACTCAACCTTGGTCCAAAATATTCTAGCTGCTGTTTCTAAATTCACTACAGATTAGCCAAGAATCAGGTGAATCTGACCAAATATGGAGGCCTCAGCTTCCCCACTGAGAATTAACTGCTCCTTTGGCATTACCAGTTCAGGCAGCATCATAGCAGGAAACATGGAGGAAGACGACAAGAGGCTGGGTACCAGAATAACTCCCTTCAGACCTGTGAAGCAACTGCACCATCACAGCAAGGGGATCTTTGCTTTGATTTTATTTTTTTATTATTAAAAACACAGCTTTTATCAATAGGAAACTAAGGCTCAAATCCCCAGTTGACTGTGATGCTCCTCAAGTGGGTCCTGGGCAACCTCGTTATGAGGTTGAATGGTTGCTCCTTGGAGTTCCCCAGAGGAAGAGGACACAAATTGAGAATCATACACACCCAACTGAATGAGTTTTTATTATGCAATGCCATATGTCCTGTTTGCTCATTATTTTGCTGTGCTCACAATGAACTTGCAGAATTTAGCTCTCCAGGTTACAGAAGCTTAATTTCCAATTTGCAAAATAAATTTCAAATGGCCCTCATCTCTGGGCTCTTGTCTGCCTCCGCTGCAAACGAGCCAAGCTCACTGCGCTTTGAGAAAGCATGGAGCAGCGCTTAATCTAATTTAGACCCAAGTACACCAATCAGTCGCCCAGCAAGTATTGCTTATTCATTATTGGGGTGGAGGGGAATTGGACATATAAACAAACATCCTCTCTGCTTCACTGTGCAGGCAGCAGGAACAACTCAAGGAGAGAGAACAAAAAACAGAGCAGAGGACTGTAATCAGCCAATAATGGTTTGATTCCGGAAGGAATAGCTTCTGCTTAAAAGCACCAGCAGCACCAGGCCGAGCAATTACCTTCTTTTTAGAGGCCAGCTGGGTAAGCACCCCGGTCTTCTCCCAATGCGTATAAACCTGCTTCTCATACTCGTAAGAGGGGAAGAAGCACACCACGCCCCCAGGGACGACGTTGCACAGGTTGCAAAGAATCCGTCCCACCTCTGCCATCTAAAGAGAGAAAAGCAGCCACCACAATCTTTAGGACACCGGATTCAAAAGCCACTGCCTGTATTAAATATTAGGCCCGGAGGAAGGGGCTAGCCCCTAAGCACCACCCGGTACCCTACTCTCCTCCACCCCATTTGTCCCAGCAGCGGCTAATTATTTTGTACAGAGCGCATTGCCAGTTCTGAAAAGGCTATCAGAATGGAATAAGTTTTGCTACACCCAAACAGCACACCTCCGGGATCCAAAAGCAGCATGGCCCCCTCTGAATACCAGCTGGCGGGGATGAGCAGCCAGGGAAGGTTCTTGGGCTCTTGTCCTGCTTATGGGCTTCCCACAGGAATCCAACTGGCTGCTGTGATGGCTCAATGGGTGCCTGGTCTGATCCAGCAAGGCCTATTGCATCTACCCCAGCAAGCTCAAAACATGAAGTGACCTATCTTGAACAGCCAAAGTAATAGTTACAGGTAGGTAGCCGTGTTGATCTGGTGTAGTCGAAACAAAATAAAAAAAATGTTTTCTTCCAGTAGCACCTTAAAGACCAACTAAGTTTGTCATTGGTATGAGCTCTGAAGTATCTGAAGAAGTGTGCATGCACACGAAAGCTCACACCAATGACAAACTTAGTTGGTCTCTAAGGTGCTACTGGACGCCAAAGTAATGGGACAGATACTGACCATCTGAGGTAGGCCTCGCTTCTCATAGGTGAATTCCAGCTGCTGGTTGGATGGGCCGCTGCAGAGGATGATGGGTAAAATGTTGTCTGGGGGAATCACGTGACCTGACGACATATAAGCAGGCAGAAGGAATGAGGCAGTGAAGCTGAACAGCTGTCCCTCTTCGTAGCCACTGGGAAGCAAAGCCATATCCGAGCCCACCTTTGGACGCACGGGCCACCACCAGATTTCAGTGGTCAAGCAAATTGTGTGGCAGAGTCATCTTAAAGAGAGCCACTAAAAACGCAAGGTGTAATTTAATCGAAGCAAGGATTCCTTACTCCCTGACTGAACACATGAAAGTCACAACTGAAGGGGCGACACAGGAAGCGAGGTGGGATGAGGGTTTGGCACTGAAACTTGTGGATTCTCATAGCCAGCACTGATTCCGTCTGGGGACTGGCATGAGCCACACTGACTGCTGATTTTGTGACATTTCTTCTCAGCCTGAAGATCTGTAAACAGGCGTATTTCCATGGCGACACCCACGCCTTCCAAGATTCTCTCCTCCTAAAGAAACAGGTCCTTGAAACACTGCCCTGAATCACTCCCTACTTTGGCAAGCAGGAGAGAAAGATCATTTGGCTCTTGACTATCATATGCTAATAGCAAATTCAATTATCCAAGTGTGAATCCTTACACAGCCAAAAGGGCACCACCCACAAACAAAACTGGGGGAGGTAGGAATGCTTAGGGAAACCCCAAGGTTTGAGAAGTACAAAAAGAGAGAGCAAAAGCCTAAGTGGACACCACACCCACACCAGGCGAATGCAGACAAGTTCTCAATGGGCAAGGAATGACAAATGACTTGAGGGGCATGGTTTGGAGTCTGCTGGAAGCAGGCATGGCTGGCTGGAACCCGGAATGGGAGCAGTGTTTTGCTGCAGGTCCCACTCGTCCCAACCATGATGTCCCTATCCTACACAGTCGTGTTCATATGGCAGGAAGCCCTAGTTAATCTACTGGAACTTGCAGCCATCATTGCGTTTTCCATCTTGGGTTTTTTAAGTGGCGGGAGGAAGACAGCAGTTCTGGCCCTTTTGCTTTCAGCTTATTGCAAGTACAGCTGCATTTGCCAGGGATTCCCCGTGTAAAGTGCTGCTGGAGGTAGGAGGCCACTGGGCTGCAGCATTTTGGCAGGCAAGGATGGAGCAGGGAACGTTTCGCTACACACAGTGCCATAGCAACAGGCAGGCAGGGTCCATCTGCCCACTGCAATTTGCTGGATAATAGTAATTTTAAAACCACTCCTTTCCCTTCCCTGTCTTGAGGCTCACCGCAGGAGAACTCCTCGATCCTGTCGGCACAGACACCTGCACAGAGAAGCAGCTGCTCCCGGAAATCGGCCACCTGCAAGTCACAAGGCTCTCGTAAAAAAATTAGGAAGGCTCAAGCAGCAGGCAGGGCTAGATGGGCTCGTGGGCTCTGCCCTTGATTTTGGCCAAGGTCACCCATCCTCCTACCCAGAAACCAAATCCTGCTACCTATGTAGGAAGCTGCTGTATATATACCAGTTTATGCTACTTGTCCAGTATTGTCTACTCTATCTGGCAGCGCTAGTTGAGATCTTTTTAAGTGTAAATTCCAAGGACTGGACCTGGGTGTCCTGCATGCAAGGAATGAGCTCCCTTAGGAAACTCTGGTCCAACCAACCTTTTGGTTAACAGCCACACACAATGAGCACACACAGGAAGAAGCCATTCAAGAGATTGAATCAACCCTCTCGGCATTATCCCCTCTCAGTTTCTGAGATGCCTACAGAACCTCCCAGAATCTCTTTCATCCACAAGGCAAATAATTTAAAAGTGATGCCAAGGAAAGCTGGGTTCTACAGCCAATACCAGATCCTCTGGCTTCTCCACTGAACTGCAGCACACAAAGACAACCCAGGTAACAAGGGAGATGGTGCTTGTGAGACAAGAGAGAATGAAGCACTGATGCGCTAAGAAAGTAGCAGCCGGACGAAAGACAACCTGGTTCAGGATTTGCTCCCTTCTTCAGGAGACCTTGCGGTCATTCCCGCTTTCTGTAAAAATGGGGACAAGAGTGGCTCTACCTCTCCCACAATGAGATGCATAAACGATGTTTCCCACCCTGAGTCTTGCAGATCAAAGCAGCTGTAACACAGACCAACAGCCCATCTAGTCCAGCGTCCTGTTCTCAGGACAACAGAAACACAAGAGCACCCTTCCCTCCTGTGGTTTCCAGAAGCATGGCTGCCTCCAGCTATGGAGGCAGTGCACAGCCATCAGGGCGAGTAGCCATGGATTGCCCTCTGCACCATTAATTTATCTTCTTGCCAATGTCACAAGATAGCCAGAGGCACCACAGTTATGGTATTCCCCCATCTGTGGAATGCCCTCCATTATGGGCAGGATTGCTGCCATGCAGGGGGGGTGGACTGGATGAGGCTTGGGGTCCCTTCCAACTCTGCAATTCTGTGATCCTAACACTCTTGTCCTTTGGGTGCCAAGAGAAGTGTGGTGCATTTCTTGTGAATTCCTGGGAGACCGGGATTCTGATCCCTACTCAGAGGGCAAAGTCCTCTGAGTAACCAGCCTCCTAAGATGGTGGTGAGGATAAAATTGGGGTGGGGTAAGAAGCACACACGACACCTTCAGCTCCTGGGAGAAAAGGCAGAGACACTTAGGAGTTTGCTCGTGCCTCTACAATGGTGCACAGTCAGCTGTAGTTGGTAGCCTGCCCTGTGACTTTAGCTCAGGCACCCCCAAACTGCAGCCCTCCAGATGTTCTGGACTACAATCCCCATCATCCCTGACCACTGGGTCCTGTTAGCTAGGGATCATGGGAGTTGTAGGCCAAAACATCTGGAGGGCCGCAGTTTGGGGATGCTTGCTTTAGCTGCTGTCAAGCTAGCTTTTATGATTTATAGCTGTTTTTCTGCAATTTTATTGAATCTGTATCTTGTAATCTGCCCTGGGAATCTGCTAAAATGAAAGGTGGGTTATAAATGCACCTAATAAAATAAATAAGCAAAACAAAAAGCAGGCCCAACTCTTTCCATTGCGTCTCCAGAGCACACGAGTAAGAGAGCAACTTTCTAATAAATTTATCACTGTGGTTTGTGGTCTTTTCTTAATTTTTTTTTCTGGGCTCCACTATGTTTTAAACTCTTGTTTGCTTACTTTGATTTTTTTTGGAACTTAAAAAAAAGTTTTAAGGTAATTCATGCTGTATTATCTTGATTTTATGCTCTATAAATGCCTCAAACAGACTTTGTTCAGAAAGGCAGCCTAAAATAAATAACGTTCAAAAATAACATTCAGAAACCCTCAGTGAAAAGTCCTTCAGATAATGCCTGCGTGGCAAGACAAACCTAGATTTGCAAACTATCCTTAAGGCTGGGCTCTACACCAGTGGGTTGTCAAGATCACAATTGAACTGTGACACCAAACAGTTGTGTGCCACATGTGGAAGACCAAAGTGGCATTTGCACCACAAGGTTGGTGTAATTATTAGGCTGCATCCAGAAGAGTAAATGGCCACAAGACCATTGCAAAACTTGTGCCTTTCCACATTTCAGGAATACAGCGCATACCCTGACCATGTCTTTTGGGGGGGGGTGTTTCTGTCCCATTGACTTGATTTTCCAGATGGTGCAACTCTATCTCCCTCTGTCCCACTGGCCATGCTAGGAAATGAAGTACAGTACTGCCACCAAGTGGCTCCTTCATCACATCATCAGATTTTGTTTCTTTTATTCCTTTCTATATTGCAAACACAGAACCGTTAAGAGTTGGAAGGGAGCCCTAGGGTCATCTAGCCCAACCCCCAGCAATGCAGGAATCTGCAGAACCCCCCCCCCTCAATAAAAATCGTTTGAACCCATACCAAACCCAGCTTAGCTTTGCAAATGTGCTAACTGTTTTATTGCTGCACTGCTAGGAGAACATTATCAGATGTCAATTAAAAGCGAAACATCCTAACAAATAAAAAATCAAAGCAAGATGTATTCAAGAAAAGGACAAAATGGGCCATCTAGCAAGGTTTTTTAAAAACAAATACATATTTTCTTCTTAAGAAGGTTTGCTGAAGTAACTAAGCCGTTGATAGTTGGCACCCAAAGTTCACAGCAGATGGTGCCAGCTTGATTTCATTAGGCAGAGAGTTCCACAGTCCCCATGACGCCACACTCAATGCATAACTTCTTGTCAAGGACACCCTGACATGCCTCAGTGGCTGAATACGAAGACTGTGCAGTGGTCAAGGGAATAGGGTGGCCTTTTTAAGTACATAGGAAGCTGCCTTATACCAAGTCAAACAGTTGGTCCATCTAGCTTAGCACTGTCTACACTGACTGGCAGCGGCACTCCAGGGTTTCAGGTAGAGGTATTCTACCAGCCCTACTTAAGAGATGCTGGGGACTGAACCTGGAGCCTTCCACATGCAGAGATGCTCTACCACTGAGCTGCAGCCCTTCTTCACAGTACACAGAACCCAGTACACAGAACCAATGTTAAGGCCTTAGAGCACTGGAAGCCAGTGCAGCTCCATAATCATGAACCAATGAAGTTGCACTGTTTTTATCCTAGCTGCAGAATTTGGAGCAGGAAGTATTGTAACCTTGCCCAACGGGGGGCTCGAACCCACGATGCCTGATGCTCTACCAACTGAGCTATGCATTGTCAAAGCCCATCCTCCTCCCTCTTCCCCAGTTATGAAGGGGTTTGTACTGGCCTCGTACGGCATAGCTTAGAGCTTTGGGGCTGTAAAGAAATCCATACCAACAATTTTCATACCTAGTTATATGACCCTATGAAGCTGGCTTAGACCAGATGAGGCTACTGGGTTCATCTATCTCAGCATTGTGCCCACTGACTGACGGCAGCTCTACAGGGTTTCAGACCGTGAACATTCCCAGCCCTACGTGGAGATGCCAGGGATTGAACTTGGGCTCTCGTGTGTGTGTGTGTGTGTGTGTGTGTGTGTGTGTGCACACGTTAAGCAGCAGGCAGCCTGAAGAACAAAAACATTCCTCCCTGACTTTTGAAACAAGCAGATAGCACAGCCCCCTTCCAAATGGGATTGCTTGGTTCACTCCTTTTCCCACCCCCTATATTCTGCAGCTCCACTTATACACTGCCAGCAGTTGGGGCTCAGATGCAAAAAGCCTGGCAGAGATTGGTCCTGCCACCATGGTGTTACTGGAATCCTGATTTTTCTGAAATGACCCCTCCTGGCCAGCGCCGGAGCTTCATGCTCCTTCACCGGGGGCGGAGAGCAGGCGTGCTGCCCCCAGTGACGCGGCGCGCATTCTGGAACCTGGGCACGGCATGCGTTTTGGGGCAGGGTGCGCTGTGTTTTGGGGGCGGGGCAGGCAGCGGCAATGGCACCCCTGGGATCGCATCGCTCGGGGCACACTGCCCCAACCGCCCCTATTATCCTACGCCCCTGCTCCTGGCAAGATCATCGTTTGAAGGTCAAACACAAGAGGCTAAGGATCTAGGACTTGTCAAAAGCAGCAGGCAGCCTGAAGAAATAGGGCAAATAAGCACAGGCTTGAATGTCAAGCTTTTAATATAATAATAATAATAATAATAATAATAATAATAATAATAATAATAATAATGTGAGCCAAAGACTCAAGGTGACACCTTATAAACCTAGCAGATTCTGTTCTTTTGCCAGGAAGGGCCTGCTCCATAAAGGCTATGGGGTATTTGCTTAGGGTGTGTACACCACCAGTTTAAAGTAGATTTGGGACTTCCAGTTGTGCAAGTGTTTGACACCATCCACATATTGTTGTCATCCAAAGGGAAGCCTACACTTCCCCTCCAATGCTTATTTAATTCAGATTTCCCTGACCCTGCAATAACATGATAGGTGAGGAAAAAACCGACATAAAATTGTTACCCAAAGGCGGGCGTTCTGAAGTGCATTATGTGAGCCTCCCCCCCCCCACTTTATGCACATGGTGATTGATGAGTCCCATCTACCACTAAGGTTACAATACTCCCTGCTCCAAATTCTGCAATTAGAATAAAAACAGTGCAACTTCATTGATTACACCAAACCAAAGATATTCTAAGCTTCAGTGTGAGTTCACAGCTTCCTAAAGACAGCATGTAGCCCCTTCTACCACTGCCTTGCTTGTAAGCAACCACTACTCAGACCAAACCAAAGTCTAGAGATGTCAAGAAATGTCCCTCACCGGCTGCATGGTGCCTCCAGCAATGACCACGGCCCGACACTCCTTCAGCACCTGGGCAAAGTGCACCGCTGGATTCAGAAGAAGAAACTTGAGGCTGCTCAGAGCTAAAGTGCCTGGAAAAGGAACACAGAACCGTAGAGTTGGAAGTGACCCCAAGGGCCATCTAGTCCAACCCCCAGCAATGCAGGAATCTCAGCTAAAGCATCCGTGACAGTGGGCCATCCATCTGTCCAACACTGTAATTTCACTTAAAGATACATTTTGAGAGCACCGGAGAGAGGGGTGGTTTGACAGCACCATCGCTGTCCCAGATCATTGCATATTTTCAGGCTGCTTTGAACTAAACGGGGGGGGGAGGACTCTCTCAAGGAGAGAGAGTAGCTTTTCACAGAAGCAAGTGGCTTTTCAATCCTTAGGCCCAGCCCTCACCTATACTAGCAACTGCGAATTTTAGTTAGTTAAATAACGTACTTAAAACAGACACCCGTCAACTTGCCACGTACCTTGCCGGGTGAGGATGACTCTTCCATCTTGGTTTGCATTTGTGAGCGCAGCCAGGAACCCCTCAATGTGCATTAGGGGAGATGCCATTTTTGGCTGCTCAGCCTCAGCCTCTTCAGGGGAGCTGTGTTGAGTCCCTGCAGACCAAAAGAGCAATCTCAGCTGGTGAAATTAAGTGCCACAAAGCCAGGGGATGTTCAGCAGCTAGGAGGGTAACAAGCTCAGAAGACCAGTTTCATTCATACCACATCTGAAAGTTGTTAATGAGATCAAGCAGAGAAACTGAATCTACACTCTTGTCTATGCAGGTTTTCTGCTCGTGGTCTAAGTGCCCTGTGTAAAAATGCCCACAGCCCCATCAAAACTTATTTTGGAAAGAAGGAAAAAATTCAAGCTGTTTCGCCCTAACTGAAGAAACGGCATTCAAGAAACAGCTTCGGTAAATTAACTTGCTCCCCAGGGTGGAGTGAATGGACACACCCTGGTCCACATGGACCTGAAGCTCTTGCATGCTTGAAAAGGTCCCATTCATTTCCACATAGTGAGCAAACCCTGTTAGGATTCATTCCCCGTGTTGCAGTCATGGGATTGTTTTTATCACATGACGGTGAATCTTTTCATTCCACATTGTGGATGTTTTTATGACTGTGTGTCCGTGATGTAAGACATTTGTCCTTTTGTTCTCTCTCTTTGCTGTCTGATGCTGAAGAGGAAGGAGCTGAGTTACGATGCTCCAAGTGTGTATATGTAAATAAACGTAGTTTAGCCAAAAAGCTAAGCTACCGAGTCTGAACGCTGACTGCCTATACCAGGCATAGGCAACCTTGGCTCTCCAGATGTTTTAGAACTACAACTCCCATGATCCCTAGCTAACAGGGCCAGTGGTCAGGGATCATGGGAGTTGTAGTTCCAAAACATCTGGAAAGCCAAGGTTGCCTATGCCTGGCCTATACTCTGCAGATCCTGAAGTGTGCCGATGCCTCTTGGTATCAGTCGCTGTGATGTTCAGGCTGGAGAAAGCTTTTGAATCTCCTGAACAACTGACCAGGAGGGAGAGAACATGCCAGTCGGGCATGTGTCTCTGCCGGATTCCTACTCGTGCGTAGGACCTCCTGACACCCATACATGTAAAAGAATACATATGGGTCCTCTGATTCCATTGAGAGGAAGGGCAGCACACACAGGCAGAGGAGCGCCGTGGATACACCAGCATCCCCATGGTGTTACGAAATCACTGCACTGGCAACCATTTCAATTGGTTCTGCCTTTTCTAGCCCGTTTCACAACTTAACAGCTGAGCCCACCTTCCTTCTCTTGCCTCTTGTTCAAGGTTTGCAGGAAATTCTGCAAGCCGGATATCTTCTGGTCTTCTTTCCGAGTTTTCAGAGCTCCAGACGCCCCGTACCTTTCCATAAAGCCAAAGAGCTGCCAAAATGTAGACAGATTAGAAATGGTATTAAGGTGTTGGCCCATAACAACTGATTCTACGCTCAGGGGCCTTTCCTGCAAAGTCTGCAGAATCTTGCATGGTAAAACAACAACAACTTTAGAACCCACTGCAACTTCTACATTCAGACAATGTACAGGTTTGGCTATAAAGTGATGCCCAATTGGTTAGGATCACTGCAGAAAGGAGATGAAATGTATTTTATGCTATTCGTTCTTTGTTAAGCGTATTATTGTTGTTGTATTATTATTATCTTGCATTTTTATTCCTCTTTGTGACTGTTTTAATTTTTTTTTACTTTGATGTTTTGCTCGTTGCATTAGCAAATATTATAAAAACAATTATAATTTTTTTTAAAAGGAGACAGAAGCCCTAACCAGGGATAAAATGGTTTCAAAGCAGCAGCAGATATGGGAACAGACAAAAAAAAATAAAACAATATTTTCATCATTAACCCCCCCCAAAAAATAGTTCCCTCCCGAGTGCTACCTTTTTGCTCTGAAAATTCAAACTGGCAACCATTCAGAGCAACTTCATATAAGTGAACTTTTGTGTGAAATAGCCGAAATCCGTTCCATTAAGTACCTCGGATTTTCTTTACCGGGCGTGTCTGTGTGTGAGAGAGAGAGTTTCTAGTCCCCAAGACTGCAGAGAGAAACCTGCAGAAATGTAGCAACAACTAGCTTTTGTACAGACATCTGAGCAAAAAGTATCTGCCCCCATTCTAGTACGGTAGAATAAAAGTCAGAAAGAACAATACCTTCCTGCTGATGAGGCTTTTCGCACAGTAGTGTTGAACCTGTTGTGAGAGAGAGAGAGAGAGAGAGAGAGAGAGAGAGAGAGAGAGAGAGAGAGAGAGAGAGAGAACGAACACACACGTTCTTACTCATCTTCTTTGCTTAGCTCCATCTCCCAGCCACCTCTGTTCAACTGTCACAACTCAACTACTTTTATTAGTTCCTCCAGCAGAAGACTCAACTACACTTCATTTCACAGGTTTAAGTTAGAGGTGGATTTGTAAGAGGCAGAAGCAAGCAGTCCTCCAAGGGATTCCTACCACACTCCAAGGCTGCTCATCTTCAAGAGTTGTCACTCTGCCACTGCATGCGTGTGGCTGGCTATTCTAGGATGAGAAAGCCCTTGATCATTGTTAAGTAACATACACATGCATTTTCTTCTAGAGAGATGGAGCATGTGGCTTGCCAGTAGAAAACCAGCACACATTTTCCCCCCTTCCTGATGTGCTAGATATGCATGCAGGGAGTATATAATTTTTAATGCTTCTCCAAATAAAAGAAGAGCTGACACACAGTCAGAAACAGATATTATCATTCTGGTGAGATCAAACCAGGTTTCAATAGAGAATAAGAGGGGACTGACCAAAATAATCAATGGGGGGAGGGGTCAAGTAAATTTGAAAAAGGTCCCACATTGCTGGTTGGGTGATCCCTGGGTCTGGAAAAGCCTGAAGACCTCTGGTGGAAACAAGAGGTCTGTTATAATATCCAATTTTGCATATTTAAAAGATTTAGATCCCAGCCTCAAGTGCAGCCATTTCCAGAATGGGTTTCCTTACATAGCTTCTGCTGTCTGTCTTTGACACCTGACATTCATGTATTTTATGGCCCAACCTATCATTCCGTTTGTAAATGGTTTGAATTGGTTTTAATATTGCGTTTTAAGCTGACACTGAAAGGAGAATGTTGTCAACACCAGGGCAGGGCCAGAGCTCAGTGGTGGAAAATCTGATCTGCATGCAGAAAGTCGCATGTTCAATCCCCGGCATCTCCAGGGAGGGCTGGGAATGTCCTCTGCCTGAAACTCTGGAGAGCCATTGCCAGTTAGTGCAGATGATACGACGCTAGATGGGAGCAATTTGGTATAAGGCAGCTTCCTATTGTCCTTACTTCCATGGAGAAGGCATTCCACATGCAGGAAAAGGCCTTCTCACATGCTACCACCAGCCTTCCCATCCCTAGCAGCTAAATATCAAGAAGCACAAACACACACACCCCCGTGGATGACACCTGGAACTTCTTGCTCATGAAAACAGGAAAAGCTGGCTAAAGGGAACATCACCACTTTAAACTTCGTTGCTTAACAAATCCAGATGAGAAAATAAAAAACACATACTGGAATGAAGTATGTTTTGATTTGGAAACAGAAATAATAATAATAATTATTATTATTATTATTATTATTTATTAATAGACCACTCATCATCAAAAGATCTCAGGGTGGTTCACAAGATAAAAAGACAAATAAGTACTGTAGTTGAAACAAAAACAAAAAAAACACTCTTCAGAGCTGGGACACGAGTTCTCAGCTTCACACAAATTCTATCAGCACAATTCCAGACACTGAAACAAACCAATCCATTCCTAACCTTGAAGAGGTTGATGTTGTCAATCTGGCAATGGAACAGAAAGTCATTGATAGATTTCAACTGCACCCCTGGGGGGGGGAGAGAGAGAGAGAGAGAGAGAGAGAGAGAGAGAGAGAGAGAGAGAGAGAGAGAGAGAGAGAGAGAGAGAGAGAATATTATCCTAAAGAGACATTCCTTATTCACTCCCAATTAGGTATCCCACTTCCAGCCAATCCATATCATTTTAGACATTGGAGGCACGACGTACCTGCTTGTGGAATGCTCTGAGTGTTTGGATTCTGATCTATCTTTCCTGTAGAACACAAAGAAGAGCAGAGCAATGAGAAATGGTTTACAAAAAAAGCCACTCTGAATTAAAAGCGCTTTCCCCTGAAAAATCCCAAACAAGAAGCTGAGATGACAAGGGCGGAATCTTAAGTGCACCTATTAGACCACACGTGCCATTGAAAGCAAGGGGTGACTTCCAAGTTGCCATGCTTAGGATTCTGCCGTAAAAAGACAGCAGCTGCCTAGAAACTGGTACCTGGAGTACCGTGCCTACTTCCCGGTTCAACGTATGATTTCAGTTTATTTTTTAAAACTGGAATATTTCCAGAAGTGAGCTATCAGGTGAGGGATCAGGAAACCACATCTATATGAGGGAATGGATGAAAAAGGTGGGTAAGGTATTAAAGGGAGACATGAGAGCTGCCTTCAAATAACTGCAGATGAGCAGACTTGCTTTCTGTTGCTCCGGAAAGGACTCATGGGTGGAAATGGAAAGGAAGCAGATTTCAGCCAAACGTGAGGAGACACTAAGAACAGCAAGAGCTATTTGACAGTGGAATAGACTGCCTTGAGGTGGGGAAGGGGGAGGGATGATGGGCTCTCCATTGCAGGGGCTGGCCAACCGTTTGTCAAGGATGCTGTAGCTGCAGACCCCTACACTGAGCAAGAGGCAGAAGTAGATGATGTCTAAGAGGCCATGCAATTCTGAAGTTCTGTCGCTCTCCAAGGCTGCCACCTAGAAGGAAACGTTTCGTTCCAATGCTGTGTATTCACGGCTGTATCCCCCCCTAAACACAGATTCCAATTTGCTTCTCATTAAAGGGCTTATTGCATTTGTACATGCTTCAAAAAAATAATTCAACAAGCAATTTGGAATTAGATTACATTAAGCTGGTAGCAAGTTCGGTAAATACAGGAAGTTGACTTAATTACCGGTATATGGCGTATAGCCAAAGCAGGAACAGACACCTGGGGGGGGGGGAGAACCCACGTGCAATAAGCAGATTCCTCTTTATGTACCTATTTTAAAAAAAACACCTTCATTTTGCTGCATAGCTTTCTGTTAGAATGAACAAAAACGGCAACCGAGAAAAAGTTGAGGCAGAGGTGGAAGACAGAGGTGACTGACGGAGGACTGGGTTGAGGAAAGGGGAGAAACAAGATCAGTACAGGCCACTGGGACTGTTCAGGCTCTCCTCAATTTTTCTGGGATCCATTGCTCTTCCATATTCACACACAAGATGATTCAGAGGCTCCCATAGCAATGGGAGCCCATATAATGAGGGGTTAGCTTCACCTCCCTTGAGACAAACACTGTCTCTCAAAGTCTGGTTTGGCTTGATGCCTTTGAGGAAAGTAGCAGGAACCTGTTCCCCGCAGAATGGAAACCAACAAACCCACATTCTCTCTTACCTCCAAGAACAGCCACAAACTTCTCCAGCAGAAACAGAATCTGCTTAATGTACATCAAGTTCTTTGCTTTCAAGCGCTTCCTATTACAGAAATCAAACAGTGTCTCAATGCACACAGGCAGTGCTCCTGACACAACATAGTTACATTGGGCTTTAGAATTACGGTATGCCCCTGGTGGAGAGTATGAGGCCCCTGGTGGTGAATAAACACTGCCACATATAGACAAGACAACTATGACTCACATCTTACTGTAATGGCAAACCACGTATTGCTGTTTCAAGGATGAGCAACCTCAAGTCTTCGGACTTGCATGCTCCCTCTCCTTTCTTCCCCATGCAAAGGGAGAATATAGTTTTAAATTGTTTTACACTATCTCTGCAGGAAGGAAAGTTGTGTGCTGTACTTTATGCTTGTTTTTGCCTTTTCCCACAATTGAATTTTTAAAACATGGCTGAGCACATGTGAGAAAACATGCACTGCAGTGCTCTACAGCTGCTATGCTATCCGAGGCGAAGCCATGGTTTGGCCTAGTGCCGCTACATCCAAACCTAAGACTGTGGTTTGTCTCACTCCAGACAAACCAAGAGCAGTAAACCAAGAAAAAAACTTTAGCTACAGCTTGTGGCTTGTCTGGAGTGAGACAAACCACAAGTTCTGATTTGGGTATAACAGTAAGGCAAACCATGACTTAGTCCTGCATAGCACAGCAGCAGCAGGTCCCAGGGAAGAAGGCTGTGGCTGCCATCTTACATCCAAGAGCCCACGTTTGCTCATTTGTGCAAAGCCGTGGTTTGGTTTTAGCATAATGTCCAAACTGTGCCATTTATGATGTTTGTTTCTACCTTGTAAGCTGCCTGAATAATTTTATAGATTGGCATGTAAATTTTGATATTAAAAATAGCAAAAAACCCTAGTTTCACACTGTGCTCAAACATGTCATCCCGAGTTGTAAATAGCTTTACCTGTAGCGCTCCATGTACTGCAAGAGCTGGGAATGGGCGCAGCACAGCTGTAATAGAAATAAAATGTTGGCATTGAAGGCAACCTAAAAAATAAAACCCACCACTGTGGAAATGTGAACTTTATGGTGGAAGACCAAAAAACACGCAGCAGAGCAGGGGCTCTGAGGTCTGGCTCACCTGAGAACCGCTAACCTGGGCACTGTAGATGCAGGTGAGGGTGTCTATCAGATTGTGGGCTTCGTCAATGATCACCACCTGATCCTTCAGCTTGATCCCAGACGCACTTCTAGTGGCTTCATGCAGAAGCATTTGATATGGCAACACCACCAGCTGAAGGAGGGACACAGGCTTCAGTGATCTGTCACGTTTATGGGACTAAAGGTAAGTAAAGTCCCCCACACATGGTGCATTTGCATACCCCAAACACACACAAAAAATTAAGTGTGAACAGGAAGTAGGGGCAAGATGCGTTTGCAAACATGGACTACTTTCTAGTCCCCACTGAGTGTACTTTCAGTGGCAAACCCACTGATTTTTGCATAGCAGGCAAAAAGGTCCTGGGAGAGGCATACAAGGCAGGGGGCAGAAAACGGGGAGCCCTTTTCCTCTATAGTAGACGGAACCAAAAATAAAAAGTTCCTTCCAGTAGCACCTTAGAGACCCACTAAGTTTGTCATTGGTATGAGCTTTCGTGTGCGTGCACACTTCTTCAGACACACTGAAACAGAAGTCACCAGACCCTTATGTATAGTCAGAGGGTGGGGAGGGGTATTACTCAGAAGGGTGGTGGGAATGGGTGATTGGCTGATAAGAGTGGTAAACCTGTTGACGACTGTTAACGACTGCAATTGGTCTTGAAGGAAAAAGCAAGGGATGAGATGGCTAAAGATAGCTTTATCATGTATAATGAGATAAGAATCCAATGTCTTTATTCAGACCATTTGGCATCTTGTACTACAACTTCCATCATCCCCATCTAGCAAGGTCAACGGTCAGGAATGATGGGCACTACAGTCTATAGCATCTGAAGGGCACTACGTTGGCTACCACTGCTCCAACAGGGCAACCGTTCAAAAGGCAAGCACTACCAGGTTCCTGCTGCCAGGCAATTAAATCACTTTTGATCTGATCTGGGCTGTATCCATCAGCGTCCCCTCCACCAATGGAAGGCACTTTAATTAATCAGCAGCGATGGGGTGGAGGCAATTTCTGTAATTTATCTCTCTTCCAACAGGACTAGGTCTTTTACATAGCCAAGTAAGGCGACTGATGGTACTACGAGAGATAAACCATTTAGGTAATTTAACAATTAGCAAACGTGAAGTCCAGGTTTGTGCACTCGGCTCTAAACCTGCTTTCGCCTACTTTATTTTATAGCCCAGTGTTTGAGACACACACAAATGCAGCACCATGGTTTTCACCTGCCTTGCTCAACAGCTGAAGAATTTGAGGCTAAAGGAAAGTGACTGGTTTGCTTTTTTGTGGGGCTCACCTGAGCAGCTGGGATAGCATACCGGCTTCCATAATACGGGCAGGCCTTCATTCCCTTCCCCAGAGTCACCAGCTGCTCGATATCTTTCACCTCAACCAGAACTTCATCCCGAAGGAGCTGCATGGGCTCATAGGAGTAAAATGGACAAACCGTTCGGCTCACACGCCTTTTCTTCCCCTCTGCCTCCTCTCCTGTGAGACTCTTCTCTGGAAGCAAAAAAAGGTCAGAAAGAAGAGCTATGAGAGCCAAATGGAAAGAGGTGTTCATTTTTACGTGAGTAAAAGCAGTGCGAGGGGCCCTTCCTACATAGCTTGATGACTACGGTCTTTAGCGATGTTGGAGCACTGAACCACTGACATAATACAAGCGAACTCTTTATTTACTGTGTTTGCAATTGTTTAAGATGAATCCTATTTGGGAAAGAAATTACTTTTGCAATTTTTATGGACTTTCATTGTTTGTTTACAGATATTATCTGTAGCCCCTGGTGTAATATTTGTGATATTATCTGTGATATTATCTATTATTTGTGATATTATCTTGTGTCGCTTGCAGCAGCCTTTGTATCACCACCCTGTTCATTTTTTTATTGAAATACACTAGGCACCATTTAAGTCATTATTCCCAGTAACCCAGCACGTGACACTTTCCTACCATGTTTATTCTTCTGCATCTCCATACAACGGTCGTTGATGAGCTGAGCGGCTCCCAGGTGCCTCACTTCCTCATTCACACAGAGGTTCTGAGACAGGTAAGGCAGGGAAAAGCAGAAACCCATTACAAAAGAAAAGAAAAAAAGACACATTCGCAACATACACGGAGCAGAATTACGAGAGGTGAATTGTTTGAAGTTTTCCCGCGGTTGAGATGAAATATAACAAACATTTAAAGACTTTATTACTAAGCTATAATGCAGGTTAGAATAATTATTTCTAAATAATGGAATAATAAGTAATAGGATTATGTTCCACAAGTGTAACTGATTTATAATGTATGGGTTGTATTCAACCAAGATCTACTGAAACTAATGAACCTAAGTTAGTTATGTCCATCAACTTCAACGGGTCTACTCAGCATCGGACTAGCATTGACTGCCACCCTATATATTTATATACTTTTTTGTATGTACCGTATGTAGGGGGTGGGGTGGGGATAAATAAACCATATTTAAATGTTTTCCCCTCCAGCACCTCGGACTCTTTGGAATGGAAAACTATTTGTGATTATTGTTTCTGCGGTATGAAGTGCCGTAAGCATTGCAGACACACAAATCCAGAACAAAGAGTGTTCAGTATTTGTAATATCACAAGGGTGTCATGCTGCTCAGTATTCAATTTATTACTCAGAATTAGTATTTCTGAAGATGATTCTTAATTCTTCTGGTTTGCATCTTTAACATTTTAATTAACTAATTAAATAATGATCATTACTACCCGCCTTTCAGTTTAAGGTCCCAGGGTGGGTTATGACCATTTAAAATGCAACATTAGTAACAATCTTCAAAAAAAATTACAGAGAATACAGCCACAAAAATCAGGATGGATCCTAAAAATAGAAGAGCAAGTAACACCAAACCCGGGGGGGGGGGGGGATGCAGCAACTCCTAACCTTGTGACATTTCACTATATATATTTTTAAGCACTGTTTTTATTTTAACTGCTTCTAAGTGCCACCACTTAGAAACGGAAGCAGTGAGAGATTTTATTTTCTTGGGTTCCATGGTCACTGCAGATGGTGACAGCAGTCACGAAATTAAAAGACGCCTGCTTCTTGGGAGAAAAGCAATGACAAACCTAGACAGCATCTTAAAAAGCAGAGACAATGCCTTGCCGACAAAGGTCCGTATAGTTAAAGCTATGGTTTTCCCAGTAGTGATGTATGGAAGTGAGAGCTGGACTATAAAGAAGGCTGATCGCCGAAGAATTGATGCTTTTGAATTATGGTGCTGGAGGACACTCTTGAGAGTCCCATGGACTGAAAGAAGATCAAACCTATCCATTCTGAAGGAAAGCAGGCCTGAGTGCTCACTGGAAGGACAGATCCTGAAGCTGAGGCTCCAATACTTTGGCCACCTCATGAGAAGAGAAGACTCCCTGGAAAAGACCCTGATGTTGGGAAAGATGGAGGGCACAAGGAAAAGCAAGAGGGCTACGCACCTGCCTAGACCCCAAGGAGACCAGCCGCGTCTCCTTGCCGAAAGGGCTCTTCTGAACCTCATGTATAAACTGAGCCAGCTGTGAATGTGTTCGGCTGCAGTAGTAAATCTGAGGAAGAGAAACAAAAGAGAAACACAACGGGGAACCAATTCATACAGGGCCAGTTTAGATGTGATAGCAATGCAGGATTTGTGCTCTTTCCCTTGCTTCTGCAGGAAAACAGAGGCATCTGCAAGACCTGTCCAACGAATACAAAACTTTGCCTCCTGCGACGGTCACTCTGGCCCAGAGTCAGCACTCACAGCGCTCAGGCAACTGCTTGGGCCTATGCATCTCAGAAGGGACCAAACAGCCGGAAGGGAAACATTTTGTATGCCATGGCATCAGCCTGACCCTGGGGCTCACTAAAGTCAGATGTGAACATAATTTGAAAAATAGGCAAAACTCTTCCACCTGGGATGGACTTCAGCAACTGAGGTAGTGTCCAGACTGAGGGTAGGAGAGTCAGATGGGATTCTCATTGGATTTTAACTGTATCATGTGTGTACGTGTGTGTGCAGTTATCTAATTTGAGCCTTAGAAATGGGCCAAGTAAAAACAAGTAAGGAGCTGGGGAAATTCATGCCAATTTGTCATGAAACTTCCTACCTACAGATTTGAAGGACAGCTACTGGAGCAGGAACCAGGTGCCCCTTGAAGCCTTACCTTGGTTACATGCTCCTCCTCTATATCTCCATCATCATCTTCTTCTTCACTTAACCTAAAGGGGTGAAAGCACAATTGTGTCTCTCTTCCTTGTAGCCCCACTGAAACATTTGTGTCGTAATCAGAAGTACATATGACACAGCAAACACCCTCTCTCCCCATCTTTAAGCAGGTCTCTGTCCACATACTACAGATAGCCAGCACATTCCTATTTAGCAATGTGAAGCCGCAAAAGAGGAAAAATAGAGTGGGGAGGACACAAGTTTCCCCTCATTTCCCCCCCGATGACTTTGCAGAACACGGGGAGGGGGGGGGGGTTAAACGTCCTATGAAATATTTTCTTTTATGGTGAGTGAAATGCTTTTCAAGATACGCCATTAAAGACAATCCCCAGCATTAGAGGAACATTATTCTGGCATGTTGTTGTTTAGTCGTTTAGTCGTGTCCGACTCTTCGTGACCCCATGGACCATAGCACGCCAGGCACTCCTGTCTTGCACTGCCTCCCGCAGTTTGGTCAAACTCATGTTCGTAGCTTCGAGAACACTGTCCAACCATCTTGTCCTCTGACGTCCCCTTCTCCTAGTGCCCTCAATCTTTCCCAACATCAGGGTCTTTTCCAAGGATTCTTCTCTTCTCATGAGGTGGCCAAAGTATTGGAGCCTCAGCTTCACGATCTGTCCTTCCAGGGAGCACTCAGGGCTGATTTCCTTAAGAATGGATAGGTTTGATCTTCTTGCAGTCCATGGGACTCTCAAGAGTCTCCTCCAGCACCATAATTCAAAAGCATCAATTCTTCGGCGATCAGCCTTCTTTATGGTCCAGCTCTCACTTCCATACATCACTACTGGGAAAACCATAGCTTTAACTATACGGACCTTTGTCGGCAAGGTGATGTCTCTGCTTTTTAAGATGCTGTCTAGGTTTGTCATTGCTTTTCTCCCAAGAATCAGGCGTCTTTTAATTTCGTGACTGCTGTCACCATCTGCAGTGATCAAGGAGCCCAAGAAAGTAAAATCTCTCACTGCCTCCATTTCTTCCCCTTCTATTTGCCAGGAGGTGATGGGACCAGTGGCCATGATCTTGGTTTTTTTGATGTTGAGCTTCAGACCATATTTTGCGCTCTCCTCTTTCACCCTCATTAAAAGGTTCTTTAATTCCTCCTCGCTTTCTGCCATCAAGGTTGTGTCATCTGCATATCTGAGGTTGTTGATATTTCTTCCGGCAATCTTAATTCCGGCTTGGGATTCATCTAGTCCAGCCTTTCGCATGATGAATTCTGCATATAAGTTAAATAAGCAGGGAGACAATATACAACCTTGTCGTACTCCTTTCCCAATTTTGAACCAATCAGTTGTTCCATATCCAGTTCTAACTGTAGCTTCTTGTCCCACATAGAGATTTCTCAGGAGACAGATGAGGTGATCAGGCACTCCCATTTCTTTAAGAACTTGCCATAGTTTGCTGTGGTCGACACAGTCAAAGGCTTTTGCATAGTCAATGAAGCAGAAGTAGACGTTTTTCTGGAACTCTCTAGCTTTCTCCATAATCCAGCGCATGTTTGCTATTTGGTCTCTGGTTCCTCTGCCCTTTCGAAATCCAGCTTGCACTTTTGGGAGTTCTCGATCCACATACTGCCTAAGCCTGCCTTGTAGAATTTTAAGCATAACCTTGCTAGCGTGTGAAATGAGCGCAATTGTGCGGTAGTTTGAGCATTCTTTGGCACTGCCCTTCTTTGGAATTGGGATGTAGACTGATCTTCTCCAATCCTCTGGCCACTGCTGAGTTTTCCAAACTTGCTGGCATAGTGGGTGTAGCACCTTAACAGCATCATCTTTTAAAATTTTATATAGTTCAGCTGGAATATCATCACTTCCGCTGGCCTTGTTATTAGCAGTGCTTTCTAAGGCCCATTTGACTTCACTCTCCAGGATGTCTGGCTCAAGGTCAGCAACCACACTACCTGGGGTGTACGAGACCTCCATATCTTTCTGGTATAATTCCTCTGTGTATTCTTGCCACCTCTTCTTGATGTCTTCTGCTTCTGTTAGGTCCTTACCACTTTTGTCCTTGATTATGGTAATCTTTGTACGAAATGTTCCTTTCATATCTCCAATTTTCTTGAACAGATCTCTGGTTTTCCCCATTCTATTGTTTTCCTCTATTTCTTTGCATTGCTCATTTAAGAAGACCCTCTTGTCTCTCCTTGCTGTTTTTTGGAAATCTGCATTCAGTTTCCTGTATCTTTCCCTATCTCCCTTGCATTTTGCTTGCCTCCTCTCCTCCGCTATTTGTAAGGCCTTGCTGGACAGCCATTTTGCTTTCTTGCATTTCCTTTTCCTTGGGATGGTTTTCGTTGCTGCCTCCTGTATAATGTTACGAGCCTCCATCCATAGTTCTTCAGGCACTCTGTCCACCAAATCTAAATCCTTAAACCTGTTCCTCACTTCCACTGTGTATTCATAAGGGATTTGATTTAGATTGTATCTTACTGGCCCAGTGGTTTTTCCTACTTTCTTCAGTTTAAGCTGGAATTTTGCTATAAGAAGCTGATGATCTGAGTTACAGTCAGCTCCAGGTCTTGTTTTTGCTGACTGTATAGAGCTTCTCCATCTTTGGCTGCAGAGAATATAATCAATCTGATTTCGATGCTGCCCATTTGGTGATATCCATGTGTAGAGTCGTCTCTTGTGTTGGAAGAGAGTGTTTGTGATGACCAGCTTGTTCTCTTGACAGAACTCTATTAGCCTTGCCCTGCTTCATTTTGAACTCCAAGGCCAAACTTGCCAGTTGTTCCTTTTATCTCTTGATTCCCTACTTTAGCATTCCAATCCCCTGTAATGAGAAGAACATCCTTCTTTGGTGTCATTTCTAGAAGTTGTTGTAGGTCTTCATAGAATTGGTCAATTTCACTTTCTTCAGCACCGGTAGTTGGTGCATAAACTTGGATTACTGTGATGTTAAAAGGTCTACCTTGGATTCGTATCGAGATCATTCTGTCATTTTTGAGATTGCATCCCATTACAGCTTTTGCCACTCTTTTGTTGACTATGAGGGCCACTCCATTTCTTCTACAGGATTCTTGCCCACAGTAGTAGATATGATAGTCACCCGAACTGAATTCGCCCATTCCCTTCCATTTTAGTTCACTGATGCCCAGGATGTTGATATTTATTCTTGTCATCTCATTTTTGACCACATCCAGCTTACCTCCACTCATGGTTCTTACATTCCAGGTTCCTATGCAATATTTTTCTTTACAGCATCGGACTTTCCTTTCGCTTCCAGGCATATCCGCAACTGAGCGTCCTTTCGGCTTTGGCCCAGCCGCTTCATCAGCTCTGAATCTACTTGTACTTGTCCTCCGCTCTTCCTCAGTAGCATGTTGGACGCCTTCCGACCTGAGGGGCTCATCTTCCAGCGTCATAACTTTTATATGCCTGTTGTCTTTGTCCATGGAGTTTTCTTGGCAGGGATACTGGAGTGGCTTGCCAGTTCCTTCTCCAGGTGGATCACGTTTAGTCAAAACTCTCCACTATGACCTGTCCATCTTGGGTGGCCCTGCATGGCATAGCTCATAGCTTCTCTGAGTTATTCAAGCCCCTTCGCCATGACAAGGCATTGATCCATGAAGGGGATTCTGGCATATCCAACCCTTAAACCCAAGTTGCACTTCTGCACCTAGAGGGAGGTGCAATCTTCATGAGAAGAGCAGACGGAGCCTTTGCTGCTTGTGAATTGCTGCTTCCTTCTTCCTGGTGACCATTATGGTCTAGTATGCAATCATAGGACCAAGTAGCCTGCTTCTGCTGCCCCTTTATCGTGCCATCTTATTGCAGTTCTTACCTACTTCCCACTTTCTTCTCCTCATCGCTCTCGTACTCTGCAAGGATCAGCTCTTCCTCACTCTGATCCAACGGCTCCAAAGTACCCAACTCATCCGGGTGAGACAACATGTCCTTACTGAGGTGGAGTAACTGCTCTGCCTCCTTCTCCTCCATCCTCTGAAATAAGCATAATGGAAGTGTCAGCCCCTCCAAGCCAATTAGCTCACTGTCCTATAAGGAAAGGCTTGAGAGAGTAGCCTCCAAGCCCTTAGCGTTTAAGGAGCTTGGTGTTCAACCCCCAGAAACCAGAGGAAAATGCAATTTGCACTCCTTGAAATTTCTCAGAGAACACAAGCAGTAGGCAACTACTGTGTCAATAACAAGAGCAATCAAAGCAGATGTGGAGGGGAAACCCAATCACTCAATACAGCAGCCTTATAAAGAATAACAAGTGGGGCCTTCAACAAGTGCAAAGTATTCCTCTTTAGGGAGCCAGTCATTGTATTCTACTCCCCTGTCTCAGTTTTTCATCATTTTCTCCCCACCAATAGTTCAGCGTTCAGCACACAAACCATGGACCTCTCATTCTGGGAACCACAACTCATCCACGAAACTGCAATTAAACACGGTTGGGATTATGCTGTTGGCAACCAAGGGATAGGCCTGTGGTATCCAAGTCCTCTCACCTTTCTTTTAGAAGTGTATTTCAGCTGCACGTTGTGGCGAATTTGCTCCAGACGTTCTTCTCGCTTCTTCCTCCTGACCTGCTCCTCCTAAAAAATTGAAACAACAGTCTGTGAAACTCAACCGTAAGTCCTGGAACGAAAACAGAGAGAAAACAGCATGCCGTTTTCGTACCCACTGTGGATCCCAAGCACATTAGAGCCTCCCAACTTCAGTCTTTCCTAGATTATGTTTCTAGGCCACCTGGTGCATAAGGTTTTAAAGCAGCAGCTGTAACCCAGTTTTCACACAGGTGACAGAGGCTCGTGAGAAAATATCCCAGAATATTTCACTTTATATGTTTCCCCCATTTTTAATTCACCTTGTACTCAATGGGCAGGCAGAATAAAGATGGTTACGCAGTATTACCAAACACTATAGATACTGTACTGTCATGTTTAAGAAGGAAATGTAGCACCTGGTGCATTTCAAGAAGATGCTACTAACTAGAATCTCTCTTTTTTAAAATAGCTTAAGTAGCATTTTCCAAGAGAACCTTTCAGTAAAGTGAGACTAGTGAACAAATACTTATTTAGTTCTCTATTAAATACTTGATAGTATCTGCAACTTTTTTTTGTTCTTTCAGTGTTGCAATACCACCAGAGTTTAATGGTATTCAGGTGGAAGGGCTGCCATCTTATACTCATGTGGGGATAATTTTCCAGCTATTGGCTCTATGGAGGACTGCAGCCATAGGCCATGAGTTTTAAACATCTCAATTAAGTTTTTTTTCCTTATGTTTGGTCACCATTCTCTTTCTGGCTTGGAGTTACAAATTATTATTCTATATTAAACTAGTATTTCTGGTTTCTTTAGATGGCATATGCAAAAGATTTAAGGGTTATGCAAAAGATTTAAGGGCGAAACTGGTGAAGATATATAAAGGGAATGATAACAAATGTTGGAGGTGTCAACAGGAGGTGGGCTCATTCATTCATATCTGGTGGAATTGTAAATCAATTAAGAAATATTGGGAAAATATCTATATAGAGTTAAAGAAAATTCTAAAATACTCTTTTTTAAAAAATCCAGAATTGTTCTTGTTAGGAATATTAAGTGAGGAGATCAGGGAAGGGAACAAGTGTTTAATTACGTATGCAACCACATCCGCTAGACTTCTCAAAGCAAAGAGATGGAAAAGTGTACAAATTCCAAAGATAGAGGATTGGCAAATCAAATTAATAAGATATCAAAATATGGCAAGGAAAATAGGAGAAATCAAAGGGATACCTGAACACAAAGTCAATAAAAATTGGGGGAAATTCAATAATTATAAGAAGAAATTTGTGGGAAACACCAACCTCTTAGCAGACAGGTGAAGGGTTCAAGTAATATAAATGAAGATATAAAATATACAAAAAGGTATACAAAAATTCTTTTGAGAAACCAATGTCGAAATAGAGAATAGGCTGGAAGTTACACAGGGGGTTGGTGGGGGTGAAGGGTAAGAGGGAACTATTTATCTTTATTTGTTTGGTTGTTTTTTCTTTGTATGTAGTTGTATTATTATTATTTGTTTATTATGAAATGTTGTTTTGGATGTATATTTATTTTTATTTATTTCTTTTTTCTGTTGTATTATGAAAATTAAAAAAAAATTTAAGGGTTATGCTAAATGTACATGGCTCAGACAGAATAACTGAAGCTACAAGATGAATCATGATTCCTACATCCACTGTTTACTGACTGTGCCTCCCTCCACTGTTAGAGGCAGCATGCATCTGAATACCAGTTGTTGGGAATCACAGGTGGGGAGAGTTGTTCTTGCGCTCTGCTCCTGCTTTCGGGCTTCCCATAGGCATGTTTAGCACTGTGAGAACAGGATGCTGGACCAGAAGAGCCTTTGGCATGAGCCAGCAAAGCTTTTGCTATCTCTTGATATTTTTTTTAATGTTCTCATTATTCTTTTGCAGTTGCATCTCTGAATTCACCACCTAGATTGGCTTTGCTCTAATTAATAAGCAGCATTACCTTCAGCCTGTGGGCCATTTCCCGTTCTTCTTTCTTCTGCACAAACTGGGTGATCCAGTCGGGCTCCCCGGCCGATGCCTGGCTTTCCTTCTCAGGCTGTTCTTTTGCACCCTTTTCATTACTTTCATTTGCGAGCAGGCGGACCTCTTCCTGTCTCTTTTTCTCTTCAAAGTCTCGGAGCCACGAGAGGGCTCCACAAATGAGACTCAAAGATTTCCCCTAAAAATAAAATTCAGAGTTGCTGCTGTTGTCTTAGTACCACTTATTCAAGAATCTAGGCAGCAGCATTTGAATTTAGAATACAAAAGGCCAGGCATCATTTACAAGCCAATACCTGTTTGTTGTCCATTCACGATGACAGATTATTGCTGCAACTCAGATAGCCAAGCATTCTGGGTTGGTACTGCACTTTGGAGAAGGGCTGTAGCTCAGTGGTAGAGCATGTGCTTTGCACACTAGGTTTAATCCCCAGTATTTCCAGGTAGGACCAGGAGAGACTCCTGTATGAGCCCAGAGAGCTGCTGCCAGTCAGTGTAGACGACACCAAGCAAAGTGAGTCAATGGTCTGTCTTGCTGTGAGGCAGCTTCTTACATTCCTAAGCAGCAAGCCACACTATTTCTCCTGTTCCCTCCCCTCCTTCCACAGCACCCCACTCCCTGGCTGCAACCAAGTCCTGAGAGCCTTTCCTCCATGTTGCAAGGCATTCCTTCTCCAGCCACATAAAGCTTACACAGCCTAGGTAGGGCTAGGTAGCAGAAAGATGGGGAATCATCAGCGCTTCAAATATTATTTTTTAAAAAAAATTAAAAAAGAATTACTGTGCCAGTTGGGCTTTCAAATATGCCAATCTTCCCAGTCTCCAAGACCTGATAAAGTTTAGCCATGAATTCTTCTTGAATGGGGTATGGCACATAAGGAAATGGAAACTTCGTTTTGGCTTCTTCCTGGCTCTCCCCAGCCATCTCCTGCAATGAAAAAAGACACCCGTAAAACAGTATTCTGAATCGCCTTACCCCCGACTATATATAAACTAGCCCAGGCTTCCTCAAACTCGGCCCTCCAGATGTTTAGAGACTACAATTCTCATCATCGCAGACCACTGGTCCTGCTAGCTAGGGATCATGGGAGTTGTAGGCCAAAAACATCTGGAGGGCCAAGGTTGAGGAAGCCTGAACTAGCATTTCTACAAAAGCGGGCAAAAAGGGCATTATCAACACAGCTCTGAAAGAAAACATTACACGAGCACAAGGGAGGCCTTGTGGAGGATGGTAAAGATGGCCCTCTCCCATTATGCGCACATCTGAAATTATCCCAGAAATCCAGCCAACAGTGGAATCTAGCCAAGATTACACCAAATGCCTACAAGGCATTCCATGTCACCTTATTATTGTAATTATTTATTACATTTGTATCCACCACAGTGCACCATGGAGAATCTCTCCATTTCATTCTCTGTACTTGTGGCACAATTGCCCAGGTATTTAACCACCAGTAGCTTATCTTGTTTTCAGAAAAAGAAAAAAAAAATGCCATCCTGCACACACATGCATATGATTTCATTGCAAGTCCTGGCTAACATCTCAGGAGACGAGAAGGCGGTATTTTAGAGACTCGGTGCTGGGGGGCAACTACCTGTTTCCCCCTTTTTAATACATAGTCATAAAGTAAGCCATGGCAGGGTTTTTAAGCATTTGAGAAATATAAGACATACCCCCAAAATAAGCCATACTTCCGCGCCATGGAAACCAACCCCCACAGGCACCTCCACTCACAGAGTCACTCCATGCGGCCAAGAGCTCTGCTTAACAGCTGATCGCGCTCCCGCCTTCCTGGCTGCATCCCCGTGCTCCGCTTGCCACCATCGCTGGGCTCACTGCTTCTTCCTTGCCTGGCCCAGCCAAGGAGCTTGGAGCACCCTGCAGCGGCGGGGGGAGCGCCTGAGCCAGTGGCCTCCGCCTGGCCTGGCCAAGGACGCCTGCTGCCCCGCCGCCCGGAACTGGTGGCTGCTGCAGTGCTGAGCACTCAAGAGAGCACAGCAGCGCCCTGAGCCAGCGCCCTGAGCCGTAAAAACCGTACCAGTAATTAAAAAAATAAGACATCCCACCGAAAGTAAGCCACCCTGTGTTTTTTTGAGGAAAAAAAGTTATAAGACGGTGTCTTAAAAAGGGGGAAACACGGTATGCAGGGCCACAGTTCAGGGCCTGTGTTTTTCATGAAAAAAACCTCCCAGGTTCTAACCTTGGCGCCTGCAGGTACGCCTGGAAAAGACTCCTGTTGCACAACTGCTGCCAGTCAGCGTAGATAGACCACGTTGAGCTAGGTGGACCAACAGCCTGGCTTGGTAGGAGGCAGCTTTCCGCGTGTCCCCCCGCCCCGCCCCAAAAGAGAGGGCCCGCTGTACTCCCTGGAAAGAGAGCACAGGATTCCTGGAATCCCAAGCACGTTTCTATTTCCCTCCGCGAAGCGCCCTGCTCAGCCACCGCTTACCCCACCTTCTTGTCCCTTTGCGGCCACTATAAGACCCCCCACCCCCGACCCCGCCGCCACGGACCCTTCTGGAGTTGCTCGAAAGCGCGCCAAATTGGGAAGAGCTGCTTCGGCCCGCCTCCCTCGCCGCTGACGTCATAGGTTTCCCGAGAGAACGAGAGCGAGCCGCTTAAGGCCCCGCCTGACGGGGCGGGTTGGTTTTTTCCCCGCCCAAATTTTATTGGCTAGCAAAAAGTCCCGTGAGCCAATCGAGTGAGCCGCCCGGGGAAAGAAGAGCAACAACAATCTGATGCCTCCTCCGCGCGCGCCGTGCGCCGTTTCGTCAGCAATGGGAAGTTGTCTCACAGTCTTAAACATGTACACTTAGAAGTAATCCCAGTTTATTTTTATTTTATTCTATTTTATTTGCGCTAACATCCCATGCCTCCAAGAGCTCGAGGTGGGATGTACATCCCCTTCCTCATTTAAATCCCCACAACAACCCTGCGAGGTAGGATAGGATTTGAACCCTGGTCTCGCAGGTCCCAGTCCCACGCTCTTATCCACTATACCAGGTCGCCTTAATCCTAGGGAAAGTTAGGTATAGGATTGCCACATCAGTATTAATGCAAAGCCTGCAGTCCTATAAACACTTACTTTATTTATTGCATTTACATCCTGCCTTTTCTCCAAGGAGGACTTAACATGGTTCTCCTCATTTTGATTTAATACCATCGCAACAACCCTGTGAGGGAGCTTTCTTGAATGTTTTTTAGAGGGGTGAGACTATTTATATGTACATTCACACACACATATACATACACAATAATAATATAAAACAACAATAGATGAAACAATAGAAACCTAAACAAGGGGACAGACTTCAAAGCAAAGGGATGGAAAATCATAATGCTGCAACTCTAGGTGGAAGAGCAGGACTTGCGTCTGAGAAAATAACCATGGGATGATATAAGGATACTTCCAAAGGGACACTATTTAGCATTGCCCACTCAGTGTGGGAAACCACTGTATGCTTTGTAACTGTCCACGCTTCAATGGGCACCTGCTGCTACCTTCTTTCATGACAGTGATAACAAGACAAAGAAATGTTGCAATGCCACAACTAATATGGACACACCCTAAGACTGCCATCCTATGCCAAGATTCCCACCCCAAGCACGTCCCTGGTAGCAAGTGCCACTGAACATAGTGGCATTTACTTCTGAGTAAGCATGCACAGGACTGCACTGTGAGTTAGGTGCACTTCAATCCACTGATTTAAATTAGTTATGGCAAGACTAAGGGCTTTTCTAAACTTTCTGTTTTCAGGTGGGAATTCAATCACATACCAGAAAATTCGGGTCATGCCATTACCGTTGATTGGGAGGTCTTGCACAACAAACTTGTAGAATAAATGTTCGTTAAGTAGGCAACATTGAGAAATCTTCCTGCAAACAAATCAGAATCAATGCTCAAGGCTACCTGGAAGCACTTTAAGTGCCTAGACTCAAATGCAAAAGGGGAGGGGGAAAGAGAGAAAGGAGGAAAGACCTCTAATCCCCTCTTTGCAGTTCATCCTACCTTTTAAATGTAGGAGGTTTTCTCTAAATTGTATTATCCCCCCCCCCTCTGAGCATTAACCCTTGCCTGCAACCACAGCTGTATTCTCTTGTTTTACAGTGGTACCTCGGTTTATGAACACAATTGGTTCCGGAAGTCTGTTCATAAACTGAACCGTTCATAAACTGAAGTGAACTTTCCCATTGAAAGTAATGGAAAGTGGATTAATCTGTTCCAGACGGTCCATGGAGTACTTAAACTGAAGCGTTCATAAACTGAAGTGAACTTTCCCATTGAAAGTAATGGAAAGTGGATTAATCCGTTCCAGACGGGTCCATGGAGTACTCAACCTGAAGCGTACTTAACCCGAAGCATGGGTGTAATTGGTTCCGGAAGTCTGTTCATAAACTGAAGCGTTCATAAACTGAAGTGAACTTTCCCATTGAAAGTAATGGAAAGTGGATTAATCTGTTCCAGATGGGTCCGCGGCATTCGTAAACCGAAAATTCGTAAACCGAGGTGTTCAAAAACCGAGGTTCCACTGTATTTAATTCCTTCAGGTGTTAGCATCTCTTATTTACATCCTATTTGTAACCTTATTTATTTGGAAGTACTCTCCACTGATTGTAATCACATTTATAAGTGGGTTTGGGGTTGCAACCAAAATTACTTTGTATTGCTTCCAGCTCTGCATTGCAGACTGTGCTTGTTGTTTTTCTAGTAGTTTTATTTATACCTTTCACAAAACAGTCAATCTTCAGTTTGTCACATATGACAGTGTACGCTATCTAATATAGAAATGAAAACCAGGGCATGTTGTTGTTTTTTACAGCACACTGTGCTTTTAGATGTTTTTCAAATGAGTAAGTGGCCCACATAAGTAAATCACATAGGAAGCAACCCTACCTTAAAACTGCAATCCCAAAAAGTATTTAGGCTTATGCAAGCCCTACAAAATGCAATAGGCTTGGCTAATAGGTTCAGGCCTACAGGCTTGCCAGCTCTATTAGGTTTGCTAGTTTTCTACACACATACCTAAATAATATACCGTACATATTGCAAGGGCTAAGTTCTCTCATTCAGATATATAACTTGATTCTTCTGTGCTTTATTATGGTGTGCTTGACAACTCAAAGCTAATGTGTGAACTAAATTATATAAAAGGTAAAGGTAAAGGTACCCCTGACCATTAGGTCCAGTCGCAGATGACTCTGGGGTTGCGGCGCTCATCTCACTCTATAGGCCGAGGGAGCCGGCGTTTGTCCACAGACAGTGCTTCCGGGTCATGTGGCCAGCATGACAAAGCCGCTTCTGGTGAACCAGAGCAGCGCACGGAAATGGTGTTTACCTTCCCACCTATTTATCTACTTGTACTTGACGTTCTTTCGAACTGCTAGGTGGGCAGAAGCTGGGACCGAACAATGGGAGCTCACCCCGTTGGATTCGAACTGCCGACCTTCTGATTGGCAAGCCCTAGGCTCTGTGGTTTAGACCACAGCGCCACCCGCGTATACAGGTATATAAAAAGTACACAGGAACAAACCTTATACCAAGTCAGACCATTGAAACAGCTAGCATTATTGTGCATATTCACAGGCAATAGTTCTCCTGAGTTTCAGGCAGAGGTCTCTTCCGGAGCCAGTGTGGTGTAGTGGTTAGAGTGTTGGACTTGCACCTGAGAGACCAGGGTTCAAATCTCCACTCAGCCATGAAGCTCACTCACACTGTGACCATGAACCAGTCATAGACTCTCAGTTTAACCCTACCTCACATGGTTGTTGTTGTGATAAAACGACGAGAGTGAGAACCATCTATGCCACCAGTTCCTTCGAGGAAAGTTTGGATATAAATGTAAATAATTATAATTATCATCATCAGCTTACAAAGATCAAACATTTCAACAGATATAGGCCAGAACTGGCTTCACTGTACCTTCTGCTAAGTTGCAAAGAGATTGGCCACTGAAAGACTTGTTGGGAGAGGCCAGGGCAGGTTCGTGGAAGGGGCATACTTATCCCTCGTCTCCTTCTCTCCATAATTCATTTTGCAGTCCCTGCAATACCCATACATCAGAACATAAGCAGTTTAAAAAATAATAATAAAGGGTTCTCGGCCATTATGATTAAAAATTGCCCCCGCAGATTTAAAACGGGTTGATTAATTGACTGATAAAAAGGTTGCAGCCGCACTCAAAGAAGTACTTACTACCATCCTTATTTCTTGAGAGAGATGACAGCCAAGTTCATGCCCAGTGGGCTCCCCCACAAAAAGCGTGTCACACGAGGAGAGGAAGCAACACAGAATCAGGCCACACCATTTCAGTGGCAAAGGTGCGAAGGGAAGAACCTTGCTGCCCAGTGATGTCACAAGCATTCCTGGTTGCCTAGGCCACGGCAAGAGCTCCTGGTTGGCCTTCCATGCCGCTTCCCCTTGATACCCCACCAAAGCAGTGGCCCAGCAAACAGAATAAAGTGAGGATTCAAAAGAACCCAGGAACTTCCTTTATCTGTACAGCCTGCTAATGGTTTCTCCTTTAGACAGACCCTGTGCCCAAAGCCTCAGCAAGGAAGATGAGGGGGCATGCAGCCACACAGGTGTCCCTGTTTGCTCTTGGTGAGTGAGACCGTTTATCTGCCCAAGCCTTGGCCAACCTAGGGCTCTTCAGGCACTGACTGGGGCTGATGTGAATGCTGGCTAGGGCTGATCTACGCATTTACTTACTCCATGAACCTACAGTGTAGAGGCAGGGCCACAGACTCCTCCAGTCACCATCACCCCCTGTGGCCAGTGTGACACTCCGGGGCTTTAAAAAACAACAACCAGTGCTGGCATTTGCAGCACACCAGCCCAAGTTGTGGGATCTATGCCTTGCAACCTTGAAACACATTGTAGAGGCTTAAGCCAAGGCTCACTCCTTTGCCTCTTTTGTTTGGTCTGCGCAGTACTCTCAAAATGGCTCCTCGCTGCAGCAGACACACAGATACAAGAGCCATCGCTAGCTGGAATGCCACTCTCAGATGCCGAATATGACCACTTCTTTAGCATCCTCCATAGCCCTCGTCGAATCCGTGCTGTTTGCTTCTTAAGAGCCACGTATGGCTGCCAGAATTCCTTGATTCGGGCACTGGACCAGTACGAAAACCATGGAGTCGTTCCTGAAGGTAAACAATAAGAATGGCAGGGTTGTCCCAGCTTTTCTGTAAACTGATTGGGACTAGCCTAGGGGAAACCCCAGCTCTTAGATCATAACAGAGCTCCTTGCAAGACTTCAGCTCCTCTGAAACCTTCACTAAAATTACTTGCCAAACCTAACTGGCAGTCTTGTTTTGGATGTGTTTAAAATCAAACATGGGAGGAACCACACTTGCATCAGCGCCTAATGCAGAGATAGCCAATGTGGAGCCCGATGAAAATAGGAACGTATTATTATTATTATTATTATTATTATTATTATTATTCCCCACCCATCTGACTGGGTTGCCCCAGCCACTCTGGACAGCTTCCAACATATATAAAAACATAATTAAACATTTTTTTAAAAAAAACTTCCCTATACAGGGCTGCCTTCAGATGTCTTCTAAAGGTTATACAGTTACTTATCTCCTTGGCTCGGGAGTCCCATAACTCTGTATCTGGCAACATTAAATTTTGGATAAATTAAAATGATGGGGCAACCGCCACAGATGGTCCTTTTGGAAAGTAGCCCTGCTGCTTGCCCACTGCTCAGACCCCAGCAAGGTGGCAGAGCCAGACTGGACTGATGAGGAGCCCTTCTGAGTCAGCAGCCAGCAACTGCTGGCGCTGATCTCCAAGTTGCAACTGCAATTAATTTAATGTTTGGTCATGCCAAAGGGGTGAGCACCCAGATGAAGGAGACCCCTACTGCACACCCCTCTTTCAGATTCCCAACAGTGGGCACGGACCATAGGAGCCAACGCCTAGGGACCGAGGTCCCTTTGGCCCCCCCAATAAAATATTTGAGGGCTCCCTCCAGTTGATGGGCATTGCCATTCAAATGGTGTGCATGTGTGATCGATTATGTGGGGCTTACCTTCCCCCCTCCAATATTTTATTCAAGTTGTCACCCCTGGTGCGGACCATGATGATACAATCACAATTACAGCGAATCTGTGGTAGGCAGTGCCTCTCAGCTGAGATCAAATGGAAGGAGTGAGCAGATCACCTGCTCTTCTCTAACTCTCAGCCTCTCTCTCTCCTAGGGCGGGTGTGCTCTGACTTGGAAGAACATTCAACTTTCCCAGATTTTTGTAACCTTGCTTTTTATCGCTGTGCCTTGAAGAAGTACTATGTGAAGGTGAGGGAAAGAGGCGAGCCTGGGAAATCTATTAGGAAGAAAGGATAGCCCAAGGAAACAAGGAGCTGAAAAGGGAGCTATGGCAGAGGTGGATTAAAAAAAAAAACGGGGAGAGCCTTTCAAGGAAAGTAGGTTTGATCCCACTATAACTTAGGTTTCATTGAATACACTGCTCGTTTGCTCTGCACATAACACTTAACCATAGTTTAGAAACCATGATTTAATTGGATTGCCTGAACCAGACTTGGGGGTTTCACCAAGGTTTGCTAACCATGAACAAACCACGCATGTAAGTCATGGTCTGTTCTTGGTTATCAATCTTGCCATATGCGAACAATGACTGCCAGTCAGTTTGTGGACAGTACTGAGCTGGCGGACCAGTGGCGGACTCAGTACAGTGGTACCTCGGGTTACAAACGCAATCCGTTCCGGGTCGCAGTTCGTAACCCGAAAAGTTCATAACCCGAACGCCATTTTGCGCATGCGCAAAGTGCTATTTTTGCTATTTTCGCGCTTTGCGCATGCGCAAATCGCGCACGCCGCTTCTGCACACACACACACACACACGGCGAAAATACTTCCGGGTTTGCGCAGTTCGTAACCCGAGGTGTTCGTAACCCGAGGTACGACTGTATGAGGTTGTATACATGTTATACCTTTAAAACACATTTTCCCTTCAGAGAATTCTGGGCACTGTTAACAGTTGCTGGGAATCATAAATATGTAAGGGTTAAAATAAGGTAAAGGTAAAGGGACCCCTGACCATTAGGTCCAGTCGTGACCGACTCTGGGGTTGCGCGCTCATCTCGCATTATTGGCCGAGGGAGCCGGCGTATAGCTTCCAGGTCATGTGGCCAGCATGACAAAGCCGCTTCTGGCAAACCAGAGCAGCACATGGAACGCCGTTTACCTTCCCGCTGTAGCGGTTCCTATTTATCTACTTGCATTTTGATGTGCTTTCAAACTGCTAGGTTGGCAGGAGCTGGGACCAAGCAACGGGAGCTCACCCCGTCACAGGGATTCGAACCGCCGACCTTCTGATCAGCAAGCCCTAGGCTCAGTGGTTTAACCGCAGCGCCAGAACCCATAATTCTTTGAGGGAAAGGATGTGCTTTTTAAGGTGTCATGTTTACACACCTAAGGCAGCTATGTCTGTTCCTAGGCCTTGTGCTCCCTAAAGTAGTTGCTCCCCCCCCCAGCTGTGGTGGAGGATGTGACCCCATCTCTACTGTTGTTGTTAAGGTGTAAGGTGAGCTTCTGCCTGTAGAATGAGGAGGGTGCCATTTATGCCCCAGGACTCAAGAGGAAGGGGTGGTGGTGGTTGAATAAAGGATGTTTAGTTTTTAGGTGGGTCAGTTCTGTTTCTGAAAGCTTCAGATGTAAGGTTTTCCCTTTTGGCCTAATCCTTGGGGAAGGGATGCAGCTCTGCAGTAGAGCACAAGCCTTACATTCAGACAGGCTGAAACCACCCACCCACCCCAGTGGCTCCAGGAAAACTACTGCCAGTCAGTGCAGACAGTACTGAGCTAGATGGGCCAATGGTTATGACTCAATATATAAAGCATCTTCCTAGAGAAATAAGGAGGAGTCCCGATTTCTGGCTGTGTGCAACACGATATATTTAAAGCACATGGCTCCACTCACCCCCCAAGAATCATGGGAACTGTAGTTTCTTAAGGGTGCTCTGTGAGGGGAAAACTAGAGCTCCCAAGAAATTTGCTTAAAATGAAAGGGGTGTATGCAGCCTCGTTCAAAAGAAAGACAGAGAACTGATAGCTTTGATGAGCTGTAGCACCCCAGAGAAAGATCTATGTTTCCGTTTTGCATGCTGATTTTATTTTTCTGTCTAGAGGGTTCCGTGCCCAGGTGACAGGAACAAAGCAAGGTCATTTTTACATATCATCAGCTCCCCAACAGAACCTGATGAGATTGTGCAATCATCTATAGAAGAAGCTTTGACTAACCTGCTCAGGGCCTCTCCTGCAGCTTCCATGACCACCCCAGATCCGTTTCCTGAGCTTCTCACAGCCATGTCACCCTCTACAACATATGCAGCTAAGTTCTTTCCTGAGCTTCTCCGCGCCCCTGCTGCTCTGGCTGCCACAGAGTTGGTTCCTGATCTTCTCGCTGTCACTTCTGACAAAGCTACTACAGAGCCCTTGTCTGACATTTTAGAAGAGATTTCTCTTGTGCCCTCTGCAACCACCATTGCAACTACATCCCCGTTGGAACTTATCGAAGAGTCTTCTCTAGAGAACCTCGCCCAAAGTGTTGCCACCATCGCAGCAGAATCTTTGCTGGAGCCTCTTGTCACTACTCCTGACACAACCACTGCAATGTCCTTTACCAAGTCCCCCATGGCCATGCCCACCTCTGCCACAGAGACCTCCCCCGTCGCCATGCCCACCTCTGCCACAGAGACCACTCCTGCATTTCTCACCACCACTGATCCTGTTGCCACTGTGGAGTCCATTTCCAAGATGACTTATGCTACTTCTGCCACAACCACTACAGAGCTCTCGCCTGGAGTGCTTTCAGGGTCTTCTGAGCCTCCTGTATCCACTGCTACCTCAACTGCTGCAGAACCCTCACCTCAGCTTCTCAGCCCCTCTCCTCCGGTGTCAGCCAGTGAGAGTTTTCCTGAATCTCTCACCACCACTGTGGAAACGTCCACAGAGACCTTTCTTCAGTACAACTCTACCTCTGCTGCCAAGGAACTTCAAGAATTTGTTGATGAGCTTTCCACCTCCACCTCCACCTCCACCCCTACCCCTACCTCCATTACTACTCACTCTGCCTCAAATGCTACTGAGTCTCCCCCTACACTGGACATCACCTCTGAACTCTCTACCTTCACAGAATCCTCTCCTGATCTTGCCACCACAGGATCTGAAGCCACGACTGCGGCATCCTTTCCCACGAGCCCTTCCGCCACAGAAAGTAATATAACCACTGTTGCTCCCGGCAATACTAGTGTTGCCACAACTGCAGAGCCCTCTTCTGAGCCTCCAATCAGCACAATCGCCACCGCTGCAGAAAGTTCTGCCACAAACCCCACTACTGCCACCACTGTCGAATCCACAACTACCTCTGCCAAAGCTCTGTGCATCTGTGTCTCCGAATCTTCCATCCTGCCCAAAGAGACCACCACCACCGAAACGCCCATGGCTACCACATCCTCCGCAATCACCGAAACACCCGTGGCTACCACATCCTCCGCAACCACGGCTTCTCCCCAACCACTTGTCTCAACCCCCTCTGTTGCCCAGCAAGAGATTCCCCAGTCCAGCTCAAGCAAGCCCACTGTCATCACCTCGACTTCCACAGAGCAGCAGAAAGCTAAGCCTGAGGATGTGGTCGGGACCTCCCCTCTGCTGCCGACCGCAATGAGCCCCGATGTTGTCACACAACAGGAGGAGCCCCAAGAGTACCTTCAACCTACTGCCAGTTTGGCGGAACTCTTCTTCCGAGTGCAGGATAGGAAAGTGCAGCAGCTGATGCAAGCAATGCGGGATCTGCTGACCAGGAGAAGAAAGCCGCTGCAGAAGCAAAAACAGCTGCAGCCCACATCTTCACAACCGCTAAAGACACTGACTCATGCCAGCAGGCAGAAGACGACTAAGCAGTCGCCAAAGCTCAAGGACAGACTTCAGAGATGAAGGCATGAAGGCATGCAGTCTCTTGGGTATCAAAGAAACCAAGTCCAATGGACAGGCTCCAGTCTGGCATTCTGGAGGCGGAACTACTCTAGGGCTGTCTCCATAACAGGTTGCAGCTCATCCGAGTCAGCTCTGAAGTCTTCCTTAAAGCGGATTCCCCATTATCTTGAGGCAAGGCTGGGGACCAAACTGACAAAGGCTTAGGTTTTGGAGTTTTGAGAAGACAACGGTGCGGATGGGGGTTTGGAATTCTGTGAACTTGCCCTGGGGCGTTCCCGGTTTCAGACTATTTTCCGTGGAATGAAGATTTTCTCTCGTTAACGGGCCTTTCTTTAAGTTGGAAGGTGGCTGGTCCCTGAACGGAGGAGAAAGCAGGGAAATGACTTGTTCTCCTCATTTGGGTTTCCAGACAGGACAATAAATAAATGCGGTGTTTTGCAGAAAGGGTTGGAGGTCACTTCATGGGCTTTAATTGCCCCCTCGCATATGGAAGAAATGCATGTCTCATGTTCCTCACAACCTAGCGCATGGTCAGCCAACATGACAGGGAGGAGAGAGGAGGGAAACTCCTCCTGTAGCTGGTTGTCACCTTTGTTGCTGCTCCCACTCAACTGGCAAAGGGAAAAGGGTGCAGAAAGTTGTGACAACTTTCAGTGGTGGGAAGTGTCAGCAGCAGGACTGGCCAGTGGGGAGAGATGCGGCGGCAGGGAGGTCAGGGCTGCTTAGGTGCAGGAGCTTAGTCCACCAGTGTCCCCTTATAGCCCTAGTGTCCCTACCACTACCACCTCCTCCTCCTTCATGGTAAGTGGCAGCAATGCCACTGCTGGAACGCCAGGTCCACAGAGGTGCCCCTCCTTGCCAACTGTTCCTGAGCAAGAGATGGGTCGGAATGCTTCTCTGAGCCAAAGAAGAATTCAGCTCATAAAAGTCACCTTTCATCTTGAGGTGGGTGTTACGTGTCCTCAGTTCATTTCCAAATCTGTTCAGGAGAACTTTTGGCAGTATTTTAAAAAGTAAAGACAGCTGCTTAGCAACAGAACCATCACATAGAAGCTAAGATACATGCACCTTTTTAATGCTCATTAGGCCAGAAAGCAATGAAACAGTAAGTGGACAAGTGAGAATTTGCATGCTATGCCTGGGAACAGGTTTATTCTTTCTTCAGCATTCTTTCCCAAAGTCACAAATTACAACTCCAACTTGTGTGTGTAAAGCGATGGTAATGCAGCAAGATTCTTACAGGCATCTCAGTTGGCCACTGTGAGAACAGGATGCTGGATTAGATGGGCCAATGGCCCCATCTAGCAGGCTCACCTTATGTTCTTACTCCCTTTTTCAAATGCTGCTTGTAGACAGAGTAGATTGCTATAGCAAAATGTGTGCTCCAAGGGAGAGGAGTGTTAGTCATTGGGTCAGTAGGGTCACATCCAAGTCACAAGTTGTGTCTAGGGTTCGGGAAGAAATCCAATTTTGTTTGCATTTTAATGGGAAACTATCTAATTAGCACTTTTTGAACAAATGCTTGAACCAAAACAAAAGGCGCGTATGTTAGTAAAAATAACATTCAGGGTGAACTATAGTGGGGAAAGTGCTCACAAATTGCGTACATTAGTCAAAACAGCATACAAAAATGTGTGTTAGGAGAAATTCACACCAAAATGATGGCAAATTTTCATGAGGATGTGGAATAACTGAATTTAAGACTGAAAAAGAAAGGAAAATGGAAAGGGAGCTGAAGTTGATGGATTTGTCCATCTCTTTGTGTGCCTCCCCCAACTTGTGCTTTGCATTTGCAGTATCTCAGGTCTCATCCAGATAATTTCAAGTTATAAGAACTGTCCAAACCAAGGCACAATGAAGTGTCCCCACTTATTTGCTAAGGATGCTTTGCCAACAAGGCAAGATTGGACATGTACATATTCCAATTAGCGGCAAATCTGAAATCTGGGAGGCACAGTTGACCTAGTGTCTCTTTACTTATTCAAAGCACAATCCTATCGACCTGACTGTTCCCCCCCTTCCGAAAAACCACAAGGCGGCAAAAGTAATCTAATTCTAGCTCAATTGCTTAGTGACCTGCATTGCTAATGCTTTAAACAAAAAAAAGTTTTATTTTTACAATTGAGTAGATTTCCTTGCAGGGCTGTGTGCCTTGGGACTACAAATGAGTATAAGAAGTTAAGAATAAATATTCATAGCCAATTAATAAATATTAATAGAAGTATTTGGAGGTGTATTTGCTCTTGAAGGCGGAAGACAGAATGAGAGAGATCATTATTTATTAGAACCCCAATGAATAAAAACAATAAGGTGTAAGGTACTCGTCTTCAACGGATAGATCTGTCAACTTTCAGTTTCTCATTTTCCCAGTCTTCAGTTCTCCACACTTCCGCATGTTTGCAAATGAAAATTTGTCAGCATTTTAATGCATATTTCTCCTAATATACTCATTTTAATGCAATTTTGCACCAACACATACATTTCTGCAAGCTATTTCCACCAATATAATGTATTTCAGATGAGTTTTTCACTGATATATACACTTATATGCACACTTTCCTGTAATGTATGCACTTTTTAAAATAATGTGGTTGGAAAACTGTGCCACAAAATTCTGGGAAGTGTGAGGTTTGAAGGATACCTGTGTTCCAGTTTGAAGATCTTTTAGGAAAGTGAATTAGGTAGGTTCACATTAAAAGCCGAACTTAACTGAATGGCCTGTCTCATCCCTAGTCAGGAACCACTAGTGGGTCACAACAGTGTCACCATCAAAAATGTTATCAGATGCGAGGGAATTCTATGGTGAATGTGAAGAGATTTCAATAGGTGCAGTTTTATTTGTATCTTCTTTTCTCCAAGGAGCTCAATAAAACATAGATTATTCTTCCACCCCACCCCGTGTCTTATCCTCCAAACCACTCTGTTAGGTAGCTCAGACTGATGGATAGTGACTTGAGCCAAAGGCCCAATCTGTACTCTATGTTTAAAGCAGTATCATTCTTATCACTATATACATGACTTCCTCCCCAAAGAATCCTGGGAAATGTAGTCTGCTAAGGGTGCTGAGAGTTGTCACCCCTATTCCCCTCACAGAGCTACCGTTCCCAGAGTGGGTTAACAATCAACCCTTCTTTCCAAGAAACTCCAGGACATGGATGGAGAAAATTAAGTTTTGTTGGCTAGTTGAAAGTCACCAAGTTAACAAGGGTGATACACTTGGCTGGCTCCCCAAAGTGGGTGTTTTGCCCTTTCCAAATGGAAGCCACTGATGACCACTATGCAATCTTGGCCAAACCATGGTTTAGAGCAACCAAATGGGTTCCCAGGATGATTGCAGCCGGTTTACCCCTTCTCTGGTCCTGCTGATGAGCTAAAGATCCGCCACACTCAGATTGGTTCATATTTAACTTCCCCCATACAAATGTGTTCATGGAGACGTGGAAAATTAGTGTAAAATGGGCTGCATGTGCAGAAAACTGGCAGACGTCCAGGAGCAATAGGGTTCGGTTCTGTAAGAAATATGAGGTTTTCAATAGTTCTCAAGTTCTCAGTTTGGGGAGGCTAAGGTAAGGTCCTTTCAATCACTGCCATGCCCCACTATTATTTAAATAATTACTTGCATTCGCATGGGGTCATTTTCTCTGTTTTTTCCCATAAGTGTTGCCCCAAACCATGAAATGCAAAGCCCTAACTTTTTCATTATAGAATGACATTTTTGCTGAAGCCCTGCAACTTCTGGAAATATGGATTTCTGGGTATTTTCTGTGCAGGGCATCTTGTACCCTTAAGTTGGTGTACGTACTAGCTGACCCAACTCCCATCTACCTCAGGCAGCATATCTAATGGTGGGGGATGATGGGAACTGTAGTCCAAAGGACCAGGTTGGGGAAGGCTGGTATGTTACATTAATAGTGAGGAATTGCTACATTTGTGCTCCTCCCCATAATGCATATGTTCATGATCATTGGGCAGTACAAGAAACAGGGCTTTTTCAGTGGCAGCCCCTTGTAAATTGAATTCTCTCTGATGGAAGATACACCAGATATGCTCCACTGGCCCTTTAGAATGACCATGAAAAAGCTTTCCTGCACTGTGAGTTACTAGGAGAAGACTACTTTTAGATATTTCCTTTTCATTGGAACCTTTGTGTTTGCTTCTATCTGGTGATTTCTTTAAATACACTGCAGCCCTCTCAATCACACACATGAAAGCACACAATGAAAGATTCAGCTGCACCAGGCTAACTGAAAAGCAGTCTGGCAGAAGGAACTCAGACACGTTTATATTGTTTTTATATAAAATAGACATCTATATACATTTGCTTTGTTCAAAGACTTCTTTGATCATAACCTCTGTAGGCAAAATTCATCCATAATTTGACAATGAAAATAAAGGACCTTGCAAAATCCTGTTATCACTGACATACACCCCACTGCTAAATTGTGCATTTAATTGATGTAACAAAAACAACTGATAGTTCAGAAAGGCAAAACTGATGGAGACAAAAGACAGAGAAACACCACAGCTATGCAAAATTAACTTCTGCTTGTTGAAGTAGATTAACGGCATCCAGTTTCAGCAGAGAGATTTCTATATTTTCATAGAAGCCACAGCCGTGACCCAGAGACTTTTCAGGAAAAATAATAATTTTCAAACAAATTCATATAAACATCACAAGGAAGTTCAGCACATATTTTCAGAGATTACCATCATCAATGGTGACACTTTTCAAACACCATTAACAGCCAAAGCAGGTTTTCTTGTTGCTGCTTGTTATTAAGTGTACATAGAAGCAGGCTGCTAACTTGATAAAAACTATTGCACATCCCCCTTAAGGCAAAAAGCCCATTAGGACTAAATTTTCACAGATGAAAAAGCAGGTGAGCAATAAGCCGAAGTGCAGTGCGACTGCAAACAAGAACCAAGATACAGAAGGACCGTGGCAGGTTCTTAAATGAACCAATCAACTTATAGGCTGTGAATCAATGAACCAATCAACTTATAGTTTCCCAGAGGTGGTGTTGGGAAAACTCACATGGCCTACAACATAATGTTTGTTCTGAGTCCCTCCAAGGTTGCTTGTCAAATTGATTTTGCAATTTTCATACTACTCAATGCTAAGGGACGGATTCAACTACCCCATTCCATTACTGAAAGGGCTCCTGGAAGCACAGTGGAACATTCCCACCCATGCATCTCCCATGAATCTGCTCTAGAGGTTTGTGAGAACTCCCAGATCAATGCACCCCCAAATGTGAGATCATTCCTTCAGGCAAGCAGAAATGCTTGTGCTGATGGGAACCATCTTCTTAGCACTACTGTACATTGAATTCCAGCCTTTGCCACAACTAGGCCCCACCCACCACCAAAAGCATAGGAAGTGCTGGTGTACAACTTGCTGCAGTTGTCATGGGCACTATTGGTGGGAGACTTTAGCTCGGTGATAGGGCACATCTTGCATGCAAAAGGTCTCCGGTCCAGTCCTGGGCACCTCCAGTTTTTTAAAAAGGACCAGGTTGCTATGAGAGCTGATATGCAGGTATCCCTCTAAACTTGCACATAAGTGAATTTTGCAATGCAGTTCTCCAAATGAATGATGTTTACAGAGATGCATGTATTAGGGGAAAGTGTGCATAAAAAACCAAATACAGTGGTACCTCGCAAAACGAATGCCCTGCAAGACAAATTTTTCACAAGACGAATGCGTCTTGCGATCTGATGGTGACTCGCAAGACGAATTCGTTTTGCGGAAAATTCGTCTTGCGAATCGCGGTTTCCCATAGGAATGCATTGAAATTTAATTAATGCGTTCCTATGGGCAAAAAAAAGAAAATTCAATGCATTCCTATGGGAAACCACGATTTGCAAGATGATTTTTTCGCAAAATGAATTGACCTGCGGAACGAATTAATTTCGTCTTGCGAGGCACCACTGTATATAAGTTTTAAAAATACCACAAAAATGAAATGTATTATTAGAAATTGCTTGCAAAAATGTGTATTTTAGTTAAAACTGCATGCAAATTTGTGTTTATCAGGAGAGATTCACACTAAAACACTGAAGGAATTTTTGTGAGGATTTTTTTTTAAAAAAATGAAATTAGGAAATTGCTGCAGAAAGTGAAGAACTAAATTCAAGATTGGAAAAATTAGAAGAGGAAAGAACAGAAATTAATAGATCCATACATGAGACCCCCAGAGAGCTGCTGTCCATCAGAATAGACATACTGGGCTAGATGGAACAATGGTCTGAAGAGAGTTTCTTATGTTCGTATGAATGGTGTCCGTAAAATGTAAGACATTTTTTTTACCCCTACCCTCTACCTGGTGCACTACTGACATTTTAAACTCAAGATGCCATAGATCAGGCATGTCAAACCTGCGGCCCTCCAGATGTTTTGGACTACAATTCCCATCTTCCCCGACCACTGGTCCTGCTAGCTAGGGATCATGGGAGTTGTAGGCCAAAACATCTGGAGGGCCGCAGGTTTGACATGCCTGTCATAGATAGATCCTGGGACCTTCTATATGGGGGGGGGGCACATGTATTCCATCTCTCAGCAAGCCCTGGAGCTTATTGTCAAATCTGTTTGGAGAAAGACCTAGAAATTCCTAGCACTTCCCTGTGCTCTGCAAAGCAAGACCAACAGGCATGAGAAATCTGCTTTCCAGGGACTCCCCTCCCCACTATTGATCTTTTGTTCAAGGAAACATGCATGTGCTTCAGAGGAACCCTAAGAGTTCCTAAGGACAGTAGTTTGAAGACTACAGAGAGAACCACCTCTACACAGGCACACACATCTAGCGCACCAATTCATGCTGTACTGCTAAGCTATGGATGGTGCTCTAGATGTTGCTGCACTACAACTCCCTCACTGCTGGCCATGCTGGTTGAATGCAGCACTTTGAAAACCTCAGAAAAATGAACTAAGAACAAGGGGTGGGGGTGGGGTGGGGAGAAGTACACAGAGGTCCTGCTATTCAAACGCTCGTTATACATAAATTCACTTATCCAAACACAAGGAATTAGTACCCAAACCTCGCTATACACACTGCAGGTTCAGATCTCCAAACTGACAGACCTGCGTGTAGTAGTGTAAACAAATCAACAGCCTTAAAGAAGCTTTATTTATTTGTGTTTTGCTGGTCCATGGCAGCTGTTTCACCAGAAACCATGATGAGAGGGAGAGGGATCAGACGAATAAGAGAGCATTTTGCCCGTCCTTGTTAGCTTTTTGCAAGGTTTCAGAGGGTTTTCACATCATTTTATGGTCAAAATTCCATGGTTGGGAACACATTAGAAAATTCCCCATAGGAATCAATGGAAATCGTCAACTCATTATGCAAATACTCACCTAACAAATGTTTTCCTGAGAGCACATTGCATTCGGATAGCAGGACCTGTGCATATGATATTTGTAGACTGGAGCAATAGAATTCCCCCCTCCTTAATAGCTTGCTTTCCTTTTTAAATAAAATATAATCCTAGTCTTCATAGTGACATAGGGAAGCAGGAGCTCCCTTTTCAATGAATTGCCACTTGATATGATATTGAAATATATATAATCTCCATACCCTGAAATTTTATCCTATTCCCTCAGAGCCAGCCCTTCATTTTGGATTTGGCCAGCATCTGTCTGTACAGGTCTGCTTTGAAAACAGTACTTAAGCAATACAAGAAGAAAACTGCCAAGCAACATTATTATTATCTGTAATGCAAAAAAGGTGTCCAAAATGCATGCTGTGCATGACAGTAGCAGGAAAGGAGCCAGAGTATTTATAGCTGCATTACATCGGTGAGCTATTGGGGGGAGGGGAGAGCTGCCTTATATCTATAAGAACAAGATCAATTTTATTACCAATTAACCTGCTCCATTGCTTCAGCAGAACTGGAAGAGAAATCCATTGTATTGCAATTAGACAAATATGAATCCTTATTTAAAAGTGGGCCTTTCACCAAGACACTCTTGATTCACCTAGCAAAGGAGCCCAAATCAGACCATCAATGGAACCATTCCTGTGATTAAAAAGTTAACACACGTGATTCTCTTGTGTATATAGAGTTTGGTAAAACTGCAGTCACGGCACTGGGAGACAATAGACAATTAAATGAATTGCTGCATTAGTCGGCATGATGTTTTAAGCCTATAAAGTGTTATTGCAGGAGAGGTGCAGCAGAACAAGAAGCATAATCCTGAAGAGTGTTCATCTCTTTTCTCCAGAAATAAAACAACTTGTCTGATCCCAGTTGCATTTCCAAAACATGTCAACAGCATTTACTATTCTATATATTACATTTATATCCCACCTTTCCTCCAAGGAGCTCGAGGTGGTATACATAGTTCTCCTCCCGATTTTATCCTCCTGATTTTATTCTAACAATAACCCTGAGAGGTAGGTTAAACTGGGAGTGAGTGGCTGGCCCATGCCATAATTGTGGCTGGGTAGTAGATGCAAAAGAAAGTTTATTCTGGGTTGGGGGGCATGGAAAAAGACAGCACCCGCTTCTGCTTATTGACTGCAAAATCTTAACATATTGAGGAATGTACATGGCTTGAAAGTGGCTTGCTTTGTTTTAGGAGGGGGTGGTTTTAACCCCTGGGAAAAGCAGCTGTGAGCAAGCTGGATTAAAAGTAATTTTCACCCTCAGACTTGCAAGCCAAAACATGTAAAAGTGAAGACAGAAAGGCTGATAGGAAAAGATTGTGACATGGATGCCTTTTAGTCAAGACTAACTCATATGATGGCTCTGATGGGCATCCTTGGGTTGTATTCAATTGTTACTCTAGAGTAGATCCACTGAAATTAATGGGGCTAAGTTAGTAACAACCATGATTTCAACGCATCTACCTCTGAGTAAAAGTTCATTGACTACAATCCTTTATTTTAATACTATTTCAGGTCTAATGTACAGAGGGACCGCCATCTTTTCTGTAACCACAATGGATTTTGGATGGTTTCTGATTACATGTACAAATTTGCCCAAAACTAAAGCCTTCCCTTCACATCAGCCCTCTCTGCCTCCTTTTGAGATTCAGGGTGATATTAAACTAAATAATTGTGTGAGTTGAATGATTCCACTTACGGAACTTTCCTTCCTCTCCTTCTCTGTGCACACCCTGTGCCATTCCCCAAATCTGCTCTGGAGGGTTGGGGTAACCCCCAGAGCATACTTGGGGGAGGGTACCAGGGGAAGGAGAAAGTAGCATTACACAAGCAGAAGATGTTCCACTTGCACGATTATGTAACCGAATACAACCCTCAGTCCCCAGTGTCAACCCCTGGCAAAGGTAACTGGATGAATTAACATGTGGTAACCATACTAAGACAGGAAAGCTTTGCTTAACCATTATCATTATACCATCAAAACAAAAACAAAAAAAACTTGTATTATCTCAGATCAAGGAGACGGATTTTCAAGAAGCCATTCCTTAAAAAAAAAACATGTTTTCCTTAAGTTACAAAAATAAACGCAATGTGTACATTCTGGATCTATGCAGGCAGTACGTAGAATGATAAATAATGATACTTATATTCAGTGCTTTTTTTCTTAAAAAAATATTTAGGGGTACTCTCATTTTGACTCAAGAAAATCACCATTTTATAGTTCAAATTGGGGAAAATAAATACAGTAAATGGACAAAAATACAAAGATTCACAAAATGTTTAGGGGTATGCGTACCCCTGCATACCCCCAGAAAAAAGCACTGCTCATATTGTTTTACAAATCTAATGTCTTCTTGTCTTTCAGTCCTCAGATATGTTACAATTAGGTTTCTAAGTATTATCAAGAAGTATTGGCTTACAGGGAAAGCTGTGTAGGCAGCAATCCCATACTCACTCACCCGGGTCTGCACAGTGAGACTAACGACGGAGTAGAAATGTATAGGATTGCACTGCAGGGTATGGATGCTTGAAAATGGAATATTATACATTTGTGGCACTGTAGGTCTCCAAAGACTATGGTCCAGATCCAGCTGCAGTGAGCAAATCATAAGTTAGGCACAACTTGTTCCGCTGTTTTCAGCAGGCTGTAGTCACACTTTATGCCAAAATCACAAGTACATTTTAATTATCACTGGGGAAACAGATTTAAATTTTCACTCCGGATTTCTTTCTCTCTCAAGCTAATGCAAATCTTACCTTTCACAAGTTATGCTCTGCTGGTTTTTAAATGTCACCGCAACCCTTCCCTGACTAGCTAGTCCAGTTGCAAATCTATGCAGATTGCCCTGCAACTAGACTGGGATATTATCATACACATATTCTTGTCATTTTTCATACCATATTTTCTACCTCCCATTCTCCAGTGAAACTGTAAAGTTGCCTTGTCAGTTTTTCTTTCCTTCTCCCTTATTAAAGTAATTAGTGTGTGCTGCATGTACATATATGCTTTCCTAAAGGGAAAACAGAAACTTCCCCTCTCTTCAGCAGTAGCCTGGAGGCAGGGGAAAGGGCCGGCATTAGAGAAAAATAAGCCTGAAATTATGTCAGTTTCACTGGAAAGCAGAGAGGGCAGGGACAGTGAAGAAAATATGCATTCATGAGATTGATAAGCATTCCCCACCCCCCACCCCAGTATCAATTTCTCCGTAGAACACAGATGGGGGTAGTGCAATAAATATTTATGGATGAAACTGACAACTTTGGTGCAGGGAGGAGAGATGAGAATGTGAAAAAACGTATCCCAACCGTGTTTAATTCTAGAGAGAGAGAGAGAGAGAGAGAGAGAGAGAGAGAGAAAGGTAGGCGGAGGATTAAAAATGCATGTCAACTAGAATGCACCAGTTCAGAGGTGATACAAAAAAAACCCAAGAAGGTTGAAAGGTGATTGTAAATCCATATTTCTCCATGGCTGTCAATCAATTTAAATGACTGATTTAAAAACTGTATTCCTGTCTCCCCCATGCATAGCAGCGATGGGAGTAAAGTTCATGCGGATGCATGTGAAATCTGTCCAACACAAGTTGGATCAGAGCCTAGGTGCACAATCTACCAATGAGTTGTTTATTTCAATGGGGTTTGTTCAACAGAACTTCATGCTGGATTGTATTGTGTTTCCCACAATAGTTTTACTGGGAATATCTATAATCATTGGGCTTTGCCAAGAACAACAACATTTAAAGGCATGCTAAAAGAAATGCAGGTGATAAAATGGACCTTAGACATAAGTTAACCAACTTCAGCTGCCTTGAGGCCAAAAATTGACTGCTGGAAAACTATTCCTACCCCCCAAACCCTTCTAGATTTTTGCCCCACCCTGAAAGCTCAGGGTTGTACAAAGAATTTAAGCAAGCAAAGGGACATTTACCAGTAAACCTTTAAACCTAATTCTGCATCTCTTGATGCTCCATCTTATCTACTATTTTCAGCATTCTTAACTTGTGAAGTGGCTTACTGCATTTGCCGTTACAACAACCACATCTACATAAGTAAGCACTATACACATTTTACAGATGGGGAATGGGAGCTAACACACAATGACTTGGCCAAGTCCATAGCAGAAGTGGGACCTGAACCCAGGCTTCCAAGCTCTCAACCCACTGGGGCACACTATCTAACTATTAAGGCCACTCAGAGTAAAGACATTTTTTTCAATAAAGATATTGAGATCCACTTCCTTTGCCACTCTAGAATGCCTTGAGGCATTTAACAATTTCTGCCAAAGTTTCCCAAGCTGCCCTTTTGCAGACAACAGTGATTGAGTACAGACAACCAGCAGCCACCAAATAGTGCATATGGGTGATGATCATTTGCCATTTTCCAGATTCCTCGTTAATTGCCAAACAAGGGGCGCAGAGAGTAGTTACATGCATATTGCAATTAAATTATTAATTGGCAAACAGTCATCAGGATTTGTTTGATAGAAACCGTAAAACAAAACAGATGCAATCCTCATTGAGGCCAATGTCTAGCAAGAGGTAGGAACAAGTTGGACTACAGCGCTTTGTGTTTTAGTAAAGCATTTGCTGCCTATTTCCTAGCTGCAGACTTGTTCTTGCTGACAGAGGGCCTCTTCACTTAACATCATGAACCCCGTCAATTCACACGACGTCTGAGCTCTTTATCGAGCATGTGGGATCCTTGCTTTAGTAGGATTTAACTTCATTCAATCAATGGAGCAAACAAGGATTGAGAAGAAAAGAATCTTTAGAGCTCTGAAGCATCTGAAATATGCTCTGAAGAGGGGGTCACCAATGTGGTGCCCTTCAGATGCTGTTGGACTACAAATCCTGTCATCTCCGATCAATGGCCATACTGGGTGGGCCCGACGGGAGTTGCAGTCCAGCAAAATCTGGAGAACACCATGTCAGTCACCCTTTATAGGCTAGAAATATTAACAACTATTCACATACATTCCCCCTCTGTGGTTGCTACCTTCTCTGGCTTCATAAAAATAAGAGCAACATCCACAAGTTTAGCTACATTCCCAGTAGTGAAAGATATCACTTATGCTTCAGAGAAAAGTTAACGCTCAAAAATAAACACCAAATCCCTGTGAGCTTCCTTCTTCTCTACCATATTTATCTTTTATCGCATTTTTTATTCAGTGGGAGAAAGGGAATCTCCATATGGAGGTGGGCAGAATAGGCCTCAAAATCCCTTTCTTCATTCACTCCCCTGTGCCTCGTGCACAAATCAAGTCCAAAGCTTCGTAGCCATTGGAAAATGATCCCATCACCTCTGTCTTCAGCTGAGATCCAAAGAGCCACTGGCATGTGCTTAGTGGCCCTTCCAAGGCCTTCCTTCCTTCCTCCTTTGGAGGAAGTTCAGTTCATTGGCTTTGCACACAGACAGTCCCAGGTTCAACCCTCACCATCTTCAGATAGGACTGGGAATGTCCCCTGTCTGAAACCATGGAGAGCTGTTGCCAGTCAGTGTAGACAATACTGGTCCGACTCAGTGTAAGGCAGCTTCCCATATACTCCCAACAACCTGTTGTGCCACTACCGTACAAGCTGTCCTGAAAACTCAGGAGAGCTCCTGAGGTCAGCTGCTGAGGCAAAACAAGGGTCTATGATTGGAAAAAAGAAACCCAGTGTGCACGGGTTCAAGAGCAACTACGGACCCTAATATCATTGATATGGGAATAAGCCATATGGTGGGGGTTTTTTCAGAGCTGTTTCTCTCTGTTCCCCCATCTGACACTTTCGTTCTCTACAAAAACAGCAACCACCCTGTTATTCGGATCAAAGAAAAGCAGAGCTACTAAACTTCTAACACCGTGTGAGACCTTCAGTACAAACTGCAATGAAAAAGACTTTTCATATGAGTGACTTCTTCTTCTGAAACTGCCCTCATGAACGAAATATTCAGCTGAGAGCTAATTGCACCCACTTCCTCTTTGGGTGATGGACAATTACATTCTGGGAAATGCAACCAAAATCCCTATTGGGGCCTAGAAGGGGGGCTGCTATTTCTTTACCTCTTTGGCTGCTGCCCACTATCTTCTTGGCCAATCAGGTGCCTGGCTTTGGTAGGCCTCTATGGTAAAATCTTCCTTATATCAAGACTGAATGGTGGGGGCTGCCTCCTCTGTTCCTTGCTGAATCAGGCCACTGTTTCACTTCTCATAATCATCCCAGTGCTTGATGATGATGATGATGATGATGATGATGATTTTTAACAAGTGAGAGACGTGGGTGTTATATAAGCATTTCCTACTGTCAGCACTAATGGAAAGTAGCATGAGGCAAACCCAAATATAATTCTGGATTACGATGAGCTTTTTGCCCATCCTTCGGCTCATCCAGAGAGAAGCAGCAGGACTCCCCATAGCTTTCTGGTGACTCCAGCATGATTCCCATGTGCACCCTTCTTAGTCTGGGTCACCACTGCCTCCCCCCTAGGTCCTTTCAGTTCACTTCTGTCTTGTTTGGGCTTCGGGGCTTCCACAGTTTCCGCTCATCTCCAGGAGGCCTTGCACTCCACTGACTGTCCCCCATTTTTATCCCCTCTCTTGAACTTCCTGCAGGCGTTTCTCCAAGCGATCCAGTTTAGCCAGATTCTCTTTCAGAAGCTTGCTGTTTGGAACCAGCTGCAGAGCTTTCTTATAATAGCCACGTGCCGTGATGTAGTTGCCCTGCAGAAGGAAAGGGGGAAGGAGGAAATCATAGCACCCGTTGCAAAGCTCCTGTTGCTGAAATGCCATTCCTAACAGCCCTGTCCTAGTCTCACACGCTAAGGCCAGGACACCAAACTTTGTCCCTGGTTCAGATCAACAAAGTAGGAACTACGCAGATCTCAGGCGGGTGTCGGGCAGAGGAAACTGCACTATAGAAAGCCAGTGTAATTTACGCTGGGGTAAATTATGCAAGTGTAATTTCCCCCAATTCCAAACTCCTTTCAGGAGCAGGGCTACTGCCAACTAAGCCAGCCTGAGCCTGGCTGATGGAATACAAGCCTTTAAAATAATTCAACTTAACACATTTTTGCCAGGTTAACTTCTGTTGAGTTTCTAGGTCCTGTCACCAAACTGAAAGAGTTTGGAATAGGGGTAAGTCCAAACCACTGCTGGATTGCCCCCCTCCACACCACATCCTTTTTGCAGGGGCTTTACTCAACCCCTTCTGAGCCTTACAGCATCTAAGTACAACTAAGTTTTTATTTTGGTATGAGCTTTTGTGTGCATGCACACTTCTTCAGATACAAGTGTATCTGAAGAAGTGTGCATGCACACGAAAGCTCATACCAAAATAAAAACTTAGTTGGTCTTTAAGGTGCTACTGAAGGAATTTTTTTATTTTGCTTCGACTCAGACCAACACGGCTACTTACCTGTAACTAGCATCTAAGTACAGTCTGAATAGAATATTCTTTAATATATGCCAAAATGAGTGATTTGATGGACCTCTGACTCCTTTCTTAACCCTGCCTAGTTATCTCTGGATCACTTTCTGCCCATCTTTCTTCCTCAGCAAAGGACCACGTCCATCGGCAAAGCTTGCGAATCTTCTTACCTTGATATGCTCAATCCCCCCCATGTTCATCCAGGCTTGTGCTTGTTCCGGGTTGAAGTCTACAGCAACTTTATAGCTCTAAATTAAAATGAAAAACAAAACAAAGCCCGAATGTTGGAGCAATCCTGCCTGCAGTGTGGAAATCTTAACAGAGGCCAGTAAAGGGACGTCACTAACATGCCTTTCTGAAATCTCCTCAGAGCTACAAGTGATTTCAAAAACTGCTTCGCAGTCTTATGTGCTTACAATAGGACGGTACCATTTTGTTAAGGCTCTGAAAAGCTATTTCTTGGGAGAGCAGATGGGGGAGTCAGGGGCACAGATTGCAAACTAGGACCTCGGGAGGTTATAATGCTTGCAGTGAATTGGAGGAGAGCATTATGAATCATAGAGATTTCGGAAAGGAGTGTTAGCAACATTCCTCCAGAAGACTGGGTAATAAAACACGTGCTTGATCATAGGAACGAGGACATACAGTGCTGAATCTTAAACAGACCAGATTTACAGGATGTCTGCCTGCATCTCTGGCTTCATCCCTTTGCCATATAAATCGAGCAGCAGTTTCAGGGCACCGAACTGGGGGAGCAAGGATACAGGGTTCCTAAAGTGCCTTCTTCATGGGGCACCCCATTTGCCTCATCATCCACAGCTGTGTGGGGGCTCACTTGAATGTATACCAAACAATCTGAAGAGCAGTGTGCTACATTAAATTAAACAGGTGGCTGGTGAGTTAAGACAGCCATGTGGTTTTTAATTATTATTATTATATTTACCTCAAAAGCTTTGTCCAGGTGATTTTGTTCTCTTAGCTGGTTTCCTTTAGTGAAAAAGAGTTCTGATATGACTTTGGGGTCCTTTGGTTTCAGCTGTAGAGCTTTGTCTATGGCTTCAAGCGCCTGAACAAACACACAAACAATGATAAATATGGGTCATTTGAGCAGAACTCCTGTAATATTTTGATATTTACTCTTAAGTGCTGATTCACACATGTTTTTAGGTGTACACATAAACACATGTAATGTGTGAATGAGATCCATGTGTATCAAACAGGTATTCTCATCAGAGAACCAGAAATGGCTGTGGTTTTCTGACAAGTGTCCAGCCAGTCACAAACTTGGTTTTGCTCCTCCATAATGTGTGGAACAGACCAAAAGTTAGAGGTGAACATGGGTGAAAATGCTTTTGCAGTCTTCATAATATTTTGTCAGTAATCTGTACCTTGATGTTCCTGTCCTCTTTTAACACCGAGGAAAACATCCCTACTTCATATTGAAAGCACCAATATTTTTGTTATTGGACGTACAACCCTTCCCTTTGCTGCAGTACTGATCAGGCAATTTGTGTAGCTAATTTTTGCCATTTTTTTCTGGCAAGAAAAGTAACATTTCACCAGCAATTGTATCCTCAGTACCACTTGCTGAAGGAAGTTGAAAAATGGAGTCTCTCCTCTACTTCTCCAGAAAAGTATCTTCTGAGAATCAGGGGACCCTACTGGTGAGACTGGCTGTGTCTTGGGAGGTTGATGGGAGAGGGTGGAACTAGGCAGAGAATCTAGGCAAAGTTGAGGAGGGTCTCCAGAACATCTGGAGAGGCTTCTTGAGATTGCTGAAGGAAGGAGGTGATGGGAAAAATCTCAATCCAGCAGCTTTCTTCTGCAAACGGTTCTTAGACCCAAGCTGAGATTCAGCGACGATACATGCACATAGCCACATGATGTCTGGGTTGGCTTAAAGGGTTATCGCTATGCATCATTTTAGGACTAACTCCAGCTGATGGGTGGACAAAGGTGGATCTCCTAACCATGTGCTTTGATTGGAAGATTTCCCACCAGAGCAGCATTCCTACCTTGTTGTAGTTCTCTTGCTTGCTGTAGATGGCTGACAAAAGGCGGTAGCACTCCAGGCATTCTGCCTCCTCGGTCACAATATGATTGGTCATTTGTTCCGCTTCCTTGGTTTGCCCCATCATTGCTAAAACTTGAGCCTACAAAAAAAAAAAACCAAAACAAACAAACCCTAAAAGGTGTACTGATTGGAGAACCTCATATTTACAAGCATTCGGTGTCATCACAGGAGTTTATAGAATGACTTTCCAATTCTATCAGAACGCCTCACATACCGATGGCAATTAATCAAAGGCATCTTCCAAAAAGATACCTATGACATGATCTGTCTCCAATTTTCTCTTTTACTGAAGAAGAACAGGATATTTTAATGCCACCATCACCACAGAGGTGTCTGTGGAGGGGATATATTTATTGAAAATGTCCAGCCAACCTGATTGGTAGTTGGGTTCCTACTGAGGATATTTGGTGAGCCAACGTGACAGTGATGTGGGGATTGAGGAGTGGAGTGATCATTTTGTGATATTATGGCAGCAGACAAAGCTGCATTGCAACTTTTGAATAAACGTTTACCGGTACTTTAATTTTTTTTAAAAAATCTTTTTTAAAAAAGGGGGATGACTTTCCAGTGAGTGAGCATTGCAACACTGGAACCTCACTGGGTGAGATGTTACCATGGAGAAAGCCACACATCTCAACTCAGGGGGTGGGCACTAGAGCTGGATGATAATAATCTGAACCACTGGCTGGTTTATACAGGAGCAGGCCATTTTTCAAATGCTCTGGTCTTAGCCTTTCAAAGGCTAATACCAGCACTTTGAATTGAGCCCAGAAGCAAAATGGCAGCCAGTCAAGTTCTCTAAGTACCAGCATTACAGTTGTCTAACTAGGTGCTGCCAGGGCATTGATAATTGTAGTCAGATCACTTCTTTGGGAAACTTGGGACTCATATACTACTTCCCTGTTCCTCTTCCAGCATGGCTGCAGGGAAGAAATCAGAAGCTTGCATTTTTGTTAGAATGACCACAGTTTAATACTACATCCAAACCATAAGCTGTGGTTAATTTTAACTATGGTTTGTTGAAACAAGCCAACTTCTTAAGCTATAGTTTGAAGTTGCCTTGTTTCAACAAACCATACTGACTATTAGCCACAGTCTGTGGGGTTTGAACGACACAGCAAGCTGTGCTTAACTGAAAACAGAAGCAGGAGTCTCCAAACTCTTCTTCATAGCCATGCTGGAAGAAAAGTGGGAGTGTGCAAACCCAAGGCTTGGGGATGGCTCATTCTCATAATGCAAAACCATGGTTTAGCGGCACATCTAAACAGTCCACTTCCTCTCCCAGACCTAACTGCAAGCAGAAGCAACTGCAAAGCTGAAATCCACTGACCTTCACAGAGTCAGGAGTAGAGGAACTGCTCCTTTCATGGAAGGAAAGTTGCCCTTGCTATGGTTCCAATGGTTAGTATGATATAACTCCCTCTCCTCTGCCACACACACACACACACTTACCAGAGCCAGCCGAGTCTCCTTGTTGGATGGTTGAAGTGCTGCAGCTTCCCTGTACACCTTTAAGGCATCTTCATATCTCCCTGTGTTATAATACAGAGCTCCAAGAGGAGACAAGATTTCAGCCTTCCGTGCTACTTTCAGTGCCCTAAATGTTGGCAACCAAAAGGAGGGGGGCGGTGGAAACAAGGAAGCAAATAGCATGGATTGAAATGTGCCTGCTGTTAGGCTCCAAAACAAATACATGAGCAGTTATATAGGATGCTGCCTTATACGGAGTCAGACAATTGTTTCTCCTAGCTCAGTATTGTCTATACCATTGGGATTGAGATTGAGACCTTCTGCATACAAGGCAGATGTTCTTCTACTGAGCTAAAGCCCTTCCCTAAGGTTCACAACAAGGCGTTCTGCAGTCGGCGGCAGGGAGGATATTTCATCCAGTCTTCCCCCTGCCCCTCCTTCTATCGTCATGATCACTGCTCCCCTCACCTATTGATGCCTTCCTTGTGGCTTTACTTCCATGGCAACAACTACATTATTCTGCATTTCAGGAAATAACCCAAATTACTACAGTTGCAATAAATGACAGGAGCCAAGTGCATTATGAAGTTATCGCTTACATCATTTGTTCAGAAAATTGGCGTTTACATTTTCCTTTGTAAATACAGTGGTACCACTGGTTACGAACTTAATTTGTTCCGGAGGTCCGTTCTTAACCTGAAACCGTTCTTAATCTGAGGTACCACTTTAGCTAATAGGGCCTCCCACTGCTGCCACCGTGTGATTTCTGTTCTCATCCTGAAGCAAAGTTCTTAACCCAAGGTACTACTTCCGGGTTAGAGGAGTCTGTAACCCAAAGTGTTTGTAATCTGAGGTGTTTGTAACCCGAGGTACCACTGTATCTGGGATTTCTTAGAATTAGACGCCTTGAGCCCCAAGAAAGGAATTTGACACTATAAAGTGACACACACACACATCCTGCCTTGCCTTACCGTTTGTACCAAGTTTCAGCATCTTTGTTCTGCCCCAAGGAGCGATACAACCTGCCGAGGTTCACCATGGCCACATGATGACTGGGGCTAAGCTGAATGGCCTTCTGGTAGTGGGAAACTGCAGTCTCTGGAGATCCTAGGAAATAAAGAGGGTTTGGTTATGGCTTCTCTTTACATATCCTGCAAAACTATTATGGGTTCTGTTCGTGCTCATGCATTTGGGAATGCATATGAACCACACCTTCAAGAAGAGTCTGAAAAACTGTGTTCTTCAATCCTAGGTCACCTGAATCTCTTGTATTATTTGTATAACATTTTAAACCCACCTTTCCTCCAAGGCAACCAGGATGCCACACATAGCCTTCAACACATAGTAAGGGAATATGAGACACTGGGCAGGGAGCTGAAGAGCTGCGTAGGGAACAGAGAGAAATGCTATTGGGTGACAGAGAAAAGGCGGAACTATTCAACACCTTGCCGACAAAGGACTGTATAGTTAAAGCTATGGTTTTCCCAGTAGTGATGTATGAAAGTGAGATCTGGACCATAAAGAAGACTGATCGCCAAAGAATTGATGCTTTTGAATTATAGTGCTGGAGGAGACTCTTGAGAGTCCCATGGACTGCAAGAAGATCAAACCTATCCATTCTGAAGGAAATCAGCCCCGAGTGCTCACTGGAAGGACAGATCCTGAAGCTGAGGCTCCAATACTTTGGCCACATCATGAGAAGAGAAGACTCCCTGGAAAAGACCCTGACGTTGGGAAAGAATGAGGGCACAAGGAGAAGGAGACAACAGAGGACGAGATGGTTGGACAGTGTTCTCGAAGCTACGAACATGAGTCTGACCAAACTGTGGGAGGCAGTGGAAGACAGGAGTGCCTGGCGTGCTCTGGTCCATGGGGTCACGAAGAGTCGGACACGACTAAACAACAACAACAACACTCAACACCTACTTTGTCTCTGTCTTCACCCAAAAGGAAAGTGATGCCCAACTTGGTGATAATAGAATAAATGATGTAAGGAGGGAGCTGAAGCCCAAGATAGGAAAAGAGGTAGTAAGGGAACACCTAGCTACTTTAAATGAATTCAAATCTCCAGGGCCTGATGAGCTGCATCCAAGGGTACTAAAGGAGCTTGTGGGTGTAATTTCACAGCCTTTGTCTATTATCTTTGAGAATTCTTGGAGAACAGGTAAGGTCCCTACAGACTGGAGGTGGGCAAATGTTGTCCCCATCTTCAAAAAGATGAAAAGGAAAGACCCAGGTAACGACTGACTGGTGAGCTTGACATTGATACCAGGGAAGGTCCTAGAACAGATAATTCAACAGTTGGTCTGTGAACGTTTAGAAAAGGATGCTGTGATTACTAAGATCCAGCATGGGTTTCTCAAAAATAAGTCACGCCAGACCAATCTGATTTCTTTTTTTGATGGAATTACAAACCTGATGGACCAGGGAAATGCTGTGGACATAGTGTATCTTGATTTCAGTAAGGTGTTTGACAAAGTCCCCCATGATATTCTCAGGAGGAAGCTGGTAAAATGTGGGTTGAACAAGTTAACTGTTAGGTGGATTTGTAGCTGGTTGACTGACCAAACCCAAAGAGTACTCATATACAAAGATTCTCCAAATACACACAAACATATTTATCCTCACAACAACTATGTGAGAGAGGTTAGGCGGAGAGATGCTGATTAGTCCAAGGTTACCCAGTTCAACTTAAGAACCTTCAGATAAGTCTGCTGGAGAAGGCCAATAGCCCATCTAGCCCATCCAGCCCAGCATCCCGTTCTCATAGTGGCCAACCAGATGCCTATGGGAAACCAGCCAACAGAACATGAGCACAAGAGCCCTCTCCCTTCCTGTGGTTTCCAGCAACTAGTATTTGGAAGCATTGCTGCCTCCAACTGTGTAGGCTAGCCTTCATGGCTAGTAGCCCTCTCCTCCATGAAAAGAGAAGACCTGTCATCAAAGAGTGGGGATTTGAACCTGAGACTTAAGTGTAGCATCCCTAATCACTACACCATACAGGACAGCCTAACTTGACCCCACAGGGCTGATGTGAAAACAAATGCATTGTTCATGGAAGTTAGTGGGGTGGAGATTACTTGTTCAAGGTAACCACCTGCACTTGGCAGAAGTGGTCTTCGTTTATGATGTAAATAAAAGTATAACGTGCTCCTCTAATGATGCTAAAAGCAGCTTGCAAGAAAACCTTTTTAAAAAAGACACTAACATTAAATAAGGGGGGGGGGAACAGCACAGTTACAGGTATTTTATTCCTTCTATCTAATAGACTGGTTTGGTCTAAAGTGTCCTTTAGTGGCAAAACCTAAGACTGTATTTATGCATCGCCACAGGATGGAGCTGCTTGACTGAATTTTCATGGACAGACGTGACAGATGAAATTTTGGAGAAATCCATTACAGCAGAGAAGAAGAGAGCAAGAGAGCGCTCAAGCTGTGTGTAAACTGATTAAGTAGTATCATTCATCAGTGTCTCATGCTTAAAAAAAGTCAACAACCCACAACCGATGTGTTGATGTTAATTTCATCCTGCAGAAAAGTGACAGATTGCTAGCCTTGGGAAGCAAACAGCTATTTAAGATAAATTTTGTACATGAATCCACTGGCTGTCACATGGAAACATCTTCCACAGCAGTATGCATACATAATCTGCATGTGAAATGCAAATAAATATGTCAAGGTTAAAAATAACCAATGTTTAAGATTTTTTTTTAAAAAAAGTGGGGGGAGCGGAACCTCGTTAACTTCACTTTATTTGAAACTTTCAGTCATGCCCTCAAGGCCAATGCATATTTACAGTAAATCAAGACCCTTCAGCTGTTTTATTCGCCGCAAACTCACATCTCTCACAGCAATAGAATCACAGAATTGCAAAGTTGGAAGGGACCCCGAAGGATAATCTAATCCAGTGTTTCCCAAACTTGAGTCTCCAGCGGTTGTTGGACCACAACTCCCATCATACCTGACTGCTGGTCCTGCTAGCTAGGGATGATGGGAGTTGTAGTCCAACAACAGCTGGAAACTCAAGTTTGGGAAACACTGATCTAGTCCAACACTCTGCAACACAGGAATATGCAGCTGTCCCATATGGGGATCAAATCTGCAACCTTGGCGTTATCAGAACTACGCTCTAACCAAGTGAACTATCCAGGCCAATCGAGACGACTGTAATGAACTCTACCTTGGGCACCTTTATGGGTACCTTCAATGCTAGTCCTGTACAGAGCAGACCCACTGAAATTAATTAACTTAAGCTAGTCATGTTCAATAACATCAGTGGGTCTACTCTGAGTACGGATAGCACTGAATACCACTCTGAAGCTGCAATGGTTACAGAACGAAGTGTGGTGCCTCTTGGCAAGAGTGCTAGGAAGAAATGTCATCTGTGCCTCTTGTACCTGTGTTAGTGTTCTATACCTTTCAGGATATGAACTGTGGTTCTGGTTTTGATTATAAACCTCTAAATGTATTGGCCCAGAGGTTTTTTATCCTTTTTGAGTCCACGGCTCCCTTGACCAACTACATTTTTTCTGTGGCACCCCTGTGGGGGAGCCCAATTATGTCACCCTTTGCCTACAGTAGTGATGTATGGAAGTGAGAGCTGGACCATAAAGAAGGCTGATCGCCAAAGAATTTATGCTTTTGAATTATGGTGCTGGAGGAGACTCTTGAGAGTCCCATGGACTGCAAGAAGATCAAACCTATAAATTCTGAAGGAAATCAGCCCCGAGTGCTCACTGGAAGGACAGATCCTGAAGCTGAGGCTCCAATACTTTGGCCACCTCATGAGAAGAGAAGACTCCCTGGAAAAGACCCTGATGCTGGGAAAGATTGAGGGCACAAGGAGAAGGGGACAACAGAGAATGAGATGGTTGGACAGTGTTCTCGAAGCTACAAACATGAGTCTGACCAAACTGCGGGAGGCAGTGGAAAACAGGAGTGCCTGGCATGCTCTGGTCCATGGGGTCACGAAGAGTCGGACACGATTAAATGACTAAACAACAACAACTTGCCTACAGAGCCACCAGCCCCTCACCCCTTTTCAAGCACTCTCCCTTGTGGTGTGCTCCCTCAGCCTCCTCTCTTATCCCCTCTCCTTGGGAGTTCTCTGGGAAGCTGCTGCTGCCACCCCTGGTCTCTGAGCTGCCCCCTCCTCAAAGAGAGGTGTTTCTTCACATTGCCCCACAGGGGCCTGGGAAGCACTGCCTGGTCAGCCCCAGAGGCACCATTCGCCTGGGAAGCTTGTAGCCAGGGCTGCTTCAGCTATCAGTTGTGTAAGCCTTTGGGAGACAGAGACACGAGAGGGAATCAGAGGAGGGAGGGAAGGAAAGAGGGACAGAGGCCAGTGTCGCCCACGGCACCCCTGACTATCATTCGAGGCACCCTAGGGTGCCATGGCACACTGGTTGAAAACCACTGTCTTTGCAAGCCATTTATTCATTGTGCTTATATTCCACCTTTATCTCAAAGGAGCTCAAAGTGGAGTACATGGTTATTCCCCCCCCCTCATTTAATCACAACAACAACAACCCTGCAAGGTAGGGTTAGGCTGTTTGTTCCGATCCTACATTAAAGAGTGGGCTTACCTGGGGGAAAGCTAAGGGGCAAACAAAAACAAACAAAAGCACTTGGACACTGACCAGGAAATGCCTAGAAATGCAGAGCAAAGGTGAGTGTGTTCTCATCAAGAGTATCTCTTATAAAAATCCATCTGACTACTGAATCCATGTAAGGAGAGGAATGTACAAAAGAATTACCTGTACAAAAGAATTACCAAGTGTTTGGAGTTCAAGGAGCAAGTTAAACCTGAGCAGCGTCTATAAGCAAATTAAAATGTTTCTGGCTGAACCACAGTTAAGCTAGTTAAAGCTTCATATTATTGTAAAGCATTTTATCCCAAGGCCTTAACTTGAGGTTTGGGAAGAGTCGGGGTTGACAGTGACAGGCCTCTCCGTCACCTCCGCTGGCAGGAAAGCTCAGATGGCAACAGAAAGATTTGTCACAATCCCCAGCACTTTTAATTGCTGTGCTTTCCCTATGTGCTGTCAAAACCGTCTTTGGGGAGCGTGGGAGCAAGGAGATATATGACAGTATGAGGGCAAAATTGAGTGAGAGACATATTCCTCAAACCGTCCGTGTGTTTCTTATGCCTCTGACGTTGGAAACGATGCTAATAATCACAGTCCGTGAAAGGAATAAAAATGGCCCCTTTTATCACCCTATCCAGGTTTCTTGAGGCAAGACTGTGCATCCAACGGGCTTTTCAGAAAACTACTTTTTATTTTTCTAAACTTAAAGTGCTGAGATTCTCTACCCTGACCTCATCCGAGACCTTTGCAGAAGAAAACAGACTTGCAGCCTAAGGAGCAGGTGCCTGCCCTCTCATGCAGAATGCAGATCAAGGCAAAGAGGAAGAGTTTCTCCCACCACAGAAAAGCAACTCTGGCACTGCTTGGTGTCCAGGGGCTATTCTGAGGCTACAATAAACTGCTTAAGAGGAGGAGAATGGGATGAACCCCAACAAAGTAGGGATATTAAAAATACATATATAGAAAACATCTACCCTACATTTCTGCCTAGTAAAAATAGAATACAGCTCATTTCATTGCAGTAAAAAAGAGGGAGGGGTTAGGTTTCAGACTGGCTGATTCTTTAAAAAAAACACACACAATAAGGGTAGAAGACAGAGAAGGCAATATTATTCCAAAGTGTATGTGTGCCAGGATGATTCTGGGGAGGTTTTGGATCTGCTGGATCTAAAGTTCTCCCATTCCCTCAAATCCTACCCCCCAAACCCACCCAGCAATAGGTTTGAGAGTGGGGAAGTACAGCAGCGTTAAAGCTGGCATATTTCTTTTCCCTCCGGCTACCCCATCACTAGCATACTCTCTGATTGGTGGAAAACTGGCTGGACTCAAGATTTGATAGGGTGCCTGTCACCACAATATAAAGGCAGCAGCATCACCAAAATTTACTTTTCCTGCTGTGGCTTTCAGGAGAGTTAATATGCACCTTCTCCCTTATTTTATCTCTGCTGCAGCAGTTGGAAGCCCAGATAGTTGTGTAACCTTCCCTGTCAACAGCTCAGCCATTTGTCTGAAGGGGGCAACCTGAGAGCCAAAAGGAGTGGCTTACTTTCTTGGTCCACTATTCAAATTCAAGTCAATGTATGATGTGATGTGCCATTTGCAGTGACTACTTCTATTATGTTTATGCCAAGGAGGGAACCGAAGCTACAGAAGCTGGATCTGAAAGACTCCACGTTCTGCCACGAGTCCTTTGCTGAGAAAACATACATGCTTCCTTTTCCAAGTCACAGCATTTGTGTTTGGACAAAGAAAGCCCACTGCAAAGCCTGGTTTTTTTCTGCAGCAGCTGCACTCTTCCTCTAGGAGCTGATGAGCAATTCTGAGCCACCACTGAGCTGCAGCAGGAAAGCCTGGGAAGTGGCCGAAGCATACATGGTTTCAAAGTGGTCATAGTGCATCACCATAAGGGTATGTTAGGCAACCCTTTGGCGGCCCAGACAGAAAGCAGGACAAGACTCTGCTGGCTTGAAAAGACAAGCACATACCAGGAAGGTTGCCAGCTGGACATCACTGCTAATTGCAAACCCTTCCAAGAGCACTTCCAATGACCACCCAATGTGGATGCTGACTCATGAATTTATTCATTTACAGTGTGATCCTATACATGTCAATCAGAAATATGCCCCCACTGAGTTCAATGGAACTTACTCTCATGAAAGTGTGCATGTGATTGCTTGGCTGGGAGTAAGCCCTCTTGAACTCAATGGTGCTTTGTTCTAAATGGTTCTAAATGTTTCTAAATGGTTCTAAAATGGTTCTTTGTTCTAAAAGCATAGGCTCACACTTTCAGTTACCTAGGGTTTTAAGGACCTTAATGTCTAGTGCTCACTGCATACCTGCCCTGATAACCAGCTATGCACCTTTTTGCAGGTGGGAGGCTGAGTGGGAGGGACTATGCTAACACACATACACACACCATTGTTTTTTTTTTATAAAAAATAAAGTTTATTGTAGATTTAAACATATACAACAATAAAAAAGAAAAAAGAAATTCCAACTAAACAGAACAGGCCCAAAAACACAATCCCCCTCCCCCCTACCTCCAGAGTCCCCCTTCCCCTCCCCTGCCCTTACCCCCAACCCTATTCCTTCACAACCTAAATTAGACTTATCTATGTTATAATTATTTTCATCACACACACATTATTACAATTTTGTACAATTAGAAACAAAATCCAAATTGAAAATAATAATGCAGAATATTACCATCCAAATAATATCCAGATAATTATAAACTTATCTACATTATCCTTGAGTCTTACTGTCTCGGAAAGAGAATAAGTATAATCCACATATACACATATACATTTGAAACTAGAAATATGACATCCATAACTTTAATCCTTTTCTTCTTTATTCTAGAATCCTGCTACGTCGGAGAGAAGAGACGGATTATCTATGTGTGTACTAAGATAAATGGTAAGTGGTTCCCAATTTTTTAATTTATCCTTCACATTTGTTTCCTTCAATAATTCGTGTTTTCTTGCTAAATTGTAATATAATATTAATTTATGTAACCAGTCCTCCTTCTTTGGAATCTCTTGAGATTTCCATGCTCTTGCCACTAAGAGTCTAGCTGCCACCGTTGCATAACTCACTACACATCTATCATTCGGTTTTATGTCCTCTCCTAACATCCCTAATAAAAAGATCTCAGGTTGTTTCTTAAAAGAGTATTTCACGATTTTCTTTAACTCTTTATAGACTAGTTCCCAGAAATCTTTAATGAGGTCACAGCTCCACCAAATATGAACGTATGTCCCGACTTCTTTACAGCATCTCCAGCAGATATTGCTTACATTTGGGTACATTTTAGCCAGTTTAGCCGGTGTTAAATGCCATTGATTTTGCATTTTAAATATATTCTCAATCAGATCATAATTTGGCGTAAATCTAGAATCTCTTTTCCATAATTGTTCCCATTTTTGCATACTAATTGTTTTTCCCAAATCCTGGCTCCATTTAATCATATAATTTTTTGTTAGCTCCTCTTCTGTTTCCCACTTTAATAGTATCTGATATAAGTTCGAAATATATTTACCTTCCTTATCGATTAAAATTTCCTCCAGGTTCGATTTATTCTTTTCAAATCCCACTTTCTTATCCAATTGTAATCTCTGATTAATTTGAAAATAATCTAACCACGTATTTAAGTGGTGTTTTATTTCTTCATATTCTCTCAATTTCAACGTTCCTTCCTTTTCTTCCAAGAGCATACGGTATGTGGGCCAGGTGTTATTCATATTACGTCTTCTCACCGCCAATAGTTCGGCTGGAGAAAGCCACCAAGGGGTTTTTGGTTCAAAGAATCTCCTATATTTTAACCAAACTTTAAATAAAGATTTTCTGATCATATGGAACATGAAAAAATTCTTCTTGTCTATCCTATCTTTCATCAAATAATAATGCCAGCCGTGTCCTAGCCCATCACCTTCTAAATCTAATAGATCCGAATTTTTTAAAACTACCCATTCTTTAATCCAGACTAATGCCGCTGAATCATGAAAAATTTCCAGATCTGGGAGGCCATAACCCCCTCTGTCCTTATGGTCTATCAGGATCTTATGTTTTATACGGGGTTTTTTCCCGTTCCAAATGAACTCCGCAATGTCCCTTTTCCAATCCCTAAAATATTTCTCCATCCCCAACAATGGAAGGTTTTGGAAAAGGAAGTTCAACTTAGGCACCACGCACATCTTTACGGCTGAGATTCTACCCATAAATGTTAATTTTAATTTCCTCCAAACGTCAAATTTCTTCCTAATTTGCTTCCACGTTTCTATATAGTTATCCTGAATCAGGTCGATTGCTTTTGTTGTCATCTCAATTCCTAAATATTTCATTTTTTTACTAATTTTGAGATTTGTGGTTTCTTGCAACATTTTTTCCTCATTTACTTCAAGATTTTTGACTAACAATTTTGTCTTGTTATAATTTATTTTCAAGCCTGCCAATTCCCCGTATTCTTCTATCAGCCGGATGGCGCTGGGAATGCTTGTAATCGGGTCCTCTGATGTTATTATAATATCGTCGGCAAAGGCCTTTACTTTATAACTTTTATTGCCCACCACAATTCCTTTAATTTCCTCGCTTTTCCTAATTGTATTTAATAAAATTTCGAGCGTGATGATAAATAAGATGGGGGACAGAGGGCACCCCTGTCTTGTCCCCCTTGTGATGTTAATTTTATTCGTGAATTTTCCATTAATAATTAATTTAGCATTTTGCGAAATGTAAATGGCCTTTATTGCCCTTTCTAATCTATCCCCCATTTTTACCTCTTCTAGCAATCTTAGCATGAAGTCCCAGGCCACCCTGTCAAAAGCCTTTTCCGCATCCACGGCCAGAATTGCGGCTTGTTTGTCTCTTCTATTTTCTAGAAGTTCTATAATATTAATAACATTTCTTATATTATCTTTGGCGAATCTGCCTTTCACAAAGCCCACCTGATCCTTTTGTATTATATCTTCTAAAATGGAGGATAATCTGTTCGCTAACAATTTTGCAAATATCTTGTAGTCGCTATTCAGAAGCGAGATTGGTCTAAAGTCGTTCGGGGTTGGAGTTTCTAGCTTTGATTTTGGAATTAAGATTATTTGCGCTTCTTCCCAAGAGTGTGGGATAGTACCTTTATCCAGTATTAAATTGAATAATTCTTTCAGAGGGGCCAACATTACTTCATCCAGGGACTTATATAATTCCATAGGGAGGCCATCTGGGCCTGGGGCCTTGCCATTTTTCATCGTTTTTAGGGTCTCCTTTATTTCCTCTACTGTTATTTCCATATTTAACGCTCTTAACTTATCTGATGGTATTAATGGCATATTATGTTTTTTAATAAATTCTTCTATTTTCTCCAAATTCGCACCTTCTTTCTGGTAAACCAATTCATAATGTTTTTGAAAAGCTTTCACAATCTCACTTGGTTTCTCTAGAATTCTATCATTAAATTCAATCTTATTAATAATTTTCTCTTTTTGTCTCTTTTTTAGTTGCCAGATTAATAATTTGCTTGGTTTATTTGCCCATTTAAAATTTTTGTATTTCCAAAATTGTAAATTTTGATCCAATTCATCATCAATCATTTTCTCGTATTCCAATTTTAAAATTTTTAATTCATGTTTTATGGCTTCATTTTCCTTTTTTAATAATTTTTTTTCCTTCTTTCTAATTTCTTGTAGCAAATTAACTTTTTTCTCCTCTCTGATTTTCCGCCATTTTGCATTTTGTTGAATGAAGAACCCACGTAGCATTGCTTTCCCAGCGTCCCAGACTATAGTAGGGTCTACTTCTCCCCTATTATTTATATCTAAGTAGTCTTTAAACTGTGTTGATACATCTTGGATTATTTTTGAGTTTTTTAACAGGAACACATTCAGCCTCCATCTTCTATCTTTTACCTCTGGAGCAAACGTCAACCATACCGGGTTATGGTCCGATAAGGTGCGTGAACTTATTTCCACTTTTGCTAGTCTCAAAACAAGTTCCCTGGGAATCCAAATGGCGTCTATTCTAGACGCCACCTGGTGTCTATGGGAGAAGAACGTGAAATCTTTTTGAGAGGAATGTTTATATCTCCACGCATCCACCAGATCTAGGTTTCCAGTCAGTTCATCAAAAATTTTTGGTAGCTTATTTTGTTTTTTCTTTTGGGGCGGGCCTGATTTGTCTAAGATTGGATTTTTGATTCCGTTCAAATCTCCTAAAAGTATAATTTTATCTCCGTGATATTTCATCAATTGGTCCTCTAGCTCCTTAAAAAAGGCCACCTTGCTACCATTCGGGGCGTATACCCCCACCCAGATCCAATTCTCTCCTTCAATCCGTGTCTTCACTATTACGATCCTGCCTTTTTTATCTTTCCATAACAGTTCTGGGCACCATTTATTTTTTATATATATCACCACTCCTCTCTTCTTCTTCGTATCTGATGTTACAAAATCTAGGCCCAATTTTTCATTTTTTAAAACCCTTTCATGTTTGATGTTTACATGTGTCTCTTGGAGACATATCACATCCCACTTTTCTTTTTTCAGTATATGGCTAGTCCTGTTCCTCTTCTTCTTATTGTTCAATCCATTAATGTTCCAAGAAATTACTTTAATACTCATATTTATTCGAAATAACCAATTAAATGATTAGAGGAAAAAGAAGAAGAAAAGAAAGAAAAGCTACGAAAAAATAGAGAAGAAGAGAACAGAAAAGAGAAGAAGACAAAGGAAGAGAAAGGAAGAAAAAACAGACACGGGGTAATGGTCAGGAGTAGAAAAAAGTCCAACCCACAATTCTGTTATAAAATTAATCTACTATCGCTCCTGCTTCTTCAGCCTCATCAAGATCACTTGCCACTGTTTCACCTTCCTCGCCTTCCACCTCAGTTTCCGTCTCTTCCTCTCTCAGTTCTTGTCTCTCCTTAGTCTCTCCAGTCTTTTCCCCCCCAAGTTGTTGTGAGTATGTCCTGTAAAATCTATCGGCAGAGTCCGGCGTCTCAAACTTTCTCCACCTCCCCTTATAAAAAAGTGAAAGACCCTCGGGGTATTCCCATTTAAAGAAGATCTTTTTAGCTTGCAAGTGTTTGGTCAAAAATTGGTATTTCTTTCTTTTCTGAAGAAAGTGTGGTGGGATTTCCTTCATGACCACTATCTCGACACCGTCCATCATCAGTCTCCTTTTCCCTTTAGTCTGTAGAATTTTATTTCTGAGCCATAAGGTCGTGAAGGACACCAAGCAGTCTCCCGGCCAGTTGTTCATTCTTGCTTTCCTGGAGTTGATCCTGAAAGCCTCTTCAATCCTTGCTTCTATCTCTCTCTCATCTATCTGCAGCCAATTCGCCAAGGCTTTAGACACTCTGATCTCGATGTTCTCTTGTGGTAATTCTGGGATATTTCGAAAACGAAGGGTTTTTTCTCTTAATTTCATTTGCATAAGAGCCAAGGCATCTTGTTGGGCTTCAAAAGCCGCCTTTTGCTTATCAAGCTCTTTCCTTATGTCTTCCGTTTCCTTCTTACCACCTCTTTTTTCCTTGGAGATCTTATCCACAGTTTTTTCTATAACTTGGTTTTTAGATTGGAGCTCTTGAATAGTCTCTGCCGTTTTATTTGAAGTCTCTGCCAGTTTTTCCAGATGATTTTTGGTTTCCTGGGTGTCCTTTGCAATGGTTTCATATTTCTCTTCAATCTTTTCCACCTTATCTTCCAAGGTTTTCACCCTCTCATTCATCTCAGTCTTAATTTCTGCTAGGTCGTGTTTTATTTCGCTTATATCGCTCCTTAGGCTCAGAATCAGCTCTTTAAGTTCCATTTCATGGTTGGTTAATGAAGTTCTTCTTTGTTGTGAGGTCTCAGCATTTAGTTTCTTCACCTTCTCCAGTTTCTTGTTATCCTGTGGCATGCCTCTGTTTGGACACACGATGTCGCACTTGCTTGTTAAAAGGAGGGAGATCACTGGAAAAGCAGGCTTTATTAGAGCCGCTGACTGTCAATATTGTCTCTCCTTAATTATGTAGTGTCCCTTTAACTCTCCGACACTCCTGGCGGTGTACGTCCCTACACTTCCCCGTTCTTTAGCACTTTTGCTGCTTAGTCATACTGTCTGTCGCTCTGTCGCCATTTTGTCTTAAAAAATTCCCCTCTCCCTTTTGCCACACTGTTACACGACTCAGGACTTGCGTGCGTGTGCTTCCCTCAATTCTAAGTCCAACAGGCTCCAGTAAATTAGTCCATATATCTCCCCCCTAAATAAACGTTTGGTTATCCCCTCAAGCGTCTCTTTAAAAACTTTCCGTTTCACTCCTTCCCTTCTCCCCCGTCTTACTTCTTTTGCAATTATATATCTCGCTGCGTGCAGGGGGGGGGACGCTCTCAGCGCTTTTATTGCCCCTTCTCCTTTAGTTCTAAACACGCTCGGAGGTTTGCGAACGGGATTAAAATAGATGGAATTTTACCGACGTGATCGCTCAGGCTCGGTTTGGCTGTCTCTGCTGGTCCCGCTGTTCTTAATGCGTCGCAGTGTCCTGGTCTCTTTCTTCCTCGCGCTATACACACGAGTTATCCGGAGTACACACGGACACGACCGACCGTTCGGACGAGGATCGCCTCCCCGACCTTTCTTGGGGTCCGCTAGCCACGCGGGTACCCCCTTTTGTCCAGCAAAGTTAGAAGCGCTAGAGCGCTCTTTTTTCCTGCCTGTGAAACGATCCGCGGCAAAACCGGAAGTGGGGATACACACACCATTGTTAAGTTTGGAGGGTGGGGTGTAGGATTGCACTGTTACAGTTCTTCTCCTTTCATTATGCTTGGCCTCATTTACCCTCCCTGACTTTTAATCTCTCTGGTTGTGGTGAACCATGTGGTTTCATTTACAAATGTCTGTGACATCACCAAGTCACATGTAACACTGCAACATCATAGACAAAACTGGACTGGTCACTGCAGTTAATCCGCGGGAGGTGAGGGCAGATGAGGGCAAGAGGGAAAAGAAGGTAAGGACAGAAAAGGAGCAGCAGTTGATGGGGGACCAAAGCCTGCTGAACAATTTTGAAGTACCGTAATTTGGGTATGTTTGCAACAGGTATCGAAACTGCCAAAAATGGAAAGGGCTTTTCGACACATACAAAAGTTAACCAAAGACAAATGGAGAAGTTTGGGTTCATTTTCACAGATGGCAACCAGAATGGCCACATTCCCTTTCGGGCACTTTGAATTACACAGATAAAAATAATTGTCCCAGAATATATCTAATAACCCCAATGCAGTATGTACTTACCTGTGTCTACTAAGAAAACCCCATAGTTATTGTGCAGATCAGAGCTCTCAGGACAGTTCTCTATTCCAGCCCGGTACACTTCCTCTGCTTCTTTTAATTGGTCCTTAACACAAAAAGAGTTAGCAAACGTGATTACCCAGAGGGCTGTCAGCCTCGCTACTTATGGCTACTTGTACATTTCCTTCATTGAAATACTTATGGGCTTATTGGGGAAGGGTTCAGGATATTTTCTTCTGCATGCATAGGAGACTGCTTGAGAATGTTATGCAAGAGCAGAGTTGCCATATAAGAGACTGAAGTACATTAATAGCACTGATGAAAACATAATGTTCCCATGAGAACAGAAGCTCCTGTGATACGCTTGAAGGTGAGCATGATGCTGCTGCTGCCCCAGATAGGCACAAGAACAGAGGGAAACGCTTTCTGCTTGCATGGCAGCTGCGCCTGCACTTCAAAGAACAGTGAGCTGTGAGGCATAACGCTGAATCATATCCATGAAAGGGTCTGTACTCATCGGGGTCAAGAAGTAGGCAGGCAGGTGCTGTGTGAGATATCATCATCACACATGGTGAGCTTGAGAATAATCTGAGCCCACTGGAGAGATTTTCACAGCTAAGCTGCATATATTCGAGATGGGGGCATATGATGCGCTAAAATCTTTTGTATTTAATTGTGCTCAGATTTTTGAATCTGAATTATGCAAACTGAGCATACCTGTACATATAAGGATTTTACAGCGTTTATTCTCCTTCTGTTAATCTTCAGGAGGGACAAAAGCTTTGGGAGCTGCTAGGTCCTAACAAGGCACAAAGGTCTTCAGGACACAAGGAAAATTGGCTGTTGGTGTAAGTGAACCACTCTGGAGTTTTGACAGAAAACCATTATTTCATTTCACAATCCATGAAAACTACGCAGAATGGAACTGGGTGGGTTCACTCATCCCAAGCAAATATATTTATTTTGTTTAACTGTTTTATTTAAAAGCATTTATATGCAGCTTAGTATTTCAAAAACCTCTAAGCAGTGTACAGTTTAAACAATCTAAAAAAAATACATCAATAGAAAAACACATAAAAGCATATAGAGGCATTGCAGGCATGTCAAACAGGGTCTAGTCTTACAGGCCAGGGAAAGCCTCGACGAAAAGGCAAGTCTTCCCAAGATAGTTTTCTAAGTTGCTCATCAGAGAAGGACCCAGACATAGATCAAAACGTTCATGGTTTAGGCCCCAGGTACTGGTGTCGTCTATAACATGTTTCCTAATTTCCAGAGGGGAAGCTGCATTGGCCTCTTGCAACTGTTTCCTGCAGGCTTTTTGTTACTCATGTTCCTCCCCCTCAGGGATTTTTCAAGCACCCACACCTCACAGCTCTTGTGGCCCTTTAAAATGCACTACATGAGCTTCCCATCTTTGCTTTGCCATGGTTGCACTGGGGAAGCTTGAGATGCCATAGCTCCGAGCCTCTGCTTTGCAAGCAGAAAGTCCCAGGTTCAATCCCTGGCATCTCCAGTTAAAGGACCAGCTATCAAGTTGTGGGAGAGTCCTCAAGTTGGACTCCGACCACAGTAGACAATACTGGGCTAGATGGATAAACAGTTGGAAGACAGTGTCTAATGCCCCTTTAACTCCAGAAGGTGTTTTCGAGGGGGGGGGGAAATCTGCACAAACTGCAAACACTGAAGCCCCCAAGTCTCCTCCATGCCCACTTAAGTTGCCCTGAATCATAATCTTGTAGTTTTCAGGCCTCAATAATACGATATGCTTCTGAAGGAGGATTCCTGCCCAAGACATCCATTTTACCAAAAAAAAGGGAGGCAACACGTCGACCAATTCCACGGGGGAAATATATCTGTTTTTATCTTTGCAAAATATAATGGCCAGCATGAACACGAGTCTATACAGTCCATAATATTTTAACATTGAAAAAATACAGGAAAATACAAAATACAAAAATAAAACATACCCTAGCGTTTGTATGCAATCTGCGGAACAGGGGTCATACACATATGTAACCCCTGCTGCCTTAATATGATGTATGACATAATTAATGATATATATTTATTTGATTTATTTTTTGTAGTTAAAAAACTGAAGAAGAAGACCAAACCGAAACAGTATGATTACCTTGGATCACTGTCTCGCATGTTGTTATATTTTGCAAAGATAAAAACAGATATATTTCGCCCGTGGAACTGGTCGACGTGTTGCCTCCTCTTTTTTTTGGTATTTTACTCAAGTCTGCAACACAGGGGTTGTTTCATTAGCAAGACATCCATTTTTGCTTCATTAAAAAGCAAAGCAAAACCTCATTTGATTCTAGATCGACCAGAGACACAAGGTCAGCTGCCTAATGCCAGTAGACAACCAAATCAAGCACCACCTCCTGAACTTCCAATGTCTTAAGCATTCCAATGGGAACAAGTTTCAGGGGGTTGGGGGACTCAGAAGAATAACAGAATTGTAGAGTTGGAAAGGACCACGATAGTCATTTGGACCAATGCAGGAGTCTTTTGCCCAACGCAGAGCTTGAACCCACAACCCTGAGATTAAGAGACTCATGCTGGATAGCTCGATTGGCTAGAGCAGGCATCCCCAAACTGTGGCCCTCCAGATGTTTTGGCCTACACCTCCCATGATCCCTAGCTAACTGGACCAGTGGTCGGGGAAGATGGGAATTGTAGTCCAAAACATATGGAGGGCCGAAGTTTGGGGATGCCTGGGCTAGAGTTTGGTGCTGATAATGCCAAGGTTGCCGGTCCGATCCCCGAAAGGGAGAGCTGCATATTCCTGCATTGCAGGGGATTGGACTAAATGATCCTCAGAGGCTCTTCCAACTCTATGATTCTATGCTATCCTGAGCTATCCCTATAGTGCTTTGAATTCCACAAGCATCACAGGAGAAGCGGCTCTTCTTAAAGGTACATAATCTTCAAAAGCAGCAAAGTGCTCACAGTTAAGTTTGGGGCTCACTACAACACTGGCTTGTGTAATCGTCCTCCCTTTGCAAGCCTGCTCTCATTTGAAAACCACCTTTCGAGGGGAGGACAGGGTAATTACGCTGACTTACAACCCAACTCCCTTGAGCATGGAACATTAATCTTAAGTGCCCCTTTTTACAACTACTGGAGCAAAGGAACGTCAAGGCTCATTTTAGATTCTTACATTGCAAGGGGAAACGTGCCGTGCAGGACCAACTGAGTCAATCAGAAAGCTCCCTCCTCCTCCTCCCTTTCCCAGATTATAATAAAAATAAATCCAGAACCCACAATTAATCAGTCTGCTTACTTCATAGTCGCTGCAGAAAGTGTGACTTCTACCGCTTGACCTGATCCTCCTGTTAAGTCTGGCAGCGTGGGAGTGCTAGTAGCGCTGTTGCTTTGTGCGCCCCCAGGTAACCTGCCAAGCCCCACACCATGCAGAAGGAGCCTTTGCTGCAGCTCCTGGGCACTCCCAAAACCAACCCAGTCTACCAAGGGATGGCATTAGCAATAGGGAGGAGTCAGAGCTGCACACACTGCTAGAGCGCAGCCTCCCCAAACCTGGTTCCCTCCTGGACTACAACTCCCATCAGCCCCCACCAGCATGGCCAATGGTCAGGGATGGTGGGAGCTGCAGTGTAAAAATATATATATATGGAGGGCACCACGTTGGGGAATGCTACCATGGTGGAAGGAGAAGAAGTGCATCAGAGACTCCCATCCCAGTGGGGATTAAAAGCATCAGATCTAATAAGACCGTGGGGCTCCCCTGGAGCTACTGAGAAAATATACTTTATCTATTTACATCTATTTGAGCCAACGCTGCCCCTCCCACAATGGGGACACCATGTTCACATGCCACAAAGTTGTGGGGAAGGACATTTCAATGGTTCTGGGGGCAATGGGAACCCCAACCACGAGGGTCATCCAGTTCAACCCCCAAAACCCTGAGACTAATAGTCTTGTGCTCTACCAACTGAGCTATCCACTTGCAGCACATCTATTGCCCTGGACCATTTTTTAAATTAAAAGTTGATGAGTCAGTGAAGACCCGTATATTTTATTTATTGATTAAATTTCTATATCGCTTTTCATCCAAGGATCACAGGGCGATTCACAAGTGACCCAAACATATGATCCTAACAGTTCACCAAACTATTCTTTACTGATGCTTCATGTTATTACCTCCTCAGATGAGATAATGTCTTAAGGGAACGGGCAGGTCAAGAATGAGCCTCTCCTATTACCTTTTCTATCGTTGTTGCAGACAAGAGGTTTACTGCTGCTAAGGGGACAACGTTTTTGACTCGCAACCTCTTTGACTCAATATTAGTTATTGCTCTAATGGCCTTATGACCGGTGCTCCACATTATTGAAAATCCATACTCTTTAAGTCTGTTGTCACTGAGAGCAATTAATTTCGTTTATTCTCTGGAGGCGGTTCAAAATGAAGACAGCCTTACTCATGCCCCACCTGCAAAGAGGGAAAATCAGTATGCGGCACTGGCTCCCTACTCTGTGTGCGATGATAAAGCAACCCAGCATCAGAATCCCAAAGGCAAAGCCCTGGTTTCCTTATCCTTGCACTATTTTCCATATGGCCTTATCAACCTACATGGATGTAACAGTATACCTACAGTGAATGAGAGAAAAGATGCCTGCCTACGATAGTACTTTTTTTTGACATAACCATTAGTTTTCCATAAGTAAACACAAATAAATGAAAACATTTCAGAGATGCTTCTTAAGTGTTTTACATATTTGCAAAATGGGGCACCTGCCTCATTGAGACAGGCAAGAGGTATACAGTGGTACCTCGGGTTAAGAACTTAATTTGTTCCGGTGGTCTATTCTTAACCTGAAACTGTTCTTAACCTGAGGTACCACTTTAGCTAATGGGGCCTCCCGATTTCTGTTCTCATCCTGAAGCAAAGTTCTTAACCCAAGGTACTATTTCTGGGTTAGCGGAGTCTGTAACCCGAAGCATCTGTAACCCGAGGTACCACTGTATCTTCAAAAGTTGTATGCTGTTTACTAACCCTAACACTAACCCTATAACTCTTTGCATGCACAAAGTCCACATTCAGTCCCAGGTATTATCTAACTAGGGCTGGGAAACATTCTCTTGCCGGATATTGCAAGTCTGTGTAAATAGTACTGAGATACATGAGCCACAAACGACAGCTTCCCATGTTGTACGTGCAGCAAGGAACACATGAATGTGTCTAACATCCCTTGGCATGCATGAGACTTTTGGTGGGCGATTATGCAAGTTTAGCAGCTGTTGCCTCCACAGCTCCATGCCTCTCCTGAGCAACAGAATAGAACAAATTATGGGATATAGAGGGGGGACCACCACAATATAAAATGCATCCTTTTTACAGGTGGTATAATTCAGGCACAGAAACCGGCACACAACGGGCTAGGTTGGTATAGAATTGCCTTCATTTTTAACAATTTCATGTTTTTTTCCTGCATGTACCCAACAGAGCTGAAAAGTAGAATTAGTATATAGTACAAAGCATAGGTGGTGAACTGGAATGGAACTGGTTACCTGTTCAGCCAACAGTGAAGCGAGGCTGGAGTAAGCATCTGCAAAATCTGGTCCATACTGAATGGAATCTCTCAGTAAGAGAACAGCTTCTTCCTTCTTCCCCCGGGACCTGTAAGTCATAGGAATTTGGATGGGGGAGAGAGAAGGCAGTTCTCTTAACAACTTTCTCAGCTCACCAATTGATTAAAAATACCGTTAACAGACTCGAAAGTGCCTGTCTTCTTTTCAGAAAGGGCTAGATAATTAAATTTTCTTCTATCGAGCGTCTCCTGGGGCAATATCATATTGCACAGCCTGACAGCACAAAGAGGAGTGGGAGCCGCCACTGGATATGAGCTACGTTGTATGCCTTGGCACCTGCTGGCAAAGTTTTCTGTAACCTGCTGGGCTGCACATGCAATTCCTACAAAAGCCTCTTCTCTCCCTTGTCAGCACTTCTTTCCATTTGCTATTGTATCGGGGCAACACAAATCTCCCAGGGAACCTGAGTGAAGCAAACCAGCCTGATGGAAAACTCAAAATACTGGAGGGGGGGGGGGAGATGAGGATCTGTATACGGAACTTTGTGGTTCTCACTGTGAATCATGCAACCCAATCTTCTCAGTTTCTGACTCGTACTCCAGGAAGGAGGCAGAGGGAATCGTTTTTCTCTACTTCTGAAACTCCACATAGACTAGAGATGCTTAGCAGTCTAATTTTTACATGCTGGTTCTCCATATGTGCTCCAGCATCATGCTGGGAGGAAGAGGACCACAGTGGGCTGGGTTGGTGTCGTTAAAACGTAAAACTAGTCAAATCGCACGTCGTGCATTTAAAGCAAATTTATATGGCTTCTCCCAAAGAATCCTGAGAACTGTAGTTCACCTGCAACAGAGCTACAATTCCCAGCACCCACCACAGGCTACAGTTCTCGGGTTTCTTTGGGTGTCTGGGGTTAAAGCTAGACTTTATGACATATATGTGGTCGAAGTTGAAAGTGACAGCCCTGTGCCACCTCCTCTCTCTTCTTTATAACATTTTATTAACAAAGAGTACATAATTATTCTGAGAATGTGACTTCATCATGCTTCACGTGTTTTGTATTACTATAGACATTGCTGCGGGGGAGACACTGGGCAGCTGCTTTTGGAAGCAGACAGGCCTCTCTTGTGTCCTAGCCTCAGTACACCTGCAGCCGCCATTTCCTGCTTTAGAAGGAGTGAAACTGAAATGGAAAACATTGTGCCCAGCTATGCAAATAGGTCAATGTATATACATCAGAGCCTACTGCATGTAAATCTGACAGCGAAGGAAAACATGTTGAAAGTCATATAGTGCCAAGTGCAAATGTTTAACCTGGGAGGGGGAAATTTGCGGTTTCTTTCAGATGTTCATGCCAACCTTAGCTAACAGCTCCAGATGCTGGCAGAATATTGATGTACTGTGGGAAAAGGAGCTAGCTGGCCCAAGCATGTTCAGTAATGACAAACCATAGTTTATTGTTACGATTAAATGCAGCTAGTGTCATTTTGATAAACGCTAACTCTACAAGGAGCCAGTGTAGGATGCCTACCTTCTTTTGGCTTTCTACCTGTTCCAAGTTATTACTGTCCATAAATTCCACTGTGGTCCACCTTTTAAAAAATCAGCTGCAATATTTGCCTTCAGAATTGAAGTCCCTGAGAAGGGCAAACTACAAATTGCTTAGTGAGACCTGGGCCTCCCGTGAATCAGCAGGAGATGGCTCAACAAATGAAAAGTTCCCCAGAAGCACTGATTAAGGAGCACACTTGCCCTCTGGGAGCCATTAGCTTTAATATCTTGGTCTAAAGTCATTTACTGGTAGTCTCTCTCTCCCTCTCTACTTCTGACTCCCATATCTATAAAATCAGCACAGGGCATGGTAAGCTCAAACAGGCCCCCCGTTTTTCATGTCTGAGGTTGCCATAGGGAAAAGCAGGGATATAAAAGTGAAGAGAGGAGCATGATGAAGCCCAACAGTAGAATCATAGAATCATAGAATCATAGAGTTGGAAGAGACCACAAGGGCCATCCAGTCCAACCCCCTGCCAAGCAGGAAACACCATCAAAGCATTCTTGACATATGGCTGTCAAGCCTCTGCTTAAAGACCTCCAAAGAAGGAGACTCCACCACACTCCTTGGTAGCAAATTCCACTGCCGAACAGCTCTTACTGTCAGGAAGTTCTTCCTAATGTTTAGGTGGAATCTTCTTTCTTGAAGTTTGAATCCATTGCTCTGTGTCCGCTTCTCTGGAGCAGCAGAAAACCTTTCTCCCTCCTCTATATGACATCCTTTTATATATTTGAACATGACTATATTTGAACATTTGAACATAACTGAGGAAATAATGAGAGGGAATAATGACACTGCTTCTGTCACTGCCTGCCCATGCCGCCATCTTGGCTGCTCACGACTGAAGAGCATAATATGACATTGGACTCCCTACTGATAGTCTCCCATTCTGTGTGTGAGGAAGGCTTTCTAAAGTTAGATGCAAACAAAGCACTAACAGGCATGTAAAGGAAAATGGCTGAGGGAATCATTTTGAGTGGTGAAGTGCCCTTCTGTTCAGCCATTTTCCCTCCATCTCAGCTGTCTTAGCTTTATGGCATACATTTCTGTGTAATGAGCAGTCTTCCTCTCAGACATCCAAAGGCAGGGATCAGGCCTGGCTCTAGGTGCACTCCCGGTGGCGCAGGGTGCCGGGCCGGGAGAGGGGGCACTGCGCGACAAAGCCGTGTGGAATCCATACTGCGCACTGCGAGGGCGCCGGAGCGATCTCCGCGCCTCAGCGCCAGGGCGCCCGACCTGCTCGAGACGGCCCTGCCAGGGATTTTACTCTTTGAGGGCCGTTTCCCCTGCGTATTTTAAACCAGCTGGAGCAGGCTCACAAGCAACTCCCACATTTAAAAGTGCAACAAGGAAATGGTTTGTGTGTGCGCTGCTTCAAGAAACACTATATACACGGATGCTTCAGCAAAACATTTCCTTTCTTAGAAGTTGGCCTGTGTGCATACACCCTTCCCATACCTACTTCCAAAAAAGAGACAACTATGCTGGAACATGTCCCTCCATCTTCTGCTTCCAATGTAGAATATGGGAAAAGGCCACAGCACAGTAATAGAGCATATTCTTTTCCTGAAAAGGGTCCCATGTTCAGGCCCTGGCGCCTCCAGTTAAAAGGATCCAGTAGCAGGTGAGAGGAATGACTTTTGCTAGAGAACCTAGGGAGCCACTCTTTGTCAGAACGGACAATACCGAGCTGGATGCACAAATGCAGAAGGTACAAGGCACCTTCCTGTGTGGTTTGCTTTGAACCAGCTCACTTGCTCTGCAGGTTCTCTTCAATGCACTACTCTTTGTTGGTAATACATTGTATGTACAAGGGATGGGAATATAGAATAATCCTTTCTCTGGACAAGCAGCTTCGCAAGGAACCTGTGGCCCTCCAGATGTTACTGAACTACAACTTCCATCAACCTATATCCCCTACTTTACATTAACAAAATAATTGTTATCAGAAAATTAATGGCACACTGGTGTTTCCTGTAAAGTACAGACAACACACCTGCATCTTTAAACACCCATGGCTCAATCAGGTGCAGATACCTGGTTGTTTTAACACTTGGTATGTCATCTACATTTTCAAGATAGACTATCCAGAAAAAGTTATGTCTGCTGCATACATTTTCATGATGCATAAAATCAACAACAGACAAGCTATCATCTCTTTTTTTTTAATAAGCTGGGAAATTTAGAGGATCATATTTGTGGCTTTGCAAATATTATATATTGCCCCACCACCACCACCACCACCACCACTCAGTTTTACAGCAGGGGCATTTTTTTCTTTATAAAGCAGCAGATAGCTAACCTACTGCTCTCCAGAAGTTGCAGGACTCCAACTCCCATCAGCCCCAGTAATCAAGGTCACTAACCAGAGGTGATGGCAGTTGTAGTCTAGCAACATAGGAAGGAGCATAGGTTAGGCACCTCTGGGGGGGACAACAGTTGCTTTGGGGAAGTAATGCCCACAGTACAATATTGAAACTAACTTATCAAAGCCCTGTCAAATGAAGGCTTATGCACCTTCCCCTATCCTGCTGAATAATGAAAGGTCAGCTAATGTGTCAACTTATAGATCATCATCTGAGGCCCTTCCTCATGCGCCTCCTCCTGTGATCCTTGCATGAAGGGGGCTACAGAAATGTAATAAATAAATAAAAATTCAAATTAAAGCATCTGAGGTCACTGGCTTGAGTATCTGTGGAACATTTCAGTGACATGGAAAATTGATGACTACTCTGCCCAAAGATTTGGCAAGAGTGAAGGAAATGCCAGTATCAGAAGTTAAAGGATTAAGAAACCCACTCAGCAGCAGTAAAAAATCTTTATTACCCACAGGCATGCTTCTTGAGCACCATGTAGTCCTCTCAATTATCCTCTTTTTTCTGTTAATGGCTTTTTTTTATATTTGAACAGAGAACAATGTGCATTTTTAAAAGAGATAATAAAAAGATTATAGCATCCCTTATGTGGCAGCCTGAATTACATATGGTGCTCTGGGCCTGTTCCAGATAGAGGCTCCATTTTAGGCCGAGAAGCAGCTGACACACAATTACACACAATCAGTCATTACAATCAAGACTAGATAAATGTGGTCCAGTAGACAGGAAGCTGGGTTTAGAATCGGAAGTCTGCCTCTGCTACATTGGCTTGTTTGGACCTAACACTAAATTATAGTTTAGAAAGTATGGGAATGAGCCTTGGGCTTACATGCTGGTGCAGTAGCTTACTCAAGAACAAACACTGGCCCATTTCAGATGTAATGATAAAACATAGTTTAGCCATACAGGAACAAGCCTTAGAGTGACACCCCCCACCCCACCCCTCTGGTGTGGTCACAAGGAAGAAATTAGAAATTGCCACTGCCTGGTTTCAACTAACCAGATTTTCTTGTTACATCTGAACTGGGAATTCTGGTTAGTTTAAATTATGGTTTGTTGAAACAAGCCAGAATCATAAAGTGTAGCTTGTTCTTAGCTTGTTTCAATAAACCATGGTTTAAACCAACCACAGTTTCTCCCTGTTGAACAAAGAGAAACTATGATTAGTTTCAAAACAGAGACAAATGCTTCTCATCTCATCCTCCTGACATCGGAGCAGGAGGGGGGAGCATGTGAACCGAAGCTTCTCTGAGGCTTGTTCCTGTAGTGTAAACTATGTTTTAGAATTATAGTCAAACATCCGAGAACTGGGAAGAAGGCATGTAACATCTTTTGTTGCCCTCCACCTCTGGGAACATTCTAGGCCAGGCATCCCCAAACTTCGGCCCTCCAGATGTTTTGGACTACAATTCCCATCATCCCTGACCACTGGTCCTCTTAGCTAGGGATCATGGGAGTTGTAGGCCAAAACATCTGGAGGGCCGCAGTTTGGGGATGCCTGTTCTAGGCTGTTGCCTGCGCTCACAACCCAGTGAGGGTTCTGTGAAGGCAATGATGGTATTAGCAGGCTCCTTCACATGGGATACAGGGCTGCCACACCTTGCACAATGGTGCCAGTCTGAAAGGGGGGTGCTTCTTGTTCCCACTTACACACATACATTTCCACAGTGTGTAGCTGCTGACACATACAACTAGTATCTCCATGGAATTTTTCCTGGCTTTTGGCCCTGCTAGCATTTCCATGTGGCACCTGAGACCTACTAGTGCAGGCTATCGGTTCTGCTGAACAGGGCAACTGTCTTTCAGTGTTACCGGTAAGTTTCCCATCTGCTTGGTCCACCATACGAAAGAGTTGAGGATGAAACACAAGCACATGATTGCACAACACACTGCAAAGTCAAACAGCATATAAACATTATTTAGCAGTAGTTCGAAGAATTATGGGCTACGAAGCTCTTCCTGCCTGTGACCAAGGGATCTGCTGCATGGGGGTGGGGGTGGTGAGGGGGAATCACTTGGAGTATGTGTTTGTTTCCTGAGGGCAAGACGTATATTGCAGGAAAACAAAGAACCTGGCTGGCTATACTTCCTACCTTCTCTGAATTCAGCTGCTGGGGAAGCACCAGGAACCTCCAGATCTGTGCTCTGCTGCCCTATAAACAGTTCCCTGGGCTATGATACCTTTTCACAGTTCACTCAGCCCATCCTGTTGGGTTTCCATGACCTACTAGGGCTTCTAAAGTCTCCTGCTGCCTGGCTGTTAGACCCGGCTCCCATTAGGGCATGCAATGGACAATCACATAAGAGCATCATCTCCTCTGGATAGGAAACAAGCTGAACTATTTTCTCTGTGTGAAAGAGTATGGTTTATTTCTAAGTCAAGATGAATTTGAGTCTCAAAAACCCTTGCTCCCCCAAATCCCCATAACACATGCCCAGTTAGGGCAGTAGCTCTCCAGCTGTGGGGAGACTGAAAGAGGGAGATATCTCTCTCACTTCCTCTCCATTGTGCTACTGACACTGCAGTCATAACAAAGAGCTCCTAGTGTGCAGGTGCATGCTAGGTGCACTACAGACACCTGCCCATCTCCCATCCAGACTGGAGCTGCCTGGAGCTCCAGTAAAAGATGCTGAAATTGGAGAAGACAGAGGAAACAGAAGCAGCAGTTTAATCAGAGAAAAGTAAGGGAGGCATGAAAGGGGACTCTGGGAAAGCAGGAATTTAACAGTCTTGCTGGGGAGAATGGGAAACTGTGGTTGCTAGGGCTAAGCTACTAAAACTAAGTGATGTGGAATAAGATGGCAGAATTAACTGTAGCACTTTAGGTTGCAGGTGGAGGATTTTAATTTTTTTAAAAAAGATGTTCAACTATGAAAAGTTTCCTGCAAGTAGAAAACTAGCACAGCTAGGAGAATGCTGGTCTACAACAGGCAGATGTTTTGGCCTACAACTCCCATGATACCTAGCTAACAGGACAAGTGGTCAGGGAGGATGGGAATTGTAGTCCAAAACATCTGGAGGTAGGTAGGTTGGGGATGCCTGGTCTACAACCTCTTTCCCTTCATTATGACTTAGTTTTCTTCTTATGAAGTTATCATTTGGGGGTGGGGAGAGACTATGCAACACTCAAAACTAGTACAGCATCCCCCTACCTGGACTCTCAGGTGATACAGTCCATTCTATCACATTCTGCTTAATGCACTGCTCTGGCCAAAGGTAAGGAGAAAGAATGACAACTAGTGTTCCTTTACTCTTTCAAAGCTGCTGAAACTTTACTGAATATTCACACATAAGGTGCCCCCTCCTCCAGGGCATCCTATCTCAAAATCCAACAAAAGAGAGAGCATTTTCTTTTTATTTTACACCAGGATGACCTTCTGCACCGATTCTCTTCCTCTTCACTCTTTATCACATAGTGAGGAAAAGAAAATGACATCACAAGTTTTCTTAAGAAGAAAGCTGGAAACAAAGCCAAGGATTCGTAACATGCTTCCGATCTAAATGCAGTATCTACAGATGGGCCCTAAGATGGGCCCTAAGGCAAAACTGGAAAACTGGAAGTGGTTTTGTTTTCACTGCAAAAGGGAAAATGCAGCTAGCCAGAAATATTTTATCTGAAACAAATGTACTGATTACAGGGTAACTCTCTCTGGAAACATAGATCATTACGACTGATGGTTATCAGAACGCACATGGGAGCCAAGTATCCAAAAGTTAATCATAAACACAACTTCCTCAGTTCTGAAATTCCAAGTCATCTAAGCTCCATACTGATGGTGGAAGTTAGTGATATGCTTGCAAAACAGTTTGGGCATGCCCTCAGATGCAGCAACATGGAACCTGCAGAGCTCCAGATGTTTCTGGATACCCACTCCCATCATCCCCGATCACTGGCAATGCTATCTGGATCTGATGGGAACTGGAGTCCAGCAACATCTGGAGGGCTCAGATATGCATTTGAATAATTAAGACTTACCTGGGGCTGAAGATGGAAAGGTTCTGAGGACTCAAACATCCTCTCAAGGCAGGCAGACCTGGCTTTGATTTGGAAGAACAATTTCCCAATTTTAAACCTACAGGGGACTGAATGAGACCATAACCTACTTGAGCAGATTTCCAAGATTGAAGAGGGCCCGGTTGTGCTGTGGATTCAGCTGGAGGGCTCTGCTGTAGTATTCCTTTGCCTCTGCCAAGTCTTTGGTCAATGTTCCAAGGTTGTTCAGGGCACTTGCATGACGTGGGTACAACCTGAGGGTATAAGAAGGAAGCTGATTGTCTTGTTGTAAACAAAGGAGGCCATCAAACCCATTTCAACACAGCCTCCACTCTTGCAAACCCTAAAGCTGTTCCAGCCCAGTTACTTCCCTGCTTCAGTGTGCTATCCCATACATTGTTACTTAGAAGTAAATGTGTTCAATGGGGCTTAGTCCCAGGTAACTGAGCATAGGACATCAGCCCTTGTATGCAAGTATATGAAAATGAATAACACTAGTTGATTGGATGCAACAGAAGACTGTTATTGCTTGCCATGTCCTGCTCGTGGGCTTCTCATGGTTATCTTGATGGTCACTGGCTACTGTGCAAAGCAGGATGGAGGACAAGGCTGGCCTTTGTCCAGAAGCAAGAGGGCTCTTTTTAAGTCCTTATGGCATCAGAATGTCTGCTCCTCCTCTGCCACCATTGCCTGTCGGTGAGGCCCTCAGTATGCCCTCTCCCTCTGTGCTTGATCTAGGCAGCCACCCAGAGAAGGCAGGTGGAGGACACTGTTCCATCTTGTCACTCTCCTCCGTGTTCACATGCTCAGAGAGGATGGGCTAGCAACTGGAATTTAGCAAGAGCAAGACAACAGGAAGAGAAGGCACAGCAAGGCCAGGCAGCTCCAGGCTTGACAGCAAACCTAAGCTTCTCCCATTATGGTGCAGGGTTAGGTCCTTGACCACTGGACATGCTGAGTGGAGGTCGCAGTCCAATACATCTGGAAGGCACAAGGTTGGGGGAAGCTGCCCAAGACATCACATTTCAATGGAGTTTGCCAGGGGGTTACTGGGGCTCCATTCCTACTCTGCCTTTGTTTAAAGGGGAGAGTCTGCCTGACGTGATCTTGCATCCCGATTATGGGACAGGATACAGCCTTCATTCTAATCTACAGCTCCGGTGCCTGAAAGAAGAGACAGCCTGTTTGCATTTAATCCTGTCGGCTTTATCACGAAATACAGCTTTCCCATTTAGAGTCTCTCTGAAAACACACATGCGCGGGCACATGCACAACGGTATATATGTCACCGGTAATGGCAACCATCTGCAAGCAATATCTCTCTTGCTATGTATCTCATTAGGCACAAAGTCCTCTTCGCTTCACCTAATCAAGTGCCAAGTGCTGCATTATTTATGAAAGAAAGCTGAATTTCATTAACACTCTCACTGGGGCATCCAGTTTTTCATTTTATTTTATTTTTTTTAAAAAACAATCAATTTCCCCATCTTTTTGAAATCCTAGGCATTTGCGTTAAGAACTTCCTCTCCTTCACAATTAAAGCAAAATGCTCAAAACAGTGCAATTCATTACACCCCTGGAAAAAGAAATGGGAGTAATATTTTAAATCAGGTTCAGCTTTGAGTTCTGAACACAAGAGAAGCAGGATTTGTGTTTGGGGGGGGCAAAATGAATTATTCAGAAGACTCCTTCAACTATGCCGCTGCAATTGTCAGGATAAATTTAGGCAGCCTGGCCTTGAACTATTAGAGGTACCACATACACTGCACAAAACTTCCAGTATCAATTATTGTCGCAGTCCTCCCCACACCATTGTTGCTAGAGAAAAGAAGTCTCTTTGGCTGCCAATGAATGGTGAATTGTAGCTTCAACACAAAAAAGATGTCAAGCAGAAATGGATTTTCAGTTTTTAGAGAACTGTTAACTGTTCTTCTATCTGAGACACTTAAAAGTGTTTTGTTTTTTCCCCATTGCTGTTTGACATCTCAGTTACACTGGTGGTGGCAAGGCAATGCCAAACTCAACCAGGGTGGAAGGAGAAAAAGGAGGAACTTGTTGCCATGGAGACCATCTATAATCAAGCAAATATACTGTATTAATTCATCTTTTGTTTGCATCTTTCGCTGCAGTGAGAAAGGGCGGTGGAACCAGCCAAAGTTTAAAGGAGCTCTGAATTTAGGCACAGACCTTAGGTCAAAAGCCTGGGTTAAAGTTAAAAAACGAATGCTTATGAGGTTGTCAGTTTTCAGTGGTGAACAAGTAGGCTGGAACACAGGCAATAGGCAATATCTAGAGCAGGTCTGGAAAAGGGCAGGAACACAGATAAGCATCCAGTGGAGTGGAACAGTAAACTGGTATTGCAATGTTAGGCAATAAGAATAAGATAAGAATCACAGAACTGTAAGAATGGAAGGGATTCCCAATGGTCATTTAGTGGGGTCATCTGGGGCTTTGGAGTACGTTGTCAGCAATATGCTGGTGACACACAGCTCTACTTCTCCTTTACATCTGCTGGTGAGGCAGTGGAAGTGCTGGACCAGTGCCCTGTCTCAGTAATGGACTGGATGAGAGCCAACAAACTGAAGCTCACCTGAAGTTCCCTAGTCCGGATGGATGGGAGACTGCCTGCTATTGATGGGGTTACACTTCCTCTGAAGAAGCAGGTATGCAGCTTGGTGATACTTCTAGATCCATTGCTGTCACTTGAGGCTAAGGTGGCCTCGGTGGCACGAAGTGGCTTCCATCAGCTGCTCCCCTATCAGGACAGGGATATGGCAACTGCTGGTGTCTACGCTCTGGTAACCTCTAGGTTAGATTCCTGCAACATGTTATACGTGGGGCTGCCTCTGAAGACAGTTCGGAAACTTCAGCTGGCGCAGAATCCAGTGGGCAAGTCGCTCACAAGGGCAAGCATGAAAAGGGAATCGAGCAGCCTTCTTTACCCCATCCTGAACCCCTCCCCCATCCTTTTTGTGTTATGACAGGGATTCAGAAATGTAGCAGTAGCATGCTGGATTTCCCAAGAGGACTATTGCGAACCTGTTTTCATACTAGCACTTTTTAGAAAAGAAAACCTACAAGGAAGAAAGCAAGCGCAAGAATAAGAAACCCATTCATTCACTTCCGGATCGAACTCAGATAGGAGTTTGATATTGTAAACGGCTTGTTTCAGATATTGCAAACGGAACGCTGGCAGAAGATTTCCCCCAGAGAGGAATATTATGGATTAAACAGAGGGAGACAAGGTGGCATTTTTTTTACGCCAACAATGTTGGATGAATGCAGCAAGAAGAAAATTTTATGCATGAGAACATCCATCCCACAATGAACACCCATCTGAAAGCACCCTTTATGTTAAAAAAAAAATAGCCAGGTGTTTGGATTGGGGGGGGGGAGTCTGTTTAAAAACTAATCAGAAAAAGAATTGGGTAGGGCTTCCATGGAAAAAGTAGTTTACTTATACTGGAACATGCCAAGGCCAGTTTGTATGAACCTGTGCATGGGGTGGGTGGGTGTTGGTATGCCTGTTTCCCCATGCATAAGTGTGGCATTAATCTTGTGTACACCTGAAGTGATTGCACTGAGGCCATCCCCAAGTGTGAATGACTCAGCCCTTTTATTTAACAGCTCTCTGAACTCGCGTAGGTGTTTAAATCACTGCCTCCTTTCACCCATAGGTAAAGGACGGAACATCACAAAGATCTCTCTTTATAACAAAGGTTCTTTTTCAGAACACTTTAACATTACAGAGAGCACAACAACATATCCAGTGTGTCGTCCTAGTTATGTAGGACCTGAAATACTGCGGAACAACCCCATCCTTGTCTTGGTATCCTGAGCTGTGTCAATCAAGGGCTCTTCAAAGGGGAGAGTGGTTGATTCCTCCCTGTACAATCAAGTTGGGGGTTTTCAACACCAAGTGCAGTACGCAACTATCTCCGTCAGCTCAGTTGGGGTTCTCTTAGGCAGCACGACAATGTCCAGCCTGCCTTGATTCCCCAGCACAATATACATTCATGAATAACGGGCCCCAGTCTGTTGTGGATGCTTTTGCAATGAGGCAGAATTCCAGCAGCCTCTTCTCTTCTGGCATTGATGATGAACAGTCCCTAGCCTTTTTTTAAATGGCCCTCTGTTTTTGCCCCCATATTCAGGTAATCTGAACCATATCCACAGCCTTCACAGCCCCTCCCAACTTTACAGCAGTTTCTAAATTGACATCCCATGGTAGGTATGATGAGGTAGGAGAGAAAGTAGCCATGTAATATGGGCAGGGGAGGAAAGTGGTGAGCTGAGCCATAGGATTACTAAATAAAATACTATTTAACACCAGGCTACACCTTCCCATTCTTTAAAATAACAACCACACAAAAACAGCAGAGGATCCAGTTTCCTTCAAAGCTTCTCCATGAGTTTTTAAAAATTTATATTTGAAACCAGCGTGTCTGGGTTCATTTAGACTTCATTAAATCTCAGTCTGCCTTTGCACTCTAAATGCTTTTCAGCAAAGGGCTGCAGGTGACCTTGGACACCATCTGGGATTTATTTCTGCAAAGAATTAAAGTGCCAACACCTTTAGTCAACTTCTGTTTTTGTTGTTCCTCCCCCCCCCCCCCCCCACCACACGCAAGAACTCAAAATGTTCTCTGCTGCTTCGTTTATGAGAGCCATAGCCTCCTTGTTCCTAACACATCAAGTACTATTAGGGGACCTGTATTAGTCTTTTGGAATCATTTATTGGAGTTTGGCCTTGGTTTGATTTTACGTGATTGCACCAATATTCCTTTTGTGCCATGTTTTACTGATCTGTCCCTGTGCATTGGTAAATAAGCACATAGAAAGAATCCAGGCACAACCTATGCAGAATTATATCAAGGTTTCCTCTTTTCTTTTTGTGCTATATATATACCAGTGAAACACCCACATAAGAATCTTAATGCAATCATGTGTATGATTACATTAGGAATGCTTTTTACCAGTGATACACCCACATATAAACAGCAGTCTGTACAAAATTCAGAAACTGAACCAAACCTTAAAAATGGGAGATTTCTGATGCACAAGTTCCACTTCAGAGACACTGGAAGCTGCTTTATACTGAATCAGGCAGTTGATTCATCTGGTCCATCTAGCTGAGTATTGTCTCTACACTGACTTAAGAGCATCTCTCCAGTGTTTCAGAGAGGCACATCCATGCCCTATCAGGGATGCCAGGTCTTGAAATTGGGATCTCCTGCATGCTCTGCCAATGAGCACTGGCCCTTTTATGGGTGATTTGGAATTCTAAAATCAAATGATAAATTGGCTATTTCAGAAGTATCCCTACACCGCTGTAGTATTTTGAAGATTAAGATGGAAAAAAGTAATCCTCTCTAAGGCTAGAATCTCATCGAAAGCTTCATGGAACTCCTAAACTCCAAGTGAACGTTTCCTCATTTTCAGCACTGGAAAAAATGTGTGTGCCATCTCTGTCTCTCACGTCAAAGGAGAATGGAACAATGCTGAGCTCTGTGTATACATTTCTGTCCCATCCTGTGTTCATCACAACAGCGCTGTTTCTATTCTGCTACAGATTGGCTTCTGCACTAAAACCAACACTGTTTGCATCACTACGACCAAAACTAACTAAATTTATTACATAATCAATTTCAGTGGAAGGGAAACATTTAAAAACAATGCAGAAAACAATGTCCTTGTTTACATAACATTTGAGAACTATAAAGTCGATTTCTGTTCCTGACCTCCAATGAATTCCAGCAATTTCTGCTCCTTCACAGATTTCTGTGAAAAATATCTTCATACCTAGCTTTATCCCAATGTGTGGATTTCCCAATCCAGGTCACTAGCACAGATTTCAGGGGATGGGACATCAAGATGATCTGGAGTTGCTCAGCACCCAGAATGCTTTATGAGTAGATGCCAAGAAATCATCACCACCACCATAGTCACTACTACACTTTGGTCAAAATGAGGGATAGAGAGGTGACTGTGGTTACCCATGAGAATCATCCTAAAGTCTTCCAACCCAGCTTAGGGGCAATTAGCTCATTGGTCTACCAAAACACCAATCACAAGGATGAATAGATAGGAAGAGCACAGATGGCAGACAACCTGAGCTGAAGACATACAGAAAGCTGGTGTCCTTGCACCAATGCTTATAATAATGCTTAAGAGGAATTACATTGCAGTAGCTCTTCCTTAAGTAAAAGCTATTATAACTTCAGAGATGTTAAGTACCTCAATGGTGTGGAACAGGACTATTGGAGCAAGGAAAATGTATGAAAATTGTATGTGTAAATCTAGGTCCCAACATTTGGGCTTAAGCTACTGTTTCTCCTATTTTTATGAGCACTCCAAATATGCGGTCTAGAAAAAGTTCCTGTGCTATGCAATCCTATGCATGTTTACTCAGAAGTAAGTCTTGCTGTGTTCAGTGTAGGTTACTCCTAGCTAAGCGTATACAGGATTTCAGCTCTAGAAAATCAGATTGCACCCACCACAACAGGAAAACAATCTTTAAAATAAGCAATAGAAATGGCCAGTATTTCCTTGTTCACCATTCTTCCCAACATCAGAAGTGTTTACATTTGAAATTTTCAACACTTCAGTGGGGAATGCCTGTGACACAATGTGGCTCAACTCCAAGTCTGGGCAAATGAGTGAAATGCATTTAATGAATTCATTTTGTTTCAGCAGTGCCCACTGTGTTTTGGATTTCATCACAGTTTGCGTTAGATCACTTGATAAGAAGCAGCCTTTTGCTGCTGACAGGCAACTGCAGCCAGAACTCAGGGAGATCAAAGACAATTTACTTCTCTACTTGCAGTAGGGGGGCTGGAGATTACTTTTTAGGGTTGTCGAGAAACTCTGTTGTGCTTTTCCCACTTCCCTTTAGGCCCAATAAGAAGCGATGTTAATCCCGCAGCCCGAGTTAAATCAGGGAATTAGGAATGGACAATGGGACTCTTCTGTAAGCAAAGTGTGCGCTCTGCTTCTGAGCTGTGGCCCTTGCCCATCACGTAGGAATGGCAGCACAGCAGCGAGCCACAGCAGGCAGAGATAGCAGCACCAAGCACTGCAGCTAGAAAGCAAGGAGTGTGCAGCGCCGCTTATCAGCAATGCTGCGTTTTAATGAAGAGGGAGAGCCTGCACACATTTTAATAAGAAAGGCTTCAATGACACATTAAACATTCAGCGCAGCACTAGAAATTGAGCATCCCAATATTCCTATTCAATCTTACACACATTAATATGCACACACTGCGATGATTAGTCGTACTTTGTTTCATCTTAGATGAATACTCTTTGATCTCCTTGCAGCAGGCGTCTCCTGCAGAGCTGGCAGCAGAAAATCCGCTATAGTGGCAAGTATTTTAAAATTAACCTTAGGGGATAACCTTCGCCTTCCAACAATCTGCACTTTTCTTTTCTTTTTTTGCAGCATCTCTCTCAGTTTCTTTTCTTTTCTTTTTTTAAAAAAATAGTTCTGCCAGATAGCATGATTCTCTTCTTTTCTGGGGCCAACTACAGCACACCTGGCAAACGACCAGAGAGCTCCATTGCAATGATTTCTCTTTATTGCTTCACTGCAAGGAAGCTTAAAGGTTTATAACCATTATCACCATTCCAGAATATCAACCGCTCGTGAACTCTGATTTAGACACAGCTCAGTTTGCATTCCCCAAAAGAATGAGCCTTTCAAGTTACACTTAATTTCCACCGTCTGTGCTGGGCACGCAAGAAAAGAGTTTTTGTCCAGACCAATAAATTTGCATGTAGAAGTTTGCTTTACCTTAATTATGTCTCCCTCCCATGTGGTTCCATTTCTGAGACCCCCACAACGATTTTTGGTTTTATATATTGTAGAACAACTTTGTGGCCTACCATGTCTCCACATTATGCCTTTTCTAAAAAGCAGACTGACACCATGGCCATGCATTTCCTAATTAGACTTAGCTACACTAGTAGAAAACTGTGTTCTAGAAGCCTTACTTAATATGTAAGCATTACAATTTAATTTAAAGCCTGTCCCTCTCCTTTGAAAACAGATGCCAGTGTTAAGCTGGGCTTTGCAGCAGAAATATGGATTTGTGTTTGGAATGTGAACATTGTGTTCTGTCTCATGTCACAATCTTTGAGGGAGAGATCATGTCAGAAAGTGGATATTGGAGCACCTTCCACAGCATTGGGACCATTTTTTTGTGTGGGCAGAGGGGGGAAGTGTCTAAGGCGGCCATGACTGAGATACATAAAATTGTGCATGGTCCTGAGAAAGCAGATATAATTTTTCCCACTCTTTCCCATAATATGAGAATCTAATGAAATCAACTGGCCAGAAATTCAGGACAGCAGAAGGACATTACTTCTTCACACAACACATCATAATCTAACCTCTAGGTTAGTTTACTGCAATGTGTTACACATGGGGCTGGCTCTGAAGACAGTTCAGACACTTCAATTGGTGCAGAATTCAGCGGCCAGGTTGCCCACAGGGGCAAGATGGTTTTGAGCATATAGCACCAGGTAAAGGTAAAGGACCCTTGGATTGACTGGATGATTAAGTCCAGTCAAGGGCGACAACGGGGTGTGGCGCTCATCTCTCTTCAGGCCAAGGGAGCTGGTATTTGTCCACAGAAGCTAGAGCACACGGAAATGCCATTTATATAGCACCAACTCTGGCCCAAGAGCACTGGCTGCCAATTCGTTTCCAAGCCCAAAATTGACCTATAAAGCCTTAAATGGCTCAGGACTGCAATCCCTCAAGGGCTGCCTCTCCCTATATGACCTGACCCAGACGCTGTGATCATCATCTGAGGCTCTTCTTTCATGTGCTACACCCACAAGAGGTCTGGAGGATGGAAACATGAGAAGGGCTTTTTCTGCAGTGGCTACTCACTGCAGTGGAATGCTCTCTCCAGGGAGGCTTGCCTGGAGCCTTCATTGCATATCTGTAAGCACCAGGCAAAAACATTCCTCTTCTCTTCTCTCAGGCCCTTGGCTAATTAAACAATCTACAGCCTTGTAAATTGTTGGGGCAGTACTGTTTTGTTTGTTGTTAGGTATTTCTGTGTTTTTATACTGCAACCCGCCCTGTGAGCCTAAACTGAAGGGCAGTTTATAAATTTATAAATTAATAAAATAATAAATCAGTCGTGGAAATTTGCCAACCCCAGTTGCAAGAGGAGGAGGAGATCAGGTGCCAGAAAGCGGACACCCACGTATGGAGGGGAGAAGTCTCCCCGCCTTCTGTTTCTAGATGTCAGGCAGAAACGAAAAGGGTAGAGATAGCTACCTTGCTTAAGCTCCTGAGTATCATAAATTGTACTGACATGTCTCAAAAAGTGATCCCAATGAAGTTTCGAGTTTGGCAAGGTGGTAGTAGGAACATGAACCACATCATTTCTCAACTCTTGTTCTTGTCTGGGTCCCGTGGAGGCCTGGAAGCAGATAGTTAGAGGGGGGGCGGAGTCTCCAGAGAAGTGACTTCGTTTGTGGAAGAAATCAAGGATCAACAGTTATATAAGGCCAGCCTGGTACCCTTTTAGCTTTCCGATATCATATTGCCTGTCTGAGCTGCAATAGCACTTTCCAGCCATTATCTGGGTGGTGCTGCAGCACAACAAATATCCGTAAGCTAAAATGCCGGGCCCCTACTGCCAAATTCCTTGATTTGTGCCTCAGATGCCTTACATCTCTAGCACAGGGCTAGTCAATGTGATGCCCTTCAGATGCTGCTGGACTACAATCCCCATCAGTCCCAGCCAGCAGGCCCAATCATAAGAGATGGTGTGGGCAGTAGTCCAGCACACGTGGAAGGTACTGCTTTAGCTACCTCTGCTCTAGGAGAACTCCTGTTCAGAACCATGCAACCCAAATGGTACTTGAAGCCTCTGTGTGCTCTTCCATGACCTCTAGAGTATTCCCACGTTCCTGCCCAATACAGGACTGACCTATGGCCAGGCTTCGCAATCTACCCTTCAGCGGCGAATCCCTAAAACACTGACTGCTGCTTGCTAAACTCCTGGTGCTGAATCCCTGATTTACGTCTGCTGACATTCTGGCCAAGGCTACTTGCGTCCCAGCTGGACTGCACCAATCTTCCAGCTGCAAGGAAGCCGACATAGTAGCATGGAGCTATGTTTATTTTGCCCACATAACTTAGTTGCTTGAGTTGAAAAGGTAACAGATCAGAGCCGGCAACCACTGCTTAATTCCAAGTTGCCAGGCAACCGCACATCCGCCAGTGAAGTACTTTCAGACGGCGCTACCAGCAACTTTGGAAAGCGGCGCTGCTGGCCCTTCACGGGGCCATAAAGCACCGAGCTGGATGATGCTCACAATGCTCTGTAAACAAGATCGTTGTGGGCTATATATCTAATGATGCTTAATTAACACTCCTGGCAAATCAATCCTAAAAACAGCCTCCTTCATAATTAAAACTCTGCCAAGTAAGAGACAGCACCGCAGCTATGGCAACTTGATGCTTGCTGAATTAGGGGAGGAAAAAGGAATGAGGGGGGGGGGACTCTTGACAGCAATTACTGTGTGCTTAGACTAATTCACAAGCAGATGGTTGCACTTAAGTGCCAGTGAAGGAGGACTGTGTGTTACTGTTAGCAGGATGAATAGAGAGGCTGTGTCGTGCAGTGGCTAGCTTTCCATCAGAGAAGCCGGGGGCAGGCGAAAACCATTATTACTTACTATTCATACTCTTCCATCAGCATACATGAGTCCTTTACAGGCTAAACAGGTAGGTCACTGCCTCCAAAGGAGCACCGTGGAACCTCTTTAGACTCTAATGGCTTCACCCCAAAGAATTGTGGGAAATGTAGCTTGTTAAGTGTTCCTAAAGTTGTTAGAAGACCCCCATTCCCCTCATAGAAGGACAGTTCCCAGAGTAGCTTAACCATCAATCCCTAACAATCAATTGCTCTTCACAGGCAACCTTTGAGAACTGTAGCTTGTGGGGAGGAATAGGGGTTTCCTAAGAACTCTCAGCACCTGTATACCTCAGTCCTGTATACCTGAAGGAGCGTCTCCACCCCCATCGTTCAGCCCGGAACCCGAGATCCAGCGCCAAGGGCCTTCTGGCGATTCCCTCACTGCAAGAAGCAAAGCTACAGGGAACCAGGCAGAGGGCCTTTTCGGTAGTGGCGCCCGCCCTGTGGAACACCCTCCCATCGGAGGTCAAGGAGATAAACAACTACCTGACATTTAGAAAACACCTAAAGGCAGCCCTGTTTAGGGAAGTTTTTAATCTGACATTTTAATGTATTTTGCTATTTGTTGGAAGCCGCCCAGAGTGGTGGGGGAAACCCAGCCAGATGGGCGGGGTATAAATAAATAAATAAATAATAATTAATAATAATAATAATAGTAATAATACTGTTCCCAGAATTTGTTTGGGGGAGCCATGGCTGCCTGAAGTGGTATCTTTTTAAATGTGGTATTGCTTCCCTCCCCTGATTCCCTCTGAGGCTGGTAACCCACAAGGAAGAGTTTGGAAGGTTGCCGCAAGTTCTCCGCTGCCCCTTACCATAGCTGCCAAGTTCTCCCTTTTTTTTTAAGGGAAATTCCCTTATGCTGAATAGGCTTCCTCGTGAGAAAAGGGAAAACTTGGCAGCTATGCCCCTTACCCACCCGCAGCCCCTCTGGGGAAATCACTGCCTAAGCTACCTGTGAGCAAATGGCTGGTCCAGCAGCTTCTTCCCCACGTGAGGATAAGCTGCAGTACAGGCGGAAACAATGGTTTTTGAGGGGAGATTCGAAAGAAGGGAGAAAGGCATCCCTACAAACACATTATGGAAGAATCTTTCATATAAGGGGGCATCAGTAAGGAGGGATGGGAGTAGCCGTTTAAGAGAGCTGAGGAAAAGCTATGGAAAGCTTTAAAGAAAAAGACATGGGAATCATTGCAGGATATGGAAGGGTATGAGGAAGCCACTGAACAGAACTGAAGAGGGACTTCACTAGGAAGGGGTATCACTGCTTCAATATCCCCCCCCTCTCTCACACACACACAACCACACCAATTAAGTCCCAAGCGAGATTGGCTGCTCCTTGCGGGAGAAATGAGGGCGTGGTGATGCCACATCACACATTTCAAATTGCTAGATGTTATGGGGGAGAATGGGGAAAACCAGAGATCTGTTCAAGAAAATTGGAGATATGAAAGGAACATTACCATAATCAAGGACAAAAGTGGTATGGACCTAACAGAAGCAGAAGACATCAAGAAGAGGTGGCAAGAATACACAGAGGAATTATACCAGAAAGATATGGAGGTCTCGTACACCCCAGGTAGACATCTTGGAGAGTGAAGTCAAATGGGCCTTAGAAAGCACTGCTAATAACAAGGCCAGTGGAAGTGATGATATTCCAGCTGAACTATTTAAAATTTTAAAAGATGATGCTGTTAAGGTGCTACACCCAATATGCCATCAAGTTTGGAAAACTCAGCAATGGCCAGAGGATTGGAGAAGATCAGTCTACATCCCAATTCCAAAGAAGGGCAGTGCCAAAGAATGCTCCAACTACCGCACAATTGCGCTCATTTCACACGCTAGCAAGGTTATGCTTAAAATTCTACAAGGCAGGCTTAGGCAGTATGTGGACCGAGAACTCCCAGAAGTGCAAGCTGGATTTCGAAGGGGCAGAGGAACCAGAGACCAAATAGCAAACATGCGCTGGATTATGGAGAAAGCTAGAGAGTTCCAGAAAAACGTCTACTTCTGCTTCATTGACTATGCAAAAGCCTTTGACTGTGTCGACCACAGCAAACTATGGCAAGTTCTTAAAGAAATGGGAGTGCCTGATCACCTCATCTGTCTCCTGAGAAATCTCTATGTGGGACAAGAAGCTACAGTTAGAACTGGATATGGAACAACTGATTGGTTCAAAATTGGGAAAGGAGTACGACAAGGTTGTATATTGTCTCCCTGCTTATTTAACTTATATGCAGAATTCATCATGCGAAAGGCTGGACTAGATGAATCCCAAGCCGGAATTAAGATTGCCGGAAGAAATATCAACCACCTCAGATATGCAGATGACACAACCTTGATGGCAGAAAGTGAGGAGGAATTAAAGAACCTTTTAATGAGGGTGAAAGAGGAGAGCGCAAAATATGGTCTGAAGCTCAACATCAAAAAAACTAAGATCATGGCCACTGGTCCCATCACCTCCTGACAAATAGAAGGGGAAGAAATGGAGGCAGTGAGAGATTTTACTTTCTTGGGCTCCTTGATCACTGCAGATGGTGACAGCAGTCACGAAATTAAAAGACGCCTGATTCTTGGGAGAAAAGCAATGACAAACCTAGACAGCATCTTAAAAAGCAGAGACATCACCTTGCCGACAAAGGTCCGTATAGTTAAAGCTATGGTTTTCCCAGTAGTGATGTATGGAAGTGAGAGCTGGACCATAAAGAAGGCTGATCGCCGAAGAATTGATGCTTTTGAATTATGGTGCTGGAGGAGACTCTTGAGAGTCCCATGGACTGCAAGAAGATCAAACCTATCCATTCTTAAGGAAATCAGCCCTGAGTGCTCCCTGGAAGGACAGATCGTGAAGCTGAGGCTCCAATACTTTGGCCACCTCATGAGAAGAGAAGAATCCTTGGAAAAGACCCTGATGTTGGGAAAGATTGAGGGCACTAGGAGAAGGGGACGACAGAGGACAAGATGGTTGGACAGTGTTCTCGAAGCTACGAACATGAGTTTGACCAAACTGCGGGAGGCAGTGGAAGACAGGAGTGCCTGGCCTGCTATGGTCCATGGGGTCACGAAGAGTCGGACACGACTAAACGACTAAACAACAACAACAATGGGGGAGAGAAGAGGAGGCGAAGGCATTTGTGTAGCTGCTTCTGTCAGCTGCCAACATCCAGGTTCATTCTCCAGAATGTGAGGCTGACAGGCTTAATTAGAGAACTATAATTAATACATACTTGTGTTTAATAAATATTACCTGCCAGTTTACGTGGCACTTCAGATTTGCAAGGTGCTTTGCAACAGAAGGGTGTAATCACAATAACTCAGTGCTATGGATAGATGGATGGGTCTATTACCAGCAATTGCCAATTCTGTATATGCTCATTCCTAAATCAGCTCTGCCCTCTTTCTGCATTAATTTGTGAATTTCCTTTAAAAAAATGAATGAAAATACATACATTTTTTATCTCAGTGCACACAATTCTAAAAGTATTTTATCCTAAAATGTGCGTTTTGTAATGCATGTTAGTATGGTTTTTGAGCAGAGAGGTGTATTGCAAATTTCAGATAACTGCAAAATATGAAGGATAGTAGCATTCGGATTCATGCATTAGTCTGGAAGGTGTGAAACTGGCCAGCTCACATTCTTCTAAAGCATTTTCAGAAGCGCACAGCTTGTTTTGTCCTCAGTGATTTTTCAAAGCTTCAACATTTTCTGATCAGCCACTAGGAATGAAGGATCAGTCAAGCCAGGAGAAATTCTGTTCCGAAATGCCTGCTTTGGCTTATTCTTATGCACAGCTCATTAGGGTAGATAGCCTTCCTAATTCTTTGTACAGTACTTTGGCCACAAGCAAGGACAAAAATCCAGGAGGAAAAGCAGATAGACTCATTTGGGCTCCACACTCAACATTTTTTAAATGTCTGGTAATGAAATGCAAATAGTTGGCTGTGCAAATTTCTTAGCAGCATCCTGCTGTATGTAAAAGCTTTCCATGTGACCTTAAAGGCATTTGGCCCAGAGCCAAACTAGAGTTACACAGGAGATGCCGAACAGTTCCTTAGCTTTTATTTATTTATTTGTTGAATGAAAAGCAGCTGTGGGAGGCTGCCAGTTTGAGCAGAGGAACAGAGGCAGGAGGGGTTGCTTAACCCATTCCCCTTCTGCTATTTGTCTGCTCACAATCAACATCCTTAACAAGTACCCCCACCCCCACAAAACTCCCAAGGGTTCTAAAAGCAGCAATACGGAGATGCTTTTCTACTTCTAATCACGGCTACCAATACTTTGTTTCAGTGGGTTTAAATTAAAACTAAACTAAACTAAACATTTCAACTATCTTTGGTTGGTCAACAGAGCATATTATAAAAAAGACCCCCCCCCCCAAATTAAAATCCATTGGTGTGATCTGACACACAATTAGCAATATCTACTAATAGCTCTACTTGGAAACTACATTTGTGTAATTAAAGAGACTGCATTTAAATTTAAACATCCTCTGTGAGTACCCTTGTTAACTTGAAATGTCCAGGAAGATATTTTATCAAGACACTGTATTTAAACATAAGCACTCTCTGAAGGGGGTTTATGTGATGCTATGAATTCCAGAAAACCCACAGAGTTGCAGTTATCTCTTTCTGGGAATTAATTTGCCAACAGACTAATTTGCTATGAGAAACATTAATTCATACCAACCTGTTGTCTATGTAAATGAAAAACTCTTGTGCCTGTCGTATGAATTTATGCAGATAAAGCTTTTAGAGGAGTGAGCATTCACTGCTGATTCCCCAGAGCATCCTGTCCGAGGCAAGATACACTGCCTGCATATTTAGGTTCTGAATATAAAGAAAGACACTCCGCAGGGGGCAAAACAAGGAGCTGGGCAGAAGCTATGAGCATTTTCCAAACACATTTATGAGGAAGTCAGTCCCATTGAACTAACATGAAGGTTTAGGGCAGAATGTGTTAGTTTAGTGTGGGGCTTCTTTGCTGTTTGCACTGATCATGTCTGCTTGGATTCTGCCTGCATGGACGACTAGTAATCAGTAAGGGGAACTGCACAGCGACTTACATATATCAAGTAGGGTGTTTCTGTGTGCCTGGCACCCACAGATATAGCTCAGTCTCCCAGGCTTGCAGTGGAAACAGAGCATTTGGAGGTAAGGTACTAGAGCCTCGTGCTAGGAGTCCCATTTGAAACACAAATCACAGACACACACAGTTCCATCTAGAAAAGGTCCCTGAACAAAACAGCACATGCCCCAGGCCTGTAAGACGAGAATAAAAACATGGCATATACCCAAAGTTCCAGAATCATTGGTAATAAACATGCTTCCTAGTAATAAAGATGCTTATAGACCTCCTGGACCAACCAGCTTGTGAGAAGGCACAGCATGTGAGAGTAAAGAATAACAGCCGCAAAATACATCAGAGGTAGGGCGTTGGAACTGGCCTGTGGGCCAGATCCATAATTCCCTCAATCCTCACAGGTGGGTGGGACTGCTCACCTGTCTACCCCTTGGTGTCCTAATGATACTGGGAGCATGCCCTTCAAAGGGGTTCACTGTAACTTCCAGCCAGCTGATCAGCAGTTACAGGGAGCCTCTTTGAAGTCCTTTTGGAGGAAGCGGTTCCGTTTCAAAGCGCTTCCCCTCCGTGAAGTGCTCTGAGTCCCAACCGCTTTGTCTGCAGAGGGGGGAAATACTTCATTTGAAAACATCTGTCATGTTTGGTCATTGATCAAAAAAGGCAAGAATGAAAGCAAACAAAACCTTCCTAAGAACTTACTTGAGGGCTGTTTTGTAGTGGTAGATGGCTTCACTGTCACGACCTTGGTCTTTCAAAAAATTGGCATAGTTGTAGTGCACCTTGGCATTATGGGGCAGAGTCTGGATGCCTGACCTATGAACGAGAAACCACATAGGAACAGGAACAAACACAGCTTTGCTTTTTATTATTGGGGTTGCGCCTCTTGGTAGCTTGCTGTAAAGGGTACTAAAAATGAAGCATACTGGAAACCACTTACTTGAAAGGAACAGGGTGTACCTCTCAAACCAAACTGTAGTTCTGTTGAAATATATATAAAAAATGGTCCAGTAGCACCTTAGAGACCAACTAAATTTGTTCTTGGTATGAGCTTTTGTGTGCATGTACACTTCTTCAGTCTCCCCCATCCTCCTACGAATGCCGCAACTAGAAATATACCACCAAGGCACCACTGCCAAAATCATACTGTATGCACACACTTCATAGCCTGAAACCTGGTTCCTGACCAACTCTGGAAATTATTCTCTAATTAAAAGAGGAAATAAAAAATATTCATACCCCCAGCCAAGTAGGGAAAGGTGGAGAACAAATTACAAGGCAACACAAAATGTTTTTCCCATTTCTATTTCCTTCAATCTTGCGACTAATATTTTCCATGCACATTTGCCCAACAAGAATTCCTAAACTCTAATGTTGTCGCTCCAGAAAATACATAGCAATTGAACTGACTGGGGGTGGGGGAGGAAAAAACACACACCACAGATTTGAGAACAATGTCCCAGTGTGGTTTCCTTCCGCACAGATTGCTATGGAGTTTCTCACAGACCAACCTGCAATTTAGTGTGTTGGCATAAACTACAATGATGTAAATAAAGCCAACACTGGTGATTTAAAAAAAAACATTTTAGGGCACATGTGAGAGGGTGCCAAACACAGAATTCTCAGCACTCTCACAAAACTACAATTCCCAGTGTTGAGAGATGTGTCATACAATTTAAAACAATTATAACTGGGTACCATTGGAAAAATTTAAGGTGCTTCCAGCTGGGAGGCTTAATATCTCAAATGGGTTGTTGGTGACAGAAAAGGGCATTAAATAGGGGGTAAATATAAACTAGTATTTTGATGCTGATGATGTCATGTGCACACTATAAAAAACTTGCATACATCAACAGCACCAACAGCACTGAGAGTGACATTATCCCCCCTCCTGTAAATCATCACCACCAGTAATAAAGTGTTCCACCATGATAAACCGTTTGCTGTGCAACCTCCTGTTAAATTGCTGTCCATTGATCTTTCTCAAGTGTATGTGTTTGGAACCTATTACATAATTCTGTTTGCAAAGCACAAAAAACAAGCGGGACTACATGCATCACGCTGCTCGTTCTGCAGAGGTAACGTGCATAAATAAAAAGAAGCAAAAGTGTCTTTTCAGGGGTGTAGAGGGAAATCATTCCTAGTCAGCACAATTGGCTCACGGAGCAGATTTACTGATTGAGGATAAGCTATTTTTAGACAGGTAAAGAGCACAATTTTAAAGGTTTAATCCCCAGTGGAGGAGAGACATTGCCTAGCGATCCATTCTCTCTCTGTCCCACACTATCACCTGCTTATAGGGTGGCTAAAACACATATTGTACTGTTTACATTCCAAGTAATATGTATTCTTCAGGTAAGGTATGAAAAATATTACTGGTGGGCCTTGGAGAACCCCAACAAAGCCAAAATGTTTCCCCAGCCTTGCTACCCGCCCCTCACCTTAGATCAATCTTACCTGAAAAGGGACTCTCTTGACAGCCAGATTTCATTCTGCTTTACTGTTTTCCATGAGAACAGCAACAGCAGCAAAGCCGAGAGGGTCGCTGCAGTGGCTCCCCATTTATTTAGCCACATACAAAGCTTGTTTAAGCCGTGGACCAAGAGGATGCAGTACCCCATACTGAAAAAGCAATCAGGGAAGGAGGAGGGAGAGAAAGAATTATAGTAAGATGCAATGGTTGAGGTTCTTTCACAGAGGTTAGCATAATCAGCAAGAGGGCAGGTCCCTTGCATTACAGTGGTACCTCTACTTACGAATAACTCTACTTACGAATGTTTCTACTTACGAATGGAGCTCCGTCCGCCATCTTGGATGCGGTTTAGATAGGATTTTTTATACTTACGAACAGGGTGGATTTGATTTAAATCAAACTGATTTAAATCACGATTGTGAGTCAAAAAAATTTGTAAGTCGAATCCCATCACGATTTAAATCACTAGTCAGTAAGGCTTGATTTAAATCATAGTTGATTTAAATCATAAAGACTAATTCTTGCTGGTATAACTTTAATATGCAAGTAGATGAAGATTTTTAGAATAACAACTTTTCATATTAGTTTTTTATCCCCAGTTTAATAGGTTAATCATTCATATTTGGACAACTTTACTGTTGTACTTAGGAAGGAGAAAAATAATCATTACCTTAATAATAACAATTTAAATAGATTTATTCAACTGAAACAATAACATTTCAGCAAATGTTATTTGCTTAAACAAACATCCATGTTTGTTAACTAATTTGGCTAAACAAAAACAAAATATATATATTTTAAGAAACTTAGACTGTCAGCCCAGCCTACACATGAAAAACTTAAATACTGTCCACTCCAAACAATCAGAAAAATATTGTTTCTATTCTATTCACTGAACTTCTTGAAACTTAGCACTGAAGGGGTTGCTTCTGTATTCATAGGTTTGTAGAACAATAGGATTAAGGTCTTTTTCTCAACTCTGTTCATGTTATAACATTTTTGCTGTGAAGAAGAGGCATGTGATCTCTGTTGAGTCAAATTCAGTTTTGAGAACTGCAAAAGTAAACCAAGCACCTGTGATAATATCTTGTAGGCAGAGAAACTGCCCAATAATCTTACAAAAACCTCTGGAAGAGCATGACATTGTGAATGGATTAATGGAATTTATTTACCCCCAAAATTAAACATATACAACCTTATACTACATAATTAAAAAACTAATCTTTATTTCATGATAAAGATAGCTTTCTCGAAGCTACGAACATGAGTTTGACCAAACTACGGGAGGCAGTGCAAGACAGGAGTGCCTGGCGTGCTATGGTCCATGGGGTCACGAAGAGTCGGACACGACTAAACGACTAAACAACAACAATTTCATGATGGAATAACCTTTGGATGGTAATATGTTTTCCTCAAAAAGCATTTTATTAAAAAAAAATCCAATTTAAATCAAAAAAATCGATTTAAATCAAAAAAATCCGATTTAAATCAAAAAAATCCGATTTTTTTGATTTTTTTAAAAAAATCATTGATTTTTATCCACCCTGCTTACGAATTTTTAGATAGGGTTGCTTCGACTTACAAATTTTTTCTCCCAATGCATTCCTATGGGATTCGACTTACAAATTTTTTTGACTCACAAATGTGCGTTCGGAATGCATTAAATTTGTAAGTAGAGGTACCACTGTATCTGGTCTTCTCTCACAGTGGGGCAAGATATTGCTAGATGGAGTCATTACTCCTCAGTGTCTCTTTGCTCACTCTTCAACATACCAGTAACTACCTTAACACAATGCATGCTGCAATTTCATTACATCTTGCCCAGCTTCCACTGCCTAAGTCAATGATGTGAGGCAGGGGGCAGGGTAACACATGGTGAGGTGACATCCCGTCAGGTGTTCCGTTAAGCTAGACCAGGGATGGGGAACCTTTGGCCCTCTGATGTTACTGAACTCCAACTCCCATCAACTCCAACCAGCTTAGCTCAGTGGTGAAGAAAGATTAGAGTTCTGGCTCTCCATATGTGCAACTGCCATCATAATTGGCCAGCCTGGCTGGATCTGATGGGAGGTAGAGTCCTCCTCATCCCGGGGTCCTCATCCTTTAGTTGAATGTTATGAGGGAGAAAGTGCCAAGACACTCAGTGTGGTTCCTGCTCCTTCCCTCTTGGCAACATCTAGTTGCACTTTGGTTCTCGAAAACCTGCAGAACATATTAGGCAACTCCAGAAGTTCAATTTTATGATGCAAATATTAAATTGGGGTAGCCAAGGTAGTGCTTTTCAGGTGTTGCTGGACCACAATTCTCACCAACTCTACAGGAGGGTTTAGTTTAGCAACAGTTGGAGGACACCATGGTGGCTACTCTTGGTTTTAACTGTCAGGGGCGGGAACTGTAATTCTGCATTACATAAAGTTGTATGAGAGTAGCTTCCACCATGGCTATAGAAACCAGGTAGTCAGTGTACCCAGGACAAAAGAATACAAACACGCATATATACTCTGCCCTTCAGATATTGTAAAATATATTGTAAAATACTCTCCCCATCACAGAACTTCCGTGTTGGAAAAAATAATGAGTGAAGCAGCTCCCCATGGGTGTGATCCCAAGTCATAGTTCCTGGGGAAATTGTCCAAGGTCAAGGTTTTCGACTATTGCCCTTGGCAAACAGTTTTTAAATCTGGAAGAAAATGCTCCTTCAACTAAGATCCTCAACTTTAGTCTACCTCATACTGGCTGGGAAACTCAGTACAATATAGGACACTTCTAAGACTTTAGCCCTTTCTGACTATCCATTTGGTGCCACAGAGCTTTTCAAATAACAACTAAATATCCAGGGTGCAGACGAGGGGAGAGAGATCATGGGATATTATTTTTTTTGGAGGGGGGGTTAACCTTTTGTCCGTAATGTACCAATTCAGAGCTGGGTATCACCCCACAAGCTTGCTATTCACAATGGGACGAAAGCTCTGTTCCCACATGCCACATAATGAGGAAAAAATAAGTTAAGTACACTACATTCTGTTAGTAATTATAAGATATAGCTCTGTCTTTTTTGCTATTGCTTGCTCTTGTCTTCTGCACACTTATTTGCCTATGGTTTAACATATGGTTTAACATAATATTGAACCACGTCATTTCTTTTGCCCCGTTTTTACTGCCTCTCTCCCATGAAACTGAATTGGTTTTTAACATGGTTTAATATAATTTTTAGCTTCATTGTTATTATAATTATGTATTAGCTTTTTAATGTATTGTTGTTTAACTGGAGCATTTTGTCTGGAGCATTTTCTTTTTAATGTAAGCTGTTTGGGGCTTATAAAGGAAACGGGGGAAAATCTACAATAATCTGCCTTAATAGTGAACTCTTAATTAGTTAAATCCACCAAGTTAATATGATCTTATGAATCAAAAGTCTCGTAATACGCTCAATAGATTTTTTTTTAATAAAACATTCACACTGAATTTCTCGTTCAGTTTTTTTAATTACAAATATAGTTTTTATACAATTTTCATGTGTTTCCTTAAACCATTCCATATTTAAAATAACAACAAACACTGCTCCATTTAAACTAACATGCAAGGTTATTTTCCCTACAAAATTATCCATATATATTGACTCTATCTTACATATTGCCAAAATATAATTTTCTTCCCAAAGAGCTGTTTGCTAAATCTACAGTCGCTGCTAAATCTACAGTCCCTGCAGAAAGCACCAGAAGCTAATCTGCTTTTGTTCTCTAACATTCCTTTGCTTTTATTTGTGTTTATTATAAAGCAACAGCATCCAAGTATCTTGACTTTTTATGAAATCAAACTTGCTATTTGATTTCTCTTCAGAGTGTTTGATATTAATGGGCAAACAGCTAAACGTTCAAAGTCTGACTCTGGATAAGAATAATCTCAAAGAAAGGATGTTTGCAAAGCTTAGGAATTTAACTATGTTTTATCTGATCAGAGAGCTAGAGAAACAGGAACTAACCCCAAATGGTAAAATGGCATTATTTATTTCCTCCATTATTAAACATATGTGGGAATTGAGACTGTTTCACACTTGATTCCTGCAAGGCTCCATATATTTGCTCCTGGATGTGTTTCTGCAGGGGACTACGTAAGAGCAGGGTGCTCACTTGCACACTTAGCTGCCAAGTCTCCCGCTGAAAAATGCAGGATCAGCAGTGGCGCGGCACCGGAAGTCGCTTCTATGCATGCCTGGACATGCGTAGAAGCAACTTCCGGTGCCGGCGCCGCCCAATTTCCGGTGCCCAGACTTGGGAAGAGCGGCACCGGAAGTCGCTTCTACACATGTCCGGACATGCGTAGAAGCTACTTCCGGTGCCACTCTGCCCGATTTCCGGTGCCCAGACATGGGCAGAACGGCACCCAAAATGGAGCCCCTCTGGCAGGTAGGAAATCCGGGGGATTTCCGGGGTTTTTTTCTATTCGGCATAACAGCGGGAAACGGATGAAAATCCGGGGGTTTCCTGCGAAAAATGGGCGACTTGGCAGCTACGGTATGCTTGCACATCATCATCATCAACAACAACAACAGGAAATGTGCCACCAGAAAACAAGATAATAGATTTTCAAAGAATTTCCATATGCTGATTTATATGTATAGATGCAAATTTAAGCAGAAACACACCTAGTGGCCTGAGTGCTGATGGGCAACTTCAGTGCCCTACTGCTCTCCCTTCTGAGGGTTCTAGTTTCCTTCAAGTTTCAAATGGGCTTGGACCGGACTGACCGACAAACAAACAAACAAACAAACAGATAACTCCTTCAAACAGTGGACTATCCTCTGTAAAGTAGGAAACATGACCACTCTGCACAACAGGCTATCAACCAAAATGCAAATAATTGGAGCATACATTAGTGTGTGGCATTTTTTTTCAGATGCTGCCTTGGTACCAAGTGGAGGGAAGTCAGCTGCTCAGAAAGTTCAGCCCGAAGTTCTTAGAGCATATGAATTGAGGAAACTGGATACATTACGTGAGTACACCAACTTCCCCAAATGATCAAGGGGTTGAAGCACTTTCTTTAGAATGAAAGGCTGGAGGTTTTCGGACTTGTCAGCTTAGAAAATAAATAGCTACTTAGGACAGTGTGTGTGTGTGTGTGTGTGTGTGTGAGAGAGAGAGAGAGAGAGAGAGAGAGAGAGAGAGAGAGAGAGAGAGAAGAGAGAGAGAGAGAGAGAGAGAGAGAGAGAGAGAGAGAGAGAGAGAGAGAGAGAGAGAGAGAGAGAATGTGTAGAATATGAAAGACAGAATTATGGACGGCATGGGAGGCTAAATAGAAAGACATCATTTCTCCCCCTTGCATCGTACTAGAATTCAGGGTCACCTAATTAAGCTGATTGGCAGTAGATGCAGGAGCGACAGAAAGAAGCAGCTTTTCGCACAGCACAAAAATGGCTAATGGAAATTTACCACCTCAAGGCTGCTGATGCAGCACAGAGAATGGAAGTCTTATACAGGAGGGATCACAGCTCGGGAGTAAAGCTCATGCTTTGCACGTAGAAAGACCCAGTCTCTGGCATCGCCAGTAATGGAAAAGATTTCAGCCTGAGACCCAGAAGAGCTGATGCCCGTCAGACTAGGTTGCAAATGACCCATTACAATTCATGCAGCCACCTGAAAATCACTGTTATAAGATCTGTTTAGGTAAAAACAAGCCTGACTACAATTAACCTCAGCCTTCAATACCTCCAGATTGCAGTACCCTCGGTATTCATTGATAAAAGTTGTTAATAAATGGAGCAGGGCAGCTACAAGTGTCTTTAATCTCAACAGGAGATACCTTAAGCATGCTTAACTCTATCCCAATGGAATCTACAGTATTTAAAGGTGTACAATGTAGGCTGGATCATGCCCTTTTGACAACACATTTAAAGCACTTTTAAGGCACAATGGGGGGGGGGGAACCAAGATCATGGCCACTGGTCCCATCACCTCCTGGCAAATAGAAGGGGAAGAAATGGAGGCAGTGAGAGATTTTTACTTTCTTGGGCTCCTTGATCACTGCAGATGGTGACAGCAGTCACGAAATTAAAAGACGCCTGCTTCTTGGGAGAAAAGCAATGACAAACCTAGACAGCATCTTAAAAAGCAGAGACATCACCTTGCCGACAAAGGTCCGTATAGTTAAAGCAATGTTTTTCCCAGTAGTGATGTATGGAAGTGAGAGCTGGACCATAAAGAAGGCTGATTGCCAAAGAATTGATGCTTTTGAATTATGGTGCTGGAGGAGACTCTTGAGAGTCCCATGGACTGCAAGAAGATCAAACCTATCCATTCTGAAGGAAATGAGCCCCGAGTGCTCAGTGGAAGGACAGATCGTGAAGCTGAGGCTCCAATACTTTGGCCACCTCATGAGAAGAGAAGAATCCTAGGAGAAGGGGACGACAGAGGACGAGATGGTTGGACAGTGTTCTCGAAGCTGCGAACATGAGTTTGACCAAACTGCAGGAGGCAGTGGAAGACAGGAGTGCCTGGCGTGCTATGGTCCATGGGGTCACGAAGAGTCGGGCACGACTAAACGACTAAACAACAACAAGGCACAAGAATGTCACAATCCTTTGCCTACCTTACAACAACCCTTTGAGGTAGGTCACAACTTTCCCCATTTTATGTTCAGAGAACTGAGGGTAAGTGTTCATGCCCTGCCAGTGGTCATTCATAACAGAGCAATGTGCCAACCCCCATTCTCTCACATTCAAGTGAGGTCGCAATCTGCAACCACTTGTTGTGGAGGGGGCAGGAATCAGCTGGTGAGACTTAAAGGAATATGATCTAAGGATCAAATTCTGGTCATTTGCAAATAAAATTTGCATATGTTTTCAACTGATGATACAGTTTAATCCTTTTGTGCCAGGTTTTTTTTTGGGGGGGGGGGCGTTCTTAAGCAGTTATCCACAGAAAGCACATCTTGTATAAAAGTGGAGGGATTGCATTTGACTTCAATTGCAGGGGAAACCGCATAAGGCTTTCATCGAAGTAGAGGCTTTGTCATGTTCACAGTATTACCAATGATTTGTCAGAGGCATGGAGAAATTCAAATTTCCAGGAGTAAATTGAAAAAAATAAAATGGAAAAAGACTAGATCAGGCCAACAGCACACCAAATAAGCATTCGTAATAGGAGGTTAGGAAGAAAATATCCCCTAGAAGCAAGTGAATAATAATATATTCTCTTCAAATGAATACTTGGCTGCGGAAAAAGGGAGAGAGCTCTTTTGTGATTTTAAAGGGTCACAACCTCATAAAATTTTCAACTCTATTCTCACATCCTCATCACACTATGAATTTTAATTGCTATCGAACAAAATGCTATTAAAAGAGGTGAAGTAAAATGGCTACAAAATCCATTTCTCTTTTTACTTCCAGTCCCTCCCCCCAAAGGCATCAAATCATATTTTGGCCCATTACAATGTAAGCAATTTCCTTTTTAAGGAGGACATGGTGAATACAAATATGTGCCTTTGAGAAATAATAGGTAAGTATCATTTAATATCAAGTGCTAGACCCCCAACCATCACAAAACATTCCATGGTGACCTGAAGATCCCATAACCACCACAAAACTTCACATTCACTGATATGCATTATTTAGATAAACTGATCTCTCGCAAACCTTGACAAAATGCGAGCTGTTCGGCAGTGGAATTTGCTACCAAGGAGTGTGGTGGAGTCTCCTTCTTTGGAGGTCTTTAAGCAGAGGCTTGACAGGCATATGTCAAGAATGCTTTGATTGTGTTTCCTGCTTGGCAGGGGGTTGGACTGGATGACCCTTGTGGTCTCTTCCAACTCTATGATTCTATGATTCTATGAATATTAAGCACACACACATACAGGCTCCCAAGACCATCATCAACATCATCATCATACAACATGTACAGCAGCGCCATAGCTGCTTTCCTTTAGCAGAGCATACCATATTAACAGCAAATGTTTGACCCTCCATTGCTGGTCATAGGCAGTGGAAGATCAAATTCTGCAGAATGCCAATGAAGCCCCAAGAGGCAGAGCACCACCTCTTGGGACGGAAAGGTGCTGTGGCATGATCTGCCCAAACAAGTTGGTTCTGGTTTCTCAAACAAGTTCAGCAGACTAAACTTTGTGGGTCAATTGTGTGATCTATTCTAGGCTATAGTACCAGCCTGCCTAAATGTTGTCAGATGAACCATAAAGTCAATCTGAATCCACTACAGGCACCTGGCACCCATGAGGCACTTATGAGGACAGATTTGATAACCCCAAGCATGCCATCAGGAAGCGCCAGATACTACAACTATCTGTGGCACCACTGACGTTCTTGTAAATAAACACTGAGAATCAAACATTTCATGGGCATGAATACTTATAGGGATTATTAAAGGTAAAGGTAAAGGTAAAGGGACCCCTAACTGTTAGGTCCAGTCATGGACGACTCTGGGGTTGCAGTTCTCATCTCACTTTACTGACCGAGGGAGCCGGCGTACAGCTTCTGGGTCATGTGGCCAGCATGACAAAGCTGCTTCTGGCGAACCAGAGCAGCGCACGGAAATGCCTTCCAGCAGCACCTTAGAGACCAACTAAGTTTGTCATAGGTATGACCTTTCGTGTGCATGTACATATCTATGACAAACTTAGTTGGTCTCTAAGGTGCTGCTGGAAGGATTTTTTTTATTTTGTTTCGACTACGTCAGACCAACACGGCTACTTACCTGTAGCACGGAAATGCCGTTTACCTTCCCGCTGTAGTGGTACCTATTTATCTACTTGACGTGTTTTCGAACTGCTAGGTTGGCAGGAGCTGGGACCGAGCAACGGGAGCTCACCCCATCACGGGGATTCGAACCGCCGTCCTTTGGCAAGCCCTAGGTTCTGTGGTTTAACCCACAGCACCACCCACATAACCTCATTCCTTTGTGTGCTCTTGGGACAAAACTGTGATAGCTAGATAAGCAAGCAGTTTTCTAGCACCGTTGGCTAACATCAAAGTTGCAATGTTAGGATTAAGTCGCTGCTACCATATAAATTTGTGCCTTCTTACGACAATCACAGTTGCAAAATCCATGGATCCTGTACAAGAGGGAAAGTTCCCAGGACTGATAAAATGGGGGGGGGGGGATGACTTAAGCACATTCACCAGGAAACAATAACTGAGCGCTTCTGTAATTTGCTCATTGTGATATGGGCATTTAATGGGGACACTCTGAAACTACACTAGCAATACCGAAGAAACCAACTATTGTTTTCAGCAGGGGAGTTTTCTGAGAAACAAGTTCTTTCAAAGCTAGGAGATAAGAACTCTTTTTAAAAAGCAGAACACCAGCCTTGAGTGTCAAGGCAATGCATCTAGCATTGTACCTTCTCTAGTACCTTCTCCTGAACATTCACCAATACAGTAGTGCCTCGCAAGACGAATTTAATTCGTTCCGCGAGTCACTTCGTTTTGTGAAAAATTTGTCTTGCGAACCGCGGTTTCCCATAGGAATGCATTGAAATTTCTTTTTTTGCCCATAGGAACGCATTAATTAAATTTCAATGCATTGCTATGGGAAACCGCGATTCACAAGACGAATTTTTCGCAAAACGAATTCATCTTGTGAAAAATTCGTCTTGCAGGGCATTCGTCTTGCAAGGTACCACTGTATGTGATACAGCTACTGTATTGTTATTTAAGCAGAATCTTAGCAGCTAGGGAGATAAGGCAGATGTAATGCAAGTCTGAACCTGTTTATTTGGAAGCAAATCCTTCTGAAATCAGTGAAAGTTTGTTTAGTGTACTACAGCTATTGTGTTAATGTGAGTTTGTTTTTGTTTTGTTTTTGTTTTTTTAAAAAAAATTCATGCTCATCAATGCTAAGGAATATGGCAGAACCGGCAATTTGGTCCTGCTCTAGTCCAGAATTCCCCAACTTGGTTGTTGGACTACAACAAGCCAATGAAGCCAGCAATCAGGAGTGATGGGAGCTGTAGTCCAGGGGTCAGCAAGATTTATCTTGCCTGGGCTGGATCAGTCCTGCAGAGATCCCTCCGTGGGCTGGATTGTGCGCCCATGTTAGCGCACACGCTTGCAATTTTCAGCGTCTGTGCAGACACGATTTCCAGCGCCACAGAAGTGAGTCCCCGCGCCGCATTGCACTGGTTTAGCGCAGCACGTGAGCAGGCAGCTCAGTTCAGGGGTGGCTCGTAGGCCGGTCAAATGACCTCCACGGGCCATTTCCGGCCCATGGGCCTAAGGTTGCTGACCCCTGCTGTAGTCCAACAACATCTGGAGAGCACCAGGTTGGGGAAGGCTAATCTAATAAAAGCTAAGCACTTTAAAATCTTACCGGCTTGCTATTTAACATTTCAGGATGTTGCCTGGCTAACCTGCAAAACCTGGAAGAATAATTGAGGAAACGTTTTAAATTTTAATTATTAATAGCTCCTTACTCCATTCCAGGGCACCCACATTTACTGGTTTTCCAAATAATTGCAAGACAAGAGTGGACAGTTTGCAGAGATCAAAGAGAACCATGGATATTGAAATGCAACCAGTTGCCAATATGTACCCTGGTTTTATGGCAAAGAAAGTTGCATCATCTGGGCTCAGGAGTTTGAGCCTCTGCTCTGCCATCTAAACTTAACTCAAGAGATCCATGATGGGACCTCATGACATTTTCGTTTCTCCTTCTCCTCCTGTTTTAATTAAATACAGCCATGGGGGCTGTCAGTTTGATTGGAGCAGCAGTGCCGGCATGTGTGTGCGCATGCGTTTAAGCCTTCCCTCTCCCCCCTCCCCCAGCTAGTTTTTTTAATAATAAAAAAATCACATACCAAATCCCTCCCAGTCAAAACTCCCTCGCTTGAGGTTGTTGTATTCTAGGTGAGAGTGGGGAGAATAGGAATACCTGTAGCCTAGGGCAAAGTGAATTTGTTTGGGAAACCAGCATGAGAGTAAGGGTTAAGCAGCTCCTCCCCAAGTCAAACTGGCCACCCTCCCAATCAGCATTTAATTAAAAAAAGAAAGAAATCAAAACCTTTTCTTGAATACCGGAGGGATGCAATGCAAGCTTTTATACAAGATTTTTTTCCCCCAAAAGCACAAGAGTACAATTTAAAATATGAGAATTTGTAAATTTGGGAGACAGTCACAGATCTTCCACACAACATGTAACTTGGCCCTGAAACTCAGGTCTAACAACATCCAACTGCTATGTAAAGGCTTCTAGCCACTTCACTGCTTCTTTTCCAGAATTTGGTAGAGACTGTCACACCGTCCTCTGCATTTACATGCACATAATTTTTTTATTAAAAGATGTTTCATTCGGAAAAGAAGGCCAAAGAAAGCTTTAAAGGACCACTACATACCTATGGGTACATTGCCCCCAACCACACTGGTTAGATATCCTCGTCTTATTCTAATTCAATACCTGAGACTTAAGAGCAGAGGTGGAAACAAAATCCAAGAAATGAATATTGTGCTTGGCAAGAGACGAAATTGCTGCTAAAGAAAGTTCTCAATAATGTTATACGTCCCTACTCTCATTATTTGCTCAACCATTTTATTACCAGGCTACCCCTTGGAGCAAAATTATAAACAAGAGAGGGGAATCATTCTTGCTTTGCAGTGGCTACAAATTCTTGTTTGAGGAGAGTGCCGCAAGACTGTGTTGTTAGAAATAAAACAAAAGAGATCATTGATCGCTATTCAGTCATTTTGTGAGCAGTCATATTTAGCCCCCTCAATACTCTAGGCCTGTATCAGTTTTCGGAGCAGAGCATACCTCCCTTTTCCTGGGGGAACCTTGGAACAACAAACAAGATCTATCCATTTTCAACCCAACATAGAAATTAGCTGCCATGCACATTTTTCATTTTAGATTTAAGTTCCAGTTCTCTGTCAATCTGAGGCACGGACCATTTTCTCCCAAGGAAATTTAGGACCCAGCAATCAAGAGCTGAAAGCAATAGCTCCTGGCTCCCAGAGGCATAGTAAGCTCTGAGGAGGGGGGACGGGAAGGGGGCAGATTATTTCCCAAAGTGTGTGAAGGAATGTCCCTCTAGGCTAAACTTTCTTGTGTAACACAGAATCATACAGTTAGGAGGGATCTCAAATGTCACCCTCTGCCAATGCAGGAAATCCACAGCCACAGCATCCCTGACAGGTGAGATCAGGTGCCCAAGGTGGACCGCCACAATGGAAGCTAAGAACAGACAGGGGCAGTTGCCCAATGCAGTGATGGATCAATACTATTGTTGCCCAAGACTCTTATTTTCCTGCAGGGTCTTCTCCCTTCCATGGGCGTGAATCTTCTTTCTGGTGGCAACTAACCAGACAAGCTAATCACCAAGTCTCACGATACAATATGGAAAAGATCTGACGTGTACTTTTTGTAAACTAGGGATGCAAGCTTTAAATCGATAGATTAAACATCTAAAGATTTAATTGATTAACCCATTTGAAGCAAGTTAAAGGCGCTCTTGCTCATTAACAAATAGCATGTTAGTGCAATAGACCATGAAAGGGAAAATATTACAGATCTAACACTAAGTGGAAGCTTAGTGCTTTCTTCAGTATAGGGGTCTGCAAGAAAACACTGGAGTGTGGATATTCAGGGCCCTTTTCCAGGGTACTTACTCTATGCTATCCTCCCTTCCCAGTTTTCAATTATCTCCCTCCTCCCAAATAGTCAGTTCACATTCCATGCCTACTTCGCATGCCAATTCCTCACTGGACTGTTCTGGTGCCAAGTCTTTTGTACTTCTGCAAACCTTGGACTGCTTTTAGCCTCTTGGTCAGCAGTGGTACATGAGATGAGGGGGAGGGTGGAGCATCCTGTCATCGGCTGTGATATCGCTCTCTGGGTCAGAGATGGGGCAGCAACAAAGGGTTGGTGGCAGCCCACAAGTGCATGCACACTCATGCTACAAACAGCAATTTCCTCTCCCCATCCTTGTTCTGGTGAGCAGCCGTGCCCCTTCACATTCCACCACTGCTATTACCTCCCTCCTGTGAATGGGCGGTGTGGTTTTGGTTACATAAATACCAGCACAGTGTACACTATTAGTATATGCAATGTCAACATTAATGAGGTTTTATTTCTCTCTCTCTTTCTCTCTCATTTTCGTATACATCTCTGTTTCTTCATCTGACACATGTCTTCATACCTCTGCTGAGACAACGTGTTCTGTTCTCATTCCATATGACAGAAACACAAACGAGTTTTTTTAAAAAAACAAACTAGCCCTTCAACTTTAGTCACACGGATTTAGCAACTCATCTACTGATTAAATCAATTCGAATTTGTGAGATAAGCATAACATTATTTTGTACACACTGGGGAGCATTCAACATCGCCCAATTTCTCCTGATCAAGACAGTGGTTTTCAATATGCACTCTGGGGAACTGTAGATGTATATAATATAATAATGAATATAATAATAATAATAATAATAATAATAATAATAATAATAATAATAATAATAATTTATTATTTATACCCCGCCCATCTGGCTGGGTTTCCCCAGCCACTCTGGGTGGCTTCCAACAGAAAAATAAAATAAAATAATCAATTAAACATTAAAAGCCTCCCTAAACAGGGCTGCCTTCAGATGTCTTCTAAAAATCTGGTAGCTGTTTTTCTCTTTGACATCTGATGCGAGGGCGTTCCACAGGGCGGGCACCACTACCAAGAAGGCCCTCTGCCTGGTTCCCTGCAACTTGGCTTCTCGCAACGAGGGAACCGCCAGAAGGCCCTCGGTACTGGACCTCAGTGTCCGGGCAGAACGATGGGGGTGGAGACGCTCCTTCAGGTATACTGGGGCGAGGCCAGTTAGGGCTTTAAAGGTCAGCACCAACACTTTGAATTGAATTTGAAGGTCAGCACCAACACTTTGAAAGCTTATAATGGGTTCCCTGGTTTTGTTTTAAAAAAAATCAATAATGGCAGACACGTTTCCCCTCAAAGGGAGCTTTGCCAGCGTCCAAAGCTACAGATCACCCCAACAATGAGAGCATTGGATGTGCCTCACTGTCATTTTCAGCCATCTTAGTCAGTGCCTCACATGAACTGAAAGCCAAACAAGATGGGACACAAATCAAACAACTGTGTGATAATTGTTTTTAAAAGTAAATTGCAGGTGCAGAGCCCTCAATCTAAATCAAGACCCTAAAATTGGGTTTTTATTGAGTGTTCTCTGCAAAGTTATACATTGCAACAGCATTACCCCTACAATTTGTATTGTGGGGGGTGGGGAGAGCATCAATTTACCCCACTGGGAACATTTTTGAATGTAGATGCAAGGTCCCCAATCCAGACTGGGACCATAAGAGAACAAAGGGGTAAAGCCTCCCCTACGTACCCCTCCAATTCCAGGATCCCACTGTAAATGGGGAGACTGTGCCTGCAATTTATTTTTAAAAAGTCATTCACACAATTGCTAATTGTGTGATTGGCAAGTCATCCGCTTTGGCTCCGTGTGCACACCAGAAAACAAGTCCAGAATCCTCTGGCTTTCCATGAAAAGAAGTTCAAGAATTCCTTGGCAAATTAAAATGTTCCCTAAAGCTAAAAATGTTGAAAGACACTGCTCTAAGAGATAATAGGCCACATTTTCCACTTTCCCAGAATGGTGTGCATTTTGCTTGTTCTTTAAGAGTATCTCTCTAGATGGTGTCTACCCAACAAAATGCCTGTCTTCATTCATTAAAATGTGAGGCTAGCTCTCATTCTGTGGCTTAATCTGACATCTCCAGTATCCTCCTTCTTTTTAATGTTGAACTAAGAAAAACGTGTGACTCAAACGCTTTATATCCAACCTAAATAGCTGAAATTCCCAGGAATCCAAATTACAGTAAGACAATGGACTAGGTATCACATCTAGTACCGTACATTTTGAAGCAGAAAGCAATTGTTTACCAAAGCTCATTTCTCCCACCCCAAATTTCACTCTAAACTACAGTCAGTTTTTCTAAGAATAATAGACCCAATACAGGCTGAAGTAATGGATCTAGATAGAAGTCCAAGATTTTTCTTTCTTTCCCAGTTCTATCTAATGTTTACAAATAAAGAAGACAACATTTCATCTCTATAGCAGTATCTAGGAAGATACCATTTTGACCAGACTTTGGGTCAGCTCATGGCATAGCTGCCAAGTTTTCCCTTTTCTCACGAGGAAGCCTATTCAGCATAAGGGAATTTCCCTTAAAAAAAGGGGGTAACTTGGCAGCTATGGCTCATGGTCACAGCAGTATCCACACTGGGCCTATACATCGCTGTGATTGGTGTAATTGTGGCACCTTGAGAAAGGGCTTTTGTTACTGTACAAGCAACAAGGACCACATACCAATATACAATCCTTCCATGAAGTCACTAACAGTCACAATCAAGCTGTTTGAAAATCACTGCCAGCATAGCAACTCTTTCAGTAAAGCTCGACCTTGGTTTTTAAATATCATAATTGAGAGTGTCATTTCAAAAGAATTAAATGCGTGAAAATTACCTAGGCATATACAGGACGCGCTCGGCCACAACAAATCCCACCCTGAAGAAGAGGTTGCTAGCCGGTATGAAGGGGAAAACCAGGAACAACAGGCCAACTAGAACTTCTCTGTGTTCCAGTTTCTGCAACGAAACAATAATTAGAGACAAATGAGTGAAAACGAATGCCAAGTTCAGAGAAGATCATAGTTCCAATTCTAACGTAACAATATTCATACTTTTCATCATTTCATCTTATTATGGCACTTAAACTATGTGCTTTAACAACAACAGCAAAACTTAAGAGATTGTATTGCCCTGTATAGCATCCAAGAACTGGTTCACAGCTAAAACTTTGAGGTCCAAGCTAAACATTAAATGACCTCTTTATATTAGCCTTCCACACACATTCTGAAAATGGCAAAGGGACATGGAAATGATCATATAATATAATGAGTATTTTTCCTACTACACGTTATTGGGGATAAGTGAGAGAAGGCAAAGCTGGTGATGCCCAAGAATTTCCCTAATGTATAATGTGTCACTAAACTATGCCAACTTGTTTTTACTTATCTTTTTTTTTAAATAATTTTTATTGGATTTTTATACAGACAAAACAAACAAGACATACAGTATATTTTCTGTCCGTTCAAATACCCCCCACCCACGAGTCCACCTCTGCCACCTGTGGCACCCGCTGGTGTTGAGAATCAAAGGGGTCCATTATAAGACTGGGTTTGACCTCCCAGTCTCATCTTATCTTATTCACCTTAAACCAGTGGGTTATTGTTATTCCAATTTTACAGATGGAAAAATGAAGCAGAGGGATTACAGTTTGCATAAGGTTTATCAGTGTTTCTGTGGCTGAGCTGGGATTGGAACATGGACCTACCAGATCTAAGTGTGCTACTGGGCCCATTCACAAGCAGCGATAAGAATATTGTCCAAACTAGGCCAACATGTTGCTCCAACCCTAAGTTTCTCAAGGGGAGACTAAAGGCTAGGAAATAACATTACCATAATATTCTACAACGGGAGGGGAAATCTGAGGTACTGAAAGAAGAAATCTAATTGCCCTGTCCAGAACTGGGCTAGAACATTTACCAATTCTCTTAAGCACAGTCAGCTGCTTAATGATCTCAGCTAATTGTTTAATGATCACAGCTAGTGACCACCTTCTCACTAAGCCAAAAGCGTTGAGATGTACCAGCAGCAAGCTTCCTTAGGAATTTCAAAGCCTGCCGAAATAGGTCATTTGTTCAGCAGTTCCTACCCAACAGCCATTTCTTGCAACATTTAGGCTTTTCCTCTGAGAACTCCATTCCACCCACAGCAGCAAACATCCATATTTGATGCCTAATAAAACTAAGTAGATGTAACAAGGAACTGCTAAGAGGCTAGAAACATGAAAAATGCACGGGTGTTATTTTTATGGCCACTTTTCAGTCTATAGTGCACTGGAGCATTTTACAGCACTCAAATTCTAAGAAATATTGCCTCACAGGCACAAGCACACACACACTCATATTAAATACACATGTGCGCATGCACATACACAATAGTGGCAGCACCAGTGCCTCAATATCCAAATAACCTACACAATTACATTGAGGCCCCGTTCACTTTCAGCCGGCTAAATGACCATGCCATTTCTTAAAGAATCATGGGAATTGTAGTTCAGGATAGGAACTAAGAACTCCCTGCAAGGCCCAATTTCAACATGATGGGATGTAGACAAGAACTTACCCATTGCACCTCATTTAAAGTAACCCCTTACGTGCTATGCATGCAATATTGGCACACTAGTGCAGCAAACCGTCTGGTTCAGGGATCTCTGGTATGCTAAGACTGCATGAAAAGGCAAAGCAACACTGGGACAGGTAAGTTCCTCTACCCTGCCGAAATCTGGTCGTTTTAGGCACTGCTTCTTGGATTATGGTTGGTTCGCAGAGCAGGCAATTTAAGTATGTGGTGTAAACATGCTCTTAACAGAACCCCAAACTCTCACCTTTGCCCTGTTTCCGAAAAGCATTTTGGGGCAACTTTTACACAACCACTTATGTGTGTGATGGTTGACTTTCAGCAGACTTTGTGATCGCTTAGGCATGTACAATAATTGGAAATGGGGGTGGGGGGGGAAGCAATGGAAGTAGACAAAAGAGATTATATATTAATCTAATGCATTTTAGACCCTTCTGGTCCTTTGGGGAAATCTAAAATCAATTTAAAATACTGTATTTTTAATTTGCAGAACTGAATATACTATACAGTGGTACCTCTGGTTGTGGACATGATCCGTTCCGGGGTGCCATTCGCACCCCGAAAAGTCTGCAACCAGAGTGGCGGTTCTGCGCACACGCAAAGCGTGATAGAGCACTTCTACACATGCGTGAACTGTGCAAAACGCTTCCGCGCGTGCGGCAAAACCCGGAAGTAAACACTTCTGAGTTTGCTGTGTTTGCAAGCTGAAAAGACGCAACCTGAAGCGGATGCAACATGAGGTATGACTGCACTATAGTAGTAGTAGTAGTAGTAGTAGTAGTATACTTACTATACTATACTATTGTTATAGGATTGGGGGATTAATTTGGATGACGCTCATGGGTCCCAACCCAGGCTGTGGTTTTGCAGCTACAAAATGGGAGTCTGAAATGGTCGAAGCAGTTTGCATCTCTAGTTCCCAGACCCAGCAACTGCTTTCAAAGATTCCAGAACAGAAAAGGCACACTCCATGTTATGGCCATCTAAAAATGACACCAGCCACCAGACTATTTTCACCTTTTGCCACTCAACTTCATTGACAAATTCTAAATTCTAGTATTATCATTGGGGGGGGGCACGATCTTGTCTATGCTCTCCATACCTTTTTGAATTATATCAGTGGCAGAGCACGGTCTTTCCATGCACAAGATCCCAGCTGCAGTCCTGGCAACTCCAGTTACAAAGGTTCTGAGTGGCAATATGAATGGCTGCAATTCTTGAGATCTGTTGTCAGGCATGGCTGACAATAATAGGATAGAGAAGCCTTCAGTCTTACCCGGTACAAAGACAGTTCCTTATACATTCAGTATTCAAACTACAAGTCAGAAGTGAAATTTTAACAGGAAATTTTTCAACAATGGCCTTTCATCAACCTTTTCATCCTTTTTAAGACACAGATGGGGCTGAGTGTGTGTTAATCAGAGCCTAATCTTCATTTTTGGGTACAGGCTTTTCCCCTCCTCCCTTTTGTTCCTAGCAAGTCTGTGAAGAATTGGTTTGATTCTATCCACTTAATCCTACAAGCTCTTGTAGATTTTTGCTGAACAAATGCAGACAATGACATAATAAGATATATTCAGAAATAAAACTCTAAAGACAAACTGAGTCTTTTTTTTAAAAAAAGGAATTGGCCTTTATAGCCTTTTTCTTTCGAAGACACTAGATTGCTCCCGTGTGCAGAAAAAAATGATGCAAGAACATGCTCACCACCTCTCTCTTTTTCTTTTTTTTAACAGATTACAAATAGCAAATAAAAAGGGAAAGTCAAACTAGGAAGGAGAACCGGGGTTAAAATGCTTTTACCATACAAATTGTTAACACAGATACTTTCCTAGCTCTTTTATTTGTGGAAATATAAGAAATCACATGCAGATGGTATTCTGCCTATCGAAACGTGGGACTTATTGTGTTCGTTTTACTGGTTACAATGCTAGCGCTTTTGTCCTGATTCCTAACGTTCCTTTTTTGCTGCAGTACCTGTTGCATTTTGGAACCGTGGCTTTTTTATCAATATGTTGCCGTGTTGCACAAAAATTTAAACAGTGGGAAAGAACTGCATGCCAGGAAACCACCCCAAATTTCATTACATGAAATTAGAACACAATATACCCATAATTCTTCCAAGTTAACCAAGTTGCAAAAGAATTTGTTTCTTTCTTCTGGAAACAACACAGAAATGAGCCCTGAACTTCCATTAGATTTCCAGAAGTGGCTTTTATGCTGTGTGAAAGGTCACATGGAAATTAACAGGTAAGAAAATGTCGGGAAAATGAAATAACGTGCTGTCCCAATGCAGCCCAAGCAGCAATCTAATTAAATAGCTATAAAGTTATGCACTACTCAGTGGTCTGAAGATCTCATTGCTTTTCTACATTTTAACACATGGCTTATAATAGCTTATATATCTGATTGGGCATATGGACAGTGTATATTAATTTATACATTTAAGTTATTGTTAATGTCAGCAGGCAATGTTCAAGCTATATGTGTCTTTTGCTTTATCTTATTCGGGGAACAAGTTGGCAAAACCACATTAACATAGTGCCAGCTTATACTTATGGGACCCAGGTGGTGCTGTAGTTAAACCACTGAGCCTAGGGCTTGCCGATCAGAAGGTCGGCGGTTCGAATCCCTGTGACGGGGTGAGCTCCCGTTGCTTGGTCCCAGCTCCTGCCAACCTAGCAGTTCGAAAGCACGTCAAAATGCAAGTAGATAAATAGGAACTGCTACAGCGCGAAAGTAAACGGCGTTTCCATGTGCTGCTCTGGTTTGCCAGAAGCGGCTTTGTCATGCTGGCCACATGACCTGGAAGTTATACGCCGGCTCCCTCGGCCAATAATGTGAGATGAGCGCGCAACCCCAGAGTCGGTCACGACTGGACCTAATGGTCAGGGGTCCCTTTACCTTTACCTTTATACTTATAAAAGAAGAATACCCAGTGCTAGCTTCGATTTTGTAAATAGATATATAGATTCTACAGAAGTTATTAAGGACCAAACATGACAGACAACAGTTGTGGAATGTGTTTGCATTTGTGTCCATCTTTGCAATTTTGGGCAAATGAGAAGCAGGGCCATATAGGACTGCTTATACAGTGGTACCTCTACTTACAAATTTTTCTACTTACAAATGGAGCTCCGTCCGCCATCTTGGATGCGGTTTAGATAGGGTTGCTTCGACTTACGAATTTTTCCTCCCAATGCATTCCTATGGGATTTGACTTACAAATTTTTTCGACTTACAAATGTGTGTTCAGAACGCATTAAATTCATAAGTAGAGGTACCACTGTATATGGAGCCCTGAGGAATGGTTTAACTTTAAACACATCCTTTCATGCTCTCCCTTCCAAAAAGAAAAGGTATTTTAATCCAATCCTGTAGGACTGTTGATCTAGACTCATACGAGGAGATGAGCCTGTAGCTGCTTCAGCGTTTGCTACTCCTTAAGGAGTTAAAATTCACAATTTTAAAAGCTCAGTTAATCTCCTTAGTGTTTCCTGTGCTCCTGTAAGTCAGTTAACAGGGCAGGCGAGCAGTTTATGCAGGGAAGGAGGGAGGGAGATATTCTTTTAGCCAGCCCCAGGGTCTCTTGACTTATTGCTTTCTCTTCCTGAAGCAAATGCTAATGCAATAGTCATAGAAAACCTCATTGCCAAAGCACCAGGAACATCAATAGTGACCTTAGCAGGGGTGTCAGGAAATTCAGCAAGCCCTGAGGAAAATCAAGGAAGGATTGATTCAAAATGGGTCTTTTATGAAAATGAAGGCATTTCCCAGAGAGTAAAATGCAAGAAGTCAATAAACAGCCCTGCTCACCTCTTAGGTCTTTGGTGCATGGGGGGGGGGATAAAAATTGTTTCGGAAGGAAGAGAAAGATATGTGCTTCCAAAACCTTGTCCGTTTTGGCCCCTAGGAAGTGCCCTTGCCGTCAAGAAACCGTAGACAGCCATTTGTAGATGAAAAGCCAACTGTAGCAAGGTATGCAAGACCTTTATTCACACAGACTTGAAATGGTGAACAGCATCCTTAGCTGCTTTTGTAACAGGCGCTAATTCATTTGCTGCTAGGTCACCTTCCGACGCAGATGTTCAGTTCACATACAGATGTAGAACAACTTAATAGAAAGCAATTTGATTACAACTTAATGCAAACCAATTTGATTAGACACTTAGTATAAACCAGTTAGACTACAAAAACAACTGAAAAAGCACTATTTCCAAATGCTAGACAAAAGAAACATGTTTCTTCTACATGTCTCCAAGACCAGGCCAGAAAACAGTTGTAAAATGCAATGCAGTGGAACAGCCAGATACCACACCTCTACACTCAAGGGAGAGAACTGCACAGGTGTGGAATGGGGTGAAGTGAGGGACATGAGAATAGCTCTTCTGTTCTGTCTCTGGTGTTGGAAGAATTCATGGGAACTGGAGGAAACGATGTATTGCAGGCTAACAGGTTGAAATGAGTACCATCTCCTCCCATGAATGCTCAGCCTACTCAGGAGCCTTTGGTGGGGGACTTTATAAAAAGCTTTTTGAAAGCCTAGGTACCTACATAATGTTGACTGGATCACTACTATGTAGGTGCTTGTAGACACTCTCCAAGAGCTCTAAGTTTATTGAAACAAGAGTTCAGGGCCATCTTAAGCACACCTGGTACCCTGGTGCGACGGATCCATCCGGCACCCCGCCCCGCCCCGTTTCCCAGCGCGGCGGGCGGGCGCCACGCACAGCGCAGCTGCACCGCCCAGCCTGCCGTAGGGCCGGCCCTGGGCCAGGGGGCGCTGCCCGCCCCCTGTTGCGATGCCCCTGCGAGCAGCGGAGGCGGCCCCAGGCTCGCACACCTCCGGAGAGAGGCTTGAAGCCGCTGAACAGCTGAGACCCGGGCCTAGAGACGGCCCTGCATGAGTTATCCTTACAGAAGCCATGCTGGTTTTCTTTGAGCAAGACCTGAAGGCTTGGCCATTCTAGATGATCCTTGTGGTCCCTTTCCAACTCTACAGTTCTATGATTCTATCTTTAATGCTTTCCACCAGCTTTCCCAAAACAAATGTTATGCTAGCCAGCTTGTAATTTCCTGGATCTCTTTTTAAGAATTTGGTGTTGCACTGGTCTTTTTCCAGTCCTTGGGTATGGGGGCTGGTTTTAGGGACAAGTTACACATTTTTGTTAGAACATCAACAATTTAACATCTCACGCTCAGTTTGTACCTGGATATTTGTCACTTTTTAATTTCCCAGCAATGCCTAGAACTTTGTCGCTTGTCACCAATGCAGGCGGTGACCATTTTGCACAGGGGTTCCATTCCTGGCCCCCGCGCACATCGGCAGAGTGCGCATAAGCCTGTTGCTGCCCCATTCTGCCTTCTTCCGGGTCCAAAAGGACCCGCCCATCAGCAGTTGCGCATCAACTGGACGCACTCAAAATGGTTGCAGCTCCTCTATTTCCCTGTTCCCTAGTTTCCATCCTGAGAAAGTTGGCTCAAGCACAAAGAATCTGCCCTACATAAACAAACAAAGAAAGAAAGACATATATTTTATCACAGATTATTCCAAACTTTTTACCTAATTAAATATGAATATTTTTGAAAGGGCGAAGAATGACTATTCTTGAAATATCTTTTTGCTTCTTATGAACTGGAAAGAAATGATATATCCTCTGGCAAGGACCATGACCCACAAGCAGGAAACAAAAAGAACTTATGGGAACTGGTTTAATTAGACTTTGCTGGATATTGGGAAATGAAAATTGTAATTCCTTCCTTCTTACGAGAAAGGATACATCAGAAGGATACCAAGGGAAAGCTAAAGAGCAGGAGCACTGCTAATTTCCTGAAACAAATAAGCTGATAATACTGGAGAGCTGCTCTTGCATTCTAGGCAACCTTCTCTCCAGTGAAACGGCACATGGCCCTATTCCAAGAGTACCGTAAGCAAAAGCAAGGCCTGAAAGAGCCACAAGGCGATAAACCTATATTCATTCTACATTAGAAATATAGAAGTATTCATCAAACAAAACTGAGCTGCCTGCCTTGGTAGTTTAAATGCCCTTTATCAGCACGGCACACACATTCCAACAATGCAATTACCCAAATCACAAGAGTCGACAACAAATTAGTCTCACTTAAAAATTCAATGATAACAAAATAATCAGACATATTGTGTAATCATATTCAATGTAACCTGTCTTCCGATTCAGTATGACACGAGGCACCATCTTCCCCTGGTGCTCTGCAGTTTATGCAAACCTGAGGAAGGGGATAGCATCTGGTTGCTGTTGGGCACCCAGACAGGAGCAGTCTACACAAGACCAGCTGCCCCAGCAACCAGATGCATATAACATAGCTGTCAAGTTCTCCCTTTTTTAAAGGGAAATTCCCTTATGCTGAATAGGCTTCCTCACGAGAAAAGGGAAAACTTGACAGCTATGCATATAACCCTGTTGCATGAATTTTACTGGAGGTACACAGCATATACAGTGGTACCTTGGTTTATGAACACAATTGGTTCCAGAAGTCTGTTCATAAACTGAAGCGTTCATAAACTGAAGCGAGCTTTCCCATTGAAAGTAATGGAAAGTGGATTAATCTGTTCCAGATGGTCCGCAGAGTACTTAAACTGAAGCGTTCATAAACTGAAGCGAACTTTCCCATTGAAAGTAATGGAAAGTGAATTAATCCGTTCCAGATGGGTCTGCGGTGTTTGTAAACCGAAAATTCGTAAACCGAGGTGTTCATAAACCGAGGTTCCACTGTACACTCTATGCATGCCTGGCCCAATAAACACTTTATAGGACACACACACACACACAGGGATATACTTCAGGTGCAACTTTGTCCTGGTCTAGCAAGGGTGAAAAATTTGCAAAGTCTGTGGGTAGATAATGAAAGATTTAATGGGGTGGGAGGGTGTAGAACTGTTCTAAATAATTTTGTACAGCACTGGATGGCTGGGTGCATCTTTATGTGAACGTAGGGGTATGCATTTCCAACTTGAGCCCTGCCTTTTCTGTGCAGCTGGTGGTTCATGACTAGAGCTGAACCAAGGCTACTGTACCCACTAAACTGAGATAAAATGTAAGGCTATCCTGAGTAGTTGGCATACTCCAACTACTGTTGGGATATGGTCCAACCGTATGACACAAACAGCGCCTCTCTCCATACATGCACGCACACGCACACGCACACATCCCTGGCCTAGAAAGCAATTGCAAACCTGGGAGTGTAAGAAAATGTATTCTATTTCTTGCTCTGAATGGCTATTACACCTAATGATGGCTGTACTACTTTTGGAAAACTAGTTGTTCAGAAACAAAACATATGCTCCAAACGTAACATTATACCATCTCTCTTAACCCAGTCTCTCATTCTTTGGGCCTCTGTACACTGGCTGGAAAACTGGATATAAGCTTCATCGGACCTGCTGCTTTGATTTTGTGGGGCAGAGGAAGGGAGGTTATATCTCTGCAAGGTTGACAGAATGAGACACATTGGTTAAGAGAGATGAAGCAATGTTTCATTTGGGGCTTTTGCTTTATTTTTGATCTATCAGTGGTTCAAAAGTGTCGTAATCATCATTTAGCCTACAGAAAGAAATAAAATCCATTTTCTTACCTTTTCCAGGTTGACAAGTGCTGTCTGGGTATTTTGTTTTAAGGGCAAAAGCAGTCCAGAGAACAAGTAGGTCCTTTGTTCTCAGAGCAGCAGCGTGCAATATTTCTGACTGCTGGCTGGTATTACTTCACCTATTCTGCATCTCTAGAGTGTTACAAAGCATTCATGATTAAATTCTCACACAGCTCATCTTTCTCCCCAGGTTCATTATCAACACACAGCTCTCAGCTTGTTTGTGGAAAAGTGGATAACCACCCTAAATCGTCAGCTCTGTACCAATATCCCCCCCCCCAAAAAAATTTATATATATGAAAAGCAGAACACTTGGTGACTTTTTGCTTCATGTACTGATTTGAGTCGTGATGGACAAGTTCAAAGTGACCCATGGCGAAAGCCATAGGAAATCTGATTATGATAGAAGAGGCAAGAGGAGTAAGGAAAAGAGGTGGAAGTAATCAGGAGCAGATGGAGACACAATGAATCCAAGGTTTCCCAATATACAAAGAGAAGCAACCCTTAAGTTCATGCATGTCACAATACTCACCCTCACCTCTTCTCCCTGCCCAGCTCCCCATTCCCAAAGCCCTCTATATCTCTCCTCTTTCCATTCTGCTACAAAGAAATCCCAGGTACAAGAGTCACCTGATATTTTGCCACTTCATACATTACATAGGTAAATTGTGGTGGGGTAAGGAGCAGAAGGGGTGTGCATGAATCAGAGCGGGTTGTCATGGGGAAAGGGCCGGACTCTCAATAAAGTGCTCAGACGCAGCACTTTAAATCACAGTCTTGTTCCTAGAAAACATGAGGCAAAAGGTAACTGCGAATGAGCCCGGGTTGTATGCGTAGAACTTGGGATCACATTCGCTCGCCTCAAACAAACGTTTTCTTACAATATGCACACTAGCTCTCCTGCTCACAAAGCCTGCCTCATCTGTATGAAGCCCAAACTTCGTTGCTTTGTGTGTGCTGATCCACTTCTTCCATTAAAATAAATGGGATAGACAGCCCACACTCAGTATGTTCAAGGAAAAACACCCAAAACTCTTGATCCTCAGTCTAGGTAAAGGTAAAGGTACCCCTGACCGTTAGGTCCAGTCACGGACGATTTTGGGGTTGCGCGTTCATCTTGCTCTATAGGCCGAGGGAGCCGGCATTTGTCTGCAGACAGCTTCCGGATCATGTGGCCAGCATGACTAAGCCGCTTCTGGCGAACCAGAGCAGCGCACGGATCCTCTACTCACCAGCAATTTCTCTTTTAAAACTGCTACCAATTGCGGGAGGCAGTGGAAGACAGGAGTGCCTGGCGTGCTCTGGTCCATAGGGTCATGAAGAGTCGGACACGACTAAACAACACCAACTGAATGGTTCACAATAGTCTAAAGACCTTCCCTGAGGTTGGGGGGGGGCACAAAGGGAGACAAGAGTGCTTGATTCCTCCTCCCCATCCCACTAAACCTTGATTCACGCACAGGTAGAACAGGAATTCCAACTACAGCATCAGAGAGTTACATTCAAACCAATATGGTACAGCCTGTAAAGTAGCCCGTAACACTTATTATTTCATGTTCCCTTCAACCTAAGGTTCCAGGGCAGATTACAGCAATTAAAGAACAATATTAAAAACAGTTCAAAACAACATAAAATAACAGAAATAAGGTGGCTCCTAAGAATATACATCTCTCATGTCAAAAGCCACAGTAAAAAGAAACATCTTCAGCATTTGCCAGACGCACCACTGTGGGGAAGGAGTCCCACAACTTAGGGGGTGCTGAAGTACAATCAAGGGTGGTGGAACAACCAAGACTGAGATTAATCCTTGGTAAATAACATCTGACCAGGCCCAGATGGGTACGTAGAAAGAGAAACAGAATACTTATCTTTAGCATATTCAGGAACACTGCCTCCTCTGTTCTTTCAGGACAGAACTGTTTCTACATAATCAGTACACAAACAAATAAGTAGAGAAACACTTGTTTACCTTGAATGCTACTATGCAGTGCAGACCCAGCAGCAGCATCACTACTGCCATCAGAAGTGTGGCAAAATTCCTCATGTCCCAAATCGATTCAACCAAAGGGATACTCCCAACCTGCCAGTCATAGCACAGAGTAACGGGAGCCAGTAGAAGCCAGGCATTGAAGGCCAGGAGGTAGGAATAAGTAAGAAACCTACAAAATGAAATGTGAAGTTCAGTTACTAGCATGTTGCTCGTGGAGGGAAAGGCAGGATTCAGTTTCTCAAAGCATTGTGAACTGTCATCAGTAGGTGGAAAGGACACTGGTGCAAATCAGAGCCAAGTTTAATTTGCGGGACGAAAGAACAGTGAAAGAACATCCACAACTCTGCATTAATTTCCACACTCATTTACATACGGTAGTACCGTATCACATTAGATGAGCAGAGATGGGCAATATCTTTATTAGGACTAATCAAAATGCCACAAAATAGTGAGTAATGCTTTTTGAGTTTTCCAGAACACTTAATCATGTCGACTGTTACACAACCCTGCTTTGTGAAGCATCTAGGCCTAAGAAAGAGTTCAGGAGAACTGAAAAGCTTGCCTGCTATTCTGTGGCATCCTGGTTGATCCTAATAAAGGTGTTATCCAAATGTGACTTTTGAAGGGACCATTGCAGCTGCCTTTGCTTTTAATGTACATTCCTAATGGCATGCACTGGAGAAACCCAGCCAGGTGGGATCAGTGAGATATGATGGGCTGTTCTAATGAGCTGGTTGGGCCAAGGCAACTGATCAAGGCAAAACCACAGATTCAAGATACAAGCTCAGATATGTAAGCTCGGCTCCCAAAAGGTAGTAGAGTCAGGTAAGAGAAGTGTGGACAGACAAGAAGGTAGTGGGAGTTGGCAGGGCTGTAGAAAAGGCTAGGAGGATCCTGTACTTAAGCAGGAAGAGGCAGGGGCAGAGTTGGAGCAGAATCCATGCTGCTTTTTTCTTAACGCAGCCCATTAACAGAAAGGAGAAGGACAAGAAAGGCCCGAGAGAAAGCGTAGTGCAGCAAGGCAAGGAGCCAGTAAAGTTAATTGGACCTAAGAAGACTTACAGTATTGCACAAGGCTGCCGTGTCCCAGCAAGGGCTCCAGTAAAGCTCCCAGAAGACCCACAGACTAAAAATTCACTTGTGCAATAAAAGCCGACATAGTGCAGCAATTACTGCAGCTTTTGCCATCCCAGTGCCTTCCAGATGTTTTGGACTACAACACCCTTGAGCTGCAAGTCAACACTGTTGAGGGGGGGGGTTGTAGTTCACAATATCTGAAAGGTATCAGGTTGGCAAAGGCTGGGTTACAATATTGGGCTAGGAGTTGAAATTCCTGCTCAGCCATGGAGCCAGTGACCATTTTCCAGCCTAGCGGATCTCCTAGGTTTGTTGTGCAGCTAAAACATGTGCGAGTGAGCGCACATGCACACGGGCGCCTGCACAATTTTGTACATCACTTTGAGCTCCTTGAAGGAATAATAATAATAATAATAATAATAATAATAATAATAATAATAATTTATTATTTATACCCCGCCCATCTGGCCGGGTTCCCCCAGCCACTCTGGGCGGCTTCCAACAAAACATTAAAATACAAAAATCCATCAAACATTAAAAGCTTCCCTAAACAGGGCTGCCTTAAGATGCCTTCTAAAGGTCTGGTAATTGTTGTTCTCTTTGACCTCTGGTGGGAGGGCATTCCACAGGGTGGGTGCCACTACCGAGAAGGCCCTCTGCCTGGTTCCCTGTAACTTAGATTCTCGTAGCGAGGGAACCGCCAGAAGGCCCTCGGCACTGGACCTCAGTGTCCGGGCAGAACGATGGGGCAGGAATGGCAGGATATAAATATATATAAGTATGTTAGTGTCCGATAACCCTGTGAGGTATAAGAAATGTTGGTCATATAATGGGGAAAACACCATTTTGTTTCTGAGGCTGTGATCTGATGAAAACTGCTTTTCTGCAGTCTGGTAGCATTTAGAAGCCAAGATGACTGAGAAGCCAATATCGGACTGTTAATCTCAGCATCAAACTCAGCTAATGTGGAAAACAACAACATAATGAGAGGTTCCCTTGAGGACCAGAGCTTCCAACATAACCCAGGCAACACGTAAGCAGCCCACAAGGATGCAGAGTCCAGACAGCTTAGCTGCTGACCCTCCAACTGTTCTTGTGAACTATTATGAGCAGGCAAAGGAAACTGACGTCCCCTCCCCATACCATGTGAGAACATTTATGAAGACGAATGATAAGCCCTATTTGTACAGCACTTTCAGCAGAAATGATACGTAACAACTAACGGCAGAAACACCAACCAAGAGGCTTGAAAATTGCTCTGTTCTGTCTTGGCACCACTTATGATCCTTCCAAACATTCTGCCAGCACAGCCGCGTATTGTTTTCCAAATCCTAAAACACTCATCACATGTTGTGCATAGTTGGCTGGTTCACATCTCGGCTTATCACAACAGAAAATCTCTTGGCTATTTTGCTCGTTGTCAAATGCTGAAAGCTCTCATTAAATTTGCACGGTTTAGGGAGCATTCGCCAAACATGGCGGTGGGACTAAAGAGAGCACTTATTGATTCGCCGCAAGCCTCTTTTGAAAATGCAAGGATTCCATCTGTGACAGTTTTTAAAGCGTAACAATTTGGATCGCCTTCCCGTTTTAATAGCCTTGAATAATAGCTTGTCGCTTGTGTGTACCACAAAGCTAAGAGTGGCTGTGACAGCGGGCAGTAAACGTGAGGCCAAAGAATAAACGGCAGCATTTATTTTTTAAGTAATCAACAACGTCATATAGTACCTTTCATCAGTGGCTCTCAAAATGCTTTGCAAAAAGTATAAAGGACCTGCAAACACTAAAATAGCTAATGCTATTAATCAGCTTTCACAAAAGCAGTAAGATACACTTGTTATTTCTATTAAGTAGTACATTGCCATTTATCCTCCCCAAAACCTGCTGTAGGTTAAGCTATCCCTTTCCATGGCCATGCTGACCAAGACTGGTGGAAGCTGAAGTCCAACATCAGGAAGGCTGCTGGGCAGCCCTCAGGGTTCTCAGGCAGAGAACTTTCCCATCATCTCCTACCTCATTCTTTTAGCTGGAGATGACAGGTATTAAGCCTCATGGCCATGGAGCCTGGTGCCCATTTGGACTGCTAGGGCAGAAAACAAGGAGGCTAAGGATTTGGGGAGTCAGATCCACTGACATGCAGAGCCAACTAATTCTAGTTTTGTCCTCAACTTCTTCCCTGGTGAGTTTTACTAAGGCAATGCTGAAACTAAGTAGGAGGAGCCCGACAGTCAATGTCCCCCACCCCACCCCCTGGCCTGGCTGTAAGGCGGGCAGGTGGGGACTGTCTGAGTGCAAACTGAGGTTAGTGAAGGAATTGCCTCATTCGTGCAGTGCTTGAGAACTTTTGCATGCAGAGTGTATGCTCCACTAGCAAATAATGGCCACTGGTTAATCGCATCCTGCAATTCACAAAACTATTTCCAGGCGCCACAAAATTAATCCAGATTAGCTACTTCCTTGACTCTTTCCGGCCAGCACAGCAATGCGAAAAAATATTCCAGCAGCCTCTGTTATTGGGTAGTTAGAAAACAGCATTCCTTCTCTTCCAGCCTGGCCTTTTAAGTTTCACTAAGAACACTCTCCTAAATTTACTATCTACATGGGAAGTCAAGAAATAAGAGCACAGAGGCATTCTTTCTGGCTGCCTCTCAACTGTGGAATTTGCTCCCTCTTACCAGACTTGCCAAACCCTGAGATTGTGCTTCTCATAGCTCATACCAAAATATAAACTTAGTTGGTCTTTAAGGTGCTACTGAAGGAATTCTTTTATTTTGCTTCGACTCAGACCAACACGGCTACCTACCTGTAACTAGATTTTTAGTCAAGTTACCTTTGGGTGGCCAAAGAAAGAGTAAGATGATGATAATTAAACTCTAATTAATTACAATACCATAATGTTACCCCTCTTGAGCACTTGGCATAGGGAAGGCTATAAATCAAATGAAACTAATGAGCCCCCTGTAAATCTCATCAGATTTTAAAAAAAGAAAGTGAAGCTGTTTCGCCTCGTGTATATACAGATTTTCATGACAGTATATAATTACTTATAATGCAATTTGCTCAAAAGTAACTTCCCTTTGGTTCAATGAGGTGCTTGGCCCAGAGTTGCAAGAATTCAGCATAGAAAAGAAAAGAACCCTAAAACTAAAAGGAGAACTTGAAATATGAACTTTCCAGTTACGGGCTTCTGCCATTCTCCATGTTAAAGCAAAGCCTGAGTTTATTCCCAAAGTTTGCATGATTTTATAAAAAGAACCTAGGCAGCAACTGTTACTGTGGCATAATATGGATGCTTGAATGCATTTAATCTAATGCTTTAAAACTAATTATAAATACTGCTTGCACAACCAGATCTCTCTCAAGAACATAAAACAACCACCCTTCCAAAACACAGCTCTGAGGAAAGTGACAGCTTGAACATAAACACCGGGGACTTGCTTGCTTCCCTAACTGCAATCTAGGCTGTTTATTATTTTACCCCAATCTATAGTTTATGCAGCTCTGGAGAATGTTCCCTAATCATTTGAGTTAATTTGTCTACTAATTTTCAGTATGCATTGCATTTCTTCCAATTAACATTTGCTCTTTGAATAACTGAGATGAACAGTGCAGATTAAGTCAGATGGCCAAAGAGCGTTTGCATTTTAAAAAAATTATTTTGAAGACTTCATGTAAAAGAGAAAAAAAAATTATTGCTAATATGTGGAGAAACTGCTTGTTTTTATTTCTGGTGCCAAGGCATCTGCACTTCTAGCCCTACATTCAAACAACTAAAAGCATGAAAGTTGAAGCAAAGTTAACCCTTTACAGCCTGTCAAGAAAGCAGAGGGTCCTATTTTAGAGTCCATTTATCACATGGCACAGTTGAGAAACTGAATCACACTCACATTACTGCCTAGTCCTATGCAATTTCCCCCAAAACTAATTCTCACTGTATTTAATGAGGCTCTCAATAGTTTAATCTGTTTAGAATTGCAGCCTTGAAGTCAATGGGACCTGCACAGGATTTTGCATAGGATTGTAAAGTATAATAAAGGTAAAGGACCCATAGATGGTTAAGTCCACTCAAAGGCGACTATGGGGTGAGGCTCTCAGGTCGCTTTTCAGGCCAAGGAAGCTGGTGTTTGTCCATAGACAGCATTCCGGGTCATGTGACCAGCATGACTTATACCGTTACTGGTGCACAAAGGACTGTGATGAGTGCCAGAGTGCACTGAAACGCTATTTACCTTCCCACCACAGCAGGAAGTATTTATCTACTCGCTCTGGTATGCTTTCTGCTAGGTTGGCAGAAGCTGGGACAGAGCAACAGGAGCTCACCCCATTGCACAGACTCAAACTGCTGACCTTCCAATCGGCAAGCCCAAGAGGCTCAGTGGTTTAAACCACAGCGCTACTAGGATTGTACTCTTAGTCAAGAACCCCAGAGTCATTCGTGACTGGACTTTTACTATATGTATGCATCTGTCTGTCCCTCTCTGTCCTGTTTCTTTCCCCTCTTGTTGCCAGCTTCTCTCCTCTGCATTGTTGTGGCATTGCTGATACAACCAATCTTAAAACAAACAAACCCACACATACATACACAACCCTCTCTTGGGTTGCAACCTACCAACAGAACATGGGCCTGTAGCAGGTCCTGGGCCTGAGGGAAGTTGGGTGGGAATTCAGTCTGTGCCACCAACAACTATCACCTGTGGCTGAAGTAGGGGCTACAGAGAAACCAACCGGACCAGCAATGAAGCCTCTTAACAGGAAGACTAGAGAACAGATTGTATTGTTTTGCTTGAACAAAAGCTTCTGGGTCAGGCTGTCTCATTGGTTTGGGACAGGACCCCACGACTACAATAGTTGATGACCACCTTCTGCATGCTCTCCCACACACAGAACAACCTGGCAGAAGTATGATGCCCACCAGTTCTATATTAGGAGTGGAGATACACACACACACACACACACACACACACACACACACACACACACACACACAAACAAGCTGTTATCTGATCAAAAATGATTCAGCTGAAAAAGAGACAAGTATGCCAAGCTATATAGAAACTGGGAAGGTTTTGCCGCATGGATGGGCTCCCTGATAGGAGCGCCTCAGAGTAAACTAACCAAATACGGCAGAGATAGGGAGCCCATAAATAACAGCACCTGGTTATAATTGCAGCCACATATGTTTTACAACATTATTATGAAGTGCCTTGTCAAGCGCATTTGATTTAGAGCTGTGAAAAAGATGGAAAGAGCCCCAAGCTAAAATAGCTTCAGCTGTAAATACCGAAGTGAAAAATTGTTACGTCTAATGAAGGGCATTAATAACATTTCCTCTCGGCATTTAGGAAGAGTTAAAATTCTGTTCGTTATCTGAGGAAGCCCACAAGGTTTTTAAAAGGAAAAGTTAATGGGCTACAAAACCTACCCCATGCTGTTCTTTTCCATTCCGCCCTCTGACATGACCCATGAGAACATTTGTATTTTCTTTTCCAGAGTCTCACAGTTCAATCTATAGTAGCCAGAGAGACAATGAGCTGTTTGTCTCTTCCGGTACCTGCCATGTTACAGCTTCTCCTCCTGCTTTTTCTTCCCCTTGCACCGAAGTCTTAGGGATAAACCCTGGATGTTGAGGCATTAGGCTTGCCAAGCCAGAGACCCAAGAGCCTTAAAGGCTTATATGTGGTGATGCAGTTTCCCCTAATCAAGGGATCAGACAGAGTGATATTCGGGAATTAAGTACAACACATGAAAAGCTTCCACAGAAAGCAAACTGAAAATGTGGTGCTTGCTTCCACTAGTCCTTCACTGGCTTCCCTAGCCTTTCAGAGAGACTGCCCAAATTTAAATGAGAGTTCATTGGAACTAGAGGTCTCCTTTGTACTGCTGCTCTCTTGAGGAAGTACCCTGAGGGCATCTGACATAATCAGAGCATTTATCCAAGCTTTTAATGTGGTGGTGGTTATTCTGAGAGAGCTCTTACTACTCCTAGTAATGGTTCATGAGCAACTGGCAGTACCTAGCTAAACAACATGGCAAGGAATGTAGCAAAGAAATGAAACCCCAATTTTTTTCTCACTTTCTTCCACAGACATAGCATCAACCCAAGCATCTGTGGCTCCTGCTACCATACCTTGTAAGAAGATAAGGTGAGAATGAAGCTGGATTGTCCTGTTCTGAAAACGCTGGCATAGAACCTCCCATTATCCAGAAGCGAAAATACAAAAGTAGGATCACCTTCAGAAAAGAGGAGATATTTCTGTTATTACTACAAAGAGGCATACAATTAATTAGGACCAGGAAACCAGAACCTATCTTAATATACTTGAGACTCACAAACATTTTTGGGTTAACTGAGATAAACTGTTCTTACTCAGCATAGGGGCAGACTTTGTGAATATGGTGCCTTGAGCAAGGACAAAATTCGGTGCCCCCCTTTTTCTTCAAATTTTCACAGTAATTCCTTTTGATGCAGTTGCTTTTTTATGGATCTTCTCAGTAGCTACCCATATAAATATAGTCATTGGTGGTGGTGGTTTTGCACCCCTCAGCTTGGTGTCCTGTGCAGGAGAACTGTCCCCACCAACTTAAATCTGCTACTGCCCAGCATACCAATTCTTATGTTTGTTCCTATGGACTAACAGAGTACGATACTTCTGTATTAGGCCTGCTCTCGAGACTGAGGAGCTACAATGGGATTCATCTGAAGAAATGAAAGTTAAGTAAGAATATAGTTTATAGTAATACTTACATAGGTAAGTACCAAGGCAGCCCTTTTTAAAAAAGGACTTGTGATGTAGAAGAACTTCTGTTTGTTGCTTATGGTCAGGTAACTGTAAGAAAGAAAAGAAAACATTTATGAAGGTGATGATCAGTAGACACCAATCTTTTAGAACTGGAATGGGGTGGGGTGGGGTGGGGATGGTGTCCACCAATGCATTTAAGGCATTCACAGTTTAAAACAAGGCTTCCAAATTAATAAACACAATATGCAAAGGGAGAAGGGACATGGATGGAAGGGTGGGAGCAGATTCGAATATTATGGCCACTGCACCAGACATTTCCAGGAATAGGTTAGAGTGAAATGTCAGATGTTCTCTACCAGACTGGGGGGCAGGGAGGTGACTTTGCTGCCCCATCTCTCCAGCTGATACACAGCACATTCCACATATTTAGGCACAATCACCACATTTAGGAAAGAGCTTGTTTTTTGGTGTGTAAATAAATCACATGGGGTTCCCGGGATACTAAGTTCTGAGAACTGTACTCATGAAAGGAGTGAGTGCAAACTCCTTCCATGCTTGGAGGGAAGCTTAGAATCCAAGACGTAGTTTCTCCATTGCCTCCATTCCACTGATCCATCAATAAAAACACATTCCTTTATGTTGCAAAAAGTAAAGGTCTTTGGTCCCTGTTGTACAGTTTCTCAGGCAAAAGGGAACAAGGGGTCTCTATCACACTAAGCATCTACTACACTCACACATCTAGTCTGGTTCAAGGAAAACTTTGGCTTAAAGGTTTCAGCCAAAAAAACAAATAAAAAAGAGTACAGATTATAGTATTTCCCAGTTTAAAAGAAAAATGTCAAAAGCAGTCTTTTGATCTATGTCTTTACAGCAAACAGCAAGTAACCTTAACAACCCTTAAAATGTAAGGAAAAGCTCTCCACACCAACAAAGTAAGAGAGATAAAGCCCACATGAGATGGGTTTAAAATTTAAAGAGGAAAAGAAAACATGGGGAGATCTGGGTGTGCTCCAGAAAACACACTGTCTAATCAAAGCAGTCTGATGAATGCCTTGTCAAGAGAAATAATAATAAAATGAGCCACATTCCACAGAGAAAAGCTAAATTGTCTCAGACATTTTATGTCTATTTATTAATAAATGTCAGCATTTGATCTTGGTATCCGAGTTAAATGCCAAGCTAGACTAAAAAGGGACTAATCTTACAAGGTCTTAAGTTTCCCAAACCTCCAATGATTTCAAACAGGCAACTCCCAATTACTTTAAAAGGCAACTCCCAATTACTTTCCATATTTCACCTTGGCCTTGATGTGAAGTCGCTGGAGGGAACAAGCAGTTGATTTAATTAACCTGAGAGCAGGCCCTTAACACCTCATGTTTGCCTGCTTATCTAAGAAAGCAGTAGAAGAGGTTTCTATAAACCCTCTTTGACTTTAACGGAATTTGGCAATAAAAAGAATACTTACAATACCAACAAACCATTGGAAATGTCTCAATTTCAGTCAGCAGCAGAACGTTGGCCCTATGTAGCCAGCCCCAATGAAGCATGCAAGTAACTCAAAACCACACTGTCAAACTACTCATGACCCCAATAGCTACATATAAAAATCACACATCCTAACTGGAGTTTCTTAATTCACAATCACATTCAGAATACCATTATGTCTTCTTCTTGGGTGATCACTCGTAGCCGAGTAAGCATGGTCCGTAGGTGTCCGTTAGGTGACTGTGGAGGCCAATTCTGGATCCGCACGTCCTTCCACATTGGGGACATAGGTCTCTGGGCGGGAATTGAACATGGTAGAGGTTTGCCAAATGTGTCTTCCTCTTGCGTCCTGAGTTTGAGTGTCTTCAAAGTCCATGGCACCTTTGGTAAAGACTGTTCTCCAATTGGAGCGATTGCAGGCCAATGTTTCCCAGTTGTCAGTGTTTATACTACATTTTTAAAAGATTTGCCTTGAGAGAGTCTTTAAACCTATTTTGTTGACCACCAGCCTTACGCTTTCCATTTTTAAGTTCAGAATAGAATAGCTGCTTTGGAAGATGATAATCAGGCATCCCATCAACATGACTAGTCCCAACGAAGTTGGTGTTCAAGAATCATTGCTTTGACACTGGTGATCTTTGCTTCTTCCAGTACACTAACATTAGTTCGCCTATCTTCCCAAGTGATATGTAAAAATTTTCGGGGACACCGTTGATGGAATCTTTTGAGGAATTGGAGATGGTGTTTATAAGTGGTCCATGTTTTGCAAGCATACAGTAAGGTTGGTAGTACAATAGCTTTGTAAACAAGCATTTTGGTTTCCCTGCGAATGTCCCGGTCCTCAAACACTCTGCATTTCTATCGGAGTCAGAGGGCATCACAGAGCTCAGGCGATGCTGGATTTCGGCATCAATGTCAGCCCTTGTGGAAAAGGTAGGAAAAGTGATAGACATTTTCCAACATTTCTGCTGGGATCTCTCCTCTCTCCCAGAATTTTTCGATGAGCTTGTGAATTTGTTGTGTAAGTTCAATTCCACCCACTTTGAATCTCATCAGGTCCAGTGGCTTTGTTGTTTTTCATTTGGTTAATAGCTGTACACAACTCTCCCAAATTTGGAGATACTGCAAGCTCATCTCTAATTTGATTTTGCAGAATTTGTGAGAGGACCTCAGCACCTACGGGGGAGTTGTGGTTAAGGAGATGTTGGTAATGTTCTTTTCAGCACAATGCAACAGCTTCTTTGTCTTTTAGAAGTGTGGTACCGTCTGTTGAGTATAGAGAGCATATACCATGATTTATTGGCCCACAGATGGTCTTTGTGGCTTTAAAGAAACTCTGTGCATCATGGGTGTTGGCTAAGTGCTGGATCTCTTGAGCTTTTTTTATCCACCAGGTGTTCTTTGAACCTCAGCCTTAGTGTTGGCATAGGATTTCTATCTGTTTCTATCTGTTTGCCAGATCTGTGTAAGGTGGCCATGTGTCCTAATGTACAGAGGAAGGCCTCTAATATAAAGGGATATCCTCTATTTGACAAGTGGCCCTCAAGGTCATGCTGCTGCTCTCCACCCACCCCACAATCTTTGAAGCATAATGTTGCATAATGTTGCACAATGTTGAAGCATAATTTCTGAATGAGATATCTTTCTGTATGCATGAAGGCTCTCTACCAAAGTTAAAAACCCTAATTGCAAACAGACTGTACTCACAAAGCTCACTTTCTTGGAAGGTATCCCCCAACATAGCAATAGTGGGAGAAGCTGCACAACAAGAGTCGTTTATTAAGGATGCAGTTCGTTAAGTGTGCTGTGAACTGGAGCTTTGCAAGGGGTAAACTATAGTTCCTAGGATCCTATGGGAGAAGGCATGACTGTTTAATGTGCTATAAATGTGCTTTAAATGTTTGGTGTGGATGTGGCACTGTGGTCTAAACCACTGAGCCTCTTGGGCTTGCTGATCAGAAGGTTGGCGGTTCGAATCCATGCAACGGGGTGAGCTCCTGTTGCTCTGTCCCAGCTCCTGCCAACCTAGCAATTCGAAAGCACACCAGTGCAAGTAGATAAATAGGTACCGCTGCGGCGGGAAGGTAAACGGCGTTTCCTTGCATTCTGGCACTTGTCACAGTGTCCCGTTGCACCAAAAGCGGTTTAGTCATGCTGGCCACATGACCTGGAAAGCTGACTGTGGACAAACGCTGGCTCCCTTGGCCTGAAAAGCGAGATGAGCGCCACAACCCTATAGTCGCTTTTGACTGCGTTAACCGCCCAGGGGTCCTTTAACTTTTTACCTTTTATCTTTGCTCTCAGGCCTTAGAACAGAAAGAAATGCACAAAAGAAAAAATAAACAAGGCATACAACACTGGCAGGCATTATGGAGCAGGCTCGCCATAAACACTAAGAACATGGCACCAGTCATCAGAGCAGTATTTTCTGTCTGCTGTACTTCATGCTTCAGTCTGTAGTAGAAGCTGACAGGCTGGAGGGCTCATAGCACCTCTGATTCCAGAACGTCTCAGTGCAAATGCCAAGATCAGTGCTGCAAAAAATATTCAGCTGCTCACCATAACTACATGCTAAACATGTCCAAAATGCATCTTTCATGGAGTATCATTTAAACAAAACAAAACAAAGAACTAGATGGTGAAGAAAGCCAGCTCTACTCAACTGGCAGAGGTGGGGGAGGGGACCTATTTGTTGTACAGAGGTTTTTGTTTCTGTTTTAAAAACAAAACCTTGCTTCCAAGCCAGCTTCTCCATAAGTCACTGTGTAATTACTTGGCTGCTTCCTTTTCTAAAATGCCTTTTAGGAATAAGACATAATCAGAACAATAAACAACACAGAACTGCTTAAAAAAGCAAATTCATACACACACACCCATATAGTTCAACGGGAGGCCAAGACAGAGATCTGGCAGCTGTGATTTCCTGAAAAGGAGAATTCATCACAAAAATCCAATGGCATCATCACTGCACTGAGACCTTTTTTTATAACCGAAGACAGCAGGGCAGGTGGCCCAATAAAACTCACAACCATGTGCGTTTACAGCAGTGTTAAAAGATCCTGGTACAAGATGGGAGTTGTGTGGATCAAAACAAACCCCTTCTAAGGCCAGACAGATTGTCTTTGTTAAGGTGAAGAACTCAGATGCCCAATTCATTTAAGCAAAGAGCTACTTGAGGCCTGCTCCACACAGCCAGTCATTTGTCTGAAGAAGATGACAGCCTGGGGCCCATCATCTTCACAGAGCACTTCCATCTATAGAAACTCCTGCCAGTTAGGAAGAGAGCGCTGCTCAACATACCACCGCTTAGGGAGATTGTGTCATCAGCCAGAAGGAGCTGAGTCTTTTTTTCCCACAGTAGAAAAGAGGCTCTGGAATGGAACTCAGCTTCCTGAGACAGTGAAACTCTTTTCATACACCTTGTTAAATCAGATATTATTTTGCGAATCACAAAAACTCGTGTAACATTGTCATTTTGAATGAATGAACATTTGAAATAGAGGCAGCTGTTGCAGGGAATATTACCATTGCTGATGGTGATCTGAAACAAACAGGACTTTAAAATATCAGGTGAAGGGAAACAATGTTCCTTAGACAGAATGACACCTTTCAGGACAGTTGCACCCATTTACTTAGAGGCACCCTGACGTGGCCAAATGTTGTGAAAAACCTTGTCATCTGTGTGCATTCGACAAGTCGACTGAAGTCCTTGCAATCCAAAAGGAACCTCTACAATCAACACACCAATATAAAAGGCCGAGCAAAGAGAGAGTGTAAGAATTTTGGAGCCATAGGCTTGTATTCACCTAACTTTTATTAAGAGTAGACCCACTGAAATTAATAGACCTAAATTGGGTAAAGATCTCTGCAGCACTCAAAGGAGCAATAGGAAGCTTCAATCAGTCCACCACTTCATGCATCCCTACTAGACCAGCCTCCTAGTTAGACAGAGCAACTATTTTTTGGTAACTACAGTGGTACCTCTACTTACGAATTTAATGCATTCCGAACGCACATTTGTAAGTCGAAAAAATGTGTAAGTCGAATCCCATAGGAATGTACTGGGAGAAAAAAATTCGTAAGTAGAAGCAACCCTATCTAAAAATTAGTAAGTAGAAAAAATCCTATCTAAACCGCATCCAAGATGGCGGACGGAGCTCTATTCGTAAGTAGAAACATTCGTAAGTAGAGTTATTCGTAAGTAGAGGTACCACTGTATATGCCTGCAGAGCATCTATAAACATGTTGTATGACTGAGAGCTCTTTAACAAATGAAATTAATATATCATTTTATTTTTGAAAACTGGTATCATTGCCTTGGTACCTGTGGCATCCTCCTCCAATCCTGGGCCGCATTTATTCTTTGCTGAGGCTCAAGATGCTACAAAGCCCAATTGTTTAAGCCAGATTTTAATGTTAAAATTGGGCTATTGTGATATTTGAGGCTAACCAGTACTTGATTTTATGGCTGTTGCCTGAACAAGGTACTTTAACCACCTCAAGCTGCCGGAGAGGCAGGGCTGTTTAAATGTGTAGCAGCTCATACTGGTCATATCAGCTGCTCAAACGCTCTGGGTTCTGTCCCACCGCTGCCAAAACTATCCGACAATGACCTTTTACAGGAACTGTAACTTGCTAAAGGCTTCCTCCTCCTCCAGCTCCCCACAAACTGTGCTTTAAAGTCAGAAGATTCTCCACTGCTAACAGTTCGCATACACAAAAAGCAAGACAGCAAAAGGGCTACTTCGTGAAAGGTCAGAAAATACACTGCAGTAAGAACAAATGGAATGAGATTATTTTCCCCCCAAATCCCCTTTCATTCTATGACATGCTTCACAATGTATTTTCTCTTTGAAGTGACCTACTGTTGTCCACCTAGATAAAACAGAGATGAAAAGTGTAACAGAAACATACCCACAATGTGCCAATACTTGTATAGAAATGAGGAAGGGGAGAATCCCCTCATGCCAAGCATCCAATCAGCTGCCTGCTAGCTGACCAAACAAGGTTACAAGCTCTCAGCCGTCCATTGACAGCTTCTCCCACTAGTTCAAAATCAGCTGCAGTCGTTGGTATCTATGGCTGCCTATACATTGCTGACTTAAACACAAGTAGGTTGTTCTTTTTCCTGGACTGATGCTGGTTTGGTGGGGGTTATGAAACACAGTATTTCATACGAAAGCAACAGGATAGAAACAGATTGTGGCAAATGTTGCGTGTACACCACTTCCCAAACCAGTGGTGGGAGTACATGGGATGTAGAATAAATGGGAGCATGCACACAGCCTCAGAATTCATGGATCCCCATCATATCCATTTCATCCCAAGATCCAGACTCCTAAGCTCCAGAAAAGTGGCAATGCTTTACAGTGGTACCTCGGTTTAAGTACACAATTGGTTCCGGAAGTCTGTACTTAACCTGAAGCGTACTTAACCTGAAGCGAACTTTCCCATTGAAAGTAATGGAAAGTGGATTAATCCATTCCAGACGGTCCACGGAGTACTTAAACTGGAGCGTACTTAACCTGAAGCGAACTTTCCCATTGAAAGTAATGGAAAGTGGATTAATCCATTCCAGACGGGTCCGCGGAGTACTCAACCTGAAGCGTACTTAACCTGAAGTATGAGTGTAATTGGTTATGGAAGTCTTACTTAACTTGAAGCAAACTTTCCCATTGAAAGTAATGGAAAGTGGATTAATCTGTTCCAGATGGGTCCGCAGAGTACCTAAACTGAAAGTACTCAAATCGAAGCGTACTTAAACCAATGTATGACTATATTTGTAAGCTGCTCTTGAGCTTAGGGAAATTTTTGATGTCACATAGGGCATCAACTGATCTGCAGTGACTTCAACCCTGCTTTTTGCAGGGATCAGCAACACAACTGAGTTCCCCATAAGGAACTTGGTCACACAGCTGATGCAGCCACATTTCTACCTGCTGCACCCTTGAAGCTCCCCACTAATAATATACCATATGTCTCCTTCAAAAAAGTTTTCTCTCTCTTCATATTCTGCATCTTTTTATTCTGCATCTTTAGTTTTCTAATGTATAAAATTACAGATGCATTCAAGCTTCTTCTAAATGACAGTTTAAGGTATTTGGGTAGAAAAACACCTGGGTTATGCTCAAGTGGCCATAATTTTCTAAAATTATGAATGCCATGTATTGTTACTTCTGGTTACTATAAACAATGTGTACAGGTTGTTCCAGTCCAGGGCCAACGATGTGGTTTGCATAGCAGGCTCTCTGGAACGTGCAACTGAGCAGCTGCACTGAGGCTGGGATTTATGGCATGTTTTTCCCTTGGACAGTTTCCACTTAGGCATCACAGCTCCCAACTGACCCATAACTTGAACCTTGCCACCTCTGCTATGGAGGTAGAAAGTTCCTGGAACACCAAGGATGAGAAGACTAATGGAGATCTTCCTGTAAGAAACCACTCTTGCAGAGATCTTCACATCTCTCCTGATGACTTCAGACATCAACTCCTATCCAAAAATTCCTTCAGCTTCTGGTATGCTGCCCTCAAGGCCTGCTTGTGAACTTCCCATAGGGATCTGGTTGGCCACTGTGAAAACAGATTGCTGTGAACTAGATGACCCTTCAGCCTGACCCATTAGGTCCTGGCTTATGTTCTTTGCCACTACACAACACCCAAAGCAGTGAGGAGAATTCTTGTTATTGCAGTGCACACGGAGGGTGCTTCTATATGGAAGTGAACTCAGTGCTGCTCATGCATACAAGGTTTTTTGGCAGGTATTTGAGAAAGGCAGTCCTTTAGTACTTGGGGTAAATTCAATTGTCTACAAGTTTTTGCAAGCTCCGAACTCTTAGATTCACATTAAAGTAAACACCATGCTTGTTCCTTCTAATTATGGCTACCTGGATATAATTCACATGCTTGGCTACTAAAATGTTAAACTGTTAGTACAGAAGAACTGTGAATCCTTATAACTTTTTTAAATGCACAATACAGAAAGAAAATATTTCCCATGAGAGAAACATATATATATATATATATATATATATATATATATATATATATAGTAGAAGAGATCAACACCACCAGCTCAAGAAGGGCTTACAAATAAAGCTTTGTCACTTCTCTGGAGCAATAGGTGTCTGGCTCTCGAAAAGGAAGGGAGGTGATTGAAATCAATGAAGTCATGGTTGGCAATTACTGCACCTGGCTTTGTACAAGTAGGAGAAGCTGTGATTGCACGGCTGAGGGCTTATAACCCTGCTTGGCCTTGTTTGATCAGCTGGCAGACAGTCGATGGAATGCTTGGCACGAGTGGAAATATTTTCCCCCTGCTCTCCTGTTCTGTACAGACGCATTTCTGTGCAAGTTTTGGCATATTATACATATGTTTCTCTTATGCTTTTTTTTCTCTGTTTCATCCATGGGCACCCTGAGGGCACTTGCAAAAGATATGAATTTGTCATAAAATAAAAAATGGGGAGGGAACCTCACTCCATTTGCTCCTACTAAAACATGTTTCCTGACCTTTCACTGAGAAGCCCTTCGGCTGGCTTGTCCTTGGAGGGAGCGTTTTTACTGCTTAGCCTCCTCCAATGGTGAAAATTCCTCCTGTCTCCAGCAGCAGGATCAATTTAAACACTTTCCACTATGTTGTGTCTTCAGCAGATGATAGGCTAGAAGGGAGTATTCCACTGAAGCTGTGGTATGAGATAGTAGTTTTTCCATTTCTGGTCTGTTTTCTTAAAACAGTGTTTTAGTGGTTATCTGCTTGTCTCTGGATTCATATATTTACTCCTTTGATACTGTTGTTGTAGCAGTAACATTGAGTCTGTATGTTGTTAGGCCTTTCCTAGAAAAACTGTTTTGTGAATTCTGAGTAGCACATGAACGAAGAATTCCATCGAGCTTGGAAACTTGCATGCTCTTGCTGTCAGAGGGTGGTCAAAACAATTTTCACTTGCACCACACCTGATAAAAGTGCTTGGATAAAAAAAAAAATCTTACAGACCTATGTTTGCCAGTTTTAATCCTAAAACAGCTAATAAATGCTTACACGTAGCTACTGGTCAGAAGAAGAGCTTTAAAATATGATACCGCCTTCCCACACAAGGTTTTGGATCAATTCATTTATGCTATTCTGAATTCACAGAACAGCTTTTCTAGAAAAAGACTGAAAAGGATGGCTAAGGAGCAAATAGGAAGGAGCCCACAAAGTTGTCAAGAACTAGCTCTCTGGTCTCCTAAGCATCCTTATACCTCCCACAGACACTCAACACCAATGAAAATAGCCTTCACTTGCAAGACAGGAATTATGTGGGCTGAGCTATCCAATATTATTAGATATTTACTGACAAGATAAGCAGCGCTGAAGATGTCTGGGCTAGTGGCATCCTTATGGAATGTTTCTAAAATGAAACTAAATCGCACGTATTCTTGACTGGCACCATCTGTGCATCACCACTAGCAACTAATCCTATGCACGATCTCTCTAAGCCTCGAATGGGCATCAAGGGCATGCACAGAAGGTGGGACACACCCAGACAAAGATCCACTGCAGTACATAGGGCAAGGTTCCTGACAATGGCAGAGGGTACATGCAACTTGCCTCTCTGCTCTTGCTGTCACAATTACAACTTGAAGCAAGACCTGAAACCTGAGGTTTGCTCAGCAGGTGTTCAGCCTGTCTGCCATCCAGTGAACTACAGAGTAGAAAGCCAGGCCACCAAAAGAATCCCCTTAAAAGCCAATAGGTCAGAATAGGCGATTCCAGACCAAACTTACGTACTCATGAGACTGAACATTAAAGGCCAGTAACGGTGCAAGTGAGTGGGGTGGAACTGTTCTCATGACACCAGCATTTTTACTGCTTACCTGGATGGTGGGAACACTTCAAGGCTCTGTGGAAGCATGGCATTGGCTGCTGTGGTCTTGCCAGTGCAACCAAGCAGCTTTGAGCTTCACCCCCCCACCCTCTCAGGGAAAGCAGCAACGTCACCCGTGTCAGTAGGAATACTCCACAGCAGCACACTCTTTGCTAATATTAAGGGCATCCTGCTGCTAACAGTCCTTGCCACAGATCTGCCTTGCTTTTCCTCTGCTTGGTCTCCCTTCGTCTAGGTTAAAGCTCTTGCCCTGCCTCACTTTGCCCTACCGACAGCTTCCCCCTGACATAGCAGGAGAGTTATTCCGTATGTAGATATCGCTCTACAATTCAAGTCTGGAACAACAAGAGCTGTGTACCAACTCAATTACCATGAAAGTTTAATTCGACTTAGGTCTCTTGAACACATCATGAGAGAGGAAACGGATACAGGAAGCAACACACCAAATATCTATCGGTTCTTTATTAATCAAGGTACACCTATCATGCGAAAACGGAACAAAAAATATTACAAACATGCAAGTTCTTCAGCAATCTAACTGCCCCCCTCTTAACAGACCACTTGGGAATCACAAGGCTGCCACTCTGGGATCCAAGATGGAAGGAAGGCAGGATATAAACAAGCAAATTTTTTTAACTCAAGTGGGGTGGGGGCATGACATGTAGTGTATCTGGCATCTTTCCACCTTGCCTTAAAAAAGGGTGTGTGAAAGTTTTGCTTGAGGGAGAGTTTTATGTTGAATATGAAGTTAATGGTTTGTATGATTTCCCCCTCCTATGAAATAATGTACAGAATTTATGTGTATGTTTGTCAGTGTAAGTCACTTGGGGACTTTTAAAGTAACAAGTGAGACTTAGGTTTAATCAAATGAATGAATAAAATAGGTACAGAGCCAACAGAAGCCGGATCAGGCAGCACTACTTAGTAGTTAGAGGGCAATAACTACCTCTAGATTGAATTGTCATCAGCTAGGAACTTGGCTCTTTGCCCTCCAAAAGGGCTGGTGCAAAGCATGAGCTATTTCCTTAAGTATTGTTCAAATGGAGACCCTGCCTATTTTCCACAGGCAATTTCCTTTATCAAGCCAATATCCACTCTATATCAGTTAAATGGAGGCCAGTTCCAAAGCCATCAGGAAAACAGGCCCTTCCTGTGCAGAAAAGGGCCTAATCTGACATTCTGATCTGTCAAGCTCTCTTGCTCAAGTCACATGAAATAAAGGAGGCTGTATTCATTCCACAGCAATGAACACACCCTAAATAGAACTGGTAACAAGTTTCCCTCCTTTTTTCTTATTTGGAAAAGCTCTGCTATTTTTATAAACAGTTTTCAGACTGATTCCCTCCCTTAAAAAAAAAACACCAGATGTAATTCCATTCACAATCTTGGAAGAGATAAAAACGATTCATTTGGGGGCAGGAGATTTTATTTCCCCCCCCCCATGTTTTCTATTTTTGCAATAAAATATAAAGTCCAAAGAAAGCATCTCAAACTCCAACATACCAGCACTGCCAAGATGACTAAGTTTATTGTTGTTTTGACATCTGACATGACAAGCCAGATAGTTCCTTCTCAACTGCACCTTTTCCATTTATTCATTCTCCTCTGCATCCTTTATGCTCTTAGGATTCGTGTCTTAAATGTGGATTGATTTTATCACCATATTCTAACACTGGCGACACCTAATTTATACATTCCACAGAATTAGTAAGAATTGAGTCATAGGTGGCTAACCAAATGTTGGACTACAACTTCAATCATCCGTGGTCATTGGCCATGCTGGTTGGATATTAAGAGTGGATATTGGCTTGATAAAGAAAATTGCTTGTGAAAAACAGCCCTTTTGAAGTTGTTCTCCAACAACATCTGGAGAGCCACAGGTTAGCTGCCCATTTATTAGGGGTTCAAGAGCTGAGGTGGCAGAATACACTGTGTGACTTCAAGCTGTGTCATGGAACCTGTGGCGCCAGCTAGGATGGGACTAGATGACAAGATCTGTCCGAGGAGAAGTGGGATCCAGAGGTTGGAGATAGGGGAGTGCTCAAGCAGGGAAGGGTTTCACCCCATTGTTGCTGGACATCACAGAGGGGGAGCCACTGGAGCAACTCTCCACTTCATCCCCTGAGAATGAAGTTCTCATGGTTGCTGAGGAGGTGGCCAGTGAACTGGCAGGGCCAGCCAAATCAGAAGCAGGCAGTGAGTTAGAAGGTTGGACTCAGGTACCGTCACCAAGGACACACCACCATATGCACTGGTGCAAACTGACCTGCCCTGTAGGGGCACACACTTGAAACCAATGTTTTCTCACTTGGGATAAGAATCACATGAATGACTGGTCTGTGTCTAGTGTTCGGACAACAACGGCTTTGCTAATTATTAGTCAAAATTCTTATAACTCTGTCTGTAGACCTTAACCGTGACCCTGGGTTTGGACAATGTAGATGCAAGCTCCTCCCTGGGAGCCAGCGGGTTCATACAGTCACAAAAACCATAGTTTGCCTAACTGTGATAGGCAAATCACAGAATGCACGGCATTCTTACACTGTGCAAAATAAAAAAATTCCTTCAGTAGCACCTTAAAGACCAACTAAGTTTATATTTTGGTATGAGCTTTCGTGTGCATGCACACTTCTTCAGATACACTGTGCAGTTCAGGATTCCCTGCTCCTCCTAACTACCATGGTGCTGTTCAATTGTCTTTCAGGACTATTTGAAATACATGCTAGGTTTGGACACATGGGATTTGTTCTCACAAAAGAAGTGATAGCCTCCAAGATGGGTGGCTTTAAAAGAGGATTAAGCATATTTGTGGAGAACAAGGCTATCAAAGGTTATATTCTACCTTCCACTGCCAGAGACAGTCTGCTTCTGAATGCCAGTTGCTGGGAATCACAAGTGGGGAGAGTGTTGTTGCACTTATGTCCTGCTTGCAGGCTTCTCATTGGGGTACACGACTGGTGACTGTGAGAGCAGGAATCTGGACTAGATGAGCCTCTGGCCTGATCCAGCAGACTTTTATTTGGTTCAGGTAATCTGGAAATGGAGGGGTCTCAAACTCTTGTTACTGGCAGACTGTTATCTGGTTGTTGTTTAGTCGTTTAGTCGTTTAGTCGTGTCCGACTCTTCGTGACCCCATGGACCATAGCACGCCAGGCACTCCTGTCTTGCACTGCCTCCCACAGTTTGGTCAAACTCATGTTCGTAGCTTCGAGAACACTGTCCAACCATCTCGTCCTCTGTCGTCCCCTTCTCCTAGTGCCCTCAATCTTTCCCAACATCAGGGTCTTTTCCAAGGATTCTTCTCTTCTCATGAGGTGGCCAAAGTATTGGAGCCTCAGCTTCAGGACCTGTCCTTCCAGTGAGCACTCAGGGCTGATTTCCTTCAGAATGGATAGGTTTGATCTTCTTGCAGTCCATGGGACTCTCAAGAGTCTCCTCCAGCACCATAATTCAAAAGCATCAATTCTTCGGCGATCAGCCTTCTTTATGGTCCAGCTCTCACTTCCGTACATCACTACTGGGAAAACCATAGCTTTAACTATACGGACCTTTGTAGGCAAGGTAATGTCTCTGCTTTTTAAGATGCTGTCTAGGTTTGTCATTGCTTTTCTCCCAAGAAGCAGGCCTCTTGTAATTTCGTGACTGCTGTCACCATCTGCAGTGATCAAGGAGCCCTGGTTAGGTTTACACAGTTGCCATTTCTGTAGAGGTAGCAGATCAGTTCTATTTATTGGTCTGGTGGTTTCCAAAACTCTCCTAGGTGCTTTCTCCCCCTGCAATGTTTCTGCCTTCATTTGCAGGGAAACTGGAAGCATTAAAACGCAAGTGGAGACTGTAGGCACACAAGTGGTACAAAACTTGAATCAAATGTATACAAGCACAGTGAAATGCCCATTTTCAGACTATCAATGAACAAAGTCTTTTTTTTCCCTTGTCCATCCCCTTGTTGTCCAGACAGAGTGGTCCACCTGAGCGACTCCAGGTGGTAAATGTGTTTCTAAACTCTAGCACAACCTGCCTGGATATTGAGCCATCTGTTGCCTACTTACAAGACACTTCTCAGATAAAAATCAATGTTATCCATTGCAATATAAACACTGCAACTGAGAACAGTGTATATACCAGAGACATCATTAGCATCCCTCTGTTTCTACGGTATATTTGATGTGGATAAGCTGTTTTGAGAGGTCTGCAGAATCCCTTGAACCAGTATAAATTACTGAGTTCTACAGAACTCCTCCTTATCTCCCTCTTAATATTGCTGTCAAAAGAGAATTGGAGTGGCATTGGGCCAAGCTCTGACCAGCCTGTCCAGTACATGTCCCATCAAGAGCACCGCTGTACTGGAACACATCAGACAACAGGAAAGTTCCAATGGAAGGCACAGAAAAAGGACACACCCAAAACATGGTAGGCAAACTTGGAAACCGGAAAGACATACCGTAGCGCTTATCCACCCTTATCATTTGCCCTGCTCTTTCGAGACACATATTCACACTTTAAAGCTCTATGTCCAAGTGCAAACACCCACCCTTTAAAGTTGAAACACAACAAAAGAACATTTCATCTTAGAAAAGCATTTGAAGTTCTAGGGTTGCATATTTTGAACAGCAAAAACATGACCTGGAAGCTGTAAGCCGGCTCCCTCAGCCAATAACGCGAGATGAGCACCACAACCCCAGAGTCGGTCACGACTGGAGCTAATGGTCAGGGGTCCCTTTATCTTTACTTTTAACTATGGATCACTATGATGACTCTACCCATGAAAAAGAGGGCATGTCCTGGAAAAAGAGGACATATGGCAACCCTCTGAGCCTACCACTACTGACCAAAGCCGTGCCTAATGTGTACGGCTTGAGCGAATGGTTAAGAGTCTTCATTATAAGCATTCCTTGTCTTTAAAAAAAAAGTTGGCCACTGTAATAAGAGGATGATTCCACACCCAACAGATGCATATCCTTTTATTTAGAAGAGAACTTAGAAAAAACCGCATAAGCACTGAAAACTTTGCCACAGTTTATCAGAATGGATAAATGAAAAGACAGCAATACCATAGTTCCTGTTCTTAATGACAGCCAATAATAAACTTCACAAAAGGTGTTGGCACAGAGCATACCGCCAACAGTTTCCAGCATTTATTGGAAGGAATGCAAAATGTACATTGTGTATTGCCATTCAACAACAATATCCTTTGCAGAAAATGTGTTGATTCTGGCTGTGACTGAAAGAGATACTGCACAGGCTTAGGCAAGCAATTCTTTAATTGATGCGCGCGCACACACACACACACACACACACACACACACAGGCATTTAGATATAACAAATGCAATAGCTTTCCTATAATAGGAATGAAAGTGGGAGAGCAAAGGAAAAAACTAAACAGCACAATTCAGACATTGTGCCAAGCCATGGTTTCTGGTAATCCTAGTTATGAACTGACACCAAAGTCCGAACTTTCAAATGTACAGAAGACAAACCTTGTTTTGAAGCTACTTGTTTGCTTTCATTTTGTATCTGCTCGGCATAGAGCTCCATAACGCTGCTACCTTCTCAGTGTTGCAGCAGCCGTATGAAGCCATAACTGTAGTTTGTGAATTCAGATATAGCCGCACAAACTGTGGTTTGCAAACCAACTCTGAACCATGCTTTGATATCCAAGTTCAGTTCCTTGCAAACCATGATTTGTAAAGTGACTTAAGTTCAGTCATGCAAACAAACCATGCTTTGGTGGGATGTCTGAATTCAGTCATTAAACTGTAGAGATTTTTTTTCAGAGGTCTTTTATAGTTCCCAGGACAAAGTGAAAGAGTACATACAACACATCCCTGCAATGGTGCATTTCAGGTGAGCAATAGTGGAGGAGGAGCTGTCTTTTAACCATTGTGGTGTAATTAGAGTGTTTGACTACGGTAGCTCTGGGGAGAGACAAGGTCAAATCCCTATTGAGCCATGAGGCTCATTGGGTGACCACAAACTAGCCACTGTCAGCCTAACCTACCACATAAGGTTACTGTCAGGCTAAAAGGGGGAGGGGATAACACCATACATGCAGCCCTGAGCTCCTTGAATGGACAGAAATACAATAAATAAAACAACTTTCAGAGAACTCGAGGGAACTCGAGGATTCTCCAGTAAATCATTTTTGAAAGCCTCGGTACTGAACAAATACCATCCTTATGCCAAATACATTTTTCATTTTTGCAGCCTGATCCTAAGATGAACACCACTAAGCTTGAGGCAATTCATCATCAAGTTTTCTTGGGATCATAGCATTAAGAAACAAACACCTTGAGCCAAAAGCAAAAAAATCCTGAGCTTGCCTGTATGGGCCTTGTATTCCCTCCCCGATATTATCTATAAATCAGTGACCACATCAAAGAAATTCCAAAGCATGCCACTAGTACGGTTCTAAAACACAGTTGCTACTAATTGCTGTATCTCATTATCAGGGTGTTCCATCTGTGTGCCTTTGATTTATCCTATGGTAATTATTTCTGCCCGCAGCATTATTGCCCATTAAAATCAAGGGAAACCTAAAAAGGAAGGAGATCACAGAGCTCTTCATGTGCTCTGAGCAATATGGTCTTTCTACATGTGAGGAGCAAGGGATATTGCGAAGCCCCTCCCCTCCTGAGTTCCAGCCCAGCCCCGAGCGAGGCTGAAAAGAGGGAAAGCTCCAGCTCAAGTGGGGAAACAGGAAGTGGTGTCCAAGGCTCTGGCAGGGTAGAAGAGCCATCGTCCCAGGTGGGACAGGAAGGGGGAAGGAAGGGGGGCAGACCAGTCCCCCCAACTCCGGAACTGCGCAGAAAGCGTCGGGGGAAGAGGATGGGTCTCCCCAAGTTGTTATGCTGGCGCAAGACGCGCCAAAAGCCACTTGGAGGTTCTGATTCAAGCTGAACAGATGTGTCTTTGTAAATAGTACTGCCATCAGCACTGTAAATACTCAGCACCAATAAAAGATAAAATGCAGAGCTGTGTAGAGTCGTTACTCTGAAGTAGCCTACTCCAGCCACCGTGACACTACATATCAATAATCTTGAAATAAGTTGAAACATTTACTCTGCCTTAAAAAAATTTTTAAAAAGACTTTTGCATCAGGCTGGAAAACAAATTGTGGCAAAATTCAAATTTCAGCAGCAAAAAGTTGCCTAGGACAATGGAGTGCACCTCCGAGGGTGAAGTCAAACCACTGAAATGACCTATCCGAGGTGCATGCCTGGACAGTGTGTATGGAGATCCTGGACTACCCAGACAACAAGACCCACCTCTCGGCTTTGCTGATGTGTTCAAAAGCAGAGCAATACATTTCACACCAGCTTGGCTGTAGGAGTTGTCAGAAGGAGGAGCACAAGGTGCCATCCAACTATCTTAGCAATTCCACTCCAGACTTTTGTAGGGCTTACTCCTTAGCCTTTTCTTCTACCGAAGATATCCCATAAGGCAGTAGAGGTTTAGGATCTGTTTTCCTGCTCCTAGATGGGCGTTGAGACCCATCGGCTCCCCTCACCTGGTTTAGCTGGCCTGTCAAAGCTGTTTCCTGGGGTGTGGCTGCTGTCACATGTTGACAGCTTCTAGGAGCCACAAGCGAGAGCCGAGTGCATGGTGGGAACCAAAGGTGGGCAAACATGTAGATAATTATATACTGCTTACTTTTTGGGAGGGGGAATCTTCACTGTTTTACAAGTATCATAAAATGTTACAGATATTATATGCTGCCAGTACAACAGATATGCCAGCAAACCATCAGATTATATATTGTTGACCATGACTGGCAGCTGTTCTTGGGCTTGCAGACAAGGAGTCTTTCCTAGCTCTACTTGAAGATGCCAGGGATTGAACCTGGGACCTTCTGCATGCAAAGCAGATGCTCTGTCACTTAGCTTCTCCATATCCGTCCTTAACCAACCCTCCTTGTTCTGGAGCGAGAACTGGACCAAGAGCTGACAAAGAGGAAGCTGTGCAAAGGAGTTCAGTAGGGAGCTGAATCTCTTTCCTCCTGATTGGAACCCTGAACAGGGTTATCTCACCCGACATAGCTAACAGCTGTTGGAAGACCTATCCTCCTTCATGAATTGGTCCAGCCTTCCTTTAAAAAATCCATCTAAACCAGGCATCCCCAAACTTCGGCCCTCCAGATGTTTTGGACTACAATTCCCATCTTCCCCGACCACTGGTCCTGTTAGCTAGGGATCATGGGAGCTGTAGGCCAAAACATCTGAAGGGCCGCAGTTTGGGGATGCCTGATCTAAACTGAAAGCCATGCACCAGTGAATCCAGTAAGTTAATCATGCAGGGTGCTAAGCTAATGATATAATTGCCACTTAATTCTAGACACAAGCTAATAAGCAGAGATTAACTTTATGGTGACCAATTTAAAATATACATACATATATATGTCAAAAGGCTGGACCTTTCATCTAATCCAGCATACTAATGTAATATTATTTGCATTTTTGAAGCATTCAGAAAGTCTTGCCTTGTGAGCACGGCTATCCTTACAAATCCCCCTTCCTTCCTTCTTCTTTCCTTTATTCTGACTTGTCGTTACAAGTAAAGCCCACATGTTTTGAAGACGGTCACCATGAAGACTAAAAATCTCTCCATGTGCAAATCTATAAGCAGGTCTTGATTAGACTAGAATAGGGAAGACCCCTGTTCACATCTCTGCCCAGCCATAAAGCTCACCTTAGATTCTACCTCACAGGACTGTTTGGGGTAAAAAAAAGAAGTAGGGAGCTGTTTATACCACTTTGAGCTCTTTAGAGAGAGGGCGAGATGTAAAGGGTGAGCTGCTTTGACACATAATGAACTCCAGAAACAGTTCTACGCCTACGATCAAAAGCTTTTGCTCTCATCCTGGTGGAAGGAAAGAATCATTATTTAGCAGGCAGCTGAGCATCATTACGGCGCAGTGGCAGCTTTAGACAATTGAGGAATCTGCTTATTTACAGATGAGCAGGTTTAGAAGAATCGCCTCAGCGCTGAGATGATTTTTATTTTTTGTCTTATTCACACCTTGAAATTAACTGAACTACCCAAAGGAACCAAGATGCCTTAGCAGCACAGATATATCCTTCCATTATGAAGAATGTCGTTGAAGCCTCTTGTTAAGATTCTGACATTTCCAATCTCCCAGCATGTAACATTCCAGAGCCATTAAAATGACAAATGGATTTCCAAGAAGGGGTGGGTGGAGATACCAGACTGCCTTCAGACTACTTTAGCAACAAAAATATTTCAGGGATAGTCTGTCAAATTTTTGTTGTTCAATGGGACATGAGGCAGTCACGTGCCAAGTCACTCCGAGGCTGCATTCACATGGCAATTTGTTCTATTCCCGTTAATTTTCACATTATACTAGAGCTTTCCTATGACATAAAAGCCACTTCTGGAAAACTAATGGAATATAATACATGTTTAGCACTCATTTTCATTTTATTTGATTCCAGAAGAAATAGGTTTGCAGCCACCATAACCCGTAAAATCTTGGGAATAAAGTGAAGACATTTGGGGCACGTTTCCAGCATACATTTCTTTTCTGCTGTTTTCATGGGGGAACCGAAGCATGTATGGTATGTGTGAAAAGAGAGGGGAAGCAGGGACATTGTCCAATGATGTTTGCTGCTATGTCACCCCACACCCACTGCTGTGAATAAAATTCAGTGCAGCATGCCTGTATATCAGTTGAAAAGCCACAATTCCATAATACAACAGATACTGCAATGTGAAAGGCACATTAGAAAACATAATGCACTAGCATTATGTTCAGGAAGACTATCACAATAGTCCCCAGGTCTGAACGCAACCAGGGTTGGAAGTTACTTTTTCTCAAAAAACAAAAGGAAGAAACAATACTTCCATAGCCACCAGGGACCTCAACTTCTGTCAAGTCCCTCTGAAAAACAAATTAATAGTGAAGCACTCAAGTGTCATTAGCAGTAAGCCAGTTTAAAAGTGGTTTACAATTTGGAAGGCAGATGTGCTCTAAGATATAAGAATAGCAATAACGCAAGTAAGCAATGCTCATCGTTATCCTTAGCAAGCAGGTTAAAAGAAAGGAGAGATGACTGGGGTCACATTGATCCACATTATAAAATCCCAGGGGTAGAACCAAAACAGTAGAATGGCTCAGCAGACCCATGAGCATAACAGTGACTTGCATTTTGAAGGGACATACCTGAAACTCAAAACAACTGTGCAATGACTAATGAAAAGACCCAAAGACACACACTTGTGAACCATGTTGGTGCATAACACTGATATACCGTGTCTCTTCTAAAATAAGACACGTCTTATATTTATTTTTCCTCTAAAAAAACACATCGCGGCTTATTTTCGGGGGATGTCTTATTTTTTTATTGAGCATGGTACAGCATTGTTAAGTATGGTACGGGGCTTTCTTGCGCCGCCCGCTGAGCCCGCTGCTGGGTCCCTGGGCTTCGTGCGGTGCGGCGCGATGCGGCGCGGCTGGGGCTGCTGCCGGCTCCTGCCGGCTACTGCGACTTCATGCGCCGCCCACTGAGCCCGCTGCCGGGTACCTGGGCTTCGTGCGGTGCGGTGCGGCGTGGCGCGGCTGGGGCTGCTGCCGGCTCCTGCCGGCTACTGCGACTACGTGCGCCGCCCGCTGAGCCCGCTGCCGGGTCCCTGGGCTTTGTGCGGTGCGGTGCGTCGCGGCGTGGCTGGGGCTGCTGCCGGCTCCTGCCGGCTCCTGCGACTTCGTGCGCCGCCCGCTGAGCCCGCTGCCGGGTCCCTGGGCTTTGTGCAGCGCGGCGCGGCGCGGCTGGGGCTGCTGCCGGCTCCTGCCGGCTCCTGCGACTTCGCGCACCGCCCGCTGCCGGGTCCCTGGGCTTCGTAAGGCGCGGCGCGGCTGGGGCTGCTGCCAGCTCCTGCCGGCTCCTGCGACTTCGTGCGCCGCCCGCTGAGCCCGCTGCCGGGTCCCTGGGCTTTGTGCAGCGCGGCGCGGCTGGGGCTGCTGCCGGCTCCTGCCGGCTCCTGCGACTTCGTGCGCCGCCCGCTGAGCCCGCTGCCGGGTCCCTGGGCTTTGTGCAGCGCGGCGCGGCGCGGCTGGGGCTGCTGCCGGCTCCTGCCGGCTCCTGCGACTTCGCGCACTGCCCGCTGCCGGGTCCCTGGGCTTCGTAAGGCGCGGCGCGGCTGGGGCTGCTGCCAGCTCCTGCCGGCTACTGCGACTTCGCGCGCCGCCCGCTGCCGGGTCCCTGGGCTTCGTGCGGTGCGGTGCGGTCCTGGGGCCCGTTCAGTCGGAGCTCGGCGCGTCTCTGTGCTGGGGCTCCCGCTGGGCTGGGGCTCGGCGCGCGCTGCTGCGTTTGCCGGCTCCCGCTGGGTCGGGTAGGTACCGGTACCCCCCCCCAACATGTCTTATTTTGGGGGGATGTCTTATATTTTTTTGCCTTTAAAAGATCGTGCCATGGCTTATTTTAGAGGCACGTCTTATTTTAGGAGAAACACGGTACTTTGCTTGTTCCCAAATCTGAAAGCATGTCATGCTATTGTGCCAGCCTGTCTCAAAGTCACCACTGAAGAGATTAGCAACATCCTTCTGGTTTCTGTGATCATCCTGCAATAGCCCCAAAGGATGCAGCTTAATCTCCAGAGGCCGTTAACCATCATGCTGCAACATCTGGATTGCACAGCACAGAGCAAACCAACAGGCCAAGAATCATAAAGGAGACTTAACAAGCCAGTCTTTATATTGGGGTTGGACATCCGCTGTTTGAACTTTAAAGACCTAAATGTGTTAGAACAGGAGTGGTGGGGTTTGGTCCTTCAACTCCCACCAGCCCCAACAAGCATGGCCAATGGACCAGGGATGATGAGAGCTGTAGTTCACCAACATCTGGAAAGCCAAATCTTCCCAAACCTGTAAGGCTTACAACCTGCTTCCTTAAGGTTCACCTCCTCGCAAACATGCCTAATCAGACCTTGAGATCATCTTTAGACGCCCTTCTCCCTGAGTGAATTCTGGGAAGTGGCTACTGGGGAGAAGGCCTTTTCAGTTTATGACACTCATTCTGTAGAATGGCCTACCTAGAGAGACCTGGGGGTCATTTCTGAAATCCCAGAAAGCCACTGGCAGTCTGTGTAGATAATACTGAGTCAGATGAGCCAATGGTCCATCAATGGACCAACGACGCTGTAGGACATACCTGCAAAGGGGGGGGAACAGTCTGGAAGTGCCCATTGTCTAGTGTTATGGTTTCCTTCCTTTATTTGTGGTTGTAGGCAGAACATGGCTAGCTCCCTTAGCCTTTCCACCCAAGCTCATTACACAGAAAAATCCCCATCCTGTTGTTGGGTTAAACTTCTGAGTCCCAAACCCCTATCACCTGCCACATCTGCAAAACGTCTTGAAGGTTTTGACCAGCACTACATACAGCCGGTTCCAACACAGCATTTTTTCCTCCAAGTCAGTGCTTTCAGAATTGGCTCCCAGTGAGGCATCAAGCTAAAAGAAAGCATTACCTCATAACTGATCAACGGGGATCCTTCAGAGACTATCTATAAACTAACCCACATGAGGTCTTAAGAAGAACTGTGTTGTGGAAGTTTTAACACAATGGTGAGAAGTGCAGGCAGATCAAACCAAATAAGGAGAGGTTCATGTGGGACATATGCACAAAATCACAGCCCCTGCCTTCATATGATCAAAGAATTATCCAGATCTTTTTCTCTGAATCCTTTGGTACAATCCCTCAATTCCCATATTCAACTATAACAAAGCAACAGCATGTATCAGTGAAATAATCAACACATTTTACCCCTGCCCCCTCTTCCTCGGTTATTTCCATTGCTTTGCATATTAAACTGTAAACTCCTTCAGGCAGAGAACTGCCATATCACTCCAGCAAAGTGTTATGCACACTGATGGCATGTGCATACACACACACACACACACACACACACAATAAGCCTGCAACGTACGTAGGGGTTATGTTCCAGGGATCACACGTATAGTCAAAACACACTGGGTTCAATAGCAGGTGAGATTGCCAAAGTTCTTTTTCCTCGACAACCACCCCCCTTAAAAAAAAAAATTACCAGGTGCAGAAAGCTGAATGTGCACAAGTTAAATGAGTGCAAGTTGAGGACTTACTGTACAAAATAAGCTTTGTTGTGATTTTCATTCTTCTAAGCTTTTTTTTCCATAGAGGCCATGAATTCCACAGACTGCATGTTGTGCAAAGAACAATTAATTTCTTAGGTCTTAAATCTGCTACTAATTGATTTCAGTGGGTTCAGGGTGTTCTGCATGGGTCTCCTCCTCCCTATTTTATCCTCACAACTACTCTCTGAAGGAAGTGAGGGTGAGAAACAGTGAGGAGTCCAAGGTCACTCTGTGAGCTTCATAGCTGAGTGGGGATTTGAATTGGGTCTTCAAAGTCCTGGTCCAACACTCTAACCACATTACTTTGTTTGCATGGAGAAAGCACAACCCAGGCTAGGTTAAGAACTCTTAATTGCCTGTGATTTTAGTTTAATCCCGAAGTGCTGAAGTACTCCATCTTGCTTAAGATGTTCAATCCCCTTGATAGCCTTTTTTGTAATAGTCCTATCTTGCAAGTTTGGAATTGCATACAAAATTTGCATCTAATGCCGTTTAATTGCCATAGAAATATGATTGGGAGACTGTATTAAAGATACCTATAATAAAATAAATGAAATGCTTCCTACTGAGTCGCCTACTAGCTATAATAGGCTTATGTATTCTCTATATGTTATGAGTCAATTCTTCCTCCCACCAGATCTAAAATTTAGTTTATATGCCTTGAAACAATCTTGAGACTTGCACTTTGGAAAGTGTTTATGTAAATTTAATATGTATCTGAAATAAGCCACTGGGAAAGAGGTTTAATTAAGCCAGTGAACATAAATGGGATCCCAAAGATGGTTACATTATGAAGTGGAAGAAGACAGGATTAAGAACAGAGGGAAATGCCCTTGGTGGGTGGTCTTTTTCTATACAATTGAGAGTGCTTCTGTTCCATTATCTAGCATAAAGAACAGAGGGCACACAATGATAACTGGAACATCAGGACTGGGAAAATATATCCAGTTATTTAAATGTTTAGGGGCCAAGATCAAATTTAGCTACAGCTGAAAATATTTTCTAACCATTTAGACCACTTTTCCAGTCAAAAGAGCTAAATTCACTCAGTGCAAGCTGCAAATAAAAACGTTTTAAATGTGTTGTAAAGTGCATTACACAAATGTGACAATAGGTGGTGATGTTATGCTATGGAAAATTCAATATATATATTTTTTCAAAACTTTTTTTTAAAAAACATTTTCATATTGTTTTTATATGTGTCTAGATTCCACCTGTGTTCCACTTATACCCTTGCAACTGCATTTAGAACAGTAGCCTCCACTAATTAATCAACTAAAAAGGCTTTGATCATCAGCCTTTTAACCCATTAATCTACTTTGTTTAAAAAAATCAAAACCTTGACACAGAAGCCTTTTAGAAATATTGAAATATTTTTGAAATATTGAAGGAATTAATAAATTTAATAAGCAAATGCTTAGCTTCCATTGTAAGAGGGAGTGCCCATTTTTGATATTTCCCCCCTTCCCTATTATAGTGACACACCAACTTATCCTCAAAAACAGAACAAAAATGTGCCTCCAACTCATCACCTCACTATTTAAACAGCTACAGTTTGAGATGGTTCATGAGAGGACTGTACCAAGAACCTGTAACACATAAACAGGAAACATTTTTGTCAACTCTAAACACTGGGAAACACTGACCTGAGAGCGTTCCAATGGGAGAACAGCCTTTACCAAAGGTGTCGTGGGCTTTGTACACGCTTGAACTCAGGACAAAAGGGAGAAACGTGCTAAGAGGAAGGCACGCTTGGCAAACCCTCACCATGATCAACTCCCGCCCGGAAACCTACGTCCCCACTGTGGAAGGACGTGTGGATCCAGAATTGGCCTCCACAGTCACTTACAGACTCAGTTAATACCGTGTTCATGGAAGACAATCTTACACGGCTACGAGGGATCGCCAAAGTAGATGACAACCGAGGAAACGCAACTCACTTTTTGAAACAACTTAGACAAGTTCCTGTGACAAATTTCTGTCAGACTAGGAGTGAGAAACCTGCGGCTTCCCAGATACTGAAGGAAAACTGGCCATGCTGGCTGGGGCTGATGGGATCCAAAATATCTGGAAGGCCACAGATTTCCCGCCCCTATATTAGACAATGCTTCAAATAATATATTCAGATGATGAGTTACATCAGGCAACCCCAAACTGCGGCTCTCCAGATGTTTCGGCCTACAGCTCCCATGATCCCTAGCCTAGCTAACAGGACCAGTGGGCAGGGATGATGGGAACTGTAGTCCAAAACATCTGGAGGGTCGAAGTTTGGGGATGCCTGAGTTAGATGCTCTGTGGTCTGTGGAGCCGTCTTGCTATTTTATTTCTGGCCAGCAATATCTGATAGCGAAAGTCGCGGGTCTTGAAATTTTAATTGCAAAATGGCTCACAGCTGTGTTGCTTCCTCCAACATTTCAAGCTCTCTTTCTCCTGCTTTTTTTTTCTGGGCTGGGGCTGGTATTCGTAGAGGAGCAAGAATCAGAGCATCTTGTGTGTGTGTGTTGGCACCCATACAAAAAATTCCAGTGTAAACAATCTGGTCCTATTGACCTTGGGAGCGCACACAGCATCCATCAATCGCAGCTGAATTGCAAATGCAGTGAATAACGATGAAATAGAGACAGCTGTCTTATAGCCCTCCAACATTTAACTTCCTGACCGGAGCTTGTAAAAACCCTCTCCTCATAGATCAGCAAGGCTTATTATGCAGTCTGCTGGTTACGTTAAAATAAAAATAGCCACTCCCTGCTATAAATCTGCACTTTATAACAAGGAAAGAATCCAATGATGTTAACGTAAGCCAGAATTTTTCAAGATAAATTGCCCGTTCTTTTGGGAGGATTGAGATTGGGGGTGGGGGAGGAAGAGATATCCCCACCAAATAAAATAAAATCTAGGAAACAATGAAACACTTTCTGCCCCAGGTGACACAACAATCCCTGAACAGCATTAGATTCTCTTCTAAAAAACAAACACAGCATGCCATGGAAAAGGGCTGGGTTTCAATGGGAGAGCAAATGCTTTGCAAGCAGAAAATCCTAGGTTCAATCCCTGGCATCTTCCCAGAAAAGCTGTCAAGACGGACAGTACTGAGTGAGATGGACCAATGGACAAACCCTGTAGAAAGCTGCTTCCAACACAGGTAAAGGTACAGGACCCCTGGATGGTTAAGTCCAGTCAAATTCGACTATGGGGTGCAGCACTCTGCTTTCAGGCCGAGGAAGCCGGCGTTTGTCCACAGACAACTTTTCCAGGTCATGTGGCCAGCATGGCTAAACCGCTTCTGGAGCAATGGAACACCTTGACGAGTGCCAGAGCGCATGGAAACGCCGTTTACCTTTCCGCCCGCAGCGGTACCTATTTATCCCTTTATCTCCGTCACCCCCTTTCTCCGTTTTTCTCCTTCCTACACACATGAAAGGGTGTCAGGCTCTCCAGGTTACTCACCCCTAACTTAGCTGACAAGCAGATTCCTATCTGGGGTGGGACTGTTCTTTAGGTATCTTGGTCTTAAACCACTTTAAAAGCTTTCAAAATAACGAACAGCACTTTGAAGAAAGCCTGGGAACAGCTAGACTTGAAGCAAGAAGTATAATTTGCTTTTAGGTCACGTATACATGTTTTGTTTCAGGCACCATCTCAGAAAAGGCATTATTCTTTTGTGTGTGGGCTGAGGGGGGGGGGTGCAAGGGGAGAGACAATGTGTATGAGAGAAAAAGAAGATTAAGTGCCTTTCTTAATATAGCTCTTTAAAATCTACAGTTTTAATAAGATATTATGTTAGTTTATTTTTAATCTGCTGCCCAATTAATCAGAGATATCTTTTTAGCTCATTAAAGGATTTGCCAATAATTACATTCACTGTATCTGAATGCTGCTTCTCTGTAAAGATTACAATGAAAGCAGTCTAATAGATTAAAAAATTAAACATTACAGGCACACAAAAAAAACCCACCACATATCTCATTAGCAGAAGTTTGTAAATTCACTTGGCAAGAAAGGCTCCAGGTGACTATGAAGGGGGAGGTTTTCAAACGCCAAGGTGGGTTTTCTCCTTTAAATGACTAACACAGGTATGTGAGAGCAGGTGAGTTATAATTTTTTTTATGGACTACTAATTTTGGTAGATTTATTTGCAAGTTTACTTTAGGGCCTTGCAAGTAACAAGCTGTTATTTTTAACATCTGAGTAAGCAATCCATTTGACATGGAGATACTGCAAATATCTGAACCATCTTTGATTCACTCATTGTTTTTATTTGATGTTTTGATCATAATAAAGTATTTTTCCAAGTTTGATAATTTCATCTCTCTTCCATAGTTGCACATAACCCAAACTCCCTCTTGTAATAAACAGATATAACTTAACTTCTTACAAGACAGAAAAGATGAGAACAGGTTATTAGCTTCGTGTTAAATTAAACGTTGAGGAGATCAAGTGCACTCACCATGGCTTTGCAGAACTTAACTACATGGATAATTGGAGGAATGAACAGGCGAGATTTGTAAAATCACAAAATGGTAGTTAAACCTACCAGGCTCTCCATTTTAGTTCTCCTTAGAAAACCATGCTCCCATACAACATTTAACTATGAGCAGTCCTCCATAAAGCTGTCAGTCTTTCAAAGGGTGGTGAATAGTTTTCCTTTATTTTTTATAAAGGGAAATGTTTCAAAAAGGTGCTCAACCAAGTTTAAAAGCCTTCATTAAAGTGCTAAGTAGATATTAACAACCTAACCATACTCCCTTGCATAGCAGAACACAGAATCTCGTGCTAGGCAAAGCCTGGAGTTCCTGATGGGATTTATCCTGCACAACTGGCACTGTTACAGGTGCCACATAATACCTGTAATAAACCAACCTATTATTGTGGTGCCATCAACACTTTGGAACTCCCTGCCTATTGATATAAGGCAGACGCCTTCACTGTATTCTTTTCGGGGCCTGCTAAAAACATTTTTGTTTAGACAAGCCCATAGGTGCCAAGTTCCGGATTGAAAAAGTGTCTGCCTGGCTGTGCACTTGTGGCACAAACCCTTGCTTTATTTTGCTATGACTGCTGAGCCAAACTCCCCACACATGGTTTGGCCCCATAGTTATACTACAGTAGCCACTACCCTAATCAACAAGTCCAGCATTTCAAGGAAAAGATCACCTGGCAAATGAAACGCAACACCAGGAAACAAGCATATCCAATTAACAGCACTGTGCCCTATTAAGGAGGGATTAAAAAGGGATAATGGCTAATAAGACTTATTCACAACTTAATTACCAGCAGATGGGTAAGGAAACTTAGCAAGCAATACACATAAATCCTTAGTAGAAGGACGCTGTGCTCCACCCAGAGAGCTAAGAAAAACAGAAGTGACACAAAGTCCCTATATCCTGTTCGCATTTGAAAGTTGCCATTTAGTGACACAACCTAGGGGAAGTTGCTTTACTCATCTTTGCAGGATAGGACCCTAGGTGCAGTGGCAGTCTTTGGGCTCTCAAATTTCAGAGGCACCCTATGCAACTCTAAAATTTGGCAGCCCCTGGCCTCTGGGCTCCACAGCATTGTTGTGGCGCCCCCTGCAGCACGGCACCCAGTGCGGCTGAACCAGTTGCGCTACCCTTAAAGCGCAACCTGCTAAATGGTCCTCACCCAGAATACCACATTCACTTGAAAACCAGGTATGCTGGTGAAACTGCACTGGGACATGTTGGCTCCCCTGCAAAACAGAGGGGAGAAAGGAAACGAAGTTATGCTGTGTAGGAGAGCCACAATTCAGTGGTAGAACCCTTGCCTGGCATCTCCAGGTACCAAGGCTTAGGTAGGAGGCAATGGGAGAGACCTCTGCCTATGACCCTAGACAGCCACTGCCAGTCAGAATAGACCTGAATGACCTAAGAGCAGGTTTCTCCAACCAGGCACCCTTGAGACTTCCTTCATCCCTGATTAACCATGGGGGATAAATCAGTCTGGCTCACATTTTAATGCAAATCTAATTGGCACTTCTCAAACCAACACACAAACCAAAATGAAGCTCCTCTTCAAAATTAGCACCTCTTCAAATTTTGCATTGCAGTTTCGAGAACAATAAATGTGCACAAAAAGCATATTATTAGGGGTAATCGCACACAAAATTTCCTACATTGGTGAAAATGACGTACAAAAACGCATTATATTGCTTGCAAAAATGTGTGTGTTTGGCAAAATGCTATACAAAAATGTGTATTTTAGATTAAATGCACAAGAAAATGTATATGAATTTTTATTCGGACTTTTAAACAAAACTGTAAACTGGTGCAAAAGTGAGGAGAGCTAAACTTAAGACTGGAAAAATGGGAAACAGAGAGAAAGCATAGTTGAAAAGATTCATCCCTCCCCAAACCATTGAGCCATGCTGCCTGGGGATGAGGAGAGTTGGGAGTCCACCAACATCAGGCTGCCGAAGACTGGGCCAAATGAACAAAGGGCATGGTATGGGGAAGGTTCACACAAGCCTATGTTCACCTGCTATTCTGATCAAAGCAGCTGGGTGCATTTCCAAGTTCCAAACATTTGTTTGAATATACTGTAGTACCTTAGCACAGCCCTCACAACTTTGCTCAAGACAGAAAGGCCGTTGTGCTGCTGTTCTTCAGGCGATGCCGGATGGCAGGAGTTCCATGTCCCCTTGTGAGCCACGCGGTGCTTCCCGTTTTCCCTGTTGGATGACGGAAATTGCAATGAAGCGTGTAGGGAAGCTGAAGGAGGCCGAGGAATCTTCTGGTGCACCCCTCCGTTTTTCCTAATTGAGAGAGGAATTGAAGCTTTTTATTAACCTGGAGGTTTCCATGTACACCGAGAGGGAGCCACCTACAGCATTAATTTTGTTCCACCTGTGTGAAAAGCGGTGTTAGAATGATCCCACACCCAATATCATTTCTCAGACGGCATGACAAGAGTGCTCCTCTGCGTCATTCTCTATGGCTGAAAATGAATCGCAGAAAGGCATCAAATACATGAACATTCCCCACACCTGGGATAAATAATTGGCAGTTCTATGAAACAGGCTTGTGTTCAATGTCAGTGCTACTAACGAGTGTCCATTAATTCCAGTGGGTCTGAGTGGAGCTTAGCTGACCACAACCCAGCTTTTTTTTTAAAAAAAAAAAACTTTAATTCACTTTAATATAAATTTACAAATGTGTATGTATACAATTATATACTTTATGATTCGCTGTAGCTTGTACATTTGCTGCTGCTCTAATGGCTTGATGCCTGTTGCAGCTGTTGGTGCTGTTTCCATTATCGATCTTAAGTGTTGTTATCAGTGTAACTAGGTTATTTTATTCGGATGGAGAAATCCATCTCAATAAAGAGCGCCAGAGAAGATGTATAGACATAAATACCGAGCACTATAAACTGCAGCACACACGCTGGATAACGTTAGCGCGGATATAAAGTTGTGCCACACCTGGGCCACACAGCCTAATTCCTGGAAGCTCTACAATCCAGATGTGGCAGCTATATAATGTTATTGAAGCAATAAAACACAATAGTTAGCATCTGTCAATGCAGGGAGCCCATCTAGGAAAGCAGTTGAAGGAAAGAAAGATTTTCACTGAACAGTCCTAAATACATATCAGATAACCAAGTTCTAAGGTTTTTAGGGATGATTCTGTCCAAATGGAAACGCTGTGAAAACTAGCTAATATTTTCCTCCAGGTAGTTTGGGACAGCATAAATGGTTTTCCCACCCACCCACCCAAAACCTTTATTCTCACAACAACCTAGTGAGGTAGGTTTGGCAGTGAGACAGTGACTGACCAAGGTGACTCAGTAACTATGTGTGGTTAAGTGGGGATTTGAACCCAAATTTATTTGGACCCAGTTCAACACTAACCATTTCTCTATTTCCTTCCCCCATCCTGTGTTGTTCTAGGGCAGGCATCCCCAAACTTTGGCCTTCCAGGTGTTTTGGACTACAATTCCCATCATCCCTGACCACTGGTCCTCTTAGCCAGGGATCATGGGAGTTGTAGGCCAAAACATCTGGAGGGCCGCAGTTTGGGGATGCCTGTTCTAGGGGTTCTCTCGACATCCCCTAGAACCAGCTGGGGAGGGACATGGGGGGAGTGCACAAAGGGAGAAAGGGGGAAGCCCCATTGCACTGATGGAAGCACTTGCCTCATATCTCAAGTTTTACAAATACTAGAAACTTCCTGTTTTTTAAAAAAATGAAACCTGGGAATCTGGAAATTGTGGCTGATCCAGCGGGGGCAACTGCCCCATGTCACCCCACTGTGGACACCCATGTACTGAATGCATTTATGAGCAGGTACATTTTGTGTGCTTCTATGCAAGATAGATATAGCCAAAACACTTAAACTTGCAAGTTATGTTTACTTACATTCTGGGTCTATTTTGAGAAAGCAAGAAGCCATCATACACCAGGCAAACACCAAACACGGTGATCCCAGTTTCCTTCACCAGCATTGCACAGGTCCCAAGAAATAAACTAAGCAGCAAAAAGGAAAGGGAGGCAGTGGGGGGGAAATGTTCCCCAACATAAAGCTGATCCACACTCCTGCAAGGCAGAATGGAAATGGGAGAAATTACTTCAAAAAGCAAAACAGCAAATGCATTTTGCTTCCTATTTGTCCATTAAGCAGATTTCATTCCCTTAAGTTATAAAACCCCCTCCCTAGTACACTGTTAATAAACAAGACTGTCTGCATCAGCAAAGCTGAAAAACAACAACGTGCTTCTGTTAAATAAGCAGAGCGGTAAGGCAAAAAGAAGAATGGGCAAAAAAGGAGGCGACGACATATGGTTCTTTATAGAGTTACACAGACAGCATGCACATCTCTTTCTCCCCCCAAGGAGCATACAATCAACAACAGACAATAGGTGGGGAGAATATGGGCAAATGCAATCACACATTGGGCAAATGCAACTACACAATAACCGCACTGTATTGTGTAATTACATTTGCCCGTGTATTTCCCTCTCCACTACCATTGTACAGGCGCGATCCATCCCATTTTTCATGAGAAACTAGCCTGTTTCCCTTTTCAGTGTTTTACTTTGCCCCCCTCTCAAAAAAAATTCCTATGGATCCCCATGAATTGGTGCCTACCCAAGATATACCTGGGTGCCAGACAGTTGTGTACATGTGAGCTAGGAATTGCTCTCCAGCCCAATCCTTCCTGTTGTTGGAATACAGGTACATACAATTAAGGCCACTTGAGCTTCCAAACTGTATTTGGTCCAAAAAAGGAAGCAGGGGGATATTCATTCTTGGGAACTGAGCACCTTCGCCTGACCTAAAGTTAAAGTACAACCAGTAGGAGCAGTGGGGGTGTGGCTTGTATGTCCAGTCCCATGCCCCTCTGCATAGTATGACTACATATGTTATTTGAATACATGAATAAGGCCACAGTCATACCTCGGTTTAAGTACGCTTCAGTTTGAGTACTTTCAGTTAAAGTACTCTGTGGACCCATCTGGAACGGATTAATCCACTTTCCATTACTTTCAATGGGAAAGTTCGCTTCAGGTTAAGTACGCTTCAGGTTAAGTACGGACTTCCGGAACCAATTACACTCATACTTCGGGTTAAGTACGCTTCAGGTTGAGTACTCCGCGGACCCGTCTGCAACGGATTAATCCACTTTCCATTACTTTCAATGGGAAAGTTCGCTTCAGGTTAAGTACAGACTTCTGGAACCAATTGTGTACAGTGGTACCTCGGTTTATGAACACAATTGGTTCTGGAAGTCTGTTCATAAACTGAAGCGTTCATAAACTGAAGCGAACTTTCCCATTGAAAGTAATGGAAAGTGGATTAATCCGTTCCAGACAGTCCGCGGAGTACTTAAACTGAAGCGTTCATAAACTGAAGCAAACTTTCCCATTGAAAGTAATGGAAAGTGGATTAATCTGTTCCAGACAGGTCCGCGGAGTACTTAAACTGAAATGTTCATAAACTGAAGCATGGGTGTAATTGGTTCCGGAAGTCTGTTCATAAACTGAAGCGTTCATAAACTGAAGCGAACTTTCCCATTGAAAGTAATGGAAAATGAATTAATCCGTTCCAGATGGGTCCGCGGCGTTCATAAACCGAAAATTCATAAACCGAGGTGTTCATAAACCGAGGTTCCACTGTACTTAAACCGAGGTACCACTGTATTTAGCCTCATATCTCATGTTCCACAAGTGATAGAAACTTGGGGGATCCAAAGAGTATGGTTCATCAAGGGGAAGTGGGAGATCACATCCCTTTTGCCCTCTCCCCTGCGGACACCTATGGGCACCACAGTTCAGTGGTGGAACACATGCTTTCCATGGAAGGTCATTAAAACATAAGAGCCTACAGCATCAGGCCACTGGCCCATCTCGTTTAGCAGCCTGTTCTTGCAGTGACCAACCAGATCCCCAAATCAGGACCTGAACACAACAGCACTCTCTCCACCTGCAGTTCCCTCTCAAGAGGTACTCAGAACAGTGGAGGTATAACAGAGCCATCAGGGTCCATGTTTAAGGCTTCAATCCACAGCATCCAGTACTGGGAGATATCTCTGTCTGAGAACCTAAATAGTTTCTGCCAGTTCAGAGGGGATAATACTGGGCAAGAGGGACAAACTGTCTGACTTGATTTAATAAGGTAGATTTCTACGTCCCAGTATAATCTTTATTGCCATTTCCTATACTTAACCTAAATTGGTTGTCACTACAAATGCCGAACTGGCAGGTCCGTGGGGCTTTCATCATAGAGATGTTAAGGGTAAAACGATGCCCCTATTTGCATTCAGATAAATTCATGGCCTATGACAGCTTTTCAATTCCATATCAGAAATCTAGCGTGTCCCTGTAGCCTTTCCTTAGGGAGCCCCCACCCAGTGGAAGCATTTCCTGACGGGAATAGCATATAAACTGACCACCACTAACTTTATTCCAATGACATTTCCTGGAACAAAGGACAATAAGAGTTTGCAACAGCTTATTTCATTTATAGAAACTTCTGTGGTCTATTTAGGATGGAGTTAGCAATGTGAACATCTAGGGGTGATCAGAAACAGAGTGTGGGATTTAATACTAAACTCTTCCAATTGTTTCATTTGCACAAGCATTGCAGCTTGCCAGATGGAGCAATTCCCCCTCTCCTCCTCCGCCTGCTATTCTGGGGGTTCTCCCAACCCCACCAGAGCCAATTTTTTGGGGGGAGCATAAGGAGAAACACCCATTATGCTAGTCCTTCCACTGCTGGGGCCGGTTAGGTGAATCCCACCCTATATGTTTAAGTTATTAGTAAAAATCAAAAGGGACCATCAACATAATGTTGCAGCGTAGACCGTCCCAGTTCAGCATTTTAGCCACAACCGCCCTATTCCAAGCATATTCTGCTCCATTCTTTCTCCACCACCATTTCCCATTCTTTTATCTCCTCCATTAGTCAGTTAACATTCTGCACTCACCAAATATGCTCAGTCTTCATTAGGCTGCCTTGAGATTTCCCAAGAACAACATAGGAAGCTGCCTTATACCAAGTCAGGCCATTTGTCCATCTAGCTTAGTATTTTCTACAATAACTAGCAGCGGCTCTCTGGGGTTTCAGGCTGGAGAAATTCTCAGCTCCACTTGGAGATGCCAAGGATTAAACCTGGGGCATTCTGCAGATGCTCTATCACTGAGGTACGGCCCTTCCATGGCAGGGAGGGAATTTCTAATAGTGTTTTGTGTTTCTGCAGACCCTGGCATTCTCCCAAACCTGCTAATCCACCCTTCTTGTACATGGGTGGTACTACTCTGGTTACATGCAGATCAGCACTCACCTCTCAACACTGGAAATAGATAGAACAATACAGGTGACATAATGAGATGGAAAGGTTTAAGGACAAAATCAGGGATCACGTAGTGAGGAAGGGAGATGACAGCACAATTCGAAGGGCTATGTAGCCAATTGGATTTGGTGACCTAATATCACCAGCAAAGGGTAAACGAAGCAAGGCTGCTTCACTGTGAAGGAACTCCTCCCTGCATTGTCAAGACAACTAGACAAGACTACCTGTCTTCTTGTACGCCCTCCCATCAGATGTCAAAGAGAAAAACAGCTACCAGATTTTTAGAAGACATCTGAAGACATTTTAGAAGACATTTTTAGAAGACAGCTATCTGATTTTTAGAAGACATCTCCCTGTTTAGGGAGGCTTTTAATGTTTTATTATTTTATTTCATTTTTCCGTTGTAAGCCGCCGTTGTAAGGCGGGGAATAAATAATAAATTATATTATTATTATTATTATTATTATTATTATTATTATTATTATTATTGTGCTACAGAGGCAGTTTTATTGCTTGTTATGCTTCCAGCACAAGGCAGCAACAGAATGAGCTTTGGCTGGTTATTTGGGCACCATGCAAACATTCCTGGTCCTGTTTCACCCCTAGTGTGGTAACAGAACCACCACTATCACAATCCAATTCCAGGAGACAGGAGACATCATTGGGCTAATCTGGAAATCCGGGGTGGGGGGTAGGGCAAAGCAGAGGTGCTACCACTGAGCTGCAGTCCCAGTCAGGGAAGGAACAACAGCTCAGCAGGAGAGCATCTGCTCTGCATGCAGAAGTTCACAGGTTCACTCCCCAAGCATCTCCAGGTAGGACTGAGATAGATGTTCTTCCTGAAATGTGAGAGTTGCTGCTAGTCAGTGCAGACAATATGGAGTTAGATGGGCCAAGGGTCTGGCTCAGTATAAGGCAACTTCCCATGTCCCTGCACTCCCTCCCCCTGCCTTCTTGCCACATTCACATGTACACCCGATTTCAGTTCATTTCTATAAATTATGAAGACAAATAGCTCACCTGTTGTGCTCGAGAGTTTTTTAAAGAGTAACCAAACGTACATCTAAATGCTCCCACCAACAGAAGACTGGCCTAGTTGCCAAGGTCTTGGAATGACATTTTGAGCCCACCGAAACCATTACTGAAGGACCCTTTGAAGCTAGTCTGAATTGTTGAAAGTGGGGACACTTTTCAAAGGATGTGAAAATGTTCAGTGAACTCATCCCCATCCAATTTCAGCTTAGCTTCTCTAAACTCTTAAGACGATGTACATTTTGCTTGAGACTTTAACAGAGTAACTGAATCCCCATCAAAGACACTGAGTCTCTCTCTATATACGCTGGAAAGATTTAGAAACTTGACCACAATTGTGTTTGATGTTAAAAGTAAAAAAGCTTTTAAAGGGGAGTAAGCACTCTGAAGCCGTTCGTCTTCATTGTTGTTAAGTGCTAGCAAACAAATAGTTTTAAGAGCATGCAAATTGTGATTCGTTGCTTACAGCAGAGATATTCTGTGAAGGATTCGCAGTAATTACAGGACTCATTTATTGAGTATGTAACACCCTTCACTTCAGTGGGATTATTAGATATTTCATCATGTAGCCAATTCAGCCACAGACTCAAGGGTCTCAGGCGAGTGGCGTGATTCAACACAACAGTTCCATGCCGATGTGGAATTTGTTTATCTAACTTGTTTAAAGCATGTGTAGCCCCACTGCCCAGCCACAAATGCTCACAAAGTGGCTTGCATACAATCAGAGGAACCAAGAACCGCAGGCATTACAATCTGAAAGACAGAGAGCAAAAGGAAAAAAAGGGTGCTAAGGGAAGAGGGGTGGGAAGGGGAACCCATTCTTAAAAAAAGTTAAATAGCAGTTCTTATAATGATTGGTTGGAATGGAAACAATTTAAGGAAAGGAGGAGCCTAGCTGAGAGTTCATCCACACTTTTGTCTGTGCCGTGATTTGTAGGCACAGTTCCAAGGAGCAGGCTCTGATTCCTGTCTCTCTCACTGCTAGAATTCCAGGCCACATCTGGCGCCTGAGTGACCCAAAGGCCTTCCCAGATTCACTGAGGCAGAAAGCTCTGTACGTGCAAAGGGATGCTTGCACAGGTCTTTCCCCACAGCTGGAATGAAGAGGGAAGTGTGCCTGTGAGAACTCTATGCATTCTTCACAGTGCTTAAGAAACACTAAATGGGGTTTTCCTCTCCCCAGGGCAGTTTCCCACACCCCCAAAATGGTACCATATAACCAAGGACAGTATTTAACATCTCTGGAAAAAGCAGGTGCTTCCCACCCTCTTCCTTTGTTTTAATTAAAGAAAAAGCAGCTCAGTGGAGGGGGATAATACAGAGCAGAGAAGCAGCAGGATAGCTTGACCCTTTCTCCTTAACAGATCCAGCTTGCTCCTCCCCAAACCCCAACCACGAAGCTCAATAAGTGACCTTGGGCCAGTCACTGCCTCTCAGCCTAACCTACCTCACAGGGTTGTTGTAGGGATTAAATGAGGAGGGGTGCACAAGCTGCTTCAAGCTCCTTGGGAGAAAAAGGTGGGACTTTTTTTTTTAAAAGAACCCCGTAAAACAAAAAGAGTCATACCTATTATAGGAGAGAAAAGCCAAAAGAAATAGTAGGCAGGCCAAGACATCTGCTCTGCCTACTATACCCGTTACCTAAGAAGGGATGGGAAAAGAGAAACATTGTTAGAATTGTAATTAAATAGGGAACTATACAGTATTTCAGAGCTGCAGCAATGACTATTGTTGTTGCATAGGACTGCAGTAAGACATACTCCCAAAAGCGCATGGTGAAAATTTGCAGCCTTAGTTTTAACTAGAGATTCATTTTCTGTATCCTCCCCTCTCCCCTCAACTTTGGCATAAGACAAGCTGCAGCCCACAACATCGGGAGGGCAGCACATTGCCTAGCCCTGGCTACCATGGCATGCAAATTAGCCCAATGAGGCCCTGGAGGATGAATGAAGTGTTTCTAGAAATGGCACACATGAATAAAATACGTGAGTTATTTCAAGAGGAGTTTTAGCATAGCTGCCAAGTTTTCCCTTTTCTCATGAGGAAGCCTATTCAGCATAAGGGAATTTCCCTTTAAAAAAAGGGATAACTTGGCAGCTATGGTTTTAGGGGAAATGTGAGTTCAAACTGAGAAATATATTGGATTTACATTAGAAACAGACACACAAACATTCCTTGAAAGGGCTGATTCACCCCACCCTAGGGAGATGTGTGTGTGGTGGATAGGAATTGCATTTCTGGATCTAAGATCAATCCATTCCATCATTCTGTCTCCAGCAGAGATCAGCAAGACACCCCTTGGAAATTCATATGCAGGCCATAGCAGCGATATCCATCCTGTTGCTTGGCCATCACATTGTAAGTAACCAGAGGTATATGCTTTCAAATACGGAGGCTTGATTTCAGCTCCAATTTCCCCCCAGCATGTGATAAACTCATGTGTGTAAGGGGGGGGGGGACACACACAACATGCAAATGTGTGCACTGATAACCTGACAGTTTGCTGTTGCTCTTAAGGAATACAGTGGTGCCTCGCTTAACGAATGCCCTGCTTAACGAAATTTCCGCTTGACGAAAGGATTTCTCGAGCGGAGGTTGCCTCGCTAGACGAATCCGTTTTATGAAAAATTCATCTAGTGAATCGCGGTTTCCCATAGGAATGCATTGAAATTCAATTAATGCGTTCCTACGGGTAAAAAAAAAATTAAAAAAAAATTCAATGCATTCCTATGGGATTCACTAGACAAATTTTTCGTTATAAGAAAAGACCCGTGGAACGAATTAAATTCGCCTAGCGAGGCACCACTGTACAGCTTTGGAAGGGGCTGTCATTTTGAGCAGAGAAGTGTACTAAGAAGGCCCACAACCTCTTTCCCCAGGTCAAAGTGCCCTTCAGTTTGGCCTTTTCTTCCACATGGTTTTAAATTAGGGCGGGGAATCTGTGGCCTTCCAGATGTTGATTGGAACATGGCCAGGGATGATGGGAGATGCAGTCTAGCAACATCTGTAAGGCATCCAGGAAGCCAGTGGGTGGAATGGGGAAATACTGGGCACAGTCCCCCTTCATCACCCCTTCTCTGCCCACAGTCATATCCAATGGAAACAGCTTTTCCTTAGCCAAGGAGAAAGGCTGCCAGGCTGCCAATGCACTCCTAGGCATGTAAGATGTGGTTTGGGCCTGAGGCTACTTCAGGTCAGCTGAAGGAGGAAGAAGGGCAAGGGATAACAATAACTTGGAGGGGCAGTTTGCAAAGATGCAAACACTCCAGAGATGGACATAACTCTACAAGGACATATCCACATCATACATTTAAAGCAGATTTAACACACGTTCTCCTCCACACAACAGTGAATCTTGGGAACCACAGTTTGCTAATGGTGCTGGGAGTTGTAGCTCAGTGAGGGGTAAACTACAGTTCCCAGGGATCTCTGCAGGAAGCCATGTGCTTCAAATGTACGCTGTGGATTCATCTAGTACAAGTCTACAATGCTCTCTCTATACGGAGAGAGAGAGAGAGAGAGAGAGGGAGAGAGAGATTGTCTTTAAAAAATAAATCCCTCCCCTATAGGCTAGCACAATAATTCCTAACTATGATAAAGTTCAGCAACAAAAGGTTAGGCAATTCTCAGCTCATACATAAATTTTGACTGTCGTGAACTACTGCTGTTTCCCGAGTGTCAAAACCTGGTAAATTCCTTAATGAATTTATTTGTGTTATTTCAACATTTTACCCCCTCTCAAAAATCAAGAAATTAAAAACACCTCTCTTCGGCTATGTCCGAAGTAAGAGGAAGAACATGCAAGTGGTAGGTCCTCTGCGTGGGGAACACGGAGAAATGCTATTGGGTGACAGAGAAAAGGTGGAACACCTACTTTGCCTCTGTCTTCACCCAAAAGGAAAGTGATGCCCAACCTGGTGATAACAGAATAAATGATGTAAGGAGGGAGCTGAAGCCCAAGATAAGAAAAGAGGTAGTAAGGGAACACCTAGCTACTTTAAATGAATTCAAATCTCCAGGGCCTGATGAGCTGAATCCAAGGGTACTAAAGGAGCTTGCGGGTGTAATTTCACAGCCTTTGTCTATTATCTTTGAGAATTCTTGGAGAACAGGTGAGGTCCCTACAGACTGGAGGTGGGCAAATGTTGTCCCCATCTTCAAAGGGGGGGGGAGGAAGACCCAGGTAACTATCGACCAGTGAGCTTGACATTGATACTGGGGAAGGTCCAAGAACAGATAATTCTACAGTCGGTCTTGTGAGCATTTAGAAAAGGATACTGTGTTACTAAGACCCAGCATGGGTTTCTCAAAAATACGTCATGCCAGTCCAATCTGATTTCTTTTCTTTCTTTCTTTTTGATGGAATTACAAACTTGGTGGATGAGGGAAATGCTGTGATCATAGTGTATCTTGATTAAGTAAGGCTTTTGACGAAGTCCCCCATGATATTCTCGCGAGAAAACTGGTAAAATGTGGGTTAAACGAGGTAACTGTTAGGTGGGTTGGTAGCTGGTTGACTGAACAAACCCAAAGAGTTCCCGTTTTGGTTCCCCGTCATCCTGGAAAAAAGAGACGAGTGGGGTGCTGCAGTGTTCTGTCCTGGGCCCATTGTTGTTCAATGTCTTTATAAATGACTTGAATGAAGGAATTGAGGGGATGTTCATCAAATTTGCAGATGACAGTAAACTGGGAGGGGTAGCTAATGCCCCAGAAGACAAAATAAGTATTCAAAATGACCTTAACAGATTGGAGAACTGGGTGCAAGCTAACAAAATGAATTTCAATAGGGACAAATGTAAGGTTCTGCACTTAGGCAGGAAGAACCAGATGCACAAATATAAGATGGGGGACATCTGGCTTTCTAGCTGTACATGTGAAATGGATCTAGGTGTCTTGGTGGACATGAGTCTTAACATGAGTCTGCAGTATGATGCAGCAGCAAAAAAAACTAATGCTATTCTAGGCTGCATCAACAGAAGTATAGTGTCCAGATCAAAGGAAGTAATATTACCACTCTATTCTGCCTTAGTCAGACCACACTTGGAATACTGTGTCCAATTCTGGGCACCACAATTTAAGAAGGATGTTGACAAGCTGGAACATGTGCAGAAGAGGGCAAGCAAGATGATCAAGGATCTGGAAACCAAGCATTATGAGGAGCGCTTGAAGGAGCTGGGTATGTTTATCCTGGATAAAAGGAGACTGGGAGGAGATAGGATAGGCATCTCCAAATATAGAAGACGGAACAAGCTTGTTTTCTCCTGGTCTGGAGGGTAGGACTCGAACCAATGACTTCAAGTTATAAGAAAGAAGATTCCGACTAACTTTCTGACAGTAAGAGCTGTTCAGCAGTGGAACAGACTCCTACAAGTAGTGGTGGACTCTCCTTCCTTGGAGGTTTTTAAACAGAAGTTGGATGGCCATCTGCCACAGGCGCTTTAGCTGAGATTCCTGCATTACAGGGGGTTGGACTAGATGACCCTGGGGGGTCCCTTCCAACTCTAAGATTCTATGATTCCATGAAACCTGGCTCATACCACAAGTTCATTCATCTTAAGAATCCAGGCATTTGCTTTGTTCTCTGCTAATTCTTACCTTAAAATAAAATTTCAAAAAACGAGTTCTCTACCCCCCTCCCTTTCTAACTTTAATGATCCCACACATACTAAAATGGTACATTATTTAAAGACTGGCTGATTAAGGTCTGAAATGCTTCAGAGGCATCTAGAAAGCTCAAGGCTCCTTTGTTATTAAAGAGCTAATCTTTCCTGAAAGGAACTCAGCAAAGAAAGCCATTTCACTCTTCCCCACCTTAAAATATTCCACATTGGCCAGGCCTCCAACGAAGTACCGGTTTGGAGGGAAATGTTTTGTAAATAACGCCTGTGATTACAAACTTCACTTCTTTCTGAATTGCGAGGGATGTTTCCTAAGCATCTTAAAACTAGCTACAAAGCCTACGGTTTTTGACAGAAAGGGGATGTTCCAGGAGCCACTGATACCTGTTAAGACTTCCCTCTCCATTAACTCTTCAAGTTCTGTTCCTCTGCCACATGGAATGCTGAGAGGGTTGTGTGGACTCTCAGGCCCCCAATGCACTAAACGTTTAAAAGAGTAAGAACATAGGAGGAGCCCGCTGGATCAGGCCAATGGCCCTCTAATCCAGTGGCCAATGAGATGCCCATGGGAAACTGACAAGCAGGATCCAAGCACAAGAGCACTCTCCCCTCCTGACAGGCCTTGAAAGGAGATCTTCCAATGGAGCTACACCCTTGAAACAACAGTTCCCGGGTTCCTAGTTATCCATGCTTTTAGAATCCTGACTCCAGTTCCTGAAACTGCATCGGATTTATGTCAAATCAGAAATATTTTATCCATCCTTCGAAAAATAGAATAGAATATTGCACTCTTGGCAAACTTTGGTCAATGAACTGCAGTGTAATGGCTAAAAGACTATAAATCAGGAATCTCCAGGTAGGACTGGGAGAGACACTAGTCTGAAACCCTGGAGAGTTTCTGCCAGACGATACTGATCTTGATGGACCAAAGGTCTCATCTCTGAAACATAAAGGCAGATTTTTATGTTCCTAAATTCAACATATAGTTAAGACAGTCTCAGCTCTTTATTTGCAATATGGGAATAATTATACTGACCTTCTTTACAGGGACGTTTTAGGGATTACAACGTAGTATATACCGGTAAGTGCCCTGAACACTCTGGCAACAATACCCTAGTATACTAGTCTGTGTAGAAATAAGTTCCATTGAGTTCATTGATACTTACTCCCAGGAAAGGAATGAAATCTTTAAAAAAAATCAGTATATAAGATATATTAGAGGAGCAGGGCTTAATATTAGCTGTGACATGCTGGTGCCAGCTCCTTTTAGAAATCAGTGCTCTAGTCACTTATAAATGAATCACAATGATTAACTGATCAATGTTTTCAGCTCTTCCAATTTGTAATCATACGCACGATGCAATCTGTGGGCATGTTGCAACATTCATTATTCTCTCAAGACGTAATAAAACTTGGAGAGCTTGTTGAATGCCGGGTTACTTCTTTGTGTTAAGAGAGAGAATGCTAGAGGAAGAAAAGGAAGCCAAACAATGTCTCAGCAGGACAGACATCTCAGAAGGATTTTTTTTTTAAAAAAATGTGTGTATTGTGCAACTGCTAAGCGTCTCATTATTCTTCAGCAAAAAACCCTTGGTATTCATTCCTAGCAACACTGCATTAGGCACTTAATCAGGATCATACTTCTAGCACAAAGGCATGTGTACTTACAACTAAGCAAACCTGCTCAGGACTAGGAATCATCATGGAGAGAGAAAATTAATTCTTCCCCTCCCCTGCCACACCAGTCCTTTTCTCTAAATACGGTGCTGCAATTCTCGCTCATCTTTTGACGCAAGGGTGCCACTGTTATCATTACTAAGCTGCTTTCTACTGAGTCAGCACAGCCCTTATCATGGAAAAAGGGTGGATTTCCAATTACTGGGGAGGTCTGTGCTTCCACGAAGCTGGATTACAAGCCCCTTGCCCCTTTAGCTGCTTCTCATATATACGTACGGCCTCAGTGTGAATGGGGTGGACAGCGAAGAAGAGGGCCGTGACGAAAGCCAGGCGGCTGTCCTTGAAGACGGCTTTGTCACAAGTGTACATCAGCACAAGGGTCACCAGGCAGTGCAGGACTACATTCACGGCGTGGAAGTAGAAGGGGTTCATCCCAGCCAACAATACGTTCAGCCTGTTTTAAAAAAGAAAGAAAGCAAAACCAGAACAGCAATAAGACACCGAGCAGGAAACAGGAGTTTCGGGGAAGACAGAATATTAATTGACACACATATTAAAGACGGCTTCAAATGAAGTCCACAGAAGTGACCACCGTATAAATATTTTACTGCCTGGTGGTCACACATACACCATGCCTCTGGGACAGAGCAGGAGGTATTTGCAAGCCTGGCTGCAGGTTGCACATGTTATGCTGGTTTCGCATCCCCTTTGGTTTCTGCATAGATGGAAGTGAACGGAAAGAGCTCATCAATGTACCAGGTCACTGGAGAAACCAAATCGCAGCAGGCAAGGCTTTGCAAATTTAGTCAGGAGATGGTGGTCACTGCTGGGTGGGGACAGGACAGGGTGGGGGGAGGCTGAGAGCAGGCACAAGAGCCTAGGGCTTAAGGGCTGGCAATTCACTCTCTCCATCCAGTTGCCAGAAAAGTTAAGACAAAAGTCAAGAAGCTGTTATTTCCCCTTACTGGCTGCTTTGCAGATTTTTAAGAACCACCATCTGATTTCCCCAAATCCTTATTCATTGGTTACCATTTCTACAGTAGCTGCCCTTCAGTACAGTACTGCTGCTGCCAGGGCAGCAAGACAGTTGGTGTAACAATTAAACACAGGCTTCAAACAGAATTTTGTGTGTGATTAAAACTGGAGTTTTGTGTGTGATTAAAACTGGAGGGCAATTAAACAAAAGGGGGAGGGGGGAATCATGGCAGAATGAAAGCTAAGAGGGCTAGCAGAGGTTTAAAGTGCTGGAAAAATAAAAAATAAAAATCTCCAGGCAGCTCTGGAAAGACCTAAGGATGGTACCTGCTCTCAGGAGCAGTGATGGGACTTTCATCAGGAAAGGGGGTTTTGCAATGCAGGGCGAGGTGTTCAGGGGCTGGCTTCCTACCGTTAACCATGATTAACAGAGAGGATGAGTAATGTCTGCCCTGCTCCAAAAAGGCATTGGTCTATCAATTAAAATATATCTACGAGGTAGGCTGAGGTAAGGCAATTCCAATAATGTGATTACTAACAGCCTTGTACACAGAATGTATCAGGAATTCTAAGAAACCAGAAAAGCAGTGCGATTTTGAAACCAGTGGTTAATATCAGTGCTGTTTTGAGAGGTTCAGTCTGCTATATCTTGATTCAAGATGGTGTCCAATGGTATCCAAGCATAGACTTGGTGTTATAGAGGTGGGCCTTTCCGCCAGCGACATACAAGAGGCTCCATCTGTTAGTGGCATTCCAGGGATGTTCACTTGCTCTCTCAACCTGAGTCCCCCACTTTAATCACTGTGTTGTTTTAATGAGATTATTGTCTTGCATATTTTACAACAACAATGGTTTTTATTATACGGTCACAGATCCAATTTAAAAACTGCATGTTTTAATTATAGCAGATAATATTTCAAATGTTTTTTTGTAATCATTTTTATACTTTTAAACCTCTTAGAAACTTATTCTGGCATTACAGTGGTACCTCCGGTTACAAACTTAATTCGTTGCAGGAGCTCTGTATGTAACTCGAAACCACTCATAACATGAGGCGAGCTTTCACTAATGGCGCCTCCCACTGCTGCCACACTGCCGGTGCGCGAGTTCCACTTGCATCCTGGGGCAAAGTTCGCAACAAGAGGCATCTACGGTACTTCCGGGTTAGAGGTGCTCGTAACCCACAGCGTTCGCAAGGAGGACAGTACGTAACACAAGGTTCCACTGTAAAGGATATATTCACTAATTAATTAATAATATAAGTATAGTGTTATCCCCACGCTGCTACGGCTGCTCAGAACAGTAATAATACTGGTCTTCTGATCAAGTGGCGGGAGTCTACAGACCACCGTCTCCTAGCATGACAACATTTCACATGCCTGCTAAGAATGAGAATCCACCCTGGAAGTTACTGCAATATAAGAGGAGTATAGCCACTGGGTTGGTGTATCAATTCCAAAACCATTTTACGATCGCACCTCTTGGGAAGGTTATTTTCTGCTACGCAGCAGTGTATAGTAGGATTTCATCCATGGTTAGCTACACAACCCCACCATCAGTAAAGATGCAGGAAGAGGCAGAAGTCACCTAATTCTGCTCAGCAGGTTATTGCCAGTGTATGGATCATTGACAATGACAGACTTTTTACTCCACAGCATTGTAGCACTTACCTTAAACCAGCAGTGGCATTTTGCTGCAAGAATTTCATTTGTGCTACTTTTCTCTACTGAAAGTAGGAATCATTACAATATAATATGCAGTGTGTGCGTGCGCACATGCGAACACACACACACAGTTAATTTATGGCTGTGCACCTGCAGTCCTTAATTAAAAACTCTGAAATAACAATAAAGTTCCCTAGAACATCTGGTATTGGGGGGGGGGAGTGCGGCACTCCTATCGTTATTCTTAAGAATCTGTACTGGATAAAGGGACAGCTTCATGGTGCCCAGAAGACAGGGCCATTGCACCCCAAATATTTATACCCCATCTTTTTCCCTAATGGGACTCAAGGCATGAAAATGGATAAAAAAAGAAAAAACAATCATTAAAAAACAATTAAACATCGTCAGAGGTAAAACTATTTATCTAAATATTAAAACCATCCAAATAAAAACAGCACGGCACCAGCCCTTTCATTAAAAGCAGCCATTTACCAAAAGCCTGTTGGAACAAAAAAGTCTTCACCTGTTGGCAGAAGGTCAAGGACAGGCATCCCCAAACTGCGGCCCTCCAGATGTTTTGGCCTACAACTCCCATGATCCCTAGCTAAGAGGACCAGTGATCAGGGATTATGGGAATTGTAGTCCAAAACATCTGGAGGGCCAAAGTTTGGGGATGCCTGGTCAAGGAGAAAACCAGTCTAGCTTCCCCAGGGAGGGTGTTCCAAATGTCCATTAACCACAGCTTGCTTACGTGCCTTTGGTTCTTTAAGGGCAACCCTGAGACTAAAGGAGAGCTACCCTCTGGACTACCGGTTGTTGGAAGGAAGAAGCCAGATGTGCCCTGGTTGTGGGTAGGCTATGATTGGTGGGCCAATGCCCCATTCACTCTAATGCAGAAGCCCCCACCAATTGTGATGTAGTGTTGGGCCTCCACAGAGCCAGCCAGCAACTCCTTACAATGCAAATTGCCACGCACACACACACACACACAAAAACCCATATGCACAAGACTAACATCTGCATATTTCCCTCTGCTACAGGGAATATTCTTGGGAAGTACGGATGTCTATCTCTCATCCAGGTTTTGTGTGGGATTTGTTTGTTTGGAATGGGGGGGGGAGAATGTTTGTTTCAAGCATCCAATATTAGGAGGCAAAATCTCAGAGTCTCTAGGTTGATACAGGCACTTTGCTATAGCAGCTGAAATACACCCCCCTGTTTTCCATCCTCCATAACCACATGTCCATCTGGGATAGCTCAGTCGGTAGAGCATGAGGCTCTTCATCTCAGGGTCATGAGCTCGAGTCCCACATTGTGCAAAAAGATACCTGCATTGCAGGAGGGTTGGACTAGATGACCCTCATGGTCCCTTCCAACTCTACAATTCTATGATTCAATGTCCTCTTTCAAGGCTTCAAATATATGGTTAAACTCCTAACTAGATGCAAACGTAAGATTAAAGACCTTCACTGTAGGAAGGTCTTTTTGCTAGATCCCTTAAAATGAACTGTTAATGCAAAGATGGGGAACCTAGATGTTGTGGGATTTCACTGCATGACCAGTGCTCAGGGATGATGGGAGGGGGAGGGGAGCAGGTTTCCCATTCCTGTTCTAATACATCTCAGTTTCAAAAAGAGAGTGGAGATGAAGTAAAAAAAATACGAGAGAGACGTGTTTTGCAATCTTACAAAACCAAATTCTATCTACGCTACATTTGTCAACAGTTCTGAGAACTGGTAGGAAAGGCGAGGTGCCACTTTGCTTGTAGAAACAAGTTTTAAAAAAACAGGAAAAAATAATCCCATCTATTAAGCTGCCTAATGGGCAAATAACACATTATCCCAATTATATTAATGCACAGTTCAAAGCTTATTACAGTACTCAAAACCATATGCAGCTGCTTCTCTTGGATATTCAACGGATGTAACTAAGGTCTAGTTCCCATGTCTAGTTCCCAGATTGTTGATTCTGTTCACAACCAGTTGGCAAAGTCTGCTTTTATGGAGAAAAGGTGCAAAATGTTGGATAATGTGCAGCCTGGTAAAGATGCTTCTCTAGGCGGCCTGCCAATGCAAAAAAGCAGAGGCTCCAAGTGGGAGGATACAGGAGGAAGCAACCCAAAATGGATTAAGACTGGCTGATTGTGGGCGCTTCCAAATTGCCAGTGCTTTGCCAGAGGGATTCAAGCTCATACCAAGACATTTAGGTTTCAGCAATTAAAAGGGATTAAAGTGCTCTGCTACCCACCCTAGCACAACAAATCCACTTTAAAAAAGAAACTGAGTCTTTGCTGTTAGGAAAGTGACGGGGAATTGCATTGAATAGAGTGTGCATAGAGCGTGTGAACAAATGATTAACAGGGAGACATATAAACACCCCAAAAGCTTTCATCACGTTGTGACTCATCTCAAGAAAGCCATTCTTTCTTCCATGATCCCTCCCAGGCCTGAAATGTTCAGAAAGGGCCAAAAACACACAATACTGTTGCCATTTTTGTAATACACAAATAAAACTGGTCTTAAAGATAAATTATCCAAAGCATCTTTGCAGATACGGCTATCCTGAACAGCACAGCTTGAACTATCCCCCCCCCCCCCGAATTATTTATCTGTAATAGATTTAAAAGAAACAAACAAACAAAAAACTTTTATGCTGTCTCCAGGACTTTATATGCTAGACATTTGTATAATTTGTATGATTTAGTAAGAATATTTTATGTCAATGTAAAATTTGATACCTGTTATGGAAATGGGGGAGTTATTATATAATGTATCTGTTATGTATAAAAACCAGTCTTCTTTTTTTAAAGGACTCATTGAAACAGACTATCATCAACCACTGAAATAGATGATGAATGTGTAAATGATAGGTCAACCAAATGATCCTTGCAGAGATAAGGCAAGCTCCCCCCACTTCGTCCCAATTCATTTACAATGTTACTGTGGCATTTGTGTGCTTCGTTTATTTTATTGATTGCAGACAGGGAATTTGGTGCAAATGCTGCATCATGCTGCTAACCAGAACTACAAAGGTGTTACTCTGACAGTACAAGGGGAAATGGTCACAGGAACAGAAAGAAGTACACCATGTACTTAAAAAAATAATAATCCTAACACATTTTTGGCAGGATTAAGAGGTCTGGCGGGATGCCAGAAATAGAGAATCAATCTGGTGCATTTTTAAAAGAGAGAGAGAAACCCAGCTACATAGTGCAAGGGGATTGTTTATATTTCTCCTTGCACTGTGTACTGCAACCCAAATAATCTGACAATTCCCTAAACACAGAAAGAACCCAAGGAAGCAGCAACAAAAAGTCCCAGTTCCCTCTTCGCTCTCACTCAGTTATCTCCCTCTGCTCCTCAGTGTATCCTTGGCACGGCTGTCAACTACTGGAAAGTCCCTGCTACTGACTTCCATCAAATCCAAGATGCCAACCAAACCAAGGAAGATGCTGGGCTGGTTTTCTCCAACCTGGTGACTCTCCAGGTGTTTTTGACTACAACTCCCATCAGCCCCAGTCAGCATGAGGGCCGATGGGAGTTGTAGTCCAAAGCACCTGGAGGGAGGGTATCAGTTTGCAGAAAAGAGTTAGGCACTCCATGATCACATGCTGCTTACATCTAAGTGCCCCTGCAGTGCACGGCGTCCCACTGTCTTGCACCAGCACACCTCTGGCAGATCGCGCAGCCACATCTAGCAGTCATGCAGGTACAAGTGCACAGCTCAAGACCTTGTGCAATGCATATGGGTAGGGATCTGGTGAGGGACCCGCTCAATGAATCTGTCAACACTGTGCTCCCAGAGAACATGTATTAGCCCAGGGGTCCCCAAACTACGGCACGGGGGCCGGATGCGGCCCAATCACCTTCTAAATCCGGCCCGCGGACGGTCCAGGAATCAGCATGTTTTTACATGAGTAGAATGTGTCCTTTTATTTAAAATGCATCTCTGGGTTATTTGTGGGGCATAGGAATTCGTTCATTTATTTTTTTTCAAAATATAGTCCTGCCCTCCACAAGGTCTGAGGGACAGTGGACCGGCTCCCCGCTGAAAAAGTCTGCTGACCCCTGTATTAGTCAGTACCAAACTGGCTACCATGGGAACAATAGCATAGAGCTGGGGAATAGAACCTGGTGCCCTCAAGATGTTCCTGACTACAATTCCCATAATTACTGACCATTCATCATACTGGGTGAGGCTGATGGTAGCTGTTCTCCAGAACATCTGGAGAGCACCCGGTTGCCAATGTTTGGCGCAGAAACTCCATAATTGCACCCAAGCCAACAGCATGACAAAACGATTCTTATCTCATTATACATGATCAAGCTTTCCTTAGCACCTCAGCCCTTGCTTCCCCCCCCCCTGCAAGACCAATTGCAGTCATTAACAGTCCTTAACAGTCATCTACAGGTTTACCACTCCTATCAGCCCATCACCCCCACCCTCTGAATATACATAAGGGTCTGGTTTCTTCTGTTTCAGTGTATCTGATGAAGTGTGCATGAACACGAAAGCTCATACCTGTACCAAAATTAAAACTTAGTTGGTCTTTAAGGTGCTACTGAAGGAATTTTTTTATTTTATTCAATATGAAATAGCCCAAGAACAAGAATAGCCTATGGGAAAACACTGGGGATCCAAGAAGGGTCGAGGTTCACTCACAGATCACATGTAGGAACAAACTGCAACAGGACAGGTTGGAGAGGCAGATCACAACTAGACCCTTGTTTTTCATAAAAGACCACACCCATTTCTGGAGCAGATGATGGCGTAGCCCCAGACTGCACAAGCGCTACTGCTTTTCCCAACTCAAAGCATAGCAGCAAATAATCACCAGTACATCAAAGTCAAAATACACCGAGCAATCATAGAGAAGCTTTGCCCAACCTTGTGCCTTCCAGGTGTTTTGGGCTCAGTCCCAGACAGCACAGCCAAGAGTCAAGGATGATGGGAGCTACAATCCAACAACATCTGGAGGTCATCTGGCTGGAGAACTTTGTAGGGGCCCCATACAGCCAAGTACAACTCATCACAAATACAATGAATACGAGAGAGAGCACTAAGCACTTGATCCATAGACACAGATTGCTGAAGACTCCTGTATTACCGAGTCACAAAGCAAGCAGATGAGCCAAGCAATAGAAAAGGAAGTTGCGTTTATTTACTTACCACAGTTCTATGCCACCCATTATTTATTTACTACATTTGTATACCACCCACACAGCTAAGATTTCTAGGGTGTTTACAGAGAATTAAAAATGGAAAAGGCAATCCAATCGACAACAAAAACACTTAGACCTGCTATGAAATAAATCTCAGCCGCAAAACCCATCTACAAGCAGCATAATCGCGCAGCCAAAACAATTTAAAACCAGCAGAAATCTTAGTAAAGTGGGGTAGATGTACCCCCTGCAATGAAAAGGCATTCACCTGGTGCAGAGAAGGGCAAGTAAGTCTCACTGGGGAAGGCAGCCTAGAAGTGGGGTGCCACCACAAAAAAGGCCCTATCCCTACTAACCACTCATCTAACCTCACTAGATAAAAGGGGCTTCTGATGACAATCTCAAAACTCAAGCCAGTTTATGATCCTTTGAGTAACCTGGGCCCAAGCAACTTGAAAAAAGAGAAAGTATGGGACTGCCAATCATAGAACTGTAGAGTTGAAAGGGGCACCAAGGGTCATCTAGTCCAACCCGGCAACCTTTTGTCCAACGTGGGGCTGGAATCCACAACCTTGAAATCAATTCTCATTCTCTACCAACTGAGCTATACCTAGATATCAGCTATCCCTGATATTCTCTCTTCTAAAAGGTAAACTCCTATGTATCTGGAAAGGGGACATGGGAGACCGACTAGGTGAGCACACATCCAATGAGAGAGAGAGAAAAGGAGCACAGGCTAAACGTGGTGGTAGATCAGGGATGGGGAGCCTGTGGCCCTCTCCCATCAGCCTCAACCAGCATGGCAAATGATCAGGGACGATGGGACTTGTAGTCCACCAACATCTGGAGAAGGACAGGTTCTCCATCTCTGGGATAGAGACACAAGGCTGTGCTGCTTCACCAGGGGGGAAAGACCATTCACGTCTCCTTCATCCATAATCCAGTAGGTTCTACCAATTAACTTGCACCCTGCCAAGACTTTCTAATAGCATGCAAGCACCCATCTTGTGCTCCCAGGAGTGAAGCAGGTCTTCTGACAAGCATCAAGGAGACAGCAAAGCAGAGCTATTGCTGCAGCACTGAACCACTGAGCAGTTGGAAGATGCCATGTGATGCTGTCACCCACTGTATTCAACAAAAGCCTTAAGTGATGCAGCTGTGTCACTCTCCCTAGGGCAATGCGGAATGCAAGATGCAGAAAGCCCAGAACACATTTCTGAGCAAGCTAAACAGCAAGACAGAATTCCAATGGAAAAGAAAAATCAGCCTTGGGACACCTACCTCAATAACCCACCCAAGGCAGGCTTTATTAAATTTTAAAATTTAATAAGCCACCCTTCCAGAGCACAAATCTCCCCCCAAAATGACATACAATGGAGTTAACACTTCCAGAGTGGGAAGCCAGATACTGAAGCCGCTCCCTCTCCCCATATGCCTCATGGCCCATGCAGCACACTCAGCAGCTAGGAAGGGGAAGGGCTGCAGCTCTGGGGTAGAGCATCTGCTTTGCCTGCTGAAGGTCCCAGCATCAATCCTCAGCATCTCCATGTGAGGCTAGGAATGTCCCTTGTCTGAAGCCCTGGAGAACCATTGCCAGTCAGTGGACACACTGGTACAACTCAGTATAAGGCAAGTTCCTATGAAGGAATCCAAATCAAGTGCCAGTTGTGTCCACGAAGAGGAAGAGGAAGCTGCCATATAACAAGTCAAGCTGGAGGTAGCAAGGCATAAATCTAGGAGCTTCAGCATGCGAACCCAATGTTGTCCTACAGAGCTGGTGTCTCTTTCCCATTGTCCCTCCCAAACTAGGCTACATAGCCAGACGCCCAGAGACCCAAAGCGTCGAACAAAAAAAGGGTGATCCAGGAAACAGGGCATGACCTCAGCCAAGTCCACAGCAGGCTGCAAAGATACCACTGGCCAAGCTGAATGAGACTGATGGGAGTTGGCAACCAACAACATATTGGGAGTGAGGGGTCCTCCCTCCCTGCTGTAAGGGCACTAGAGCTCCCAGTGCAGGTGGAAGGAATCCTCAGCATCAGTAGCAGGTAAACCTCTGCCTTTGACCCTAGAACAGGGTGGTCCAAGGTGTGGCCCTTGAGGCCTTTTTTTGGTAGCCCTCAGCAACATTTGACACCCCCTCAGTCCTTATACTGCCTTCCCAAAGTTGGGTGAGTGAGGCACTGGGCTTTTGGAAGGAGGCCAGAGAGCTCTGACAGGGTCCTAGAGTTGCTCCGTCTCCTTCCCAAGGCCCAGTTAGGGCTTTTGCAGCTTTGGGGTGGAGGTGGGAGGGCTGGAGCATGTGTCAAATTTTGGCCTCGCTCCCGCCGCCCCACCCAACATGCCACAAAGCAGTGTGCAGCCTGCAGGTTCCGTGTCAAAGCTTTTGTGCAGCCTACTTGGTATGAAAAGTTGGGCTGCCCTGCCCTAGAGAGTCACTGCCAGTCAAAGGAGACAAGACAGGGCTAGACCAATATGCAGACCTAGCCTGGTATAAGGCAGTTTTCTGTCTCTCAAATGCTACTGAGTGGGAGACCTAGAGTCTGAACTTACCACTCACTGAAACAATTTGCAAGTGCAGTTAAGAATGGAGGCAGCAGGCAAAAACAAAAGTTAAAAGAGTGCTAATAATCCTATGTGCGACTTGCACTGATTAATTATTCACTTATGTATTAAAATATGTATGGGCCATTTGTTGTAGTTTATGCATCTAAATGTTGTTGTTGTTTTTTTAACATTAATAAATATGGGAAAACAGTCTGATCTAGCTTATGTCAGATTCCAGTTAACATCCCACTTTTTGACTGGCTCAGTGGCAGAACACCTGCTTTGCATGCAGAAGTCTCAGGTTCAATCCCTGGGATCTCCAGGTAGACCTGGGAAGTGCTGCCAGTCAGTGTAGACAATATTGACCTAGATGGACTAATGATCTCACATGGTATAAGGGCAGCTTCCTATGTTCCTTACAGACCAAGCGTCAACCGCAGGGAGGTACTAAAGCTGAAGAAAAGAGACTCAGAGGCCAAGACGAAAGAAAGGCAAATCAGTTAGCTTGAGACGTTTTTCATCCCAGGCATACAGCCATATAGATCAATGGAAAGGGGAGAGCACTGAGGCTGCATAAACTTCTGGCCATGGGTGTAGACAGGGGGGGGCAGGAGGGGGCAGCTGCCCCCCCCCTAGAAGCAAAAAATTATTGTATTTTACAGACCATAACCAATACTTTGCCCCTCCAAAAACTGAAGTGGAAAGGGCTTTGCTTTAGCAAGAGCAGCTCTCCACTTGCTGGGGGCGGGAACACAGCTGTAACAAAAACACATCAAATAAATAAAGCAAAGTGGCTACCAGTACTTAAGCAGTTAAGACAATGGAGCAGAATATCCCTTCAGGCAAGGTCCACCCTATTCACCCTATTGTTATTCAGTGGGAGTTGTTAATGGGCATTCAGGGATCGCATTAACAGTTCTATTGGCGATTTAATGAGGGTGCAGAGGATTCAATTTGACTAAGGTGGCCCTGCAAGGCTAAAAGGAAGTGAATAAGAAGGGGGGGGGGCTGTAGCTTTGATAGACACAGTGATGTTTATAAAAAGCATTGGTGTTCCAGTCTGCCCCTCCTCCTGCATCTGTATACTGTAAATCAGGGGTGGCCACCTCCCAAGAGACTCTGATCTACTCACAGAGTTAAAAACTGGGAGTGATCTACCCCCTTTTGGGGGGTTCAGGTCAAAGCTGTTGAGTTTTTTTAAGGAAGGGAAGCCCTGTTTTGGGGGGTTTAGGTCAAACTTGTTGAGCTTCTTTTAGGAGGGAGGGAGGCCCATTTTTGTTTAGGGCTTCAGGTCATAGTTCAGCTTTTTTTAGGGAGGAGGAAAAATTTGGGTGAGCTTTTTTTAGGGGTGCCAGTGATCTAGCAGTGATCTACCACAGACATCCAGTGATCTACTGGTAGATCACAATCTACCTGTTGGACGTGCCTGCTGTAAATCAAGCAGAGAGAAAGCTGCTTACAAGGCTCCTGTACAGATGTACCGGTATCTTCCTCTTGCTGCAGAGTTCTAGCATCACAGCGTCACCCAGAGGCACCCACAAATGTGAGTTATCCCTCTCTCTATTTCTTCCTTCCTTTCCTCCCTCTTCCATCCTCAATAAAATACTGGGGGGGGGGGCAGATAAGCCCCACATAGAAAGCCCATCAACATGGGGGGGAGGACTCTTTAAAATACAGTATTTACCAGTAATTTCTTTTTTGGGGGGGAGGCACCTAGGCCTCTAGGAGTTGGCTGCTATGCCTAGGACAATTCAAGAAAGCAGAATCATGCATATGCTATGGTAATATATCAATAGAATCATGGAATTGTAGTCGGAAGGGACCACAAGGGTCATCTAGTCCAACCCCCTGCAATGCAGGAATTTTCCCCCAATGTGGGGCTTGAACCCACAACATGGTTGAAATATTACGCTGATATGCAGCAACATCTCGGAGCCATCGAGACTGCGGCCCTGTCTTGCCTCGCCCTCGCCTGCCCTGCCACCCCCTCTCCCCTGCCCGACCCTCCCATCCTCTTGCTGCAGAGTTCCAGCTTCACAGCATCACCCAGAGGCACCCACAAATATGAGGTATCCCTCTCTCTATTATTCCTTCCTTCCCTCCCTCTTCCATCCTTAATAAAATACTGGGGGGGGGGGCAGATAAGCCCCACATAGAAAGCCCATCAAAATCGGGGGGGTGTGACTCTTTCAAATACGGTATTTACCAGTAATTGGGGGGGGGAGGCACCTAGGCCTCTAGGATTTGGCTGCTATGCCTAGGAGTAGGACAATTCAAGAAAGCAGAATGATGCATATGCTATGGTAATATATCAATGGAATCATAGAATTGTAGTCAGAAGGGACCACAAGGGTCATCTAGTCCAACCCCCTGCAATGCAGGATTTTTCCCCCAAGGTGGGGCTTGAACCCACAACATGGTTGAAATATTATGCTGATATGCAGCAACGCCTCGGAGCTGTCGTGACTGCGGCCGTGCCTTCCCTCGCCCTCACCCGCCCTGCCACCCCCTCTCGCCTGCCCGACCCTCCCATCCTCTTGCTGCAGAGTTCCAGCTTCACAGCATCACCCAGAGGCACCCACAAATATGAGTTATCCCTCTCTCTATTTCTTCCTTCCTTCCCTCCCTCTTCCATTCTTAATAAAATATTGGGGGGGGGCAGATAAGCCCCACATAGAAAGCCCATCAACATGGGGGGGATGACTCTTTCACATACGGTATTTACTAGTATTTGGGGGGGGGGGAGGCACCTAGGCCTCTAGGAGTTGGCTGCTATGCCTAGGAGTAGGACAATTCAAGAAAGCAGAATGATGCATATGCTATGGCAATATATCAATAGAATCATAGAATTGTAGTCGGAAGGGACCACAAGGGTCATCTAGTCCAACCCCCTGCAATGCAGGAATTTTTTCCTAAGGTGGGGCTTGAACCCACAACATGGTTGAAATATTATGCTGATATGCAGCAACGCCTCGGAGCCGCCGTGACTGCGGCCGTGCCTTGCCTTGCCCTCGCCCACCCTGTCACCCCCTCTTGCCTGCCCGACCCTCCCGTCCTCTCCAGCCAAGCAGGGTAGCCGCCGCCGTTGCCAGCCCCAGAAGCACAAGGTGGCCGCTGCCGCCGCTGCCGCCACCACAATGTCGTCAGGCCAGCTGGCCCTGTAGCCCCGCCCACGTTCCCACTTTGTGGCCCCGCCCCTGAATGATCATGGCTTGCCCCCCCCTAGTTTTGATCCTGGCTACGCCCTTGCTTCTGGCATTAAACCCCAGAGGGGGAGCCACCCCAAAGGAAAAAAAAGCCTGGGGGTAAAAGCAGGGAAAGCATCAGCAACCAAGAATATATTTACAACCAGTTAGGAAACCCTTCCTGGCTCAGGAGTGAGGCTGGAATTTGTAGCTTTGCATAGCTAAAGTTCACCCAGCAACCAAGAAAGCATCTTATCCCCACAGGGAAAGGCTGAACCACGTTCTAAACCTGCTCCAGTGGAGGCTAAGAGGAGCAAATAACTGGCTCAGAAGGAATACCAGCCATAGGGATGTTTCCAATACTAATCCTACTCAGAGTAGGCCTACCTGTGTTACTGGAAAGGGCCAACTAGGATTCATATTTTCAGTGAATCTGCTCTGTGTAGGGCTAGCACTGGATACAAACCCTGGCCAGCACCACAGGAAATGCTTGGAAAGGCAGAGCACAAACAACTTTCCAGCAGAGTTTATGGCCTAGGATTCAGCTAGGAAAGTTGCCAGAACTAGCCGTGGGAATGACTGCTGCACCAGGGGGCAAGGACTGTACTCAAATGAGCCTGGGGGAAAGAAGAATTCAAAGAGGTGAATCACAGAATCAAGACAACCACAGAGATGGAAAGGGCCCCGAGGGTCATCCAACCAGAGGTGGTAAGATGGACACAGGAACATTTACTACCTGAGCGAAAAACTACATGCACACACAGCACCCCTGTGGTTCTTTGCTCTATCCCAAAACAGAAGAGATAATTCATCAGTGTTCTTCAACTCCCCTTCCTCCCTATATTCTCACCCACTGGCAACGTTTTTTAAATCTAAGTTCCTCAGGGAAGGGACTCATTTTCCCGCTCCCGGTAGAGTCCATTCAGCATTGCCTGCCCTGTGATGTAACAGTAAGAGTTAAGCAGCCATATCCTTTCCCGTGAAACTGTCAACCCCTACGGAGTTAGGACTACTACTCCCCACCCGACTTTCAAAAGTAGCTTCCTCTACTGTGGGAGGCTTTCACTTCTCCCCAACTGCCTCCCACAGTCTGGGGCGCAATGGAGACGTAGAAAGGGCTGGTTTGGCGAGAAGCGCGCCCGCTCCCCATGGCATGTGCAGAGTGCTTTTGCATCACCCGGGAGGCCAGGTTCGCGGCTCCCGGCTCCTCGCCGCTGCGCGGTTTTATGGAAGAAGGGCATCCGCTCCGCGCCCACTTACTTGAAGGTGAGGACGCAGAGCGGGCGGTAGGACTTGTGGCTGGTGTTCTCGGCCATGCCCTTGCCCCAGAAGTCGTTCCCGAAGGCGGCCGCCAAGGGGGCCGCCGCCCGCGCGTCCGGGTTGTTGACGATCGCCCACACGTCGTCGTGCACGAACTCGCCGCGCAGGGAGTTCAGGTAGCAGAGAGCCGCCAGCAGCGCCGCGCCCGCCCCGGCTCCCCAGCGCCCGGCCCGGGCAGCCCGGCGCGGAGGCGCCTGCGGCTGGCGCAGAGGCGCTCGTGACTCCCTGCTGCTCCGGCCGCCGCCTCCCGCTGCCGCCGCCCCCATCCCGCTGCCGGGCTAGCTGCCTTCTTCCTGCGCAGCAGCGGCGGCGGCGGCGGCGTCGAGGCATCCCCAGCTCAGCGCCTCCTCGCCTTCCCTCCACGCCGGCATGGCGCCAGAGGAGAGCAGCCGCGAGCCGGAGCAGGCGGCGTCGGCGCTGCTGCTGCTGCTGCTGCTGCTGCTTCGGAGGCTGCCCGCTCGCGTTCTGCCGCTGCTCCGCCGGCCCAGCTGCAAATAAACAGCTGCCGCCTCCCCTCGCCATCCCTCCCTCCCTCTCTCCGTCCCTCCCCCGCAGCACGCATGCTCCCTCCAGCCGGGGAGGCTTCCCTCCCCCGCCCGCCCAGAAGCTGGGTTCTCCTGGTGGGGTGGAAGGTGGAGGGAACAGTCCTCTCCCTCCCGCGCATAGGTGCAGGTCCCTGGGGTCCTGGGTGCCCGAGCACCCGCAAAATTCCCCATGAAGGGGCCGAACACCCACAAATTTCGCCACCAGGGCCATGCACGCTGCATGGCACCCACGGTTGCCGTGCCAAGCTGGCACTTTTGCTCCCGTGCACCCTGTATGGCCAGCCACATGCACCCCCCTCCCGCTCAAGCCCAGGGTTTGTTTCTGTCTGTGGTGCGCTCCCCGCCCCAATTTCTTTCCATCAAGCGTTCCTTCGCTGGTGAATTAGCTCAAACAGGGCAATGCAAGCAATAAAATAATAATAATAATAATAATAATAATAATAATAATAATAATAATAATAATAATAATCTGCATTAGTTTATAAGTAATTGTTTTCTCAAGGAAATGAATGGGATGTTCCAGGATGCTGATTCCCAAATGTCAGCTTTTCTTGTTGACTTTTGGTTCCCCCTTTCCCCTCTAATGAAAGGAATGACAGCACACTCTCAAAGAACATCCAAAGAGTTCTGCTAGGTTGGGCCAGTGGCCTAACTGGTCCAGCATCCTCTTCTCGCAGTGGCCAACCAAGATGCCTTTGGGAAGCAGGCGAGCAGGACCCAGGTCAACAGCACTCGCCCCTCCTGCAACTAGGATTCAGAAGCATAGTGCTTCCCACAGTGCAGGTAGAGTAGGCATAGGCAAACTCGGCCCTCCAGATGTTTTGGGACTACAACTCCCATTATCCCTGACCACTGGTCGTGTTAGCTAGGGATGATGGGAGTTGTAGTCCCAAAACATCTGGAGGGCCGAGTTTGCCTATGCCTGAGGTAGAACATAGCCATCAGGGTTAATAGCCATGGATAGCCTTGCCCTCCGCAAATTTATCTCATCCTCTTTTAAAGCCACCCAAAGATGGCTTTCTTTTTCACTGTTTCTTGTGGGGGTGAATTCCACAAATTACGCCCTGTCCGTAATTTTGGGCTGCCCTGATTCTTCCAACATTCAGCTTCATTCCCTGTTCATTCTGCTTATGGTCAAAATGGACAAGGCTCTGTTGACTTTTTGGAGAATCATAGAATTATAGAGTTGGAAGGGACCCCAAGGGTCATCTAGTCCAACCCCCTCTTAGGGGCCCAAGAGTACTTGAGGGTTGTGCTCTTCTAGGGAATGCCACAGCCATACTGACAGGCAAATATAGGAAACTGCCTTATACTGAGTCAGACCATTGGTCCATCTAGCCCAGTTTTTCCTACACTGAACAGCAGCAGCTTTGCAGGATTTCCGACTGGGAACTTTCCTAGCCAAACCTGGAGATGTCACAGACCGATGCAAGGCAGCTGCTCTACCACTGAGCTTTCACCCTTCCCCTAATAATAGTCCAAAGTTTCTAAGCATCACCAGGTTAGGGAAGGTGGTGTAGATTGATGACAGCAGCCCTCCGGGGCCATGGGCAGAAAGCTCTTTCCTATCAGATGCTATCTTGATCCTTTTACATGTCCAGCATGTGCTTTTACCATAGAACCATGATATAATTATTTATTTATTATTTATTTATTTATTTATTTATTTATTTATTTATTTATTTATTTATACCCTGCCCATCTGGCTGGGTTTCCCCAGCCACTCTGGGGGGCTTCCAACAGAAATATTAAAATACACTAATTTCTTAAAGATTAAAAGCTTCCCTAAACAGGGCTGCCTTCAGATGTCCTCTAAAAGTCTGGTAGTTATTTTTCTTTTTGACATCTGGTGGGAGGGTGTTCCACAGGGCAGGTGCCACTACCGAGAAGGCCCTCTGCCTGGTTCCCTGTAACTTGGCTTCTCGCAGCGAGGGAACTGCCAGAAGGCCCTCAGCACTGGACCTCAGTGTCCGGCAGAGTGATGGAGGTGGAGACGCTCCTTCGGGTATACTGGACCGAGGCCATTTAGAGCTTTAAAGGTCAGCACCAACACTTTGAATTGTGCTCGGAAACGGACTCCAAAGGGGCTTATGTACTGCCAGAAAACCAAATCTGGAGAATGTAATCCCTGACGAAGCACAAAATACAGATATATGAATGAAGTCAAGGTCTAGATAACCATAATATTCCTGTGTAACATATGTACGCGAGAATTTAAACCTATATCAAAACACAATCTATGGCTGATAGCCAATAGGATATGCAATAATAGCTGGGTTAATGTCGTGTGGGCAGATACCATTTTTATGCAAACACGGTGTGTTATCTCACATGAACAAAAGCATTGTTGGTCCAAAGTCCTGAAACACATCGATTCCAAAAGCTGCCCGCTAAGTGGCTTGCCAGTGTGGGGTAGAAATAATATATCAGATGGAAAGCTCTTCAATCTGAGCAGGCAGAAAGCAAAAGTAAGGTTACCGTAACTTCCGTCATAGAGCTTCAGTATGCTGAGGACAGTGTAGTGTGTGCACGCTCAGAGGATAACCTCCAAACCATCCTGAATATATTTGCAGAAGCTTACGAAAAGCTTGGCCTATCACTCAACATCCAAAAATCCAAAGGGCTGCACCAACAAGTACAAAACAACCCCTCTGCAGTGCCACAAATCCAACTCAGTGGTGTAACGTTGGAAAATGTTGATCACTTCTCCTACCTAGGCAGTTACCTTTCCACAAGGGCCAACATTGATGCTGAAATCCAGCATCGCCTGAGCTTTGCGAGTGCGGCTTTCTCCTGATTGAAGTGCAGAGTGTTTGAGGACCGGGACATTCGCAGGGAAACCAAAATGCTTGTTTACAAAACTACTGTAGTACCAACCTTACTATATGCTTGTGAAACATGGACCACTTATAAACGCCATCTCCAACTCCTCAAAAGGTTCCATCAACAGTGTCTCCGAAAAATTTTACACATCACTTGGGAAGATAGGCGAACTAATGTTAGTGTACTGGAAGAAGCAAAGATCACCAGTGCTGAAGCAATGATTCTTCAACATCAACTTCATTGGACTGGTCATGTTGTGTGGATGCCTGATGATCGTCTTCCAAAGCAACTACTCTATTCCAAACTTAAAAATGGAAAGCGTAATGGTGGTGGTCAACAAAAGAGGTTTAAAGACTGTCTCAAGGCAAATCTTAAAAAATGAAGTATAAACACTGACAACTGGGAAACACTAGACTGCTAGCACTCCAGTTGGAGAACAGCCTTTATGTTGTGGACTTTGAAGACACTCGAACACAGGGCGCAATGGAGAAAAGTGCTAAGAGGAAGGCACGCTTGGTAAATCCACACCATGATCAACCCCCACCCGGAAACCAATGTCCCCACTGTGGAAGGACGTGTGGATCCACAGTCACTTACGGACCCATCGTTAATACCGTGTTTATGGAAGACAATCTTACTCGGATACGAGTGATCGCTAAAGAGAGAAGAGTGACTAGGGCCTGAGAGACCTGGGTTCAAATCCCTGCTTGCTTATGAAACTCACTGGGTGACCTTGGGCCAGTCACTGCCTCTCAGCCGATCCTACCTCACAGGGTCATTGTGGGAATTAAATGAAGAAGGGGAGAACCATGTACAGCACCTTGCACTCCTTGGAGGGAAAGGAGGGATAGAAACACAATAAATAAATAAACCCATTTTGACTCTGAAGAGTATTGTTTAGAGAGTGCTGTTTCAGTGCTGTTTAGAGAGATTATTCAGCTTATCTACACAGAACCCATTTGGGCATGTAGTTTCTCAAAAGTATGTCCCTAGAGGCATACCCCCACGCACCTACAAAAGAATAAAAGACTGGAAGAGGAAGGAATAACACAAATACTTCTTTTTAAAAAGTTTTGAAAGAGTGCGAGAGAACTTCAACTGCAGCTCTTATAAACTGGCATATATAGAGATTGCTGTTAAGAAAAAAATCGAGGAAGAATTGGGGGCGGAAGATAGATATTAAGAGTTTTCTTAGAAGAGGTGAGCACTGCGACATGATGCATATCAGGAGGTAAAGAATTATAAATGGAAGGATAGGTGAAAGAGAACCTGCACAGAAGCAAAAGAGAATGATCTGCAATACAAGGAGAGGAGAGGATTGAAAAACAGCGGGGAGGGCAGGAGTATGAGGATATTTCAGAGGCAGAAGGTGGCTGCAGCAAAGGATGGAACAGGTAACCACTGTCAAGAGAATCAAATAGGAAGCAGATTAACTACCAATGCACATGACATGTTGTTTTTCATAAGGTTAAACAATGGGAAATCTGGATTTTATCTTGGAAGATACTTCACACAGTAATTTCAGTGTGGTGATAGAATCTAAGCCAGTCATCATGGGTAGTTTGTCACATGTCCAGAGGCTGTAAATTATGTTGTTTTCAATCTAATTATGAGGTCCCTGGTGTTAGGAGCTAAGGTTTTCACCTATGGAAATACAAAATTCTGGTAACTGACAGGTGCAGGGGGGGATTCAGTGACTTCTGGGTGAGCCCAGCACAGAAATGGTCTATTCACCTAACGTTTACTTTCGGTGTCAATTTTATTTACATCCTATGTTTCCATAGGCCCATGGTGGTTTACATCAAAGTGACAAAAATAGTGTGAAAATCATAAAGCAATTAGCCTATGACATCTCAGTAGCTAACACAAATTCATAAATAAGACAAGATGGAAATATTAGTGAACAACAACCCACTCAACTATTCATCAAAGCATGTAATTCATAGTTACCAGATCATAACATTTCAAACTAACTTGAAAGCATAAACAAACAAATATTCTATCGGGACAAGAAATGCCCAATCAAGTTGTACAAAGTGTACATCTTAAAAAATACAAATAGTATTTATTTGTGTGGCCAAAGTAATTAAAAAACACTTATAGGTGGTATTTAACTCCTTTAGGAGACCTTGTTTTGTGCTATTGTACCATTGTTCCATCTAGCCTAATACTGTACTGTACTGTACTGTACTGTACTGTACTGTACTGTACTGTACACCAATTGATAGAGACTCTCCAGGGTTTAGGCAGGGAAAGCTCTCCCTGAAGAAAATGGAGATTGAACCTTGGACTGCCTGCAAGAAAAACAGATGCTCTCTACTGAGCCAATACCCTTTATGACTAAGCAGAATATTTCTAGGAATTATTGACCTGTTCTGGTGATACCAGCAATTAAGAGCATATATTACTCATGTTTTAGATGTGTCCTAAAATAAAGACATTTCAGGGGAACATAGTTGAAAGTTTTGGAGGAAGAGCAAGAAATATTTACTGATGTCTACAAGAATCTGTATAAGCTGTAGTTTTCAATTATTATTTAAAATCTGGATGTGTTCAAGCATGATAAAACTTACAAACTTTGCTAGAGTGGGAGAAGAAAGATGGGGAAATTATTATTTTGTGGAGAAAGCAAGTTTGTTTTCTTCTGGGAATTAAAAGTACAGGATCATGTACAATCTTATGGGTTGTTGAGTACTGTTTATGTATCAATGGTAGGCATTAAGTAATGGAGAAAGACCTATTTTATTTCTCATGCATATTGTATTAATACTGTTTCTGAATTAATGATTGAGGGCTGCATCTGATAGAGTTGTCCCAATAGGGCAAGGAATTACATCTGCACAATGCGATCACCTCTCCCCATGTGCTCCTGCACCTTCCAAAACTGCTCTGGCGGGTTGCGGGGGGAACCCTTGGAACAGATTTAGGGGGCACAGTCGGAAAGGAAGCCCCTTTGTGCAAGCAAAATTGTACCTGTACTAATAGTGGGCCAACAATCTACAACTAGATGTACTTTTTGGGGGTGTTCATATGCATAACCTTAAGGTTGCCATATTTCAAAAAGTGAAAATCTGGACACAAAAGCTCTTTTTTGCCATACGTCCAGATTTTCCAGGCCATTTGGACGATTTCCACCCACTGATTCTGACCACAGTTTTCCAGGTATGTCTGGGAAATTCCGGATGTATGGCAACCCTATATAACCTTGTATTCTGCAGTATTATATTTTAGAAAAATAGTTAAACCAAAATCACTTGTGCCTTTTTCTTCTTCTAGTGAGGACATGTGGTGAACCATTAAGACAACCACAGTATCAGTCATGAGATCAATTTTTATTTTTCAGCTTCGAATCCACACCATGTGATGACATGAGCTGGTCTTTGCTTCCAAAACAGGAACACGGGAACACTGAATCAGACTAGTAGCCCATCTAGCACAGTATTGCCTGCACTGACTAGTAGCAGCTCTCCAGGGTTTCAGATAGAGTCTTTCCCAATCCTATCTGGAGATGCCAAGGACTGAACCTGCAACTTCTGCATGCAAATCATCTGCTCTGTTGCTGAGCTACAAGCCCTTGCTCAAATGAATGTGATTAGTGCAAAGCTTTAATTCCAAGTCAGATTTGCACTAGAAATCTGTAGAATCTGTAGAAATCAGCATTGCCCTGAACACTAAGCTTGTTCAGCCATATTCAAGTGTCTCACTTTCACAAACCAACTCAGTAAACATGTGTCTGTCCTTTGTTGTATTTCCATGACCCCATTTTTTATGCAATTCTGGGCAAAAATGCTTGCACCGTATCAACCAATGGTGTGTTGCTAGCATTATGGAGACAGGTCAGGATTTCCACAGCAACACCGGCTGGCAAAGAAACCTGATTCAGTTCACATATGGACCTACTTAAGCCCTCGTTCCTTTAAAATATAATGTGTCTAGTATTTAAATAAAGTTTATAGAACTTTACTTGGGAGTGGAAAGTGGGTGGGAAGGAGGCAAAGTGGGAAATATGCTGGAGGCTGGTCCGTTAGGATTTCATCTTATAATCGGTTCATTTGGAAACACCTGGTAAATGAGGTAAATGAGGCAATCAAATTTGGCCTCAAAGCAACCCCCACCAATAAGAATAATAAAACCCAGTCAGCAGAGTCAGCAAAAAGAAAGAAAAACAACAGCCCTAGGGCATTTATGATCATGACAATTATATTTAAATTTTATACCTTGCCCTGGCTTAGAGGAGTTTACAGCATTGGAAGGAATGTGAAAGCATACTTAAAGCGTGTTTGTTGCTCATTATAAAAATACAAGTTAGTATGAAAAAATGTGCACCAACACTTCAGATATGATAAAATGGAAAGCTCAACATATACACAAACAGATAAGATAAATATGCTTATGCCTGGTTCATCCTGAAGGGACTTGGTGTCTGTCGCTAAGCGCTACAGAATGTGACAAAGTGTAGCAGGTAGTGGGATCTGGCTTTTATATACAGCAGAGGTGGGGAACCAAAGGCCCAAAAGCTAAAAATGGCCCTCAGAAAACTCCCTATGGCACACCCCCTTGCTGGCCCCACTTTGCACTAAGTGTTTTTGCCTCTTGATTGAGGATAGACAGAAGTGTACGAATGAATATAGAAACCAGCCTACTGCACCTCACATTTATTGCACTGCCTCTGGCCCTGCTCACCAATGGCAAGTGGCCCCCAGAAAGTTTCCTAGACGGAAATGAAGTCCTTGGACTGGAAAACATGGGAACACTGGCTGAAGCTGCCCATTTCAGTGCTGGAGATATGCATATAGACCAGGCATCCCCAGACTACGGCCCAAGGGCTCATTTATCTGGCCTGACGCTTACCAGCATGGCATGGTGCGGCATGGCGCAGCTGCCTACTTCCGGGTCGCAGAGCACCGGAAATAGATTGTGCGCATGTGCAAGCTTGATTTCCGGTGGGAGGAGGCCCATGCGCACAACCTATTTCCGGTTCTCCTGCGACCTGGATGTGCGCTAGAAATAATGTGGGCGCACGCATATGGGGAATTTTTATTAAGATAGAAAATAAGGTAAATAGGTTGTTATGGAAATGGTAAGATTTAAGTGAATATTTATGAAAGCCAGAGAGTGGGATGGGGGGAAGTCGAAGCTCAGATTGAGCAAGGTTTTTGGTGATGAGTTGAACTAATGGATTGTGATAATGGTATAAATGTAAATTTAATTTTAAAAAAAATTATAAAAAGAGAGGACCCAGCCGACAGTCTCACAGCATCTGGTACCTCTGTGAAGAAGCTCTCTGAGCCCCTTCAGCCTACAGCTTTTATAGCCAACTTTGATTTGATTGATTCCACCTGGTTAGCAGGCATCACTCATGATCAGCCCAGGACACTGGGTGCGACTAATGTGGAGCAGCTGAGAGTCTCCAACCCAACCCACTGCAACTGGGTATCCTCCCCACTAGCCAACCAGCACTTAGAACAAAGGAGACCCAGGAAACTCTTGACACAGGTGTGTGGAAAACAAGTTATACCATCATGAATCGGCAAACCTTAAATTGGGGATGTAAAAGGGAAAGAGACATGTCATCTAACTCCTCGAAATTACAATGGTCTTCCCATTTCCCCTACAATATGTTTGGCCATAGGGAAGGCAAGGTGGGTCTTTGGCTTGATCCAGCACAGCTGCTCTGATTTTCTCAACATGTGGCCTAAGCCCTGATCTTCACAGAGCTATCACCCCCTCCCCTCAGCTGAGCTCAGTTCATCAAAGAGTCACCCCCCTCCTATTCCACAATGCCAGTCCAACAGTGCATGGGCAGAAGCCAAGGGGAAGAGGAGAAATGCTCAGCTTCAAACCAGGCTATAAGAAGCCACACACCTCAGGCAGCGGTGGTGGTGCCTTGTCAACTTCCATCTTTCTCTTGAGCAAGTTGTGCACAATGGAGCTATCCAAGGTGCTGAGACTTTGGCTTCCTTGCTCTTTGGGTTCCCACTGAGGTCAAGAGCTCCAGTTGCACAGGGCAACCTGAATTACTGGAGGAAGGTCTGTGAGTGTGGCCATGAGTTGCAGTCAGGCATTCTCCCAATGGGTGGGGGTTGAAGGGTGGTGCCAGGTGAGCAAGCATAGCTGTCAAGTTATCCCTTTTCTCGCGAGGAAGCCTATTCAGCATAAGGGAATTTCCCTTTAAAAAAGGGAGAACTTGACAGCTATGTGAGCAAGTGCAGTGCTGGATGTGGCCGGTGACCCAGACCTGCTACCCTCTAATTGCACAGAGCCTCTTTATGTGGAATAATGTAAATCTTCCAATGCAAAATGAGATAAGGCAGCCCATTCCCACCACAGTCGTGTTGCCTCTCCACCTTCCTTTGGCTGTATGGCACACCCAAAGCACAGCAGTTTACAACAGGTTCAGGAGAGAGGTGAATTACAGTAATGGGGAAAGACTATGCTGCAAACGTCATTTCTGCTTTGTCTCCTGAAACACTGGGTGATTTAAGGGCATATAAATGCTCCCCAGTTTTTTAGATATGCCCAGTAAGCTTTTCTTACTCAACCATTTTTTTTAATTTTAAAAAAATGCAAGATGCAATTTTTTAATGTTGATGCTAACACTCCTACTGAAATCAAGGGGAAGTTACAGTGCAATCCTATGCCTTAAAAGTCCTTAGCACTGGCTGGATTGTGTCCAAATTGTTGGGAGTGTTAGAATGCATCTCAGCAAGACTTGTGGGTTTGCATGGGAAAGGGCAGAAAAAGTGAGGAACCCTCAAACTTCCTAGACTGTCCTTTAACCTGTGCTGACTTTCCCTGATACTCTCAGAATTGCTGACCCCACTCCTCCCTTCTTCATCCCCCTTACCTATGTTTGTGTCTCCTGCTGAGAACAAAGATCAAGCATTGCTTTGTATCTCCACCCTAGTTAGATAGAACTAGGATCTTTCCTATGAGACATCTGCTAATTGCTGCAGATCAAACTGCCACTAAAGGCAGTGACTGCAGATTGGTGCGAAAGCTCACCATCTGAAGTACAATCTCCAGGCTGACAGCTGCTAATCTCAAGTCTCCAGTTCCCTCTCCTTCAAAGGAAACGCAAACGTAAAGCGAGAGTGACTAGCAGAGCCACTGCCAGTCAATGTAGACAATAACTGAACTAAGTGGACCAATTGTCTGACCCAGCATAAAGCGGAGGCTGGTGATGGGCAAATCTGTCCACTTTGGTTTCTGTCTGTTTCTCCCTTTTCCCCCATCTTAAATTCAATTCTCCACATTTCCACATCAGTTCACTTCTTTTTTTTAAGTCCTCATGAAACTTCATCAGCACTTTAGTGCAAATTTCTCCCACATTTGTATGCATCCCCCCCCACAATATACCCATCTATTCAAAGTAATTCCCCCCATATATATTGCATCTTCGTACGCTATCTACATTAATATACACATTTTCATGCACAATTTGTTTCAGTATATACATGTACATGTTATGTGACTGGAGAACTGTATTGTAATATTCAAGAAGTGTGAATTTAAAAGGATGGCTGTGTTTCCTTTTGCACATTGTTAACCATGAGTTAGGGAGGGGTTTGCCTTTACTGTGAACGGAATCAATTTTTCTCTCCATTCCTGGATAAGGCCCAGAAGACATGTAGAAAATAGAAGATGAAACTGGGCTGAAATGTTAGGGTGAAGAGGTTAATACTGCAATCCTACACAGGTCTCCTCAGATGTAAGCTCCACGGATTCCCCCAGGACTGCAACCTTCAAAATGTCTTGTTATCCTATACCAGGCATGTCCAACAGGTTGATCGTGATCTACCGGTAGATCACTGGACGTCTGCGGTAGATCACTGGTGGATCATTGGCTCCCCACAAAGAAGCTGAATAACTGTGGCTCCCCTAAAAAAAGCTCAATATTTTACCTCCTCCCTGAAAAAACTCAACAACTTTGACCTGAACCGAAAAAGGGGGTAGATCACTGCCAGTTTTTAACTCTGTGAGCAGATCGCAGTCTCTTGGGAGTTGGCCGCCCCTGTCCTATACTATTTTTTAAAAAAAACTGCTCTGAGATTGCTTTTTGTTGAAGCTTTCCAAATAAATAATAAAACATGCTTAAAAAAGAAAGTGGAAGGGCTAGACTGAACTATTGATTGATTGCATTTATATCCCCACCTTTCCCCCCAAAAGAGATCAAGGTGGCATACATGGTTTTCCCCCTCCTCATTTAATCCCCACAACGACAAGGTAGGTTAGGCTGAGAGGCAGTGACTAGCCAAAGGCCGCCCAGTGAGCTTCATGACCAAGCAGGGATTTGAACCCTTGTCTCCCGGGTCCTAGTCCGATACTCTAACCCAGGGGTCAGCAACCTTTTTCAGCTGTGAGCCGGTCCACTGTCCCTCAGACCATGTGGTGGGCCAGACTATTTTTTGGGGGGGGGGATGAACGCATTCCTATGCCCCACAAATAACCCAGAGATGCATTTTAAATAGAAGGACACATTCTACTCATGTAAAAAACGTGCTGATTCCCGGACCGTCCATGGGCCGGATTGAGAAGGCGATTGGGCCGCATCTGGCCCTTTGGGCCTTAGGTTGCCTTCGCCTGCTCTAACCACTATACAACACTGGCTTTATAGGAACAACTGGGCTAAAACATGAAGATGCTGCTCTGGCTTTCTCCACCAAGCACCAAGAGACACAAGGCAATTCAATATTTAAAAAATGGTCATCCTCCTGAAGCACAAAAGCCAGGGAAAGCCTCTTTTTGCTAACGCCCACCTACAGATTTTACTGAAAAAAATCCTTTAACAGCAAAGAAGAGTAATTTATCACTGGAAACTGATGGTATCACAGGCGCATTTGCCCACCCCGTTACATTTTAATTCTTAGGCCACCAACTTCCCAAACCATGCTAGTATTTCCTGTACATAAATGCCAGCTGGAGAAAACTAGTGGTTTAGGAGGCAAGGCTGTTGAGCCCTAGGACAGAGTTCAATGCAGAGATCAGCACACAGAGATATGCACGTCTGGCCTGGCAAGGCCTTAAAAACTGAGATGAACACACAATAACTCATTTGAAATTGTTGCCTGCAGAGAAACAACAACAAAAGATTCAGAACAGCTTTGGGCCATTTTATTTTTCTATACACCTGCTTCACCCTCTTATCACCTGCTTCAGAGTGTGTGTGTGTGTGTGTGTGTGTGTGTGTGTGTGTGTGTTAACCTAATAAATGATTAGTACAGCTGCTACTGGATTAGCCAGAGGGAATTCCCCTTTCAGCTTGGTTGGAAAACAAAGCTGCTGCCCATTCAGCTATGAGAGCTCTACCTATCTTACATCTTTGGGAGAGCAATGAGTTTGACTGAATTAACAGCAGCCACATCTAGAGAGGGGCTTGAGGAATTTATTATTTGCACATTCAGATGTGAAGTGACACTTTCCAGACTAACACACAAATCAGAACATCACTAGCTATTGGCTTTTGCGGTTCTCCAAATGTTGGGACACAGCCCTTGGCTACAGAAACTTATCCAAACATGCTTTAGAATGCATATTCTGAGAGATAATGTGTTTAAAAATATATATTTAAATGCAAATATTATTGAGGATTAAATAATAATTTTAAAAAACACCAACATCGGTGGTTATTGTGAAAATGGGATGCAATAAACTTAGAAGTTAGCACTTGTGAAGGAGACTGGAAAAAGATTCATCCAGCCCTAATTGCACCCACCCAATAAAAGGCCTTGAAAATAGATTAATTGCTTTTAAAAAGTAAAGAATTAGCCAGAAACTGTATGGCTTTATGCTCCATTATTAATAGCAGTAGTACTGGCATTATTTAAACTTATTAGTTGCTTGTTTCCTAAAAGGTATCCAATCGATTTACATTTAAAAACATAAACACATTGTATTATACAGAGGAAAGGAAAATGTGTATAAAACATTGCTTTTCATATAACACAAAAAACAGTCCTTCCTTCACAGGCACAGGAAGCTGTGGCAGCACTCCAACAATAAAACAGAATCAGCTCAGTCCATTCCAAGCCCTGGAGGGAAAGGTAAATCTCTAGCTGGTGCCAAAAAGGTGTCAGTGAAGGTCCCAATCAGACCTTACTGAGGAGATCATTTCACAGATGAGGAGCCACCACTGAGAAGGCCCTCTTTGTTAATTTTGTGCTATATCTCTGCATCAGATTGGAGAGGAGTGTTAACTTACTCCCAATGTGCTAATGCCACCAATTTGCTTGTCCACAGAATTGGCTGCCTTTTGCATCTCTGTGAGAATTCATGCTCACAACGTATTTTTTAAAATGAAGAGACACATCTAGATCACTGACTCATGGAGAAATACAGGGATGGAGTGGTCTCCTTTCAGATGATGATGATTAATAATTTATTTATACCCTGCCCATCTGGCTGGGTTTCCCCAGCCACTCTGGGCGGCTTCCAACAAAATATTAATACAATAGTCTGTTAAACACTAAAAGCTTCCCTAAACAGGCCTGCCTTCAGATGTCTTCTAAAAGTCTGGTACTGTACCGGTAGTTGTTTTTCTCTTTGATATCTGGTGGGGGAGGGCATTCCACAGGGCGGGTGCCACTACCGAGAAGGCCCTCTGCCTGGATCCTTGTAACTTGGTTTCTCACGAGGGAACTGCCAGAAGGCCCTCGGCACTGGACTTCAGTGCCAAGGCAGAACAATGGGGGGTGGAGACACTCCTTCAGGTATACTGGACCAAGGCCGTTTAGGGCTTTAAAGGTCAGCACCAACACTCTGAATTGTCCTCGGAAACGTACTGGGAGCCAATGTAGATCTCTCAGGACCGGTGTTATGTGGTCTTAGTGGCCGATTCCAGTCACCAGTCTAGCTGCCTCACTCTTATCATAAACATTTAAAATAAAGCTTTTAGACCAGGCATCCCCAAACTGCGGCCCTCCAGATGTTTTGGCCTACAACTCTCATGATCTCTAGCTAACAGGACCAGTGGTCAGGGATGATGGGAATTGTAGTCCAGAACATCTGGAGGCCTGAAGATTGGGGATGCCTGTTTCAGACTATAGGAAGCGGAACACTTTTTTTCCCATTATGGCAAATATTGCCTCTGTTAGCAAAAGCTCACATTTTTTAAATTTTATTTTATTGGGGGGGGGGATATAACTAAATTTCCAGCCTCTGAACATGTAAACCAGGCTCTGCATGGCACCAGTTACAACTGAATCAGGCCTAGCTCTCTGAATTGCCATTTGTTCAGCATTTCAGCACGGTCCATAATTTGGTAGTTCTGTCCATCAGAAGAACATGATTGACAGATTGATCTATTCCTATCTAAAATGGGGCTAGGATTAAAATGATGCTTCATTTCTCTTCACTTTCTTTGGTAGTCCAGAAACCTCACTTGAACTGTCACGTGCTTTTGCATAGGATTCAGACTTTGACACTGGTCACCCATTTCTCAGTGTCATTTCATGAAATGTGTATAACTGGCATAAAATGCTAAAGAGACTCAACTGTATCCTAGGATTACTGCAGTGTGCTCTACGTGGGACTACCTTTGAAAGTGACTTGGAAACTACAACTAATCCAGAATGCAGCAGCTAGACTGATGACTGGGAGCAACCACTGGGACCATCTAACCCCCCCCCCCCCCAGTACGTTTCCAAGCACAATTCAAAACATCAACCCTGTAAACCTGAAGAGCCTGTCTACCTCCATCATCCAGCCCGGACACTGAGGTCCAGCTCCAAGGGCCTTCCGGCAGTTCCCTCACTGTGAGAAGCGAAGCTAGAGGGAACCAGGGAGAGGGCCTTCTCGGTAGTGGCACCTGCCCTGTAGAATGCCCTCCCATTAGATGTCAAACAGATAAACAACTATATGATTTTTAGAAGACATCTGAAAGTAGCCATGTATAGGGAAGTTTTTAATGTATGATGTTTTACTGTGTTTTTATATTTGGTTGGAAGCCACTCAGTCTGATGGGTGGCATATTTATTATTATTATTATTATTATTATTATTATTATTATTATTAAACCACTTGAATTACAATGGGGGGGAAGGAAGAAAGACAGGCTCTAGCTCAGGCATCCCCAAACTGCGGCCCTCCAGATGTTTTGGACTACAATTTCCATCTTCCCCAACCACTGGTCCTGTTAGCTAGGGATCATGGGAGTTGTAGGCCAAAACATCTGGAGGGCCGCAGTTTGCGGATGCCTGCTCTAGCTATAAATTGTACCTTAACTGGTCAAATTAGCACCAAATGTATCCAGAACTGTATAAAAAGGGTATTCACACTTCTCCCCCTACATTAATGCATTTTAATACATTTTCAATTATTAACAGCAACAGGAGCAAAAATGTTAAAAACCACCTTGCACAGTATGGCTGGCACAGTTTTGGAATGCAAGATGAATCTTTCCATCTAAGAAGCTGTGCAAGTAAGAGAGTTCTATATTGTTTTCTAGATTTACCTAAGCTTCTGTCGGGTTCCCTTAAATAACCACCTGCTTACATCTTCACACCTAAGCGTTGCTAAGGGCACCATCGCCACTACTGTGCCCTTAACAGCATTAAATCTGCAGATGTAAGCAGGTAGTTATGTTATCCTCTCCTGTTATCCTGTGGGAAGCATTGACAGCTAATTTCTGCAGACAGAGCTGCTGTTAAAGGCACAGTTAGGGTGGGTGTTAAGACGCTGCATCCTTGGACAGCTGCCAGGGGCCCAACAGGCTAATCCCACTTCTCTAGGGACAGCTATTCCTGCACTGGAGTAAGCACAAAGTGGTCCCCATCATAGGAACATAGGAAGCTGTTTTATATTGAATCAGACCACTGGGTCCTTCCAGCCCAGTATTGTCTACAGTAACTGGCAAGACTTCAGACAAAGTTCTCTCCCAGCCCTACCTAGAGATGCTAGGGATTGAAGGTGGCCCTGTTTAGGGAAGTTTTTAATGTTTGATGCTGTACTGTTTTTAATATTCGGTTGGAAGCCGCCCAGAGTGGCTGGGGAAACCCAGCCAGATGGGCGGGGTATAAATAATAAATTATTATAATATTATTATAATATGGGACCTTGTCCATATAAAGCAGATGCTCTACCACCAAGGTACAGCTTTGTCCTCATCAAAACAGAGCTTTTATCAATGCAACCACCCTCTAGCTCCTTCTCCTTATTCTGGCCAGTAATTACTTAACCCAGAGAAGGTTTATTGAGGAGTGGTTTTGCCACATCCTCCTTCAAGTAGGCAGGGACGACTCCTTTTCGCAAGGAGGCATTAATTGCCTATGTGTCCCAGCCAGTTGTCCCCTCCCTGCTACTTTTTATCAGCAGTCCAGAGCGCATGCAATTGCCCTGACTGATCCAAGGACCTTGTCTGCATCCTCGAGCCTTACCAACTGAAATCCAACACATCAGGACTAGACAGTGTTCTGGAAACCCCTTGAGATTCATACGCTGTAACAGCGGAGTAGAGATTCCAGTGGATGCAAGCGGTTTTATCCTCAAAATGTTTCGCAGACAAGCCACAGCAAGCTACCGTCAGTTCTGCCACCTGTGTTGCGTTTAACATACAGAAAATATGGCGCATACGTTTTAATTATGAAAGTTTCTGTATGCTGCATACTCTGTTTCAGTTGGCATATTGTTTTGGAAGCTGTGAATTAAGAATTTAATTGCAAACAGAATTTAATGCCTCCCCCTCTTTCCTACATTTAGCTGATCCTCTCTCACATGTGGCTTGAAAACAAGAGGGAAGCAACACAGTACAAGCTGTAGCGAACCAAAGGAGCAACAGCATTTCCAGGCAAAGGCTTAACCAGTTCCCCTCCATTGTTTGAGAGTTGGTGAACTGTTCCCAGCTGGATGCTGTTTTACCTCTGTTTTTCATCTCTGATATGTTCTCCAAGGGCTTGTTTGAAGAGAACAATTCAAACCTTGCTATTACGGTTTTGCTTTCAACTATGATTGTCACATTAGGAAGCCAATTCGCAATCCATTTTCTCCAGAGTAGTCCTATCAAAAATCAATGGGGCTGTCCGTTATGGTCCAAGTACAGTGATGCGACATTAAGTTTACCTACTGTGCTCTGCTGTGAGCAAAATATAAAACAAAATAATTATTTCCTCCCCTCTGACTTTCCAGGTAAAATTGATCCAAGCAGTGATGCCTTGGGGAGACCACCACACTAAAACTGAACCTAGAAACAAAGCTGGCAATTGGCAGCCTGGGGCACTTTGGTTAAGAGGGATTTAACCACTTCTGCAAACGTTTGTTTCCTCCACTATTGGTGGGTCTCCATTATGTAAGAAGGAAAAGATAATAAAACTCTTGTAAATGTAATCAGGGCAATGGGGGGACAGGACACTCCTGGCTCTTCTGTGGGTTGTTTCTGGATGACCAGTTGATTGCACATTCATCCTGATTTGCTCACACAAAGTTTGTGAAGAGGTTAGTCAATGTTGGCTATTTATTAAACATTCATTATGGTTTGTTTATGGGGCGGTTATGTAATGTTGCATCAAGCATTATGCCACACTTTGTAGCGCATTTCCCCATCACTTCCCTTTCTGCAAAAGTCAGCTTTGGGTAGGGGGCAGTAATTTTGTTGTGCAAGAGTGTTAACTGCAAATCTGAATTTCCTGGTATGGTACTTTGCCCTCCTGCTATATTTGAACAAGAGAAGTAGGTGAACTACGGTGGTACGGAGAAGAGGAAAATCCTCACCCATTAACTGCTGCAGAAAAAAGTGCTGCCCTCTACAAAGTGTTGTACTGGATCTAAGCGGCCAATTGTAGGACTGCCAAGCAGACAGAGCAGTTCTTCCTCTTAGCAAATTAACATAAATAATGTAAGCAGAGTCCAGAAAGATAAATCCTGGAAATACTTCACCAAGCAAATTGAACAAAAACAGTATATCATTTCAGGAGAAATAAACAGAGAGGCTTTGTATTTCATAGTTCAAGCTTTTTACACATCAGGGAGATTTCAACCAAACATACAGAGGGAAAATTCCCTCAGAACTACACAGCCAATCAGAGCACAGGCTACGCTCAGTGAAGATTATGCCGCTCTACCTGGTTGGTAAGTGACACTTTCACTACCACCCCCCCCCCCCGGCTAGCTGACTTACAAAAATAACCTTTAAGTTACAATCTGAATAATCATTGCTGTTGCACTTCCAACACTTCCACTGGTCACAAAACTGGTGAGTCAAAATGAGTTACTGGAAGATGGCACTTTCGTGATATAGAAAAGCATGGCATGGTTTGAGAAGAGTTAGCTAAGTTTGTTCTGCCACAGCTGGAAGCAAACATAATCACTCATGTGTAATATGTAGCTGGGCAATGCTTCATTGAATCCAATGGGACATCCCTAGTAACTGCCCATAAGACTTCAGTCTTAATAACCACGTTAAATCAGTGACTACTAGCACCATGCAGAACTTGCATTTGCCTGCGCATTGTAAGGTTTAAGGTTATCAGCAATGTGACTGCAGAGGAAGGAGCGCAACATTCATTCTGCATCCCTCACCATCATCGGACAACTCAAATGCACTGAGAGAGCACAAAATTGCATGTGTCGACCGGCGGTTAATAAAGAAGAATTGTATACTCAATTGTATGCATGTGATCTATGTACCTATCTGGCTCTTTACTGAAAGATTAATGATCGCTTTGGGTCTGCTTTTCACAGTACATTTCATTCCCACCACGCACTCGCATTTAAAGTGTATCATTAGGGCCCTCCTTATTACTCTTGCAAAACTGCAGAGTCCTGCTTAATACTAAAAGCTATACAGCTGACTGTAGAAAACTGTGCCTCTTTTGCTTGGTGTGTTACGTTTTGCTAATAATAAAACAGAGGAAAGCCATTATGAGTGCTTATTGGTGAAGAGGGGAATGCTTCAAATCTGCTTACTCAAGGGCAACATCCTTGACCTGGAGGCATGAAGTGGTTAGGCCCAGACTGAATATTGCAGCACAATACGCCATTCACACGACTCCTGTAGGTAAATATAGTCCAGGCAGAAGATCCTGGCCTCTTCACTGCTATGTACTCAGTTGCCACACGTAATGTGTGAAGTGCTGCTCAAATATCATTAAGCCTAAAGTCAACAGTCTATTCTAACACTTCCAAGGAATGGGGAAGTGATCCTCTCACTTCCATTAATCCTTTGGAACTGGGGTTTATAAGGAGGAACTGATCCTGAATTAATAACAATAGCTACTAGAGCCTTTGCTTCAGAAAAATAGTAAGAGCTGGTCTGACCCGGTTGGGGAGGCTGGCCCATTCGGGCAAATGTAGCACTACTCCACCAAATTGTATCTTGACTCTTCTTCTTATTTCCTATCCCAGGGGTGACCCTGGCTGCCTGCTTCCTCCTCCTAAGTCTCAGTTTTACCCTTGTAAAACTTAGCCGAGACAAATTTAGAGTTAGTTGGCTGTGCCTGTCACTGACTGTGGAGCCACGTACTGGTGGCCTTCTGTCCTATGAGCACCAACCATCACTGGACCTGATGTTACTGTGTGACCTCATCTACATGTGTTGGGGAATTCAGATATACAGGAGGAACTCATATTTAAGTTTTTGTTGATCACTTCTCCTACCTGGGCAGTTATCTTTCCACAAGGGCCGACACTGATGCCGAATTCCAGCATCGTCTGTGCAGCTTTCTCCGGATTGAAGTCCAGGGTATCTGAGGATTGGGACATCCACAGGAAAGCAAAATGTTTGTTTACAAAGCTATTGTACTACCACGTTGTGAAACATTGACCAACTCCAACTCCTCAAAAGATTCCAACAATGGTGTCTCTGAAAATTTTTACATATCGCTTGGGAAGACAGGTGAACTAAGACAGGTGTCCTGGAAAAAGCAAAGATCATCAGTGTCGAAGCAATGATTCTTCAACATCATCTTCGTTGGACTGGTCGTGTTGTTCGGATGCCTAATTACTCTATTCCAAACTTTAAAATGGAAAGCGTAATGCTGGTGATCAACAAAAGAGGCTTAAAGACTCTCTCAAGGCAAATCTTTTAAAATGTTGTATAAACACCGACAATTGGGAAACACTGGTCTGTGAGCGCTCCAAATGAAGAACAGACTTTACCAAAGGTGTCATGGACTTTGAAGATGCTCAAACTCAGGACAAAAGGGAGAAACATGCTAAGAAACATTTGGCAAACTCTCATCTTGATCAACTCCTGCTCGGAAACCTATGTCCACACTATGGAAGGACATGTGGATCAAGAATTGGCCTCCACAGTCACTTACGGACTCACTGTTAAGACTGTGTTCATGGAAGACAATCTTACTCGGCTACAAGTGAAGAAGGAGACACGTGTTGGGTAATTCACATATACAGGGGAACTCCTGGTCACGTTTTTGTCTGTGGCGTATCATGACTCTCAGCAAAGCCACATTGTGTAATATTGATGCTGGTTTACAGCAAAAGAGCTGCAGTGGTAGAAAGCGAAGGAGGGAGAAGTGTAACCATGTGTACAACAAGCCCACCTTTAATGACTCCAGGTTATTCGGTGCTGGGTTTCTTATTTACAAGTGCCATTAAAAGCGTAACTGGAATCCTTCTGCTTTGAGTTTAAATGCAGTCTCTGTAAAAAGACTCACTCCCACACAGCTGCCATTCCCCCCCTTGACTGCCATTGGTTGTAAGCAATATTTTTAGCAATGCAAAAAATAAAGCTACCAAGGGGAGCAAAGACAGAACTTAAGCTGCAGGCAACAAAAAGCAGGGTATGCATTAGGTCAGGCACACAAAAATTAACTGGAACCCCCATTTGCATTTATTAATGTAGCATTTTAAGCGACCAATAACACATTCTCACTGAAAGCAGAGACATCAGGTATGCTGTTAATATTGGGACTAAATGCACTTGACGGATGCACTTCAAGCAATAATATTTGAGGGTTTGTTTGTTTATTAAAGAGTGACACTCCTCCTTTTCTTTCCCGTCAGCCTTGTGTAAATTAGTTACATAAGTTAATTACTTTCCTCACCTCTGCAATGTAATGTACAATTCATGGAATGAAATGGAAATATTTGTTACTGGCTCTGCTAAAGTCGTTTCATCATTCGCAAACTATATCTGTCTCTAATATATAAAATTGTAAGGATGTTGTCACACTGCAGTTCCTTTGACCACAGACAGGTGCCACTGTGAACTACAGTGAAACAAGCTGGTGAGCTGGTGATAGGGCAGGAGAGCAGAGGAGAGGAGGATAAATCAAGAGCATGGAGATTCAGACCCAGGTGAGGTGAGGAGGGAACCAGAAGATGGAGACACAGACCGACAACAGTCGGGAAGTCTAGGGTAGTGGCCTGGGTGAGGCAAGAAGGAGGGATCTGAAGGACAGTGATGTGGGCAGCTGGGCATGTAGTGGTTAGGCTTACACTCATAAACTCATCCCTTCGTTCAGTGGTGGGGACCCACAGTCCAAGTGGCCAAATGTGGCCCTCCAAGCCTCTTGGAACTCTCTCCACGCCACACCCTTCACTGGCCTTACTTTGCACATTCATTGAGTATTTTGGCCTGACTGGAATTTGTCCTTAATCTCTGAGGCCTCTTGCCTAACTGGATGCAAAGAGTGGTGTGTGAATACTAGCATATTGAACAAAGGTAAAATTTACATTCATTGCTCCTCCCACATTTGCCTCTGGCCCTACCCACAACTGGCATGTGGCCCTCAGAAAGTTGTCCAGATGGGAATGAAGTGCTTGGGTTGAACAACACTCTCTTCCCAAGCCTTAATCCCATCTCCCCAAATGCCAGCACCCCACAGTCTTCGCCTAGCCTAGGGCTGCCTTTAGGTACACAAGTGAAAATGAAGACTTCCTGCCACATTCTCAAGGGCAATTCCATGTGCCAAAAGAGATGGTCTTGCTGCCAACATTCGCCTTGACTTGGAGCCATCCAGCTGCCTCTGTTTACTGGTAGTGCCTGCCGACTCCAGCCTGCTTATGAATATTGATGAAGGGCTCCTGTGCACAGAGACACCAGAGCAGGGCATCTGCTGCAGCAGAGGTCGGCGGGTGGGAGGGCAGGAGAAACACTTCATTTCCAACTCATTTGTAAAATCGAAAACCAGGTGGAGCCGCAGTGAAAAGCCAAAGCAGCTTCCTCCTCCTCCTCCTCCGCTTGCCAATGCTCCCATTTACACATGCAGCACACTCGCCACTGAACAACCTGCCAAGAGGCTCCGACTGCGTGCCTTCAAATTTCTCTTCACTAATTAGACAGACAATATGCAAGGCATGTCATTTGTAATGGAAAAGCCGCCCTGAAATGGGATTCTTCCCAGATCTTTTTAGTAAGTTGTCGTCGTAATTGCCATCTTGGTAATTAAGCCCTATTACCATAGCACATCCCTGCAATGAATTCCATGTTGTCCATTTATTAACCTCTTTGTGCAGTCATTATTGTACCTGGCTCGCTTACCTGACCAGGCTTTCCGCTACCTAATGAGTTTTCAAGCAGTTGTGAGGAGGCCCTGTAAGCTTATCAGTGTTGTTGTTGTTTAGTCGTTTAGTCGTGTCCGACTCTTCGTGACCCCATGGACCATAGCACGCCAGGCACTCCTGTCTTGCACTGCCTCCCGCAGTTTGGTCAAACTCATGTTCGTAGCTTCGAGAACACTGTCCAACCATCTTGTCCTCTGTCGTCCCCTTCTCCTAGTGCCCTCAATCTTTCCCAACATCAGGGTCTTTTCCAAGGATTCTTCTCTTCTCATGAGGTGGCCAAAGTATTGGAGCCTCAGCTTCACGATCCGTCCTTCCAGGGAGCACTCAGGGCTGATTTCCTTAAGAATGGATAGGTTTGATCTTCTAGCAGTACATGGGACTCTCAAGAGTCTCCTCCAGCACCATAATTCAAAAGCATCAATTCTTCAGCGATCAGCCTTCTTTATGGTCCAGCTCTCACTTCCATACATCACTACTGGGAAAACCATAGCTTTAACTATACGGACCTTTGTCGCCAAGGTGATGTCTCTGCTTTTTAAGATGCTGTCTAGGTTTGTCATTGCTTTTCTCCCAAGAAGCAGGCGTCTTTTAATTTCGTGACTGCTGTCACCATCTGCAGTGATCAAGGAACCCAAGAAAGTAAAATCTCTCACTGCCTCCATTTCTTCCCCTTCTATTTGCCAGGAGGTGATGGGACCAGTGGCCATGATCTTGGTTTTTTTGATGTTGAGCTTCAGACCATATTTTGCGCTCTCCTCTTTCACCCTCATTAAAAGGTTCTTTAATTCCTCCTCGCTTTCTGCCATCAAGGTTGTGTCATCTGCATATCTGAGGTTGTTGATATTTCTTCCAGCAATCTTAATTCCGGCTTGGGATTCATCTAGTCCAGCCTTTCGCATGATGAATTCTGCATATAAGTTAAATAAGCAGGGAGACAATATACAACCTTGTTGTACTCCTTTCCCAATTTTGAACCAATCAGTTGTTCCATATCCAGTTCTAACTGTAGCTTCTTGTCCCACATAGAGATTTCTCAGGAGACAGATGAGGTGATCAGGCACTCCCATTTCTTTAAGAACTTGCCATAGTTTGCTGTGGTCGACACAGTCAAAGGCTTTTGCATAGTCAATGAAGCAGAAGTAGACGTTTTTCTGGAACTCTCTAGCTTTCTCCATAATCCAGCGCATGTTTGCTATTTGGTCTCTGGTTCCTCTGCCCTTTCGAAATCCAGCTTGCACTTCTGGGAGTTCTCGATCCACATACTGCCTAAGCCTGCCTTGTAGAATTTTAAGCATAACCTTGCTAGCGTGTGAAATGAGCTTTTTTTTTTGCGCTCAAGCTTATCAGTGAGGAAACCACTAAGGAGAAGACCACAATGAGAAGAGTGCGGATGGTAGAGAAGCTTCACTGGTAGATGGTAGAGAAGCATCACCAACAAAATGCTATAGGACAGAGATGAGAAACCAAGAGCCATCCAGATTTTGTCAGACTATGCTCTGAATTCACGATCAGAGGAAGTAACATTTCTGAATACCAGTTGCTGGAAACCAAAGGAGGGTAGAGTACTCTTGTCTCAGGTCCTGATTGCAGGCTTCCCACAGACACCTGGTCAGCCACTGGGTGAACAGGATGCTGGACTAGATGGGGCCATTGGCCTGATCCAGCAGGTTTTTCTCATGTTCTTACCCTGTCTGGCTCTGCAGGTTTTCTATTAAAGAGCCTTTCCCAGCCCTACCTGGAGACACTGAGGACTGAACCTTCTTCATGCAAAGCAGATGCTCTAACCACTGAGTGGTGTGGCCCTTCTCTGAGATGGGTAAAAGATCTGCCCCCACAAGTTGGCTTGATCATGCAAGCAGCGTGTCTAGGGTTGATGAGAAATATTTATAATGATTAGGAATTAAAATGTGTTTTAAGGAAACTATTCATCCATCTGGATAGCTGAGTTGGTTAGCGTGTGGAGCTGAAAATGCCAAGGTTGCAGATTTGATACCCATATGGGACAGCTGCCTATTTCTGCATTGCAGAGGGTTGGACTAGTCACTAGATGATCCTCAGGGTCCCTTCCAACTCTACAATTATATATGTCTAACTTGCCTCAGACAAGACATACTCCCAGGGCTAACTTGCTCTCAACTGAATCACAAAAGCACTTGATTAACAGTTTGTTATTAAGGTTGCTGTGCTCTGTTACCGTAGAAGCATCTATAAATAGACTTGTGCTTATTGTGTCTTCTGCAAAGTCTCCTGTGGTCTCTAGGGTGTTTTAAGAGAACCTCAAACTGAACTGATACTGTACAAGGGAATTTAAACCCGAGTAACACCTTATAGCGTCAGATAGGGGAAGAAAATCTACCTAGGTACAGTGAAGATAGGATCAGTTGACCCTGAATGTGAGTGAAATCCAAACTGGGAATATGATCCCAATTGCTGACTGACTGAACATCTCCAGGAAATGCTAGCCAAGCCCATTTTCCAAGGGCTCTCATCATAAACATAGTTAACATGTGAATATAATAGAAGTGATCCTCATGTAACATACATTGCCAGACCCCCAGAGCGGGTGAGATTTCTCCACTGTGCTGCAGCTGCAAGATAAAGAATGACAAGAGCTGATGACAAATCTCTCAGCAAGGTTCTGGTTGTCTGGAAAATATTAGCCACAGAATGGAAGGCATTTCTGACCTTGGGCAGATGCCACTTGTTTTTCTTATTTCAACACAAGCCTTTGAACTAATGCTCTCTTCAATGTTTGGCATAACAAGACACATACTGTACTCAGTGTCCTTATATTTCTATTTGTACTTTAGGATAGGTGCTTACAATGTCAAGGCCCACAAGTTAATATATTTAATTGTGTTCAGCAGCTGGGATTCCTTGGAAGCTGAACGGGAGGACTCTTTGCAACAATAATGGCAAACAAACATCTCTGAAAGGCAACTTGCGCACCCACACAGATCGAGGCTGCAAACTCAGGAGCAGTTCCTGTTAGAGCAGATGTGGAGCCGGGCAACACTTGGAGATTAAAGCATATTCAGCCCCTCAAGGAAACCTGGGAACGGTAGTTTGTTAAGGGTGCTGGGAACTGTAGCCCTGCAAGAGGTAAACTACAGTTCCCAGAATTTTTGTGGGGAGGGAATATGTTTTCAATGTATGGTGTATATGCTGCTAAAAAAAATTTAAATCTTTGCTGCTAACCATCTCCAGCAAGGCTGACCAAGACATTTTATTACTAGTGGCAAAGGACATGATAGTGCCCCTATACCAAGGGTGGGGAATCTCAGGCCCTCGACCCAAATGTGGTCCTCCAGACCTCCCTGTCTATTTGGCTCTTGGGACTGCATACCATATCATCTTCATCCCAGGGCACAGCTCTCCCCCCCCCCTCCTTCTGCTCCGTGTCCTCCTTGAGTGCTTTTGCATGGTTTGGAATGTGTCCTTGAACTGTGATAGAAAGGTAAAAACTACATCTCCACCTACTTTTGCATCTGGCAGCCCTTCCTACCTTTTGCCTCTGGCCCCGCCCATCTCCTACAACACATACACACCCTCACCCCAGCACGCCTTGTTCCCATAGTGGCTTGGTGCCTTAAAAGTTTGGGGGAAAACAGGGGTGCCCTTCAGCAGCCACTAATCATCTTTTTGCTCCCTCGCTTCACTGGCTCTCCTCACCTTCCCTTTTAGCTATGCCAGGCTTCCTCTGCGTATGTACACAGTGTGCCACAGAGGGAGTGGGTGTAAAATAATAGCCATGCTAAAGCAATATCAAAGTAAAAATGAGAGAAGCACGCAATTAATCAAGTGATTAGATCTTGGCAGTTGCAGATTCTTGAACAGAGCTAATTGATACAAAAAAAAATTCCTTCCAGTAGCACCTTAGAGACCAACTAAGTTTGTCATAGGTATGAGCTTTCATGTGCATGCAAACTTCTTCAGATACACTGAAACAGAAGTCATCAGACCCTTATGTATTGTCAGAGGGTGGGGAGGGGTATTACTCAGAAGGGTGGTGGGAATGGGAATGGCTGATAGGAGTGGTAAACCTGTAAACGACTGCAATTGGTCTTGCAGGAAAAAAGCAAGGGGTGAGATGGCTAAAGAAAGTGTTAGTGTGTATAATGAGATAAGAATCCAATGTCTTTATTCAAACCAGGTGTCTCCATGGTTTTAAGCTTGGTAATGAGTTGCAATTCAGCAACTTTTCTTTCCAGTCTGTTTCTGAAATTTTTCTGTAATAAGACAGCTACTTTGAGATCTTGTATAGAATGTCCTGGGAGATTGAAGTGTTCTCCTACTGGTTTCTCTGTCTTGTGATTCCTGATGTCAGTTTTATGTCCATTTATCCTTTGGCGTAGGGTTTGACCTGTTTGTCCAATATAGAGAGCTGAAGGGCACTGTTGGCATTTGATGGCATACACAATGTTAGAAGATGAGCAATTAAATAGTCCTGAGATGGCATGTTTGATGTTGTTGGGGCCAGTAATGTTGTTGTCCAGGTGTATGTGGCAGCAAAGTTGGCATCTGGGTTTATTGCAGGCTCTGGTACCAGTGTCCATTTTAAGTCTGGTGGTGGTATTATTGTGGGTGAGGAGTTGTTTAAGATTGGGTGGCTGTCTGTAGGCAATGAAAGGTCTTCCTCCCAGAGCTTGAGAAAGAGAACTGTCCTAGACCAACATGGCTACCTACCTGTAACTAGAGCTAATTGATGACAGCATACCTGCCTACGATAAAAAATCTTCGGACGCTCCGAATTTGCAGATCTTTCTGCCCATCCCCAAGCCAGAGCTCCTGAAGGAGCAGTCTCCAACATTCCCTTTGATTATTAAGGGTATCACTCAATGCTATCCATAGAAGTAACATTTACAGGTTTCATGTGATAATGTATGAAGAAAAAGATGACTACTGTTGTCAACTTTCAGGGCCAATTCTTTGGGCAGGTGGTCACCGTGGGGAAGCTGATGGGAATTATTCCACATCTGAGGAGCTTGTCTGGGAGTGGCTTCCAGTAATGTATTATTATTACATTACCCACCCGTCACCCTAAAATCTGGAGTGCAAGAGCTCATTACGGCATCAACCCCCCCAAAGAGAGTCCAAAAATATAGACAGCTGCACTTATTATTACACATACACACCAAAGAGTATTATTATGTGTTATTTCACCTGGTATGCTGCTTTCCCATATAAATATGCCTAAAGCACCTCAAAACACAGCAACAAATGCAAATCAATACCTCATTGTCTGCTCAGAGCCCTGCACTGATTGCGTATTTGCTACTGGGCAAAGTTCAAAGTGTCACTATTACTCTATAAAGCCCATAATGGTTTGGGACCAGTTTACTTGCAGAGTAACATGTTACTTGCAGAGTAACATGTTAAAATCATGATAATATAAATTAGCAATCTCTGAAACGTATCAAGTAATATTAAATATCAGAAGCATTTCAAGTACAATCACATGCTAGCAATGCATAAAAAACCCCAGCAAAAACTGCATAGTTTTACTATGTCAAATGGTATAAAAAGCTAAGAAAGTGTATGAAATTTCTTCTTGAAGGCTAGAAACGGAAGTGCACACAGTTCCTAGTAGCTTGATCATATACTACAAAGTTATCAAGAAAAAGCATCTCGTTAATCTTTGCGGGAAGCTGCTCCTCTGTTGACAACAGATGACGTCAATCATTTCCTTCACTCCAACCCCTCATCCCAGATTCCCACCAAATAACTGTAAAAGCTTTGGACATATATATATAAAACCAACCTGCCTCTCACATGGGGAGAGCCCACCCAACACCCAACCCCGGCTCTCACCCAGAAGAAGCTCTACACTACAACACCCCTTCCACTAGGAATGACTCAAGGAAATGCCCCCCTATTGGAGGGGGCACCCTGCAGCCTTTTATCTCTTGAGGAAGGCACCAACCTTTCCAGGGAGGTACCTAAAGATGGCTCAGGTCAGGAAATCAAGGGCTAGTGCCACCTCCCTTCATCCACACTTTTCTTGAGTTGCCAGAAATGTTCCCAGTGGACTTGAAGTGCCACTAAGTCCTCATCTGTTGGGGGTGTTCCAGGTGCAGGCAGGAAACAGCAATAAAACAGTCTGCCAGCCTGGCTCAGGTGTTACAGCTTCTGCTAGTGATTGTCAGAGCTGCTGCTGCTCCCGAAGCTAGGAAAGCATTCATTTTATCTCTTAATCAAATGCAAGCAGGAGCCCTCCCAGAGCTGCCTCAGGTGTTACTGGTCAGGAAATCAAGGGTTGGTGTACATGGCATAATAAGCAATTTGTTAGGCGCATATGATTGTAACCAAATACATAATTTCCTGACAGCAAGCTCCATTGAACTGAGGGGTGTTCACTTTTGATTGCATAATTTTAGCTTGTAAAAACCCACTAAGCTTTAACCAAAGACAATGATTAAAAACATTTTTATTTGTTCAGGCATTTATTTCCTGCCTGTTGACTTTTAGATTGCGCCACTTCATATTTTGTGTTAGTATTTTGGTTCTGGATTTTTTTGACTGCATAAACTTCTGTTTCGTTTGTATTCTAGCCTTGTGATTTTATAGTGTGTGAGATAGATAGATAGATAGATAGATAGATAGATAGATAGATAGATAGATAGATAGATAGAGTAAATAATTAAAAGGCCTTCCATAAACTGAATAGCAACCTCATCAGAAACACAAACGATTTTGCAAAGAAGTGCTATCATTTAAACTGGCTGCATGAAGTAGGATTCCTCCATAAAAAAAACAACCAAGCACATTATTCAGCCTCTGCTGGATAATTTACCTCATTTTCTGGATTCATCTCTGTTAATCTGCCCCAAACTTGAAATACTTCTTATCATTTCATTCAAGTGACAATTGCAGTGGCACTCTGGCAGATCACATAATTGTTTCCCCCCCTTTAAAAAGTCCCAGAGCTGCACCCTCCTCCATCCCCAATCAATTATATTCCCAGTAGCACCAAGGTGTGCCAGCTGCAACAAGAATATTTGCAGCTCTGGTCCATAAAAGTTTCATGCGATGGTGACAATACACACTGCAACTGGACCTCACGTCATGGTGACTTCTGCAAAGAGCTGCTGCCAAGAAGGAGCATTTCCAGTGCCTTCCATGTGGCGACAGTACTGTAAGAACCAGGCCTAAGTAAGTGCACTTAATGATTTCTGCATGTGAAGCCCTGCATTCTCCTCCCAGCAGCTGTGTGTACACAGCCATATTTTATTTGCCACTAAGACCCACGGACAGCAACAAAGGCAAGATGATAGCCCTGGAGCACAGCCAGCCTGCTTCAAAATCCTCTGTGAGCGAACCAAAGCTAATCTGGGAAGCATCCAGCCAGAATTTACAAGGGACTGATTGCTTAAAAGCAGCATGCTCGGTTGGGGTTGGGGAGGGGAGTAAACGAAAAGAAAAAGACTGCAGTTATGCCACCCACAAGGTTATTTTTTGAGTGTGTGTGTGTTTGTGTGCACACTCAGCAAGCACACATGCGATTTGAGGCCAAGGCATTCCAAGTAGAACTGAGGACATCTGTAGAAGGCTGGCAGCATTTCGAGCTGGGTGGTTCATAGCTTAACTTGCACTGGCGCATGCTGATTGCAGCAGGCCAGCTCCTGTCCCTTTCAATTTCGTCTTGGAAATGTAAAGTTATTTACATACCCTTGTAAACGTAAAGATCTCCCAGTCCTTTGGATGATGCTTATTCCTCTGTACGCCAAGGGCCAAACTAGCCATTAAGAGAGACAGAGAGGCTGGTGTGCTCTTTTTGCTCTTCTCCTTGTGGAACTCAATTTAAATGTGTCATGTCCTGACATCATTGCACCTAGGGATGGGGGAGAAATTCAGTTCACTTCATGCTTTAATGCAAACCTACCCCAAAGCAAGAGCTGTGCACTAAAAGACAGCTATCTTTTGAGATCTGCATGCCACCAAATTTTGCAATTACAAAGAAAAGTCTGCAAAAATGCATATGTTGAAAGAAAGTACGTATAAAAATAGATTCATGAAAATAACATACAGAAATGCATTACTTGGTGATCACTACTTCACATACTAGGCAAAATGTATATACAGTATATTAAAACACTGAATAATTTTTGTGAGGATTTTTATTTCATGAAAGCTGGAACTGTCAGGGACTTATATGAAATATTTATACGTTGCCTTCCGGCCTGACAATAGGCCTTGGATAATAAGCATATTAAAACATAAGCAAGCAAATTCAGGTGGCAATTATTAAAATCACAAAAGATGCACACATTTGGCCTTGGAATGATGATCATTTGAAATGGCCACTGAGGAGGCAGTTCCAGGAGAAGAGAAGGCAGGAGGCAAACGGCCATTGCTCCCAGTGAACTGTTGCTGAGGGAAACTGTTCTGAGGGAACTAATTCACACACACAGCAGCTGCTTCAAAAAATAAAAGAGCCACAGGAGAAAGGGGGGGAAAGGGAATAACACTTTGAAAATGTCTAGCAGCACCATAGTATCGATTTATGCTTTCCCTAACAGCCTTAAAAAAACAACTGAAAGGGACTGACTGAAAGGGAAGACGCACCTGCGTCAATCTTTCCCTGCCTTTTCCAGAGTTTTGGGGCTGGGGCAGATGAGGCCCTGCCTTGCAGGCCTTGCCTACACCACCGTGAAGCAGGAACGCTTTGGGAATTCAACAGTATTGAATTTCAACGAGTTGGCCTGATCTGCTCCCAGTCACCTTTGGATTTTGCACTTCTCTGCATTTTAGGGTGTGAAAGGATCAAAATTCATTTTAAGTATGATCTTTTTGAGACGGAATACGCTCCAATAATTTTGTGAGAAAATATGACCAAAAATACATATTCGGTGTTAATATATACATATTTATATATTAACTTCCCTGTATAGGGAAGTTTTTAATGTTTGGTGTTTTCCTGTGGTCTCATAATTGTTGGAAGCTGCCCAGAGTGGCTGGGGCAACCCAGTTAGATGGGTGGTTTGTTGTTGTTGTTGTTGTTGTTGTTGTTAAGTTGTGGGTAAGCAGCAGATGACACAGCGATTCTCCAAACAGCTCTTTATTTGAGTCAGGACAGAACTGAACTGAAGTGCTGAGCCAGCCTGCTTTTATAGAGGCTGGCTCAAACAATGTAACAAAACACCATTCAAAATTCCCTCCTAAAATTCCCTCCTAAAACAACTGCCTCGGACCTGAGGGAAAACTATATACAGCGACTTCAATACATAACACCCCTCCCCACCGAGAGGAGGCATTAGTTAAGAGCATGGTGGTTCCAATAATATTCATAGTGGTTCCCCTTGGGTACAACGCATAGTGGTTACAGTTACCAGTCTTAATCTTTTAGGGAACGTAGTCCTTTAGATAGGCTGGCCGCTTGGTGACCCGGTTGGATCGCCGAGGGCAAGTATTCGAGTCCAGGGGGTTGTTATTATTGACCTCCCACAGCTCCTCCAACCCACTTCTGCCTACCTGCAAAATCCCACCCCTCACAGTTCACCCCAAACTCTCCTGTCGCCCCACAGCCACCCCCAGTCCCAAGATCCTCCCTGTTGCTGCCACCACTGGCAAGAGGGAGGGGAAGGAAGAGACATCTTTCTCCCTCCTGACCCCCCACAGAAGGAAGTGTGCATTTTAAAGGGGGAGTTGGGGGGGGGCATGGGACCACACACCTGCCCACTCTCTTCCTCTGCCGTACGCAAACCCACTCGCACGCCACGTCTCACAGAAGGTTGCCTGTGAGGCAATAAAGATCTCTCATCCCTTGCTCTAAGGGCCTGGGGAAATGGAGCAAGGCCCCCGTTGTTGACCTGAGCAGGAAGACACATGTGGAATAAGGTGGCCTCCTCTGTAAAGATCTCAATTACATTTCTGCAAATGATGGCGCTTATTTTTAATTACTTCCAGCGCTGCAAATCTGAAAAGAAACTTCCTCCAATTTCATCATGCGCTTCCTCTTTGATTTTTTTTATTTTTATAAAGCATACTTTAATGCCAAATCCAGCTTGAAAAGGGTTAAGAAACAAAGGAATATCCTTAAGCCAGCAAAAGCCTTCTGGGTCAGAAAAGGGATTTTGTAACCATAGTCTAGATTCATGCAAGCATTCATTTCCCACAGTAATGAGCTGGATGTTAATCATAATTTTGTGGGGATCTCTATTAATGTGGTCAATGCTGTCTGCTTCTAATAATGTAACCAGAATGGAAACCAACCATAGTAATTACAGGTACTTTCTTTTACAGCAGCACTATTCAACATTTCTGTCTGTGAAACTATTTCCACATTGCTGAGGGATCCATGCTTCTCAGCCGTTGCACATGGAATCTGGGACATGTCTGAGGGCACATGCATGCTCAGCTAATAAGAACATACAAAAAGTACTGCTGGATCAAGCCAAAGGCCCATCTACTCCAACATCTTGTTCTCACAGTGGCTGCACATGTGTTTTATTTCACAAAGGGCACCTCTCTATTTGCAAGGACAAACTATCATCTGACTTTTAGAAGACATCTGAAGGCAGCTCTGTATCAGGAAAGTTTTTGTATTCTGATGTTTTACAATTTTTTATACGTATTATGCTGTAAGCCGCCCAGAGTGGCTGAGGAAACCCAGCCAGATGTGCAGGGTATAAATAATAAAAATGATGATGATGATGTCTGGTTCATACAGCACATTACAGTACTGTAGTCCATATGGGAGGTCACCAGAGCATGGACAACTGAGGCCAGGCTATCCCAATCCATAAAATGACCATAGCTGTTGAATCAACCCAAGCTGGGCATTAGAAGCCACATGAGACTCTGGGACAAGGTGGAATGCTGGAGTATTAGGCTAGGTCCAATTACCCGATGAAACCCTTTCACGTGCAAAGTGAGCAGTGTTTAGCTAGTGAAACTTGGTTAGAGAGTACTGTAGACTTTACCTGTTGCTGTCACAAGGAGCAGGACATGAGGACAATAGCCCTCTCCTGCGGTTGACAGCAGCTAGTATCTCCTAGCACTCTGTAATTCCCAATTAGCTAAGTACTGCAGACCCCATTTTTCAAAAGCCAAGCCACGGAAATTTTGATACCGGTACGGTAGTTTATGTTTTGAGAATGGCTCCACGGACTCCCTAGCTGGGTTACACAGACCCCCTGAGTTCCATGGACAACCAATTGTGAACCAGTGTCCTAGCATATTGCCTCTGAATTTGGAGGCTGCAGGCCAAGGATGGGGATCCTCATGCCTTGGAGCCAAATGTGGCCCCACAAGCCTTTCTGTCTGGCACTTGGGCCAAGCTACACCCCCAACCGATCCTCCTTTGCACCCTCCTTGAGGGTTTGTTGGTTCCTTGCCTTCTGAAAATGCCTCTTGCCTGTCTGGATTAAAGAGAGGGAAGTGTGGGAGTTTTTGTAGAAACTAGCATACTGTACAAAAGTAAATACTGTATTTGCATAGCTGCCAAGTATCCCGTATCCGCCGGGAAAACCCCTTTTTTCTTAGCGTTTCCCGGCGGTCTCCCGTTTAGCGAAAAATCCCGGTATTGTCCCTTAAATCGGGATACTTGGCAGCTATGAGTGGAGGCGAATGCAATTGTTAGCAACCCTAATTACCCGGCCATTTTTCTGGTGCCGCTTGCCCTTCTATGGGCACCAGAAAATGGCGGCGCCGGCGCCGGAAGTCGCTTCCACGCATGACCGGAAGTTGCGTGACGCGACTTCCGGTAGTGCTTTGCCCTTCTATGGGCATCAGAAAATGGCGGCGCCGGAAGTCGCTTTTACGTGTTTCCGGTCATGCGCGGAAGCGACTTCCGGCGCTGGCGCTGCCATTTTCTGGTGCCCATAGAAGGGCGAAGCGCCACTGGAAGTTGCGTCACGCAACTTCCGGTCATGCGCGCGCTGCCGATCCTGGATATTTACGACCCGGACTTGGCAGGTATCTATTTGTATTCGTTGCTCCACCCACTTTTGCCTCTGGCCCCACACACCAATTGCATGTGTTCACTGGAAGATGGCCCAGAAGCCAACACAGCCCGCAGGTTGAAGTTTCCCTACCCCTCCTGTAGGCTGGGCAGAAACTAACTTCTTTTGTGGTGCCAGAATACTATTTATTGAATTTATGTACCACTATTGCAGTGAATGAGACAGTGAAGTTATATCCGGAGTGTCTGCAAAAACAGGCCTTTGCATTTCATCTCTTTCAGGAGAGAGATGAATGTGTAGTGGGGAAGATTCTCCACGAAACACAGGAAGTTGCCTTTCATAAAATCAGACCATTACTTTGCCTAGCCCAGCATGGTTTACACTGGCTGGCAGTAGCTCTCTGGTTTCACTTGCATACCCTCCAACATATCCCCGATGAAAATAGGGACATCCTATTCAATAATAATAATAATAATAATAATAATAATAATAATAAATTTATACCTCACCCATCTGACTGGGTTGCCCCAGGCACTCTAGGTGGCTTCCAACATATATAAAAACAGAATGGCTTCTAAAGGTTGTATAGTTACTTATCTCCTTGGCTTGGGGCAGGGCCATCTTAAGCATATCTGGCGCCCTGGCGTGAAGATCCCTCCGGCACCCCCCCCCCCCGGTTTCCCAGCGCGGCTGTCTGGCGGGTGAAGTGTGGCTGCTGCAGGCGCTGCCGCAGGCGCTGCAGCGTGACGCCCCCTGGCGGCACGGCGCCCTGTCACATTGCGCCACCCAGCCTTGCGTTAGGGCCGGCCCTGGCTTGGGGGTCGCGTAACTCCATACCCTCTGATGAAAATAGGGACGTCTTAAGGAAAAGCGGGACATTCTGTGATCATACCAGAAACTTGGATGGCTTCTGTAAATCTGGGACTGTCCATGGAAAATAGGGACACTTGGAGGGTCTGCACTTGCGTTTTTCCTCAGCTCTACCAACTGAGGATTGAAACTGGATTCCTTTGTATGCAAATCTCTATACTCACCCACTGATCTATGGCCTCTTCCTAAGTGTGTCCCTGAAATACAAATTTCTCTGGAGAGCTTGGTTGCCTGGAATGCTAAGGATCATAGGAGCTGTTAGGCTGGACAGACCTACACACTAATGGTCTGACTTGGCAGAAAAGCTCTTCATACAAGAGGAAGGGATCCTTCCTAAAATCAAACCACTTAGCTTATATTCTACTATGCAAAGTACTTAAACAGGACTGAGTCAAAAACTACCCAGTTTTTCAGATGTTTTCACAGTATGTTTAAAACAACCCCCCTACTTTCTCAGTTAATTTTTTGACATTCATTTTTTTTATATAACAACAAAAACCAGCAGCCTATTTATTTAGATTGCAATGGCATGTTCTTCCATTCTTAATTGACTACACTTGCCCTCGGAGACATCATTACATAGCCAGATCTGATTGTTTATGCAGCCTCGTTGACATCATCCCATTCACTCCATATTCTGATAGAGTGGGATCACCCAGGCAATTAATCCAGGAAGGAAAATGATGGCTCCGAGTGAAGAGAATCCGTGTGTGTGTGTGTGTGTGTGTGTGTGTGTGTGTGTGTGTGTTAAGTATTCACACAAAGTTTCAAGGAAATATATATATCCCACAGAATCATTATTTTTCAACCAGAAAACCAAAATGGAAGAAAGTGTGGCTCATCCCTAGTACTCCGCATAAAAGAGTTAATGCAGCCTTGAATGTTTGTACAGTAACCACAGCAGCAAGATCCTGGCCAGCTCTGGGATACCTTTAAGTGCTGAATAACAGCAATAATAACAAAATGGGCCAGGTTCTAAATCAGCAAGAGGGGGCAAAAATAGAGTTGCTTTTTGTTGCAGCGGCAACGAGACAAGCCATAAAATGTGGTAGTCTCTTGCCAGCTCCTTACTCTACACAGCAGTGCCAGATGCAGTGTTATAGCGAGCTGAAGCATGGGCAGCAGCTGCGTTGAATATAATGGTGCTCTTTTTATTTAGGTCCCGGATGTTGTTGGACAACAACTCCCATCATCCTCAGCCAGTTTAGTCAATAGTTAGGGGTGGTGGGAATTGTAGTCTTACATCAACCGGGGACCCAAGGTTGGAAGAATGCTCAAATAGAGCATGCTCTGGGTTGAGAGAAGCAAGAGGATGGGACCAGGGAAGAGTCAGAATGGTATTACATGCACAGTGCAGCTGCGATACTTGCCTACTGATAAGAAGAGCTTCCATTACATCTGCCACAAGATGCCTCCCAAAGCAGCTGCTTTGGGGTTACTCAGTGGTGAAGAGACAGCATCCTAAGCAATCCCAAAGACACTTCTTATTGCTACTTCACATATCGAAGGGCAAGGCTGTGTGTGTGAAGTTTCTAAAGAACCCAAATAATCGGTGCAATTTTGAAATCGGTGGTTGAAATTAGCGCAACTTGGAAAGGTTCAGACTGTCACATTGATATAAAATGGTGTTGTATCCAAACATGGATGAAAATCTGTTCCTTGGTCTCAGGAACCATCATGCAACATTTGGTTACGATATCTTAAAAGGTGTCCACATGCAGAGCTAACAAACAATTTTGCAAAATATATGGTAGAGAATCTGGAGTGTCTGGCACCAAAAATGCACCCACAGCTCTTAATGACAAAGTTTTCAAAATGCTTATGTGATTTTTATTATTGCATTTTTACTTTGGTTGCAAATTGCGTTGGGACTTTTTGTAATGGGAAGCAAAATCTAGGTGTAACAAACCTAAGGAATGTTCCCTGGCATCAAAAAGATGCTTTGAATAATTCCTCACATTAGCATCAGGTCCTCATCCCCTCCCCCCCCCCTGGCTGTTATAGCAAGTATCAGTTCTTAAGCCCAGAAACAAAACAAGGGCTCCCCAAACACTTCTCACTGTATTGAAACATGCAGTTTGGAAGATTTCAAATACTGGGGAGCCTGTAGCACATTCTACCAGTTCTAGAACAAGGTGCAGCACCTTTGTTCGTTCCATAATTTTATTTAGCTCTCTGGATGCAATGAACTACCACACAGGTACAGCTGGAGTCTAAAAGCAGCATTCAGAGGTAAAAGGGAACAAAATCAAGACAGTCCAACACACTCTGAAGTGCAACTCTCAGACAAAGAGGAACTTGGGAATACAAGTCATCCTGTAAACAAGCACACACAGAAAGGATGGTCCTCAGGCTCATACTGAAGTGGTATTGCCAAGAGAAAAATATTGCTTCCATGGAATGACTCTTACAGGAATTGCTGCAAATGGCATACATGGGAGAATATAATGAAAATGGTCATTGTATACAACTTACGTAGGTCACCACTAGGACTGCCACCATTTTGCAGGCGGGATTCAATCACATACAGTATTAGAAATTTAGGTTTATGCAATCAAAGTGCTCTGGCACAATCAATCCACTTTTAAATAAATACTTTCTGCAGTTCGGAAAGTGATAGAGAAGTGAACTGATTGTCCCCACAAACAAACCAGAATGAATATTCAATAAAGAGTGAACATCATATAACCTTTGTGCAAGCAAAATGAAGATCAATGCTCAATAAATAGGTTACCTGGGCAAACCCTTTGGGGCTTGATGGTTAACTATAGAAGACTCCTGGAAAGTGGCAAAAAAATGAGTGAATTATATGGATGACCCATTTAGATAGACATTCTTTAATTGTAAGCAGTTACACTGACCACTTACAATTTCATGGCTACAAAATCTAATGTAGAACTTGCCCAGAATGGCACAAGAATGATTAAGTCTTGCAACAAAGCTATCTGCATTGCTCAGCACTGGATAGAAACAACCCAACTTCAGTCAAGAGTCAGCTAGGCACAGCAGCTAGAGTGTTCAGCATAGACTTGGGAGGACTGAGATCTAACACCCTAGTTTGGGCCCAAAACTCTACAAGTAGTCTTGAATAAATATTAATTTCAGAGTCACTTGCATCACAATGTGTGTGTATGTTTAAAAAAGGTAAAGGACTATTGCCGTAACCCACCTAAGTCCTTATGAGAGAAGTCTAAAGAAAGCTTATCAATTCAAATTATACAGCAGCAAATCTCAAGGCCCTTCTCATGTTTCCTGGGAAGCCCTTGAGGTAGCTCCTTCCTTTTCTAGCATTCAGGTAATACCAGAAAAATCGAGGCCACGTGACTGAAAGAGATCAGGGTGGGAAGGAGCTTGTCTGCCCCTTGAGCAACAGCATCACATCCATCCCTGCTTTCTTAAGATCTCAAAAAAAAAAATCCCTTATGTTGCTGTGCACAAGTGCAGAACCCATGTGTATGACTACACAGAGGCCATGAAGAACAATCCCAGTTTCTAAGAGGAAAACACAGGTAGTGGGCTCCTCCCATGTGACATCCATCTGATGTTACCTGAGGTAGTGGGAAGACAATATTGGGTAACACTTCAAAGTTCTTACAAGAACAGTCAAAGGTAAATAAACATTTAAAGATGGAAAAGGGCCATGCACATCATGCAGGTAACATATGGTCTTTTACACAAGAAAAAGCGGGGGTGGGTGTAATCACACTCATATATCAATGAAAGAACCCCTGCTCGTGATTTCAGCCCCCTTATCAGTAACCAAAGCTCTACTAAAGAAAAAAACAAGTCCGATTCAAAAGTTAGCATAAAATGGTCCTGGTTTTAATGGTCCTCATTGTTTTAATGAGTTAATTTGGATGTGAAAGTCTTGCTAGTTGTTTCAACCTTCAAAAAGGGGAAAGGGGAGGTTGTGGTAGCTAGCAACTATTTTCTGTTCCGGGGGGCGGGGGGTTTGAAATGTAACAACAGGTTTACCTAGAACATTTACAGAAGATTAGACAGTACAAACTCTTGTTTCCTAGAATATCCACAGATCTGTCAGGTCCAGTAAAAGTTGGCACCAGTTGTCGAGTCAGTTTGAGGACTTCTATTTCCTCAAAGATTGGTTCACACATGCATGTGTACATCACTTGGTTTTTCTACACTTGATTGTGGTTGGTAACCAGCAGTTCATAGAGTGAACTGACTCAGCTGAAGAACAGCACTGTGTTTTGGTTGGTGTAAGGCAATATGAAAGCTTTTATCTATGGTATTTTATCTCTGATACATGAATGTAAGCCAGCACTTGTTAATGCAGTCAGCACTGAACAGGTACATGTGAACTTATCATTAAATTTCAGAATTTCCAATGGTCACCCCTCAACATGAAGCTTTCAGATCAAGGAACTGCTCTCTTAAGTCATATATGTATAACATACAAAAATATGACAAACATATATATGGGGAGGAAACACATCATCAGTGAACTGCTCACAATCCTGGAAGACACTTCAAATCTTTTATCCAAGATAATCATATTTAAATGTATGTTTCAAAAGAAAGCAAAGTCAGCTCTATGTGGATCCCCTTCCTGCATGCGTGAAATTATACTTATTTTGCTGACATATTTGCACAAAGATCTGTTGTGAAAGGGGGGAAGAGCAACAAACTCTGCCCCCTCCTCACACCAATACTGCCCAGCAAGATTCTCCTGATCAACTGCATAACAACACATTCCAGGACAGACAAAGGAAATTGACTGTAATGGGCTAAAGCATTTACAGGAAATGCCTTTGGGAGAAAAGGGGCAGAATGATCAAAAAATCAAAACAAATATAAAAGGAAGCACACATTCAGCATATTCTAGCTCCTCAGAGTCTCTAGGCCAACTTAGAATTTTTAGAGGCACACCAAATGTTTTAAATGAACACTTAATAATGTAAAGTCTGATTGTTACTGACAGAGGCTGTAGGCCTGGTCGGCCTTTCAGGAAGCCACGACTGCATGTAGTTCCTTGTTTGGTGCACACTTTGTGGCAAACCCTGCTTTGCCTCTGTACAGAATAGTCTTCACTGTTTCAATTAGAGAAAGAACCCCAGTTCCTTCTTGTGGTCCATCACAAAAAGCCAAGCCCTTTACTGCAAACCTAATCAATGATCCCAAATTTTGTATTTTCAACAGACAATCAATATTTGCAGACAAATTTAGTCTTCTAGCCACATAGAGTTGAGGGGAAGCTTAAGCACAAACTGAACAAGGGAATCAAGGAAATGTGTGTCTTAATTCAAACCCTTAATTAAACCACCTTCCCTTACAGTTTCTTAAGTGATGAATGGCTTTAGGTGATTAAATGTGACAGGCATGAAGAGCTGGGGCTGTTTTTGAAAAATGCCCAGTACATCCCTATCTCATAAGGAAGCTCTTTCCTCACCTTCAGGTTGTTCGTCCCTCAAACCAGAATTTTGATGCTTCTTCCTAAAAATACCAAACTCATTATCTTTGCTTAGTGCTTAACCCTGTGTTCCTCAAGGTATACTTATGTGAAACAGGTCTGAGAAAGAGAGATGTTATCATCAACGTTTTTCCTGAACATTGAAAACCACATATCACAATATATTTTGTGCCTGGGTACCAATGCATCAGTTATGAAGGTTGCGTGCATGCTTCAAATGTGGCTTTCCCCACTTGTCACTTTTGTGTATTTTAAAAAGGGGAAGCTGTACTTGAAATATGCACTGCACATGTTTTTCACAATCAACTTGGCATACATGTATTTTGTATTAATTGGTACACACAAACAGAAAATTTTTCACTAGATACAGCCATCAAGTGTGGCTGGAGAACTGGCAAGGCTCAAACACTAAATTCCCTCAGTAACAAACATTTGGAGAAAGACAGGAGCACCCAGTATTATGGCATGGGAAACATATGCTACAAAAATGGGCAGTGGGAGATGAAGGAGAATGAGTACCAGGGATAGGAAAGTGGTAGTCCAGAGACTCAATCCAGTCTCCATCAGATGCCTGGTTTCTTAGACACTTCTTCCCTTTATGCAAGGTAAGCTATATGAACATAGGCTCATTGTTCTGCACCACTCCTGTCTACCTGACCATTTTTCTCATGTTCTGCTCACCAATGCCCAGTTCCAATTCATTTCTGATGTTACAGGAGGCTGGCCTTTTAAACCTAAGATTTATTTATTTTTGTGATCACTCAGTTGCTGGATACAACCGGAGTGATGAAGCCAATAAAAACAACTATTTAAAGCGTAGGTTTTCACCACAGGCATGGCTGGAAAACCTCATTCTTGTCAAAGACAGATGACAATATAAAGAACCACTGCTTGCAGAGCCCAGGAACACCATTGCTACATCTACAAACTGCCCCCCCCCCCCAAATAATTACAATGCCTCCATGAAAAGCAATAGCTTCCAAACTGTTCTGGAGACACCTTGGGCTCATAATAAGATTGAGCCTGGCAAACCAGCTTCCCTGAAAGAAAGAACAGTGAGACACAACATGTCAGGTCGCAGGCTGAAAAAGTCAGAACTGCTATACTCCAGGACCTACTGCAATGCACAATGGGTTCCTTGGTAGACAGGGCAACACAGAAAGGATTCCCTCAAGGCAGATTCTTTGAAAACCACTGCATTAACGAACCCCAAGTAGAAATCTAAAGAAATACTTTCCATGGGAAGATCTGCTTTCTGGTAACAGCTGTGAACATAAAGGTTATTCTTGATAACTCCAAGAGAAATTATTACCCTGGACACATACAGATGAACTCAGGAAAGCTGAAAGGTTTGCGTAGGCAACGGTGTGAAGTTTGTGACTGACAAAATACAGCCATGATTTCACTACAGGAAAGCAAGATTTGAAGTGTGCCTATTAAATGTCCTTCCATAAAATAAAAAATGCACTATGCACTCCAAAATTATTTGTTCAGGCAATCCATATACAACAGAAGGCACTGTTATCCATAGGACCCCTTCAATTTCACATGGCAAAGACCTGAGAAGTGCAACTCAATCCAATTCCATACAGCTGCTTCCCCATTTCCTTGGGAAGAGCAGGAACAGAGACGTTCTTCAGTCCAACAACTTAGAAAAATACCACAAGAATTTATACATTACAGTAGCTGGTTAGAAAGAGTGTCCTAATGAGAGGAAAGAGGGTTGACCACTGCCTTTCCCAAAGGGAAATCATCTTCCAGAGCACTCCATTACCTTCCCTTGTCTGCTCACAAGTCACAAATGTGTGTTGCTGTTTTAATAAAATGCAATAATGAAATATTCTGCAGAGTCCCTTAAGCTTTCGTCTCTTCCTCCTTCAGTTGCTCCCTGGAGGATTGCCAAAGTTAAATGAAGAGACCAGTCCTTTGTTATCAAATGTGAAGCCCGTTTGCTGCTCTATCCTCTTTGATTCTAGAATTAAAAAGAAATAAGTGTAAGAGATGGATAGAAAGTATGTTTTTTTTAAAGCACTAGTGAACCTCCTTCCAAATGCATGCATTTATTTTCTTAAAAGATTGAAATTTCTGAAGTACCACCAAATTTGGGGGGAAAGCGTGAGGAACAAAATAATCTTGCAGATTTGTATACCTCTATATTGTTCCTCCACTACTGGAGATAGGTAATACAGTGGTACCTCTACTTACGAATTTAATGCGTTCCGAACGCACATTTGTAAGTCGAAAAAAATTGTAAGTCGAATCCCATAGGAATGCATTGGGAGAAAAAATTCGTAAGTCGAAGCAATCCTATCTAAAAATTCGTAAGTAGAAAAAATCCTATCTAAACCGCATCCAAGTTGGCGGACGGAGCTCCATTCGTAAGTAGAGTTATTCGTAAGTAGAGGTACCACTGTACTCTGTAATGGAAAGGGAAAATTACTGAGCCCAATAGAAAAACACCCACTCTGCAATTTCCACATTTTGCTTGTACGGACAAATAGGTAATATATGGTGTACAATACAAGTAGAAAAAAATCTATTCCTGTATAATTCATTTGGTTAAGCTTCCTGTCCTAAAAAGGGTGGGTAATGCAGAGACTGTTTAGGGAGTGTCTAAACTCAATTTATATGCAACTAATTTTCTGTAGAAATCACTGGTTCTACATACCAAGTGACAATTGTTAACTATATCAAGTGGACGTCTAACAGGGCCTAACAAAGGAACATAGAAAGCTGAGTCAGGGCACTGTTCCTTCTAGCGCTGTGCCATCTACTTTGTCTAGCAGCTCTCCAGAGTGGCAAGCAGAGGTTCTTATCATTACCTACCAATCTAATCCTTTGAACCGGAGATGCCAGGGACAGAACAGGGGGCCTAAATTTGAAGCATGTGCTGTGTCACTGAGCTATAGTTCCAATAACTATGTTGATAGTTTATTTATAGTGGCAATATATAGAAAGCAACAAATACTTTTTTGTAATTTAATCTCAGTGGACTTTTAAAACTCACTGCATATCTCCATTTCTACTTCCCTCACCAAAGTTTCTTTGTCCTTTCTTACTGAAACAGAGAAAGGTGGGAGGGCAGAAGAAGAGCTATGCTTGCACAGTTTCATCTGAGTTGTGCTTCTCCATTCTATACATACTGCTACTGTCTGCTGTGTCCCTTATTGCCTCCAATTTCTCTCACCAAATGTTCCCTGGCACTTCTCTATCTTCGTCTTCTCTACAGGGAAGATAAGGACCAGTGAGAATTCTCTCTCTTGCTCTGAAGACTTATCCGTCCCTCTTGAAAGGATAGAAGCCCTTGTGAACTGAAGATACCTCCCCACCTCCAAAGCGTATCCAGTACACAAAGGCTTCTTACAACGGGCAAAAGCAAAGAAAATCTATTGAATGTGCTTCTCTCTTTGTGCAATCAGAATAATAAAGACTTGGTTTTGTTTTGTTTTGTTTAAAACTTGAGGAAGGTTGAATTACTTGACATGGTTGCGAATATTAAAATTCTTATTTGTGCAGTGTGCATGCTTCTACAGACATCTTTGCAATAGAGTAGATAAACAGACTCACCTGCCGAACTCCTCCGGTGTTCAGCTAATGCATAGATGCCCTGCAGTTGAGTCTTCTGATCATTGCTGAGTGGTGCTGTCAGCAAGTGGTACCAGGCTGCATCTCGGCTCTGTATCGCTATCAACACAGAGATAATGGTCTTTCTTTTAAGAAAGCTTCAGAAAGAAAAGGCAGATACATAACCCACCAAAACCTTCCTCCCTCCATTATCATTAAAACAATCCTTTTCACAAGTAGAAATGGTCTACCTTTGGCTTCAGCGTATTGAGCTGAAATACCTGTTCCAGTGAGCAAAGACTGTACTGACATACTTGGCAACTTATCTCTGATGACAAACTAGGAAGACAAGTAGCTGCCTTATATTAAGTTAAACCATTGGTCCATCTAGCTCAGTATTATCTATGCTGACTGGCAGTGGCTGTCCAGGGTTTTAGGCAAGGATCTTTTCCTACCCTTACCTGGAGATACCAGGGATTGAGTCTGGGACCTTCTGCTTTCAATTCACTTGTTGGTTTAAATAATCCCACCCCAGTAAGCATTAATTTACCTATCATCTTTGTATCCTGCCCTTGCTCTAATAATCTCAAGGACACCTGATGAAGCGATAACTCATTTTGTTTTCAAACTGCAGTTGTACCTTGGTTCTCAAACTTAATCTGTTCCGATAGCCCATTTGACTCCCAAAACCGTTCAAAAACCAAGGCGCGGCTTCAGATTGGCTGCAGGAGCTTCCTGCACTCAAGCGGAAGCCGTGTCAGACGTTCCGCTTCCAAAAAACATTTGCAAACCGGAACACTTACTTCTGGGTTTGCGGCATTCGGGCGCCAATTTGTTCGACAACTAAGCCATTTGAGAAACAAGGTACCACTGTAATCCAGGGAGGTAAATTAGGCTGAGAGAGAGTTGCCCGAAGCCAACATCTGAATGTCATAGCCAAAGAGGACTTGAACCAGAGTTCCGACTGCCAAAGCCAACATTACAATCTCCCTAAATAAAATAGACTTGTGTACATCTGAATCTGGGACATTTGGCAAAAAAATATGTTTTTTACCACTTGACTATGATCCTTCTGATGATGGGAGAAAGTTACGAGTTAGGCTATGCTAATAAAATCAGGGTTAGGCTATGCTAGTCCTTCCCAGAAAAACATCTTGAGAATGTGATTCTCTTTCTGAAATGCAAGAAGAAAACAAAGAGATTTCCAGCTTAGCAGGGTTCCTCTATCTTCTGTTCAACTAGAGTTTCACAGAATGCTTGTAGGATACAGAGTGCATGTTTTGGACTGAAAGATGGCCAATAAGCTGACTGAATGTTGTGCTCCAAAGATAACAATGAATCTGACAAAGACTTTGTAGCCTTGGAGAAGACAGAAGACATTTGTGGATTTTGTTGCTATTGCTCTAGGTTTCAGATGTGTGTACCTAGTAGTGCCTGTGTGAAGAACTGGTATTCATCCACACCATCATCCAGGTCGATAGGGGTGCTGAAACCTTCTAAAGCAGTTTCTTCCAGTGCATCATCATCCCAGTCATCGTCATCATCTTCATCTTCATCTCCTGCATCACCGCCACCACCTGTATGGTTTTCCTGCATCTCCTGGCTGACTTCATTGGACTCCTCTTCATCACTTGGAATCTCTTCTGTTAAAAAGTTTATTTTTAATAGAAGGCATGTCACAATATATTCAGGATTTAATGGGACACTTTGGGAGGGGGGCAAAAAATATTTTAAATTTCCTGAACAACTGGCCCCAGTGCTGTCCCATAAATGAGCGATTGCAATTCACCTATGTAGAATAAGGAAAGCACTACACTCAGGCAAACATTGCACTGCTGGCCATCATCCTTCTAGGAGGTGGCCCAATTCTCAGAGAGGGTTATTCTGCAACTCAATATGGGAATGTAAAGTACTTCTGAATTTTTTGAAATATGCAGTCCTTCCCTCTCAAGTAAGCTGAAAGACATTATGACAGGTATTTTTGCTAGTAACAAATAGAAAAATGATAGCTGATGAAACAGTATTGCTATAGCAACCATCTCTCTCCTGCCCTCTCCAAATCCATTTCCACTGAAATGCATACATGTATATTAATTATTTTACCATTATCTTCTGCATCATTCTTTTCAGATTTAGCATGTTCTTCGTGTTCCGTATGCTGCCTGGTGGCACACAATTGTTTCAGTCCCAGGAACAGAAGGAGGACCGACGGAACAATCTGAGCAGCCACGGCATCTACTGCAGGAGGTCGGTTGGGCAGCCCCATCAAAATGCTCAGTCCTATGATGCACATCTTCCTATCATGGAGGCTAAACACACATATACACGAATGAGTGAGAATCTCCCATTTTTATTTATTATAGGTTTATTTAAACGCCCTTCACAATGAGATATCAGACCACGTTACAACAATTTATAGTCGCACAATTTAAAACCAGGTAAAAGAAATTAATCAAGAAACCAATACTGTTTAAATCAGAAAACAGAGATGTGTATAAAAACACATCTCAGCTGTCAAAGGCTGAGGATTACTTTAAGAGCAGCCTGGGAGGCTCTGCTCTGGTTCCCACTCACTCTCAGAGGTGGCAGCATACCAACCAAATAGGCTCTCTGAAAGAGGCCTCCCTGTCTGAGGTAGTAGATGAGGACAACCCATACTAGGATGCTTCCCTTACATAGGCCCAATACTGCTTTTCCTTTCTTTCTTTTTTTGTAGACACTGTTTAAAGGGAACGAACATAACTTTTAATTATGCATTTAAAAATTCACCAGATGCAGAAATTCCTGAAGCAAAATTTAGACAGGAGCTAGAAGAAGAAGAAAAACCCAAACATCAGCCAAAAGATTCTAACTGGCAGCCATAGTAGAACTCCAATTAAGTATCTCATTTACATCATGCATTTACATTTTCATGCTGCATGACAGGGGGTCTACGTATTGGTCACCACATAGAAACAAGCAAACAGTCAGAGGAGGGTGACAATGTGCAGTCACCTGTTTGGAGTAGGAGGGCATAGCAGGGTTTGAGGGAAAAGAAGAGTTTGACTGTGTGGGAAATTCATTATCAGGGCCGGCCCAAGACATTTTGACACCTGAGGCAAACCACAAAATGCTGTCCCCCCTCCAGGGAAGGAGGGGTGAGTGAAGTTCTACAATGGGAACAAGGGTGGGAGGGGACCAGCAGTGCCTTATATTCGCCAAGAAGCCGCTGTAGAGATGGCACTGGCATGGGGGTGCTGAGGAGGCAGCAGTTCCCGCCTCCAAGGAGCTCACCACAGCAGGGTGAGCAGGGGCAGGGGCAGCAGCAGTGGTGCAAAGCATTCCTTGCAGACTGGATCTGCTGCCCTTGTGGATCCTTCCACCCGAGGCGGTCGCCTCACCTTGCCTCATGGGTGAGCCGACCCTGCTCATCATTTAAACATGTTAAATTATTTTACTAAGTGCATACTCCACCTTGTATCCAAAGGTGTCCAAGGTGGTCCTATCATGTGGCTCCTGACACTAACAAAAGAGACCATTTATGGTTTGAAATAATACAAAATAATACGATTTGAAAGGAACTGAAAAGGCTGTACACACACAAAATGGAATGAAAAAACGTGGCACAGATTTTAGAGTCTTTTCTGGGCACGGAAGTGCTGTTACATCCCTGTAAAACTGCATAGCCAGTTATTATCCAAAGTTCCCCCCGCCCAAGAATAATAATTTGCAAAGAGTCCGCTACTAAACAAACACATGCGGTTACTAATGAAGCAGATGCCCTGCCCTCTGGAGAATTATAATGACGTGAGACCAACTATAAATCTGACAGAAAAATTAATCTCAATTGGGCTGAAGAGCACTCTCATATGGAATGAAAATTGGCAGACGGACCACTGCAAATAGGAGCAATAAACAGTGAAA